>NC_049170.1:22228614-22853198 GCF_009769625.2 Cygnus olor | reverse complement strand
GTAATTGTTTACTGGTAATATCTGTCAGTGCTTACTCTGAAGTGAGCACATAGGGTGAACAAATGCATAGATTTTGAAGATCACTTAGTCCCAAGTATTCAAAATAACTGTCCTTACTGGAATTCAGGAAACTACTAGAATAAATGGGGGCAAAAAGGTCTAATTTGTAAAACTAGTCTGTATTGGAAGGTACTTTGTGTGAGTTAGCTAAATCACTGTACGTCATATTTACAGAACTATAAAATTCACTATAGTTACAGTTTCAATAAATGTTCAAGGTAGCCAGTTAGCACTAAAATTCAAATTATGTTCACGCTTTCCAGTTTTTACTTAATTTTTATTATTTTGTTTTAATTTCTCTTTTTGCTGCAGTTTTGGATCTTATGTTAGTTATGCACTTGCAGTACACTTGAAAGAGGAGTATGGACTAGAGCCGGTCCATCTTTTTTTCTCAGGGGCATATGGCCCAAATGTAAGTTACAAATTCATTAAGCAAAAAAAAAAAAAAGTGTATTAGATGGCATGAGTAAAACACTTGTGGTGTCCTTTTTACAGTAGTGTATGCCAAGTGGCTTTAACACAAAGCAAACTTCAGACTGCATGCAGAAGAACGTTCTGTTCTCTTGCAGGACGTTCATTCTGAGGTGGCTGGAGAATTTCACATTGCAGAGTATTTACTGTGGCTATCCTTAGCCTAGGGAGAACAGTCTCCTTGAGCTAATGCTATTTTTTCTGAATGCTCTATTATTTACTCTGGTCTTTGGCTTAAAAAAGCAATGAAAACAAAACATAAAGTGACACTCCCTGCTCTATAACGTGTGAAATAACTGTCTTAGTCTAGTGTTTTATAAATCTCCTGCACCAGCCCTCAGTACATTTGACCAGGTATTTCTTTCCCTCCTCATTCTTTGTTGCCTTTGTAATCTGTTCTCAGTTCCCTCCGCTTCTGAGTTTCCAGTGATTCTGTTAGTCTTTCTCAGTAAAACAAATGAGCTGGCTTTTTCCTAGCCCTCTTGTCCTCAGTCATCATTTGCTCTTTCCATTCTTCTGTTCATGGTGTTTCTTATCAATGCCGTTCATTGAGTTAGTACTTCATGGAAGACATGATTCCTGAAAACTTCCATAATCTGTGTGTCTCTCCAGTCCTACATTAGCTGGCAAGGTGTCTACTGCAAGGTTTGTCTTTCTATTATGTTTTATTACTTTTCTTTCAATAGTGAGATTCAAACTTTGGACAAAAAACACATTAAATGTTATGTGTCTGGAAGTCTCAAAACATAGTATTTGTCTCAGTTATAAGCAGTTAGAAACCAGTCTACTAACCCTATCCTATCCCTGCAAATGTTAAGCTAATCAGCCAATGTGTATTGGCAATATGGAATCTTCATACTTTTTTACTAAAGCAATTATTAGTGAAAATACTATTTAATGTGGTGTATATTAGGGTGTATTATTTAATATGGTGTATATTATATATGTCACCCAATCTATTTTGTCTGACAGAGTGAATATTTTTCTGTGTTGAGCAAACTCCATGAAATAGAAGATACTCGCATTCTCGGATATTTTGACATGTTAGGAGGAGTTCCTCCTGAGTTTCTGCAAAATGAACAAATCAGCAGACATTTGCTATTTACTTTAAAACAAGACCAGAAAATTCTTGGGACGTATCCGTAAGTTTTATAATTTTGTATTACATTAATATTTTAAAGCTTTACTTATGTCTGGTCATTTCAGGTTTTCTTTTTTCTTTCTCTGCAATTTGTTCTAGATTTTGTTATATATATATGTAAAAAAAAAAAAAAAAAACAGTAAACATGGTTTCCTCCTTTATGTGCTTTTCTATTTATATTTTAGTGTTTATACCACAGATGAAAACACTGCTTACAGTAGTGGACACTACTGTTATTACAGTAGTGCATATGTCACTGTAGAATTGCAATTCTACTTAGGATCCAAAATTAGTAGCCACTACAAGGAAGAGTCTCACACCTTTTATTGTTTTCTGAGAGTAGTAAGGTCAGCTAATCATGTTTCTAGATCATGTTTTGGATCCTGATCAGCCTCCTGATCCAAGGGCCCCTAACCTATCTGGAAGCAAAGAATCCCTTTGTTCTAGGAATCAAGAGGGTGACCAGCTTCTTCTGTCCCACTTACTGTCTCCTGGATCTTATACAACAGTTTATGTAGCTGAGTGGTTAAGGTTTCTCATCCCGGCAAAGAGAAGGACCCATTTTGGCCCTTGGAACCTGACATTGATAAGGGCCTGAAACATCAGCACTTGGACATAAGCAGACAACATAATTGTTTGTTATCAGTGAGAATTTTTAATGCAGGTTGAACTTCTTTTTTTTCCTAACTGCTGGTTCATGTTTTCTTTAAAACTTGAGACATAAGTGCAGTAAGGTAAGGAGATAAGAATCTTACAGATACAGAAAGTCCTTTTCCTGATGTTCTGCGCAATTTAATCTATAATATTTCTGTTATGTTTTTGAGTAGAAATAAAAAGCTTTTTTATACGTGGAGGCAAAATCCAAACATAGGTATCCTATGGAAAATTTTATAACTTTTTTGTGTTCACAGTCTTCACGATATAAGAAGGAAATACTTCTCTTGTGATGTTACCTGCTTTAACGGGTCTGATGAAGCAAATCAAGATTCAGAAGGTACTTTGCTTAAATGGTTTTCCTCTTATACTTAGGCATTTTCCTGATGTAACAAATCATTTAATGAATGGAGTTCTTCTGAATCTTTTATCACCTTCTTAAATTAAACAAATATACAGAAATGCGGAGAAAAACAGTTAATATGTGATTTAAAATAATTAAATAATAAATTTGAAATATTTATGTAAAATGACCACAATAGTTTACATTTCTTTTATATTTTAAATCTTTTTCAGCCTGGCTTGCTGCAACCAGTGGAGATACTGCCATTTACAATCTTCCTGGAAATCACTTTTATCTAGTGGAGCCTTCTAATGAAACTTTCTTGATAAAACACATAACCAAATGTATAGAAAATTCTGACATATGAAGGTGTAAGATAGCTCCACAGAACTTAACGATTAAGTCATTCTTTCTGTTAAATTGCATTCAGTTATGCCTAAAAGTAACTCTGATCCTCCAGAACATTTTTATTGTAATAATTTAAAAGAAGTTGTTCTGTTATGAAAATAAACATTGTCTTCATGTCTTAAAAGTAAAAACTTTTCATCTTGTCTTTCTTTTCATCTCACACATGCACAAACACTTCACTGTATTCAATAACATCATTTGCAAAAAAGACAGCTGTTATTTTACTTTTAGAGCTTCTCTGTATGCTACTGTAAAAATGCTAAGCATAATTTAACATTGACAAAAATCCACAATTCTTAAAGAAATATTTATTTAATAGGTTCAAATTTATTTAGAATAAGATGTAGTCCAAAAATACAGTATGTGTGTAAACACCCTTTACCGTGCAATGGTTCACACTTAAAAGATTTTACTGTCAGCCTACACAACAAACAGTTATTTTTCTCAGCAGAGTTAGTTCATTAGCTACTGAAGAGTTAGTTAGTAGTGGGAATTACTCTGAGTATTCTAAATCCCATATTTTTCTACCATTGCTTTTGCTTTAGAAATATAAGCATTCATGGCATCCTCCTTTGATATACCTGCAAAGGAAAGTAGGAGTCATTATTGGCTTGTATTTGCAGTTCTATTTAAGTGATTATGTGAAGTAAATTTAATTGCTTTAACACCTTTTTTCATGTTCCATGCCTCCCATTTGGCTTTGCCTTTCAAATCTAGCATTCCTGGGCATTCTGCCAAAATAAATGCATACCTTTATTGATTATCATGCAGGTTTATATAACATTTGCTTGATTTCAATGTATGGGTGTAAATTTGCTGTTATATATAGTAACAGGAATACCAATATTAATATCTCCAACAGTAGCCTGTTTGTAGAATCCATACAGTTCCTTCAGTTCTTCATCAGTTGGTCTTGTTTTTAATTTTTTTATATCTTCTGCAGCCCCATCAAAGTCAGCCTGATGCAAGAAAAATAAAGTGTTAGTTTGCCTCTCAAGAGGTGTGCTTGAAACATTAATTTTAACGTGCACAGTAGTTCATTAAATAGGCTCTATTACTCACATGGTTTTAGTGGTAAGTCTACGTATTTTCCCCACAAAAGAAGCTTAATAAAACTGTAAATTATTAGAAAGGGAACTTGGCCTACTTATTCAATAGGATTAGCATAGCTAAAATAAGTAAACCTATTTTTTCCAACAGTTTTCTGTCTAAACACTTGGAACCGTTACAGACTGTCTAGCGTCAGAATAGTCACAGATTGTAGTGGGTTTACATGGCAAGGTTTTAGTACTGGAGAGCTGCAGGGGTGGCTTCCCTCAGTACGTTTGCAAACAACACCAAGCTGGGGGGAAGTGTCGATCTGCCGGAGGGCAGGAAGGCCCTGCAGAGGGACCTGGACAGGAGGGGTCAATGGGTGGAGGCCAATGGGATGAGGTTCAACATGGCTACAGGCTGGGTCCTGCATTTTGGCCACAACAACCCCACGCAGTGCTACAGACTTGGGGAAGAGTGGCTGGAAAGCTGTGCAGAGGAAAAGGATCTGGGGGTGCTGGTTGATGCTCGCCTGGACATGAGCCAGCAGTGTGCCCAGGTGGCCAAGAAGGCCAACGGCATCCTGGCTTGTACCAGGAACAGTGCAGCCAGCAGGACCAGGGAGGTGATCGTCCCCCTGTACTCAGCTCTGGTGAGGCCACACCTCGAGTGCTGTGTTCACCTTTGTGCCCCTCACTACAAGAAGGACATCGAGGCCCTGGAGCGTGCCCAGAGAAGGGCTACGAAGCTGGTGAAGGGCCTGGAGCACAAGTCCTGTGAGGAGCAGCTGAAGGAACTGGACCCCACGTGGAGCAGGGGCAGAGAGTGACTGTGAAGGAGCAGCAGAGATGAAGCGTCAGGGACTGACCGCAGCCCCCATTCCCCGTTCCCCTGCACTGCTGGGGGGGAGGAGGTAGAAGAGGGTGAATGGGAGAGTAAGGTGTTTTCGTGTTTTTAGTTTCTCACTGCTCTAGCTTGTTAGTAATAGGCAATAAATTTCTCTAATCTCCCTACTCTGAGTCTGTTTTGCCCATCACGATAATTGTTGAGCGCTCTCCCTGTCCTTATCTCAACCCTCGAGCCCTTTTCATCATATTTTTGCCCTTTCCCTTTGAGGAGGGGGAGTAAGAGACCGGTTGTGGTGGAGCTTGGCTGCCCACCCGAGTAAAACCACCACATAGATTCATGTAAGTAATGTGTGCAACGAAAGTAGTGTGTGTCTTTCACATTCGTGGTGGGGGCATGAAAACAGTCACCGAACTTTACAGCGCAGCAGTAATCTCCAAATCCTTTTGGCCTCATGGCATTGTGTTGACTCTAATGAAGGAGCTCCCCTGTGGAGCCTGTACCTTTGAGAGGCACTGCACACTTCGCCCTTCATTTCCACCTCTCTGATGAAAGTGCAGTAGCTAACCAGCTGTCAGCACATCCATACCTCATGGAGACTGGAGCAGTGCTACTGCCAGGACAGCCTTCCACACCCAGCTCTCAAACACTGTAGAGCACAGAGTGAAGCATAAATTTAAGGCTGAAATACTCCTTTCATCTTCTTGTGTCTCATGCTCACATCAACCCAAGGCTATAGCTGCTATTCTATCTATAACCTAAGTCTCAAATTAGACTTTAGCATAGAGTCTGTAGTCTGTTTCATGCCCAGGATATGTCAGATGGCAAGATTTTTGCACAGCAACTACTGAACTGCCAGTTTACTGCCACTACTATAGTGCAGTAAACAGCTACGTAGTAGTCATGTGTACTATAGTGTAAGAAAGGTGCTATACGCTGCTTTCAGTAACTATTGTAGCTTCTGAGTTGGATATGCATTTGCAGAAGCACAGTATATCACTCAGAATGCGCTATTACATATACATTTAATGTGTATAAAAGCAGCCTACAGTACGTGTAAAAAATTGGCTCTGTATCCAACAATTGTTTCAAGGTGATTCTGAAGTTTTGTTTAAATACCCAAGACCCTGGTGGTATCTCAGCTGACTGTACCATGCTTCTTTAGACTACTTTTTCTTTCTTCTAGTTAGAGGAGAGGTTTTTTTGGTTGTGTTCTAAATAAGAAAACCGATCCTGTATTTGTCTTCTTAATCGATGCTGTTTTGCTTGGCAAATGACTGTGCTGGGTGGAGCAGGTGAAGGAAATAAAGTAAGCATGAGACCTGTGCTCATTATAGCATTCTTTATGTTAACGGAGTGAAAGTACAAGACAAGTATTTCTGTTTTAAAATAACTAAAGAAAGAAAAGAATTTAATTAGTGACTGATGCTCAAGCATACTTCCTCAAAGAAAGGCCTCTTCATGGAGTCACAAACTATACATTCATCGATTTAATGGCACATCGCTGGTGGCTGGCTGCTTTAAGGCACCAGTAGCAGGTGAAAGAGGTTAAGAACAGGTAGCTGGGGGCACTGATCACAGTGATCTTACACAGAAACCTGGCCACTATCCTATCGTTATTGTTATTATGGAAATTCAGTTTGTCTAGTGAGTAAAGTTCCCGGCCACAATGTTTGGAGAAATTTCTAATTTTTGTAAAACTATCAATTGCTATTTGAAATCAAAAAGGAGAAAGCAGAAGTCTTTTAAGAACAACACTCTTGTGAATTTAGATTTTGAGGCCTGCTTACATCTACAGTTTGCCAATGTGTTTTCTTCCCTCCTTTGGCATAGAGTTCTTAGCGAGTCAAGGTCTTAAATTTAAAAGAAAAGCAAGAACTCCTTGGCGAAGAAGGTTTTTATGTTTGGAAGGCAATCCTCTGTTAGAACACAGCTGCTTTTTTCTCACCTACCCAGCTAGAGACTATAGTGTCACCACTGGTGGCTGTGTCATCATTTTTATGAACAGAACTTATATTGCTTCTTGAAGAATTCTTCTTATTGAAGATTAGAGATGAGAGATTATCTATGTGGTACTTAGAACAAGACTGTCTTGAGCAATCTGTAAACTATATGAAATATATAAACAAGAAAAGGAGGACTAAGGAGAATATCCATCCTTTATTGGATGTGGGGGTAAGCACGGTGACAAGAGATGAAGAACAGGTTGAGGTACTCAATGCCACCTTTGCCTCAGTCTGTAGTAGCAAGACTAGTTCTCTCTGGATACCCTGCCCTGAGCTGGTAGATAGGGATGGGGAGCAGAATGAAGCCCTCATAAACCAAGAGGAAATGATTAGTGACTTGCCACACCACTTAGAGGTACACAAGTCTATGGGGCCAGATAGGATCCAGCCAAGGGTAATGAAGGAGCTGGTGGAAGTGCGCACCAAGCCACTTTCCATCTTTTATCAGCAGTCCTGGCTATCAGGGAGGTCCCAGTCAACTGGTGGCTAGCAAACATGACACCCACCTACAAGAAGGGCTGGAAGGCAGAACCGGGGAACTACAGGCCTGTCAGTCTGACCTTGGTGCCGGGGAAGCTCACGGAGCAGCTTGAGTGCCATCACGTAGCACCTACAGGATAACCTGGTGATCAGTCCCAACCAGCACGGTTCCACAAAAGCCAGGTTCTGCTTGACGAATCTGATCTCCTTCTATGACAAGGTGACCCACTCATTGGATGAGGGAAAGGCTGCAAATGTTGTCTTCCTCGACTTCAGTGAGGCTTTTGACACAGTTTCCCACAGCGTTCTTCTGGAGAGACTGATTGCTCAGGGTTTGGATGGGCATACACTTCGCTGGGTGAAAATCTGGCTGGGTGGCCGGGCCCAAAAAATTGTGGTGAATGGAGTGAAATCCAGTTGGAGGCCGGTCACTAGTGATCACCAGGCTGCCCAGGGAAGTACGTGAGTCACTGTCCCTGGAGGTATTCAAAATGGTATGCAACGTGGTGCTTGGGGACATGGTTCAGAGGTGTACTTGGCAGTGCTAGGTTAATGGTTGGAACATTTTAATCTTAGAGGTCTTTTCCAACATAAATGATTCTATGACTGTATGAAAAACAAAACAAAACGAAAAACAAGCCAACAGCTTGCTTGCCATTAGAAATAAGTAATAGCTGGGGACAGAGTTTTGCAAGCTCACTCTCAGAAGTGGTAATGTTGACTTCCTTGTCAAATATTGCTTCAGTGATCAATTTCCTAAGAACAGACAGGAAGATATATTGTTCTTACACGTCCTTTAATGTAATAACATTAAGTTCTGTCCATTAAGTTGGACTAATGGACTAAACTCACAAAGCCAAAGCTTCCACAGTTTGTTTCCTCCTTTGAATGACTGCATGCAACAAGGTCAGGTGAAGAACAACTTTTCTACAACTTGTCAGTTTAGGAAGAAAGTGAAAAGGCAAAAAAGTCTGCTCAAAATCAGCAAGGCAAATGCAAAAATCCAGCAGGAAACACTATCAGGCCTGGTGCTTTATAGCATCATCCTGACCACCGTATGGTAGCAAGGAGCCTTGACTCTCATCGATAAAAGACAGTAACAATTATCTCAGTCCCAGTTGTATTGGGACTTCCATATGTCAGAACAACAGCTACAGACGTGAACAAGGCATAAAAGGTGAGTACAGGCAGATGACAGCAGCTGCATGTGGGAGAAACTAGTCAAGACACAAAAGAAGCTCCATTTGTACACACACAGATTTGTGTGTAGAAACTCTTGTAACTCTTGACTAGGGCTGTTGGGCTTGACTAGTCATACTTTAATGATACAGACCGTAACCTTCTGAAGCCTGACAAAGTAGATATCCCATTGGTGGTACTTTACAACTAGGCTACCTGGTATATGTAAACATATCTTGGCAAGTCTATGGAGGGTCTAGTCTAAAAGTAGCAACGTAGTGATTTAAATAGCATAATAAGGAAAACGTTTCCCCAAAAGCACGTCAAGCATCATTAAAGCATCTAGTTGTTACCAACTAATTAAAACTACGGATTTTGTCTGTTCTTTCCCTGCTCATCTTTTATTTATTAATGGGAGAGACCCCGACCACAGGAAAGAAACTTAGGAGGAGAGGACAATTTATAGCAAACACTTCTCGGGAGTGTATGAGGGTTAAGAGGTATACAGGAGCATGCAGGAAGCCCTACGCCTTCACAGTACGTAGTGACCTTTTAATAAACGTATTTAACACTGAGAGTTTTCTTCTAACCTGTATATGGTGCCAGTCCGTAGTTTGAAACTGTCTCCTCACTGCCAGACAACATTTTGAAATTGCCTTAAAGTAATAAGCTATTGCTTATTATGCTATGGAGCAAGAGTTGTTATCTTCTGGCAGGTCTGAACAACAAATATTTCTGTCAATTTAGCTAAAGAAAATAATTTCAGTTTGACTTAATGTTTTAAATTAGCAACAGTGGCATTAATATGGGTGTAGATTCAGTCCTTATCAGTAAGAACTTCAGATATGTATGCTCATGAATGAACGGATGGCTTTGCTGTCTTCATGGTGGTGAAATATCGCAATGTATAGGTCACGAGAAACAGTTTCAGTAGTTGACACAAGTTAATTTCTGTTCTTCTAAAACCCCTTTATATTGCTGACATTAAAAGGAAATATATATAAAAACATTTTATGAATGTAATTGAATAAGAATGAAAAATCTTTCTATCCTAGGTCAAATCATTAAATGATAAATTTTTAACATCTTTTGTCAGCCAGCCAAGTTTTAACTACATAAACAATGGAACAATCTGATCCTTAAGGAATTCTTGGTGTAAAATCTTTGTAACCATGTCTGTACTGCCACGGTTGCAATAGATGTGGCTACAGACCAGTATTTTAGATTATTTACTTTCCCTTTTAAATACTGGATCTGGTGAACAGCAGTTAAGTAAAGAGCAGCACAAAGAAACTCCCACACCGTAAGCTTTGACACTGGAATTTCATTGCACTTGAGAAAGCTGCAATGGTACTTGCCCTAGGATAAGTTGTTAGGTCAACAGGAAAATTCTCTATCTACTACATCTACTTGTTCTTGATGCCATAGAAGAAAAATCCATACAAACAAGAACATACTACTCTCAAATTTCATTAGAGAAATCGATTCTTTCTCCAGAAATGGCAGCTTTGATAGTTTCCAGCTTCAGTGCAAACCAAAACCATTCTGAGTCATCCATCATTCAAACATTTGCTTATCCTAGAGTTTCAAAAGAAACAGATCTTTGGCCATAAAAGAAAAGAAGGAAACATTGCTTTAGTTGTTAATCATAGTCCATAGTTCACATGTGCTTTTTGTAAGCAATATAATAAAGACCTCCCTCTGAGGAATTCCTAATATTTGTAATATTAATACTTTCTTTCTTGCAAACTTTATTTTTCTTTGTTTGCGATATTTTTTTTTCTTGTTCTCCTTTTGTAGTGTCACTGCACTGGTATTTCCTACAGCCACCAGAAATGCTTTAGCAAGTTCTGACGTTAAGCCCATTCTTAATTTTTCACCAAAGAAAAATGGGTCTGTAGTCTAACTGTGGAGAAACACGCATCTGCATATGACTGACAGAAATACTTTCAATAGGCATGTATTATGGAGATATGCTCGGCAAGGGAAAATAAAATCTTTACTGCAACCTATGTATTACTGAATTAAGGAAGAAACTGGAATTGTGCATCTTTGGCACACCTAGAAACAAAGCATTTCACTCACATTGTTGGTATAGATGCATAAAAGGGACCTACGTTTACTTAGGAAAACATACTTGATGACCCACCACCTTTAAGATTGCTTTTCTAGATAAAAGTTTATTAAACATGAGGGAATGGCACAAAGCTGTGCCAGGGGAGGTTCAGACTAGATAAAAGGAAAAATTTCTTCACCATGCGGATGGTCAAACATTGGAAGAGACTTCCTAGGAAAATCATTGATGCCCTGTGCCTGTCAGCATTCAAGAGACATTTGGACAGTGCCCACACGTATACACTTTGACTTTTTGCCCTGAAGTGGTTGGGCGGTTGGACTCGATGATCTTTTTAGTCTCTTCCAACTGAACTATTCTGTTCCATTCTGTACTAAAACTAGTGTTTCATTCTTCATCCCAACACCAGTAGATGCGATGTACTTTACTACATGTATCAGTGACTCTCACACCATCACAGACATCTCCTCATATTATCCATATACATACAAACAAAAGCAGCATTCACACTCTGTTAGCACTGAGATGAAGAAGTGGTATCAATATTAAAACACAACTGAGCTGCCGTAATTAACTGAAGACGAAATAAGTTTTATCTGCATCTTCATACTGTGGCCACTACTGAGCTCGAGCCCCTGTCAGGATGGAGATACAGGGACTACTCAATCAGTGGAAACCTTCCAAATGCCTTGAATCATTTTCTGATCTGAACTTCACAAGAATGAACTAGAAGCATACTAGACTTGTACAGACAAAAGATAACTGAAAAAATAATTTGAGAAAGGCAGCCACTAAGTTAATAAGCTTATCTTTATATACTTTTATTCTATCTGGATATATAGTAAACATCACAAGCCACTGTTTCAAAAATATGCAGATGCATACCTTAAGCAGCAAGAAATGCACAGAAATGAAATTTAAATGTTTAATGTTTTTTTCTTCATCTCCCTCAATCCAATCATTGTGCACAGACTCACAGACTTTTGCTTAGGATTTGCTTGCTTATACAACATGCTTAGGAACAGCCTATAATTTCCTTTAATCGTGCGATGATAAAATTCCCCTTTAACTCCTCAAATTAAAAAGAGAAGTGCATATATATTTATATATATATATGCAGACATAAACATACACACATGCATTAAAGATAAATGCATGACTTATTTGACTACTATCACAGACTTCCTTTGTGCAAAGAAAAAATTAATTTATTTTCAGCAGAATATTTTAGCAGATTGCAAAACTTGGAGATCTCTTTAAATATAGTTATTTTATAGGGTGAATTCAAGGCAGAAGAAAACAAACTACAATTTCAATGATCACTAAACAAAGGTGGTGTTATGTTTGGGATTTGGCAGCTCTTACCCATTTAAGCAGGATTCTACTTCTTAGCTGTAAAGCAACACAATGAAGCCTCTGTGCCATTCCACATAACTGCAGCTCAGGAGAAAATTGCTGAGCTACTGACAATACACTCCCTGCATCTAGGTCAGAGCATTGTGTTGCTCACTCTTTGCAACACACACACACACACAAACCAAGATGAGACGGACATTATAATGAGAGCAGGATAAAAAGGGCTTGCAAATCTTAAAGTGAAAGGGATAACAGAAAGCCTAATAAGAAATTACAGCCTAATCCATCAGAGCATGGGCAAGACAAGGAAAGTATTCACACTTCACTACAATGGTACAATGATAAAAACCAGCAATGAAAATAATTTCCTCAGGAACTATTTAAATGTAGCCACAGAGAAAGCAGAAGGAAGAAGCTTTCCTACCAAAATGTATCTCAAAACGTACCGCTCCAAAGATGTACACACCCAAAAAAATGCATACTCTCTTAAACGTTATTCATGTTTCCCAAATGCACATAAACCACTGATTCAGTGTTAGAAGTTTCCCTTTTTCTTCTATAGCTCTAAGTAAGTAGCTAGCTTCTAAAAATTAAATACATACCTACCTCTCAGTGCGCAACCCAGTCCCAGCAAACTCAGATGTGCACACAAAGAAAACAATTCACACACACTAAGAGTATTTGTGTCTCCTACCTCCGCAAAATTACATGAGCCAGGAACAGTTCAAAATAAGCTGCCTGTGTCTCAACCTCCAGTTGCAAAAAGCAATGCACTATTTAACCTTCAGAAGCTTACGTGCTGCAAGGTAACCTTGATTTTGCAGTAGCAATCCTTATGGTAAAGAAACACGTCTGTCTCTGACAAGGCATTGCACGGACGGACGGCGCATTCCTCTTGCTCCTCTTCTGTCTGGCTGCAACGCAGAATTGCTTACCTGGAGAGTCATGATGCTGTGGGGATGCCCAGGGACCAGCCTCGCTCCTTCTCCTGCGGGGACACGGAGCTTCTGCCTCCCAGCTCTGCAGAAGCGCCCCGCAGGGCGGCGGGGGCCGCACGTGATGGGGCCGGGCACCGAGTGGCCTCCTCTGGGGGCCGTGCCGGGTGAGCTGGCCTGCCATCAGGGCTGGTGAAGGGATATCGGCTTGATTTGCTGCGTGCTGAGCCCACCGGGTGCCCACGCTCGTCTCCTTGGGAAGGCTGAGCTCGCTTCCGTACCCCGGAGGGTTAGGCCGCCAGGCCGAGAGCAGAGATGCAGCAGGGTTTCCAAGGCGTTTGTTTGAAAAAGGGATTTCCTCGGCATGAATGAATGCGAGCCTGATCTGAATCGCCACCAGCCCCGTCACCGTGTCACCGTTAGCGTCCTCTCCTCCACAGCCCTACCTGGTGATGGGCCCTGTGGGGACCTTGTGCCCACCACAATGGGGCTGCATCCTGCAGAAAGCCCCAAAGGCATGAGGGGCACCCCTGGGAGCACCTCCAGAGCACTGGGTTTTCTTTGTTCTGCTAAATACAGAAGGAACAACAAACATTAAATGAACTAGCCTACAATTGTACCTATTAAAGGAAAAAATCTGGCCCCACTTACCTATGATATCAATTTGCTAATTCTTTACGTTCATGCCTCTGTACATTTGTATTCATCATTCCTCAGGTGTGGTTTTAATCACAACACCATACACTTCAGCTTTTTTAATCCATCAGCTTCCATAAGCTCACGTAAAAGGGGTGCTTCCTCTCAAATAAAGCCTGGGATAAATTAAACCGAGGCTTGCAGAGAAAACAAAACTACTAAATCTCAGTAAGAGGAGATAGAATCACAAGGAAAACAACTCCCTGATCTCCATCCTCCACCACGGCAAGGCACAGAGGCTGCCATTTAGTGAGGGGAGCGCCATCCCTGCAGCGCTGCGTGCTGGGACACACATGGGGACAGAAGGAGCTTCTGGGACACCAGTTAATGGTTCGTGGCACCGTGGAGAGCCTTCAACTTTGTTTTTACGCCTCATCACCTCACCAGTGTTAGAATATGGTACATGCACCCAACACTTCACGTACTAGAAGCGGTGAGAGATATGGTGAAGTCACTACGAAATTCTCACTAATTCGCCGCGATTTCATCACCTCGCATATGACACAGCCTATCTATTGCTACCCACTAAAAACACGCCGCAAGAAACGTACAGCGGCGCTAACACCACCAAACGCCAGCTCCAAGCACTAAGAAGCCCGCGGAGGGCAGCACTGCGGCACCGCCCCGTGGCGCCGCCTCTCGCTGCCGGTCCCACCGCCCACCACGGGGCGGGACGAGGTGGGCCCGGAGCCGCCGCCGTGCTGGGGCCGAACGGTGCCGGGAGGTGCGGGCTGGGACCGGGACCGAGAGCGGACCGGGGCCTTGTGGTGGTGGGGCTCGGGCACGGCTCCGGGGCTGAGGGGAGGGCGGCCCCGCTCTCGGCCCCCTCGCGTTGCGTCCCGGCAGGCCCGCGCGGTAACCCGCGTTTGTTCCCCTGCTTTTCTTTTCACCACAGGAGCTGCAGGAAGGCTTTCGCTGAGCGATCGGGGAGCGGCTGTGTGGAAACGTGTTCTTTTTTTTTTCTGCCGGAGGTAGGTGGAGGAAGGCCTCGCTTTGCCCGTCCCCGCTGCAGGAAGCGAGGGGCCCTGAACCTGGCACCGCGTGGAAGGTGCTGGCTTTCCCTTTTTCTCTTGTCGCTTTAATTACTGTCCCTACGTACTCGTTATCCTCGGTAGCGTCCGTTTTGAAAAGAAAAATGCAGTCTTGCAACAGAAAAATGCAGTCTTTCAGCTGTGAAATCTGCCATGTTTTTTCCCTCCCATACACAAGTGTAGTGCTGCTTTTACTTGATATCCACTGTAGGCCATCAGAGTCATCACTGAAAGTCCTTAAAAGCAATAATACCGATTTTTATTTTTTACTTCACCGTTATAAGAGTTTCCGCTTCCCTCTGCCACATATACAAAACGTGTAAGATCCCTTAGTTGTTTAAGCTTACTAGCAGTACATAGAGAATTGATGTGACTGATGAGATGGTATTTTGTAAATACCTAAAGGTCGTCACTCAAGCAACATATTTCTACTTGGGTAAGGAGGATACCTAAGGACACAGTCATGTCTTGTTTCTCCTGAGTTCTCTTACTGTGTAAGTTGGGCTGTACAACAATAAAGGCCTACTAGTTTGGCAAGGAGATGATGGAACAGTAACCCAAGCACGAGTTTGGGGACTTAAGGAGTTAACAGGGCCTGTAATCAGACCTGCTGTCATGTCTTCACTCTTCATCTGGACTAGGTAGAACAACTATCCTTTCTTTGCCCCAGTTTGATTTTTCACACCCCTGAAGGCACGGTCTAGGTGACATAAGAGTGAAAGACCCCTTCTGAACTTCCTGGAGGCCTGCAGAGGAATGCCTCCCTTTACTCAAAGCATAATTAAAAGACTGCAGCCTTCTATCATACCTCCTAAATGCAGACAGATGTAAGATTAAAGAATAAAAAGGCAAATTAAAGTTTAAAAAATGCTAAATTAACTCAAGAATTTGGAGCTTGTTTCATGTTGTGATTCTACAGATTTTTTTCACATCATAATAGCTCTAAAATGCAGCTGTGCAACAGGAAACGTGATCCTTTAATTTATGGTTGTTTTTATTCTGTGGAACCTCTAGCTGCTTTCATTCAGGTTCAGCTTCAGAAGGGTTTCTTGTCACTGGTGTTGCCTTGCTGTAGAGCCTGCTCTTTAAAGAGAAAAAAGGAGTAACTTGTGCCTTGTGGAAGATTTGTTAAGGATTAGCACTGAGCTAGTGTGAAGAAGGTGACAGTTGCCAATACCATTTTGAGATGTGATGTTTCTCATCTGCATTCCCAAGAGAAGCCTCTGGTAATGAAGTCCCCAGCAAACAGCACGATATTTAAACTACTGTTTACCTTTTTCTTCCCTTCACAGCTAGGGTGGCAAAATACAAAAGAACCCCAGGATGCCTGTAATTCCGCAAGGGACAGCATCGCTTCGTAAAGCAAAGAAAACCACTGTAAAAACGTGTCTAGATAACCCCTTTGATATTCAGTGGAAAACCATAGATGGAGATAGCATGCATTTTATATTACAGACTTTAGAAGAAAGGATTAAACAGATTGGACTTAAAAAGGTAGAGGCTCCAAGGAAGAAAAAGCGTTCCAGTACAAAAAAACAAATGGAAAGAAAGTGTGATGCAAAGTGTGATGCTAGCAACGACCTCCCTACAGAAGAGGAAACAGAAGGCAATCGACCAGCACCAGGATGGACTGACATAACTATCAGAAGACAACTTGCGATTGGAGTTAATGAAGTTACAAAAGCATTGGAAAAAAATGAACTACTACTTCTGCTGGTTTGCAAATCTGCAAAGCCTGCCATGATCACATCGCATCTTATCCAGCTGAGCGCAAGTCAAGACACACCGGCAGGCCAGGTTCCCCGACTCAGTGAAACAATAGCACCACTTCTTGGCTTAACATCCGTTTTAGCACTAGGCTTTAAAAGGCAGTCTGATAAATTTACTGATGTAATAGAAGCAATAATTCCAAAGATACCAGCTTTGGAAGTGCCATGGTTTCAGTATAGAACTGAAGGATCCGCAGCAAATGCAGATTCTTCAGAAATTCATGAACCTGAGCAGCTTGCGGAGACAGTGGAGGATGAGCAAACAAGCCAGAAGCGGAAGCGTACAGAAAGCAATCAGCTCGATCTTTCAAATGTGATTTTACAGCCTTTGAAAATCAAGAAAGTTGTTCCAAATCCAAATAAGATGAAGAAACCACCTCGCAAAAAGAAAAAAGCCTTTTCAGCATAAATGACTTCAGTTCAGTTCTTCCAATTAAAGCGATTCGGCAAACTCATCTGTGTTACATTCACATGAGGTTCTCTCCGCTTTAATAAATAATATTGTTCAAACTTACAAGTCTCTATCTGGGCATAAATATTTAATTTGCAGTTGGAGATCACAGAGTTAAATTGGTAATGGATGTCCTGAAGTAATAAGCACAGCTTTGGAATTAATGTAAAGCATTAAGCAAGCTTTGTATTTTTGTACAGATGAACATGCCTCAGATAAAACTGATTCAAATTAAGTGTAATTACTCAAAAAAAAAAATTGATACCAAAATTGAAAGTTTATTTAAACAAAGGTCCATGCCAGTATAACTCTTAAAGCTGGTTCAATGCTTGTTTCAAGTAAATAGCTTAACAGCACAGGCAGACTTCCCTTTTGAACTTTCATCCTTTCCTCTGCTGAACAAGAATCTTGGTTTGGTCAAGCATGTATGCAGGCTTGGATTCCAGCTCTACCTGGTGGCCAATATGCTGAAGGAGAAGTGTTATTTTCATACAGACAACAAAACAAAATTACTACTGCATTTGGAAAAAAAAAAAAACCACACTTCTGTATGTAAACTATTAACACACATATCCTGTGAGAAAATGTAAACTAAACTCAGTTTCTAAATGGAGTCTAAAGTTATTCCCCAGGAAGTTCAGCCATGGGCTGTTGTATGTAAAGTAGCAGATGAGAGCTAGAGTCGCTACACAAGAGTAAAGGCTTTGGAGTTTCCTTTTGCTGAGGTCTATGAACAGTTTCCTAATGAGACAGTTGTTTTGTAGGAAGGAAAGGAAATACTGCTGCAAGCTGCAATCAAAATCAACAGCGCAGGAGTTTATTTGGCACTCTGTGTTATACGCAAAAGTGAATTCTGTGGTATTGTAAAAGAGCAAAATAGCTTAATTGTTTTACCTTGTTTCGGAAAGATGGGTTTTACATGTTGCGGTTTTCAGAGCTCTGCAAGTCTAGCCTTCCAGTGCTACCAGCTAGCTCATCTGTAGTTTGGATTTAGATAGAAGTGTCTTAAGTTCATGATACTATGAAGGGAGGCAGTAGCAATGATTCCATAGTTGTCATGCTCCCTGAAGTTTAAACAAAACAAAGACGTTCAATGACAGAAATTTGCCCTCCCTTGCTGAGGGCAGCAAGGAAAGAGGTGATTTCATTTTGCCTTGCTTCATGGTCCTTCACAGAGGTCATTTGCTTTGGCTTTTTAGATGCATAACATTTTGAAAGCATGCTAGAACCTAGTGTAATTAATTGCCATGCTAGCTAATTGTAATATTTAGCTCTTAGTCTTTAAAAAGAGCACGAGGATTAGCTTTGGTAAAGAACATAAGCGCAGCAGTCATCTTTCAAGCACCTTGCTGCCTGCCCAGCTCTATAGCTCTCCCAAGGGATCCGTGTCTCCTCTGCAGATGCAAAGTTACCAAAGAAAAGAGATTACACAGGATGTTTGAAAAGAGTTGTGGGAAAGATGGTAGTGAGCCTTTAAAATGCCTTCAAATCTGCCAATTTTTGTGAAACCGTCTGTTAGTTTTTGAAGTCTTACGTGGTAGCTGTTCAAAGCCTAACGCGCATGCAGGTTCAACATCTGAAACAGCACAAGAGCCTCTGTGAGAGCTGCTGACAGTAGCACCCACACCGATGCCCTTTAGTTAAGGCCCTGCTTAGGAAGCGAGCACAGGCGGCCACAACTTCCACCTCCAGGTTAACTGTCTGACTGCGTGGGTGCAGGCTGGGACACCTCCAAGACTCACAAAGCACTTGAGTTAAAAGAGCATGTTCAGCCAAAAGGTTGAAGCACTCAGCAGGGACAGAACAGACCGTTTTGGATTAAACAGCCATTAGGTAACAGGACTCCCCAGGAACTGCCCTAGCTTAGGCTCAGATGTGCCCTCATCCCTTGTCCTCTCCGGCCCTGTAACTTTTCAGTCAGCTGCAGCGCTGCAAAGCTTCAACGGGAGCACGACTCCTCCCTTCCCTGCAGTTAACATCCAGCTACTCAGAAAAAGACAAATTTGCACGCCTCAAATTCATTGTTTTTTCCCCAGAATATGGCCAAAGCAAAGAATGGCCACACTCCTTGCTTCACGTGCAGTCGACCCCAAGATGTGGGCAGTGAGCCAGGCTGCAAGAAAACCAGGTTCAGTTCTGCCTTCTGCCCAGGTGCATTTGGTCCCACCGTGGCCTAACCGCTTGTGATTTCAGAAAAGAGAAAAGAAAAAACACTGCCTACCATTTCTTCTACTAGTGCTTCTGAGGGAAGGCAGGGAAAATGAGCACGTCATTCACCTAGCACCCAAGGCCAGAGCAGGGGGAGCTGGGCTGTGACCGCTGCTGGGCACCAAGTACCTCTGCCACAGGGCAGAGCCACGCAGTCGCTCCTCGCGCTAGTAGCTGAGGCTCTGCCCTTGGAAGCGAGGAGGCAGCAAACACCAAGGCCTGGTGTCAGCCTCCTCCATGCCCCAGCGTGCTCCGACGTGAATTCCTGTCAGGCACGGCCACTTCCCGCCTTCCGGGAGATAAGAACTCAAGTCTTGGATGGAGCTGGGATTAAATCCCCGTTGTTGCCTCAGGTATCTATCCCGTCGGTTACATTTTCAGGCACTTAGTTCTGCTCAGGCCTCACACAGGGTGTCAAAGCTCCATCTACACAGTCTCTTGTGACGGCTGCTAGCAGACAGGTGTTAGAGTGGGCAGAGTTGTCGAGCCCGACTTCATTGCCAGAAGCCTGTAGATCCCCTTTAAAGCCCTTGTTTTCCCCAGGCCCCTAGCACGCCTGGAGGGCGGACAAACACCTTCAGTCCCTTCCTTTGTGTGAAGGAAGTCGCATGCTTTAAGCACAGAGCTATAATGCAATAAGCCAAACTATTTATCGCTGTCTCTAGGGCAGAATCCTCTCACTGTTCAAGAAGAAAAAGAAACCAAACCACAAACAACTGACACACGGGAAAAGGAAGGGGAGAAAGAAAACCCCCAGTGCTACAAGGAGGTGGGTAGGGCTAGCAGTTACGAAGAACAGACAAATTCATCTTCATCTAAATTGATGTTTTCAGGTACAGAATTCAACTTCCAGCAAAACCTGCTGTCAGCGTTACAGGCATGTTTAAAAGGAAAGCTTAGACATTTGCATTTCATGAGATATTCAAGTCACATTCAAAATATGCTCACAGCACAGAGGCTTCACTACCACGATTTGGCACTTTCAGCTAGAACAGCTTCTTACTGCAGATTTTGTCGGTGCTCACGTTACTGCAGCACCCGCGAACCGAAAGAACTGCTATCATATCTAACTATGATGCTACGCTGGAAGGCATATAAAGTGCTTCAGAAGCCATTCTGGTTGCCGAGCATTCGGGAGGGAATTAGAACAGCTTGCCCAACAACAAAGATCAGCCCTCTTACATTTCAGGAAGCGCAGTGGCTTCCAAGGACTGAGGGTAGAGCATTTCTCTCCGCCTACCAGCCACATACATAGCGAAAGTTCTTGTTCCAAAGTCAGGATAAAAACACTACCTGGAACAATTTATGAATACGTATTTACACAAGATACTTTTCATTAGAATTACAGACTTCATAGGAAATCAAAGTAGACAAAGGAATATGTGCAATTTTGCAGAAGCATCGAAAACATTCAAACTATAAATATCCTGATAGCACTACTAAAATTCTTAGTTTTACACACAGGCTGATGTTACTCTACTGAGGAAAACTAAGGTTTTGTGCCACAACTGTAAATCAAGTACAGTAATGTATTAACATTCCAGCAACATAGATAACACCTGCACTGAACAGTGCGATACTGTTAAATCAATCCACTGATCTATTGAAGATCAAAGTACAAATCTGTATTTTTATTGATTTGGCAGCGTTGCTTATGGAGAAACAAATGCACTAGTTAAACCAGTACACTGTCATACTGCTCCAGTTACAAAAAACATCCAGGACTTTCATAGAGCTACAAACGTATCATAACTTCATGATTTTTCCCCAAATGATGATATCCATGTGAAGTAAATATAGCAAAGATACTCAAGTTTGTATCCTTCATTCTGTTACACTGACAAACATACACCACCACTTAATAAATAGAAATGCAGCAGTTCATCCACATAATAGCAAATATTTTTGTACCCTAATCCACCACTGAAGTTCAGTTTGTACAAAACAGTCTTTTCTACAGAGTGGAAAAAAAATACCTTCTTCTCATCAAGGTGCAAGCTAAGCTTTGAAACTTAAATGAATGTGCTTTTATTCTTTTCATGGACAATAAAAAGAGTTTCAAGGACCTTCTGATTTATCTGAAAATGCATAAATTTGGTCACATGTGGATTTCTTCATTGCTCAGGTTTAATGGACTATTCAGTATCACTGACGTTGTGCTTTTACTCCTCTTGAACAATATCATTCCAAGAGTTATGGAGATCAAATTAACGCAAATGATGACCTCAGAGTTCTAGAAACACGTGTCCTCATTGTAATACAAGACCAACCTAAAGGAAGAAGAAAAATGTAGTTTTTTTAGTTCAAGTAGAGCAATAAATCTAAACATTAATTTCTGGTTTTCTGCACCTGAATCACAGATCTTAAATGCATCTTAAAAAAAAATTCCTCCCATTTTGGCCAGGATAGATTAAAGCATTATTATACCTAACAAAGTTCAGATTTTTTTTTTTTTTTTTTAAAAGAGTCCCTTACCTTTTCAGATTCCATGCCAGGACACCTCCAGTTGTACAAATAATACTGCAAATTTCCATCTCCAATCCCAAACTTGAGTTTTTCCAGGAATGTCTTGTTTTCCATTAAGTCTAGTGCATTGAACACATCAAATCCTTTCTGGCAATAGCAAAACATTTTTTAACATTTTACTTTTGAAGTTTCAAATGACACACAAATAATACTTTCCACAGTGGCATAACAATATCCAAGGGACTAATCTAATTAAGTAGAAAAGAAAAAAGATACGGGAACAAATCTTTCCATTTAATTAGATACACATACAAAGAAATTTTCCCAAGGTGAAAGGTCTGAAGAGTCCCTCAAACACCCCCCTTTATTTTATCTTTATGGACATGCATTTTTTACACCCTGTCACATACAGGGCTTTGACACACAGGTCCTACTCCAGATGAGGCTGCATAGGTACAGCTTATGGCGGCTTTCAGTCATTTGTACTTGTTATTGGTAAACATTTTTGTACTTTAATCCTTTTCTGAAATGGTATTTCCTTTAGAACTCAAACCTGACACGTCACGCTCCCTCCCTTATTCATGCACTCTGCCAACTTTTCTTCTACCTCCCAAATTCACTATTCTGAAAGAGCCAATTTGCTCTTCTTTGCATGCAGCCACATTGCTGAGTTAGTTGTAGCACAGCGTATTGTGCTGCAACACAAACATATCAAACCCCGACTCACTCTCAACTCTTAAAAAGCAACTTAAAAATAAGGCCAGTTAAGCCATCACAGTGACAGCCATCATGTATGAACAGCTGAATTTGCCTGGGGGCCTGGATATAACGGTCCATTCACTTGCCATTGTTAACTGCAAGGCAGTCTGACCTAGGAACTTGGAGTCTTAACATCATGAAAGCAGAGCACCAGCAGGACTTTCTACATTCTAACACAAAAATAATAGAGTTACAAAACAGTAATGCTTAGTTACTTAAGCACGAGAACGTTCTTTGCTCTGTATAAAAATTAGACTTTTTTTTTTCAATAAGCACCCTGTGTTACAAAAAATGGGATTTTCATCAGTTTAGGATTATTTAAAAGTCACAAAACATAAACAGTGAATTTAGTAAGGTTCCTTACACAAAGATCATCCTGTGCACTGATGCTAAGTTAAATGGGCTGTGAAAAGCATGCAAAACAAGACAAGGTGGCAAGGATCTGACAGTTGGCATCTAAAGAAGCAAATTTTTTAATAGTCCAAGTTAGCCATTGACAGTAGCAGAAATCTCAGTAGAGAAGAAGAGAAGCAGGGGAGAACACAGATACACTGTACGTACAGACACACTGATGAAGCTTTGCAATTAAGCACTGAAAATTCAAATAAATGTTAAATTTTGCTGACTTAGCTTTAACTCACTATCTGAACATCAGCATGTTAGGCTCAGGTTACTCTTTTCCGGGAGGTGTAAGAAGTTGCTGTTCAAAGGTACTTGCTGCACCCCTCTGCCAGGCCAGTATAGCACTCAAAAGTGAACTGTCCTGCACCTTGAAACAGTGTCAGCTTTGACCACAAAATAGGGTTTGGAGGGGATCATCATACCACTCTCTCCATGCAGTATACATGGAGTGTAAGTGCATAGCTCCAAATTTGGGATTTCACTTTAGAGGTCAGGCACTTTGCCCAATAATTACTAAGATTTTACCAGACTTAGTTCTAAGCTAGCTTTATATACTGTAATAAGAAAATAAAAAAACCTCAACATTCAACTGACACGCAACTTGAAAACAATTTACTGAGTTGAATTTCTATCCTCAGAATACACTCTTTGGATATAACAGCGTACAATGGTTTGTGGTAGGTTAACCCCAGCCAAAAGCCAAACACCCACCCAGCATCTTGCTCACCTCTCTCCTGTGGGATGGGGAGGAGGTGCTGGGACGTGCAACACCTGCACAGCCCTGAACCACCGACTACATTGCCATGGTGTCTGTACCACACCCCCATGAAAGCCTGATGATTACGGGCTGAGCATTAGCTTCTAGTCAGACAGCACTAAACCCTTACAATTCCTACGTAGGGACTCTTATAGTCTCTTCCCTTCCATTTAACTAAGTCACGTCTCCATGTTATTCCACACACAAAGCAGTGCTTAAAAATTAAAACATGATGTTGTCTATTTAACTTTACAGCCAGCAGTTAGTAACAAGACAGTTTACTTAATGGTTTTAATAGAACTTATTAACTCAAAGGGAAAATATTTTAGTGATACTTTCCATTCTTCTGGTACTGAGTGAATATGGTTGCCAGCGTGCTGTTGGATATGTAAACAGTTCAAGCTATTACAAATGTTTTCATCATCACGCACTTGTCATTCACTAACATCGCTCAAAGTAAAGAGGAAAACCAAACACAGCGTCTTATATTTCAATATATATTGTATGTAAGTCTCATCAAATACACTCTGCTGTAGACAGTAAAACAAAACAGAATGCAATGCAATGTATGAATTACTGTCACTTCTTACCTTGCCATTACTTCTTTCATGAAAGTATTCTTAGAAGTAGAAGAAAAAATACTTACCAACTTAGCTATTATGAGTGCATCATTCATTAAGTCCAAGAGGGGGGTCTCTGTATGAATATTGTAAAAGGAATAGGCAGCTTTCAGGCTTTTATGAACAGGATGGTGCATCACCGTTGAAGGTAACGTGTAGAAACTCAGGAAGTCTGTTAAAATACCATTTGAGCCCTACAAAAAAAAAAGTCAATTAATAAATAACCACTCAGTTATTGGTTAGGCTACCACAGAGGTTCTAGAGAAAGTAAGTAATAAATGCAGCAGTTTTGCACACCATAACTATTACAGAATAACAGGTGATCTTGCCTAAGAATTGAAGAAACTGAATTTGTGACAAGGATGTATATATATGTCAAAGTGAGACTGAAGCCTGAAGTGGTCAATTCAGAAAAGGAAACAAATATTTAGATTTTTCTGGTCTATTACACTAATAGCATTTTGACAACCAATTGTCAAAGAATTTAAGTTTGTTTATAGCAGGATAAGCTTGGGAAACAAAGATAACAAAGCATACTTTAAGAAAAATTCTTCCAACTGAACATATTTTAAAAAGATTTTTTTCACCTGACAAAGTTCACATTGAGCATTCATTTTCTCACCTTTCTAAAAATAGAAAAAAAAACACTCTGCTTGTATACAAAGCATATTTAGATCAGCTCTGGTGATTATTAATCAACACACCCAATCCATTTGCCAGACAACGGTACTAAATAACACTGAAATTCTAATAAGACCAGTAATCATCAAAAATGGTACTTATACAAAAATCTACAGAAACTTTCCTAAGGGAAGCAGTTATCACATTGGTTATGGCTGACATGCTGAGCACAAAAAAGCTACCCAGATTTTCACTCTTCCCATTCTGATTTGGTCTCATGATCCCTCCAAGACGAGAAGGCAACACAAATACTTTTTTTCCTTGTTCTTGTGCTCACTCTTTTGAGCCCAATGAAGGGCCTCAGATGGATAAGTTGATAGTACTTATACAGTAAAAAATAAAAGAACTGAACACATCACATGCAAAAAAGCAATTGTCTTGGAGTAGGTGTAGGTTCTATAGTAGAGATGAAGTAACAACAAGTAAAAAAAGTTACTAAGTCACTCACTAAATTCACTAAGGACGATGAAAATATTAAATGCAGGAATTGGGTCTAATAATATAAGGTGATGTGTGGAATCAAAATTTTGAACTTCTTGCAAAACAAATGTTTTAGCTCTGCACACTACAAAAAAGGTTTAAAAAATTGTCAGTAATTTCTCCAAGTCACATAAGTATTAAAAAGGCTTTAAGCACTAACAAACCTACATGTGGTAGAGCAAAAATTAGCTTGAGACTATGTAAAACAAACAAGTAGGCGCTGTCTTGTTCAGTTAAAATGGTGCTGTCAAAATGAAATTGTCCCATCCCTCAGCTCAATTCTGGTGCTTGTAGACTCTTCTGTAGGTTTCTGGGCTTGAATTCACAGAAGACAAAAACCAACCCCAACTTTCTTTTTCCAGCTGGGGAAAAGAAGGGGAAGGTGGGAAGGAGAGAGGCAATAAATTAAGTTAGACTATGGAAGATTCCATTGTACATTAGGTCCACTGCAGAGGAAGTAGAAAAAAATATTTTACTGAATCAGACTATAATAAAAAAAACAACACACAATTCCCACAAACTAGCAGGTGCCCCTAAAAACTGTTTTTAAAGAATATGGCAGAAACTTATCCAACAGCTTAGGGAATGATACTGAATTCAAATCAAATCCTTTCATCAGTCGTTCAATTTTTTTTTGTTTGTTTGTTTGTTTTTAGAAAAGCAGATTTGAAGACCGTTACTTACTACCATGTCACATCTCCAGAGAAGCAAAGGTGAGCAGGGGGGACATGCAAGGTGTGAGAAGATTGTTTTTAAAACATGGAAATATTACAGCAAAGAACCTTACAAGACAGTGCTATTTTGAGATTTGAAAATTCTTCTATAAAATATCCTGTTATAAGAGAGCTGCGGTTTATCACATCCAAACAAGCATTTTCTCACTACGAGAATGCAATACAAAGAACAAAATTTGGAATCGTGACAGCAAATCCCAACTACAGCATGTTTTTCATTCTGTCAGCATTTTATAAACTTGATGCTGATGTGAACTTTCACAAATGGCATTCATGTTTACATTCCTGAGGTAGTTAGTGTGTGCTTTACCTCTACTACAAAAGTGTCAATAATATGATCCCGAGGCAGGAACCAGTGGGCCACCTCTTCTTCATCCATTACAGGAGCAAGATTAAACTGCTTCAAGTAAGTGTTGATTAATTCTTGTACTGCTTTAGTATCTTTTTGTTCCATTGGTCTCAAACCTGAAGTCTTTGTGGCCTTATTGTAACAAAGAAAAATAAACGTTAAGATGTTGAAAGGAAAATTGCACACACAGCAAGGGCTAGAAATAGGTTGCAGAGTCATTCCACTTGCTATAATGCATTCATTATTAGCCTACTTTACCCCAGCCACCTAATTCATTACACTATTTTACAAACTGCTTTCAATCAGAATTCCCCCTCTTCTAATTATTGAGACAGTCTGGGGCACTTCAATCTTTATATTCCATTATTGAAACAACTTCATTTCTCCAGAGAAGGAGATGCTACTGCCAACAGCCTAGACTTCATACATTTTTTTTTTTTTTTTTTTTTTTGCAGGTCAGTCTTTACTACTTACCTTCTTCTAAGCTACCTAGAGCCCAGATACAGAAACAAAACAAAGCAATTTGCATATCAGAAGCTAATATGAAGACAAGAACACTTCTAATTCAAGTTTACAAAAATTAGTCAAGCTATAAACCAAAGTCAACTGATAATGTTTAATTAGAAATCTTTTAACACAAAATTCCACCTGTTCTTAATGCTTGCAAACTCACTTGCCAACTCAAGTTTCTATACAGACTCAACTGCAGTTATGCTAACAAGAAAGCTCCTCGTAACTTCAAGCTTTCTGAAATTATAAAAGTTACTGTATTTCAACAAATACTGCAGTTCACTTGACTGTAAACATCAGAAGAGGGGAAAAAAAAAAAAGCTTTCCAATACTATGAAATTAAGGTTTAAACAAACAGAGGTGGCTAAAGTTTTCTCCCCAATTTTTATTAGCTTTCCTGAGTATTTCCTTGGAGGGAGAGAAGGCTCATTTTCTTTCAGAGCTCATTTATCCTGCTTCATCTGAGCCACATACTTGGGCATGTACCACATTAATCACAGCAAAGTCAATTGCAAGAGCAGCCAGGTAGTGGCTTGATTACTGGAAGCCTGAAATTAGTGTAACTGATTATGCCCTGCTCCATGGGAGATATTCTGGGGGAGGTCTTTATTCACACACTCTGGAATTCAGCTGCCAGATGAAAAATCAAGGCACATTTTGCCACCTCCGTGTGCTGGGTCTAATTTTCCTCCTTTCCTGCACAGCCTGGGACTACGGTTTGGATCCACAACAGCACATCTTCTAGTATTTTAAATGCCCTGAATCCTTAAGGGTATTCACTTGATTTGCCAGCATGACTCTTCCTATGCTGAATTTTGTTCATAACCTCCCTACGAATGACAATATGAAACATTAATTTGTTCCCTTCGAACCTTTCTCTCTCTTCTACAGCTATATACAGGAGCACAAAAGAAGGAAAAGCAGCTGGGCTGGAACATCTTTATTCCCCAGCAACACTCAGAATGGCCACACCTAAATGATTATTTGTAGTCCCAGAAGTGAAGAAGAGTGCACAGAACTGGGCTAAATTTTGTTTCTCCACTCCACACACCAAGCTGCACAGGGCACGTACCCATCTGAGTATCCTAGCTCAGAAGCTCAGTCAGGAAAAGACATACAAAGACACCACGTTCCTGCCCTTATTCTAAACCCATCCAAATTTTATCCCCCTCTCTGTTCAAGAGATTAAAGACTTAAACCCTCCCCACGTTTTTTTTTAAACTAATATATCTATAGATACATACAGAAACACAGCCTTCAGCGAGGGTGATATTTTACTAACGTAATTACTGCACTTCCTTTATTATTTCTGAAAACCTATTCAGTTCATACTGTTTGCATGATTAAGATTGATTAATTCCTCTTAAAGGGAGATGAGCTCCCAGTGGCAATGATATTCCAAGGACTCTATGAAAAGAGGTCAGAATGCCAGAAACAGTGTTTGGTGCTGAGGGATATTAAGGTGGTGGTAAAGGATTCAAAAAGCTTTTGTTTTAGGACAGTTTGGCCTGAACGAACCAGTTTGTCTGACATAACTAATAACAGCCTAAAACCGAGGATAAATATTCACAAAAGCACTTAAACCTTTCCACTGAAAAAGGAACTCCAAAAAAATTAAAGCACAAAAACTAAACAGAAGACATTAGCAAAAAGATTATATCTTTATTTTCCATGGAAGAATCTCCCAAGGCCCATCTAAAAATAAACAAAGGTGTAAACAACTGAGGTGCACAGAGTCCTAAGGCACTTGTTTTAAAGTTGATTTTCAAAGCACCTATTTTCTATTTGGACATCTCTCTATAATATATAAGAGCTGTATTTTCTGAATAATAGCGTATTCTTAGTTTTCCATAATTTGTTTTTCTGTTGCAATTTGGGTTTTACGCTAAAGGAAGATGATCAAGGTACAACTGCTCTGGTTTCTAATGACTCTCTGTAGTTACACTTTTTTGTTCCATAAGTAAGATCCTTATCCTATTCTTTAAATTATTCTTGTCCTGCACTGTTTCCCTGAGAAACAGTACTGGACTTGCCAGTGAAGCCTATATTTGAAATTGTCCACTGGACTTTAAAAATGTCTTCAGATTTGATGAAACCTATATTTAGTTCTCCAAGATTAAAACCTAATTAATTTGGTTATTAATGCTTAAGCTCTGAAAACTGCTGCCTTGCACACAAGGGAGAAGCTGTATGTGCAGGCACAGGGAGCACGCAGGCAGCACAGGAAACAAGTCTCACTGACGGCAGATGTTGAGAGCAAGACATGGCAGGGGCTTTACACTAAGGAGTGCTTAAAGTGTTACTCAGATGTACCAGAAACAACAAAGCCTGCAGCATCACGTTAAGTATAACCAACAGAAATAATTCCCCAAAGTCAGATAAATCATTACAAAGTACATTATAAAAAAAAGTATTTTTTTTTTTTTAGCCCAAAGGGAGGGTTTGTTTACATAAAAAGGTTTACTGATGTGGCACTGGTCCAAAGGACAGCCTGCAATCCCTCCAAAGAGAAAGGCTGCATTTACAAGCAAAGAAATTGCTTTCAATCATATAGCTTAGACTACCTTCTATAGCCTGTTACAGCAATGAGATTTTTTGATAGTGCATCTCAGACTACTTACAGTGTCTTGCCCTGTCAAGAAAATGCATCCTAAGGCTTTTAGCCAGCCTAGCTATTAGCTGCAAACATGGAAAAAATATTTTTAACTAACCTTGCTATGCCAGAACATTTTTTTTGGCCTGACCATGCAAATAACAGTACACAACATTCTGAGGCAGCTTTTGCTGAGCCTACTCATTGCAGAAGAACAATGTTCTCTGACATACAAGAAAAAGCTTGAAGAAAAAAAGAAAAATCAACCAATTCCACTGTACTCAACCAACTTTTGAACAGACTTTTCCAAGAATTTTAAGACATGAGCTGTTAATTTTCTACTCCAGTAATTTTCTGTCAGATTAATCACACTTAGAATAATCTTATGCATCTTCACCTCGATCTCACACATTAATGAAGTCAAGGTTTCTGAATTTATTTACTTTTCTAAAGGCTTTTGAGCCATTTATATTTTCTCTATACACAAACCCACACTTCCAGCAATAGTCTCTTCTGTCTAGTGTGGCCCTTATTTCTGGTTGGTGAAAAAGACCGGATTTTCCTATGCCCTGCATACACTGCCTGCCTTTCCACACCAAAGCCTGCACTGTCAGAAACAGATGGAAGGTTATTTCGAGCCTCACAATAACTGTGGGGATTCTCTAGAAGACAAACTGCTTACATCAGGAAGTCTGTAGAGCTTCATTGTTCTTTGTAGAGTCATGTTTCTACTCAAATGTGAAAATTTCACCTCCACCAATTTTCTGGGATTCAGTGACCGATGCCAATACCTGGAAATAAAATTCATGAGATTAGGTAGTGTTTTAAGTGTCAGATTTACTTGTATCCATTTCTTTAATTTCTTGCACTGCTCCTCCTCTCTGGATTTGTTTCCTAGCAAGCCTGTACCAATGTCTGTAAGAGGCTTGAGCAAACAAACCCCACCAAAAACAAAACAAACTAAAAAAGGGAAAGCTACATTTAAGCAATAGCTTTTAAACAAGCCTACAATCACTGTATTTTGGATCCAAGCAAATTATGGAACAAGTAAACACAGGGCTAAACATTTCAGTACCTGCCACAGCCCTGACAATCTCACCATACTTACATCATAACATTTATTTTCTTAACAGACAGATCCCTCTCTGCTTGTGTCTCTAAGTAGCTTGTTGAAGGGCCTCTTCTAGGAGATCATTGTGCAACAGCACATCCCTGGTTACTCTAGCACAGCATGGCTTTTTATCCGTCCTTACCTACAGAAACTTGTAGGATCTTTGGTGTTGCTACATACAAACACAATTTCAAATCAAAAGGCTCATAAATCATTTCAAATCAAAAGGTTCATAAATGAGCACACTGTTTTCAGAAGGATACTGCTGAAACTGAACTTCTCCCTGCACAAATAAAATCCACTCCAAGCAAATGAAATTATACTTCGTTACATACAACGCTTTTCACATGACAGTCTTCCCATCTTTATCAAATGCCGATCAAGTCCTCCTTTCTCCAGGAAAGACGAAAGCACTTCAAAAAAGAAAATCATACAATTCCCAGAAACCCTCTGCCATCTTTGGCAAGCAACCAGGTCAACAGGGAAGTGTCCCAGCTGGGAAGCAGGCCACTTGAAAAACACAGGTATACAATGCTGCCATTGCTAGCATGGCTTCCACCAGAAGGTCAACAGAGGTGTCTATTAATCTATTTGAGGTACAATAAACAAACCCAAAATTAGATTTTAGTCTGAGAAGATGTTTTATCCAAGGCACTGAGGGAAAAAAAGAAACCAAGGAAACCTCACATGCACTTGGGCTTTTAGGTTAGATTCAACTCCACAGCATTTGATTTCTTTTAATTTTATGCTCTTATAAGTGGTTCATGTGGCAAGGTTTTGGTACTGAGGAGCTGCAGTGGTGGCCTTTATTAGAGAAGCCCAGAAGCTGCCCCATGCTAGATAAGGGCCAGAGCTCCAAAAAGGACCTGCCACTGGCTAAAGCTGAGCCAGTGAGCAATGTTGGTTGCACCTCCGTGAGAGCAGATTTAAGAAAGGAAAAAAAAACTGCTGTGCAACAGCAGCTGGAAGAATGGAGTGAGAACCAGCCCTGCAGACCCCAAGGCCAGTGCAGAAGGAGGGCAGGAGGGGCTCCAGGCAGGCAGCAGCAGTTCCCCTGTGGCCTGTGGAGAGGCCCCTGGCGGAGCAGGCTGTCCCCCTGCAGCCCATGGGTCCCACATGGAGCAGATCTCCACGCTGCAGCCCGTGGAGGAGCCCCCGGTGGAGCAGGTGGATGTGGCCTGGAGGAGGCTGCGGCCCATGGAGAGCCCCCGCAGGAGCAGGCCCCGGGCCGGACCTGCAGCCCGTGGAGAGAAGAGGGTGGGTGGAAGAAAAGGTATTTTCAGTTTGCCTTCAGTTCTCACTGCTCTAGTCTGCTACCAGTAAGCCATAAATTACATTAATCTCCCTTGTGCTGAGTCTTTTGCCCACAACAATAATTGGTGAGCGATCTCCCTGTCCTCATCTCAACCCACAAGCTTTTTAAATCATATTTTCTCCCCTTGTCCTTTCGAGGAGGGGGAACAAGAGGGTAGCGTGGCGGAGCTGAGCTACCTACCGTTGTGAAACCACCACAATAGCCAATTACACAGAATGCTCTTAAAAATGACTGCTACGGGAACCAACGTTATTATGAACATCACCTAGGTTACCTGCAAGTAGCCACAGGTTTGGGGAGTACCACTCCAGCAGTGTAAACAGCCTGAAAAATTCCTTCCAGGTTTACTCTTCTGGTTATTTCCCGAATCAGTACAGGTGCTACCCGTTTAGATCTCAGTTTCTTATGGACACACAGAAAATTGATTTCTACCATTTTCTTCACACTAAAAAAGAGATTAAATAGTGAAAAAAAATAAAAAACCAGTAACAAACAACTGCCCCTGCATATTGCATATTTTTAAATGCATAATTTAAGTTTTCCATGTTGTAACAGAAGGACTTGAGGTAAAAATATATCAGCCTGTGACAAACTACATCTGCAGCAAATACTAATCTATGATACTGTGACATTGGTGGCAAACCATACAATATGCAAGCAGTGTCTAAGGTGTTTGTGATACTCCGCTTTCAGAGCTTTATCAAGACTTAACCAATTACCTAAGATCCTGAAAGACATCCAAGAACATGCTAAGTGGTATCATAATACTTCATGATTGTCAGCATATGACTATCTGGCCAAGGAGGGTCAGCTGACTAGGTACCCTTTAAATAAATAAAATGGCATAGAAAATTCATCTGTATCATCCATCAGTAAGAAAATTCCTTAAATATTTATTGCTCGTTTTCACTGTAAGGATGCCACAAGCTTTTGGAAAATAAGCAAACAAACAAACCAAAAAAAGACCCCACAACCCCAATTAAAAATCTCTGCTATATGCAAAAAATTTTTCTTTCTCTCTATGGTCAGTGAGCCTCTTTCTCTCTGCAAGTTCTCCACGGCAATGGATGCCATTTTAAGCTTTGTTTCATGGTGTTATTCTTTTACAAATAAAAAAAAGTAATGGTGCATTTTACCTGTCATAAATACGAATATTTGCAGGGATGGCACTTATGAATCCTACCAGTTTTTTGTTTGAAGACACTCTAACACCACAGTGCCATTGGGGTAACCAGCCCGGAGGACGTAGCGCCCTAGAATTGATGACAGAAATAATTACAAATTACTGCCTAAGAAGATGTAATAAAAACAATCTTCTTTACACTCAAGCCAGAACAGAGTATGGAACTTTCTACTCACCACAGAAGAAATTCAGGTGAATAATCAAACCTAAACATATTATCATCATCTTCTACGTAATTCTCATTTAACAGTGTGTATAATTCCTTTAGCTGAAAACACACGTAGGAAGAAAAAAATCAAAAGATTTATCCACACACATCAGTGAGAATATACTTCAGTGACTTTAAGGTACATATAAAATTGTTTTACTTACAACTTCAGCATTGCTAAGATCCAACGTGTCCCACATAAAACCCTGTGGCAAAGAATATGGCTCTAGACGGACATTGTCCTTATCTGGTTCGATTGCACCATGTGAAGTTATAACTTCATCTTTTCAGGAAGGAGGAAAGCAAGAGGGGAGAAAAAGAAACAAAGAAAGAAAAAAACAAAAAATAGTTACACTGCTAGCTTCCCAATCAGTTCTCAAAAAATGTATTTAACTCACATCATATCTTTTCTCAGAATTATGTGACAGGAACATGAAGCTTTTAAAAATCCTTAAAAAATTGTATTATTAGCTTACGTTACTTCTCAGTTCTTAAAGATTGCATTCAGACTAAGCACTACTTCATCAGAATATCTGTAGCCAGGTACAGAACTACTCTACCTCAACTGATGCCCAGTATTTCATAACACAGGGTGCCAATTTATCAGCACACGCACAGCACTTAACCAGCTATGAAATCCCCAGTCTCATCAAGAGAAATGTGTTGTACCGACAGCTAACAGACTATGGCTTGGATCCTGTTTTCAGCTGACTTGAACAGACCCGAGCTCAATAGTACTACTCAGGAGCAGCAACACAGCAAAGGCAGGGCTTTTAAGGGATGCTGGAGAAATATTAAATTTATTCCTGAAATCATACATGAAAGTGTGCTTTCTCCTCTTCCCTTAATTTACAACTCTAGCGATTCAGTATATAACAACTAGCTGTAAACAGAAACTGCTCTTCTTCCTCGGAGCAGCACCTGCCAAACACAGTACGTACTTATCCCAAGTGATGCCCAGTCCTGACAAACAGTTATGGCCCACTGTCCAGTTTGGAAGGTCATCATTACACAAATCCTGGAAGTATCAACCACCCAAGTGCTACTGCCACTACATGGCAGACTTGACCTAATATTATATACCAAAGGATCTATTGCTAACAACCTTAACTATAAGGCAGACAGATTCTGAATGCAAAGATCACTACAGCTACTTCTTCTATCAACAGATTTTTTCCACCTGAACATATCCAGCATGTCAAAGAGTGAAGACTTCTCATTATGCTCATTCAGCAACTAAAATAATTAAAAAAAAAATAAAAAAGATTCAACAACAAAAATCAAGAAGCAATTCACAAAGACCGCTGAACAGAACCTCTGCCAGCCAACTGCAAAGTGTATTTCTACTGAAGAGCCCTAACCAACCATTTTTAGAGCCAATCTCTTGGTCCTTTTAGGCTGGCAAGGGACAGACTCATCTCTAGAGAGCTGCTTCAGGATATAATGACCACCCTGAACTGAAGCCCTGGAAACGTTGTGCACACACTTGAACTGGCTCTGAAAAAAACTTAGTTATGGCAGGAGTATTTCTTGATTTATGCATCAACTTTTTTTTTGGCTAGGCTCTTCTAGCAAGGCAAGACTACTGTCACAATTACTATCATTAGGTTAGAGAGATGTCTGTCCAGAGCAGAACCAGGGCAGGTCAGTTCAATCTAGTGGAAAGCATTGCAGCAGGGATGCTGCTCTGGACTTCTCCGTGCAAGGAAGTCAGGGGAAATATGATCACTGTGGATTAAGCTACAGAAATGGATTAATTTGAAATACTGCCTGTGGAGATAGAGAGCAGAGTGCTCCTGTGCTTTATACTTTACCTTATTTCTGCTTATTCTACACCAGTCTCCAATGCCATGGAGACAAACCTTCAGAACAGAACAGACAGCTGTTCTGTGGCTGACAGCTTCTGTGCTGAGACAGTTTTATTTGTGGGTCCCCAAACTCAGGGGGTTGGGCACTGCAGAGCTAGAACAGCTTAACTTAAAGATAGTGAAGAGGGAAGAAGGTGGTGTAGAAAACTGGAAGAAACAAGAGCCAGCAGCTGTCTTCTCCAGTACAGACTACGATTTACCCACTATGTGTAAACAGGAGATCAGATCAGTATAGAAGAAGTGATCTGACAAACTCCTCCCAAAGTTAAAGGCAAGGAGAGGTCACATCACAATCTCACTTGGCACCAAGAACAAAGAAGGGATGCAGAACATATGCCTTCAAGGTAGTGTAGTGTACATTGTGGAAGAAACAGGTGAACAAAGAGCAGTAAAAATCGTCATGCGTGAGAGAGGTGCCTTTGTCCACTTAAAGCTGCAGGAAAACACTGTAACCTGCATCAGGAGAGTCACTATCTCTGTAAAAGCAAATATATCTACAGAAAAAAAAAATCAGAGAAAAGCAAAGTTTACTCTCATCACCACTTGACTGATTTCTTATCTTCCCTGAAGTGGAAAAGACTTTCATGTTCTGTTGTTCGAGAGTTCAGACCGAAAATATATAAAAGAATGCTACTGCAACAGCATTTCCCATTTTAATTGAGAACATCAGGATAAGATTCATTAACACTGTGTTCTGTTGCATATTTCTTTAGGGGCAAGCACTCTCCTAGAGAAATCAGGAATTCCATATAAACAACACAAAAGATTAAGGAACCCTACTGCATGCAGTTCAACTTAATACCCATTTTAGAGAAGGTGCCACACAGCAGGTACAAGTTCTGTTAGTGATCAGTACGATCGCATGCCCAGGCCCCGTTCAACTTACTAAGTTTAGGTACAGGTTGCGTATCCCAAAACTGGTATTTACGTTTGGTAGCCTCATCAATGTTCTTTGCAGGACCTTGGCATGCAGAGAGCAGCTCCATCGCTCTCTGGATGTCTTGAAGTTTCTGCATTGGAATGGCTGGATTCTGCACAAACAGAAGAGGAAGCTTATTGGGTATGTTTACTTTGAACAAGCTGAACAAATGTGTTCATTTAGTTTATTCTTACGTATTCTTTCACATTCTCTTCTCATCACAGTTAGCTTCAGTATAATCTTCAGCAGCAGGACAGAAGGATAGGTGGGAAACAGACAGGCAGCTTCACAAAATCCTTAACAGCTTTTAGTGGTATTTGCATTTAACCATCAAACTTCAGTGTTTACAATACAAATACTGCAGCATTAAGGCAGGGTACCCATATAATAATAAAATGCTTTTTAAATTCCCCTCCCAATGGTAAAATAGAATAAACAGCATAAAGCAGATCAGCTTAGGTATCTAACAATCCTAATACACTACACAGATATCTGAAGATGTACTTTATATATACACTGTAAAACTTTACTTAAATTCAGTATGGCTCAATATTTTGGTTATGATGTTGCTGCAAATATCCACTTTTTAACCTTAGTTATATTGTATATACCTTCTATTAACTCACAAATTTTATCCTGGGTAGCATACTGTATTGTACAATATATAAGAATTAACCATCTTCCCATTAACGCCAACCATGCCAACACTCACAGCAAAAGACTTTAATTTATGGAAGCAGACTTAAAATAAACCAACCTTCTATTTAAAGGTAGAATAATCTTTCTGGAGAAGTTATCTGAAAAGCATAAAACCTCAGGCTAAACGTTTCTGAACTAAGCTCCTAAATCCTTACTTTTGAGCATTCTGACTCAGTACAACCGGAATGAGAATTCTACCTGCGTATGAAATTGCAGAGGAATCATGGTAATAGACTTCTAAATGTAAGGGTTATTTCTCTCTCACTCCCTTCATCCTTCCCTGTCACTCATTTAAAAATCATCTCCCAAGTGGTAAGTCCTGTTCTGAGGCATGCTAACAGCATGCTTATACTCAGGTTTTCCCAGACTTTGCAGTGGAATAAATATACTTGATGGAATAGTCTCAAATGGATCGGAAAATGTTAAGTATTTCTGGACAGAGATTTCAAGCCAGATATTTTTATTTATTTTTTGCTGAGTATCAACGGATCACTGCTTCAGTATTTCGCTTTCTGTCTAGGATTTGCGTGTTGAAAATCCACCATAAACCACATGTAATAATGACATTAAAGCTTCATTTGGATGGGCAGCCGCCTTCAGTGTCCTCAGTCACAGACGGAGTGACTCCCTGCCTGTAGCTCAATCAGGCCATCGTTTTCTATTTTTAATAAATACTTGTACTCTCTAAACATAATGCAATTTCTTTCACTAATTTAAATACAGCTAAATTTGACATGCGAGCATGCATTAAACATCCATCATTGAGTAGTTGTGAACTAACACATCTACACACTTTCAAGTAGTTCAACACACCAGATCACTGCTATTGCAGCATAAAGAAAACACTCTAAGATCCAAGTTATAGTGACTTTGGATACTTTTCTCAATTAAAAATCAATTTGCCTGTTACCCACTGGCCTGATACAAACACTTCTAATGCTGCTAGATAAATTCTGAACTCTTATCAGTAAGGCAGCAAGATTTATTTTTCTTGACATACTACTAATTATTTTGTGTTTTGGATGTTTTTTTTCTTAAAGTCTAATTTTTTTTTTTCTACATTAAGAAGAAAACAGAAGATCTAAAAAAGATATTAAGTTCTAAAAGGATCTTACTCACAAATGTAAAGTAAAAGTTCACGTTTTGGTACTGAACGTGACATGGTTAGGGACATCTGGAGAAATCCCCTTTCCTCTAAGCTTCTTGAGAAAAGTAACCTATATCACTGTAACTTGGATCTTAGAACAGAGTGTTTTTTTTTTTTTTTAAGAGAAGTTTCTTGAGAAGTTGAGAGGAAACCCTTTTGGTCTCTTTCAATGGAAAGCAAGAAATACCTACATGAACTTCAACGTGAATGAAAGAGAGTCACGATTTTGTTTATTCCAGTGTAAAGGAAAAAAATCCTCGCAGCACAAGAATCCCCTGTAAGGCACTGTTGTGCAACAGGGCTGAGGTTTGCCTTGTGGCAGAGCCTTTGAGGCTCCCATTCCCCACAGCAGAAGGGAGAGTTAGGGACCACTCAGCAAAACGGATGTGCGCAAGCTGTTAAGAATAGGCGGGATGCATCTGAGGGTGCTGAGTGTGCCAACTGATGTTACTGCCACTCTCTATCAAGCTTGAAAGGTTAAAGCAATTGGTGGATGTTTCTTATGACTGGAAGAAGGGAAATATCACACATCTTCAAGAGGACTTTGAGAACTCAAGGGTCAATCCTGTTTACGATGTGCATGGAGAGCTTCCTCTGCAAGCTCACAGGTGGTACCTAGCTGGGAAGAATGGTTGATGTGCTGGCCTCCAGAGCTGCCATTCCAAGCAACCTCAACAGGCTGAAGGCAAGAACTTCATGAAGTTTAAAAAGTCAAATGCAAAGTCCTGCCTCTGGAGCGTAAAAAGCCCGTGCAATGGCAGAGGGCAGCGCTGACTTGCCAGGACACAGCTTTGCTGAGGAGAACTTGCGAGGCCCTGGTGGGCAGAACTGAACATGAGCCAACGGTCTGCCCTCACAGCGAAGAAAGCCAGCTGCACGCTCGGTTGTACCAGCGAGACCGGCCAGCTAGTCTTCCCCTGTATCTGTCACCCTCAGATCACACCACACAGCTTTGGGTTCCCCATTACAGGAAAACTATTGACATAGTGGAGTGAATTCAATGGAAGGCCGCCAAGATGGTTAGGGGGCTGAAGCGCACAGCACACAAGGAGAAGCTTTGAGCCCCTGCTTTGTTCAGCATGAAAAAGGTGGCTGAACAAATACTGAAGGAGCAGGAAAGATCTTATTGCTGCCTAATGGGAGGATGTAAAGAAGATTGAGCCAAGTCTTTCTGAAGTGGCATAATGATAGAACAAGAAACAATGGACACAAGTTGAAAAAGAGAAAGTTCCATTTGGATATAAGGATTCGTTGTTATTTTAACCACAAGAGTGATCAAACACTGGAATAGCTGGCCCACAGAGGTTGTGGAGTCTCCAGCCTCGGAGACCTAACAAACCCATCTAGGCCTGAGCAACCTGATCTAATTGGATCTAATCTAAGCAGAAGGCTGGTCTACAGAACTCCTGAGGTCCCTTCCAAGCAAAGTTATTTTATGACTATATATTGTGCAGGCCACTGGTGACTACAATAATTACTCTTAGTATCAGAGATCTGGCAAGTTTATTTGTGCCAATGTGGGAAATCTACATCCCTGAGGCTTGTAATGAGGGGAGAGCTCAAAAGGTCTTGTGGGATGGGCGGTGAAGGTCACCTGAAGCTCACAATGCTAACAAGCATTTATCGCTGTAGTTACACTCATGCCAGTGTAAAAAAAGCCCAGTATCATAAATGAGAGAGGGAGAAGAAAAGGAGACTCACTGTTCTGTTTTTCTCATCTGCTGACTGGGACACCAGTTTACAAACTCGGCTCACCTCAAAATCATTTTCAGTGAGTTCAGAAGCCCCACTGAGTATTACCTGATGATCCTGCATATATTCTCCTAGAGACAAAGTGTACAATGTCACTTTCCTCTGAAATATTTTGTACCCCTCCTTTCAGCCAACTGCAAGCAAACGCTAAATGTTTTTTTCCCCACACTTCACATAGTACAAGGAACAAAAATCTAAATATCACTAGAGTAGTGCAGAAAACAGATATACTTCTACACACCGATGCAGATCAGCAGTCTACAAAAACCTAAAACAGAAAAGTTGTCCAAGACAGAGAAACGTGTCTACTAATCAGTGTGTACATCTGGAACACTGAATGAAGTGGGAAACAAATCAGTGCTGGTGTGTTTGCAACTACAGAAAAGAAGAAGCCGTGTAAGGACAGTAGAACAGTTTAGTTGCCTACAGCCTGAAAGACATAAAGCATCCCCTGCATGCCTGTAGAAGAGAAAACTAACATTGCTAACAAACTGGCTAAACTTCTTGTGTTAGTAAAATACTCACTCAATGCACCACTCTAAGTACGCAACTTAGAACAAGGATAAGTTTCCACGCTTGCAAAATGCAGTACACGCTAGAGAAATGGTGTGCAAGACTGCAAGGCGCTGACAACTAAAGTCTTGCACATGAAATCAAAACCGTGAAGTAGCTTCCTTTTAACGCAGTTAGAAGTAACAACAAATTTGGTCAGCAGGGAATCAAGGAACTCCCAAGATACTGCAAAAACGTACTGTATCTTAGTATTAAAACTGACCTCGCTCCAACTATAAAAGAGTGCGATGTTACTTGCCTGTTGCTTGCAAATAACCTTGCATTAGCAATTCATGCCGTGTACTTTACAGAAAAACAATATCAAAATGCGTAGTGAGATCAGAAAGCATGTGAGATCTCCATGTATTTCAAAATGTCCCCCGGGGCAAGCGTGCCCATTCAAAGTAATGGGTGTGACACAGAGAAGATCCAGAGGGACAACACAAAACCTATCGGTATGTTAACAAAACAGAACACAACTCCTTTCTGAAAATTAGTTGGTAACACCAGTGTACTTGACAAGTCTTGCAGGATTAATAGCACTACTGGTACAACAGCATAACTTTCTCCACATTAATCTGATAAAGCAAACATAACTACTTCAACATGCTCAGTGGTCCATGAACTTTCCTATCACCATGTTATAAGCTCTGTTCTCAGGCTCAGATTTCTCTGGAGATAAAAGCTGTATGTTAAAAAAGCCATCGGGGCATATTACTCACCGTTTAGTTTGAACCTGGTAGTCAAAAGCACGCAAAGCCCACAAAGGCTGCACATCCCCTTATGCAATTTACATTCTTACTTACAGCAGAGGCATTTCAGATGGCAAAAAGATTCTTCAGCCTGTATCTCCACGATAAATATTACTGCATTTTATGTAAGAAGACATGTTGCTTGTTTGCCCAAGTGAGCCTGGTTAACAAAGCTGGTAAACCTCAGATAAGAACTTCCCTAATGTGTGTCAAATGTGGGTTTGACTGGGCATTGGATTTTATGTATGTGTGTATGTATGCGTGTGTGTGTGTGTGTATTTAAAATGCTAGAAACTGGCGTATGTAGAATACAGTTGCCCTTACTTGCCCTTCCCTCCTCCTGCTGATGCTTGCCACGAAATAGCATCATGCTCTACAAGTGAAACTGCACTAAGCCATGCTAGGTGGTGGCTAAACTAAAGGCAATTCATCAAACACAGACTATACTTAAAAGCATTACCACTGCAGATTAAGGCTCTCTGCTACAAAGCCTGAATTCAAACTGCTGTTACAGAATGCTGTGGTTACAAGGACTCTCCAGCTAACTTCAGAGAGTTGGCCAACACCAGGACTTACACCTTGCTTCTGCCTCTATTCAGGACAGAGTTGCCTAATTCAGACACATGTTAAGGTAGCACTTCCAACTCACTTTGACAGAAAACAACACACACATTAAAATCAAAACGGAAAGCACGCACAAACTGAAACAGAACAAGGCTCTCACTTTCGAAGGCTGCTGAATTTTAATCTCCTGGGAGTCAGATGCAGAATCTGATTTGGTGCCTCCAGAATTTGGTTTCTCCTTTTTTCTCTTCTGTTTCTTTTTCTTCTTCTTCGCTCCCAAATCCCCTCCAGGACTTCTGCCAGAAATTCAGAGAATGTGCAGTGAGAAAAATCAATACCACCAAGCTTAAAATTCATAAAGACTAAATATGGAAAAACCAGCAGTGTTATGTGAAAAATCTAACAGCAGTTTGAATCTGAAGAAAAGGCAGGGCAAAGGAAGAAGGGGGGCGTGGGAGGGGGGGGGAACTGAGAGTGCACTGACAAAATGCTTCCTGCAAGTGCCTTCTAAGTTGTTTTACAGTCAGAGCCCTGCACAACCAGACATTTTGACACAATGGTATGAAATTGTGATATACTGTAATAGCCAACGCTCTCCTTGATGTTACTACTCAGCTCAAACAAGAAATGGCCATTCCCATATATAAGGCAGGAGGCTCATCAGCCTAATGAGGTGTGGTATTTAGCAAGAACCATTTTGCACAAAAAATGGGGCCAAAGACTTCAATCAAGAAAGACGCATTATGGTGCTGTATACAGCAGAGTAAGAATTCCCTTACACTTCCAAAAGCGATCACTTGCTTAAGTTTCACAGTGTAAGGACACGTAAAAAATCCATGCCTCTGTGACCGTAACCACCAGCTGCCCCATTCCCCACAGAGTCTGCTCTGAGTTGGGGTGCAATTTCCCAGAGAGAAGGCATTTAGAAACAAAAATTCAACTGAGCTTGAAGGTAAACTCAAGAAAGTGTAGGAACCAAGGGAAGCAACTTCCTCACGAATTCAGTAACTATTAACAGCCTGATAGTTATTCTCCTTGATGCTCAACCATCAGGGACATCTGAATCTGGTTTTGATTGGATTCTTCTTGTTCTGCTTTCAGGGAATTTTATTTCTAATTTAAGTAGTGATTAAAGTCTTGCGTGAAATCTCTGTAAGAAACACCACAAAGTGATCCAAACATTTGTACTTTAAAATGATCAGTACAATGGTGTCAACCTCAAAGAAAAAAAAAAACAAAAAACAAACCAAGTGTACACTGCACTTGTAGGTTCTGACTTGTAGGTTCTATTTGGGCTACTGATAATGAAACTCCTTTTTTTCTTTAAGAGATTCTAATTTAGCAAATAATCAAGATATGGAATCTAGATTAGATTAGAATTTGCAAAGTGTGGGAGGTGTTGGCAGCTCTCAGACGGAAGGCAAACACGGAGGGAATGACTCAGTTAACACCGAGTCCTCCTCAAGAGGCTTAGCTAGCGCCCAGCCACCGTGCACACAGCACGATGTTAGGGCAGATGTTAGGGCCTGGGGGGCCTGGACATTTTTGCAGTGGAAAAGAAAAAAAAAGTCAAAGAAACAAAACATCGCTTATTTTAATTTTGAAATGGCACTGGCAAAACAAAAGAAAGAATAACATAGCAAGGTTATTAAGATCGACACACTTGCAAGGGCTGTGGTTTTTTAGCCACGACACGCTCGCTTTCACGACTACAGTGCCCCGTGTCTTGGCATCTATACCTAGTCAGCGCCAAAGCCAGTAAGAAAATAACCAAATTTCCAACCTGGAAGCCAAAAGCCTGCAATTAATCAAGCATTTAACTAAACAAAGACCCATTTTGTGGCATCATTACTGTTCTCTAAGAAAGATCAACCCTGACAAGAAGGTAACACATCAGATTAAGTCATGCTCCCGCAGAGGTAAGAGTTATAAATTCGGGACCTTCTGGGATCGGACCCAAGGAGCTACTCAAAAGACAACAGTGTGGTAGTAGACCAAACACACAGGGGAGAAAAGAAAATCTGGAGTATTTACTCTGCAGAAACAAAAGGTTGAGTTGTCTAAGTGAGGCAGACAGAAAGCTGCCTGTTGTACGATGGCAGTACTGCTTTAACACGTAGATGACTGTTAACAGCTTCTAAAGTCTCAGTTTGAAATAATCAAATTTTAATCTATTTGAAGGCCCGTATACCAAGCTGACACTTCTGCAGAATTTAAACAAAGAACAGACCCAGATGTCTGACAAGAGGTTATAAATATGAGACAGTAAAAAAAAAATAAAAGAATGTGTATATATATATGTGTGTGTGTGTGTGTATGTATATATAATACATATATATATATATATATATACACACATATGAAATAATTGCACAAAACCTAACTTTTCCAGGACTTCATCACCTCTGGCAAAACTGAAACAAAAATACTGGAGAAAGTGATTTCGCCTTTATTAAAATTCATTTACTGGGATACCACTTAGTTTTCTTGAACTGTCCATAAACTTTTGCCTTTCCCTCCACCATCTCCCGTGCGCTGCAGAGATGTCACCAGCTGCGTGTGCCCAGGGGGATGGATCCACATCGGACTCAGTGCCAGGGCAGCAGTGCTGGGACGAGCTGCTGCAAACGCTGCTCCTCGCTCTGCAGGAGCCAGCCCTGCTCACACCGCCGGGGGAATTCTGCTCCCTGGGATTACCTGGGGGTCAATGCCTTGTTTAGTTTGGTTCAATAACGAATGACTGTACTAAAAAAATAAATAAATACAAAATCTGGCAGCTACAGAGAAAAAGCAGCTTTGCCAAGCTGAACTGATGTTATCCCCAGTTAAACTGTACTTTTACCAGGATCATCTTAGTTTGTTCTTTGACCAGCTCAAGGCTTTTTTCATATAGAAATGCACATTTTTTAGCTAAGAGAGAGAGAAGACAGGACTAAATTGTTATAAAAGATGAATGGTATTTACTACTCATGTTTTTAAATCTAGTTGAAGTTGGGGAGAGCAAACAGGCATTTTTTATTTTTTTTTATTTGAGACTCCAGATGTGAAATAAATAAAAGCAAATTAGCTAAGTGTGTTTGAAACTTCCTTGAATAACCTCCCCCCTTGTCTTTCCCTGACCATTTCTACACCGCATACCTTCCCAAACCCCAGACCTCAGCTTACGACCTTCAGTTTTAGAAGCTTCCACACCACCTCTTACAAAATAAACACCTACATCTTCTGCCTGACAGGGTACCCAGGGACTGTTCAGAGCAATTATTCATAGGCAGTCTGCTGCTCATGTCAGTCCTTTATTGCTGTTATAGTCCACAGAAAGTGAAAAGCGCATTGAAAGGGAGATCCATTCGTCCTTCAGCTCTTTGGGCACGCCTGCAGCTGAGATCTGGCAGCACAGAAACTCCGACTGAGCAAACAGGCTTGTCCAACACAAGTTACAACCAGAGACACCAAGCGAATTAGGGCAAAAGCAAAATTGAAAGTTCTCAGTATTTTTGCTCCATCTCACACTCTGCCTTGAAAAGAACTGAAAGGTTTTAAAACCGGGAGCATGGCTGGGAAGGGAGGAAGTTTGTTGCTCAATATTTAGTAATTGTGCCGGGCGTGATGGCACAAAGGAGATGCAAAGGTAACAAGATTAGTAGCAAAGACTCCTATTAAAGCTTTTCTTTTAATTAAACATTCTTCCGTGCTGACTAAGATCTGAGTTCTTGTCAGTTCGTATACACCTATCTGACACGAAATACATCTCACTCTTAGAGGCTAGAAAAAATTACTTTCGCAGCTTGATGAAAGCTGACCTTCAAGCATGAAATCGTGTTGTTAACCAGCCCGCCAGCACCGAAGCGGTGCAGGTCTGCTGGGACAAGGGGCACCTCGCAGGGGAAGGAGGAAGAGGACATGCAACTCCCCGTGATGCTATCTCGAGCTGCCAGGCCAGGAAACACACATTTTCATACAGATGAACACACCTGCCCCAGCCCAGCCTGCCACGCAGACCACAGCTGGTTATACTGAGAGAAATGTTCAGCAGTAGGCCCGGGGGAAATCTGTCAGCCTCGCAGAGACGCGCTCGTACCAGGAGCATTTTACTGACAGGAGGCCGAGCCCACACGCTGAGGCGTACCTAAGTACGGACGCGGACTTGGGTATTTTTAACTGCATCCACGATGACGATTTTGTCATTCTGATGAATAAGAAAGCAGTGAGGCCCGCACGGAAGTAACGTGAAAATCAATCTGCAGCTGAAGCAGAAGAAGAGTCAGGAGACCTCCCTCTGTCCCAAAAAGATTAAAAGGTTTAACCCCGCCACAGAAACAGGCCGTGGGTACATCTTTCAGAAAGTTACTCAGGCCCACATTTTGATGATCTTGTCTGCAAGTTACAAATATAAGCCCCTGATCCCACCCACATACCTTTCCACTTATGTACACACATCTGGTGTTTTGCATAAATGTGAAAAAAGACTTTCGCCTCTCCCAATATGTGCCTTTTTTTTTTTTTTTTAAACTGAAAAATGGGGATACTACTGCATCTGAGGAGTGTGCACAGGCCGAGACACAACCTGTGTGGAGCCCTGAACACAAGTATGGAAAGCTCAGATGGAAGAATTGGGAGAGCCTCAGAGGTACGCTGCCCAGGTGGCCACACTGCCTCAGCTCCCTCCTTTCTGATCTGGGGCCATCTTTCCCCTGCAGATCTTTCAGTGTTATTTTAATTGTCTTTTTGGACACCAAATACTGCTTTAGCAGAAACAGCTTTTCTGTAATGTCAACATCTGTTTTAAATTACACGGAGGGGCAATTTTAAGTTAGCAGTTTCTCTAATTCAAAACCCAACACGTATTTCTGATGTTTATTTTTAAGTTGCAAAGGCCTAGGACTGCATGGTTAGGGTTTCTCTTTCCTTCACGGTATATTTTGTCTCTCTATGAGTAAGTGAGGTTGCAAAACTACATTTCTGAAGGTGCTATATAGATCTTCTTGATCATAAAAAGCATATCTCATGTATTTGGGCAAGACTCCAACAAATTTCAATGTGGTATTATTTATAGTAGGGCTGCCCTTGGTTCATACAGAAAATGGAGGCTTAGATGCAAAGGGCTTTCCTACCCCTGTATCAGGTCACCAGCATTTTGAAAGAATAAGAAGGTCCCGACCCCAAAAGCTTATTATATATCCTTCAAATTTCACTGTTAAAACTAGTATTACTAACAGCCTTTCTGGGCTAAGACTTCCTTCGCGTATACTCCAGTACTTGGAAACGCAAGCTTCTTCAGCATGAAAATCTAGTAGCAGTGTCTTAAAAGCAAACCCAGCAGATATTCCCCAAAGCTTTGCGTGTTTCCCCTGCCTCCTCCTTCAAGTTTGTAAGGCTGCACTCCAAGATTTCAATCTAGCATGTTAAAACTGAGCACTGCCTCCAGTACCTTAAAAATATATTAGACGTGTATATATATATATATATATATATATATATATATAAAAGTAGTGCTGTTTAGAAAGTTGCATTGGAGTACGCTACTAACATATTCAAAGTAAATCACTGGGAGCAGGGGGAAGAATTGTTTAAAGGTCACACTTTTTCCTCATCTGTTTACTAAATATTCTCTGCCCAAAGCCTTTCTGCCACAGAGCAGAAGGAGCTACTTAGAATGAATGGAAAAGCCTTACAAAACCAGGCTCAGCAGGATAGGTTCAGGTGCAATAAGTACTTATTTTTCTACATACACACTAACTAAGCTATTTTGTAAACACTTTATTATGAAACAGAACAAGTACAGCATAATGCATCAGGCAAGAGCAAACTGCAGACAGGAGAACAGCAATATGAGTCACACAACATACATAATCCTGCATCTAAAAAACAGGACCAGAAACAGAGGACAAAGACATTTGCACAGTCGAGAGTTATAAGCTGGTATTTGCTGCTGCAGACAATCAGTGCTCAAGCACCAAAACAAAAAAAGTCATACATATATATATATAGATACTTACCACATTTACTGTGTTCAGTATTAGAAGGACGCATTAAGAAACAGTTTGGAAGTAACTTCATCGACAAAGCAATCCTGTTAGAGACTGACACACAACACATACTCTACCTCCTTATAAAAAAGCACAGGTAAAGATAGCGCAAGATTAAATATTGATCGGCATGAATGGAGACCATTCAGAATTTAGCAAGCCAGTTGGCACAGTCACAGTTTTAAGTTGTAAGACTGCTTATAAATTGCTTAAGTGTATAAAACCTAATCTAAAAACTCAAAGCAAACTTTAAAGCCACCTCCAAAATGAAGATACTATAACAGGGAGAAAAAGGGTACTAATATAGGCTCCTATTACTATGGGTTAGTTTCCCCTGATTGAGAGTAGGACTTGAGATAGTGTTTTGTTTGCTGGAGTGTAAGACTTGTCTTTTCCTTTGATGGAATTTGTTTGAATACTTCAGCCTGCAGACAAATTGTAGCAAACAAAATTCTCACAGACTACACAAGAAAACAAAATACAGTAATTCAGAAGTCAATATTAGACTTCATGCATCAAAAACATTAGAGAAAACTAATACTTGGAGGCTTTTCTCTACTGCAAAGGTCTGCCACTAATGTCATCAAATTTTGTATTACTTGGAAGCATTCACTTCCTAATTCAAAGAAGAATAAAGCAGCTTCTTTGAAACACTCATTAAAACACGTTTAGCACTTTCAATAAAAACAAGCTTTGCAGAGAGCAGCATACAGTCTGCAGCTCCAGGTGTCCCACAAAGCTCAGCGAGACCCCAGTCGGAGCGCAGCAGCAGCCCGAGAGCACGCAGGAACGCAATTCTTTGTTCCACGGCCGCTGCCTGGGCGCTGCTTCTGCACCCGCCGCCCAGAGCACAGGGCCACAGACCGGCTACGCTGCACAGGGCAACTACAGCTCGGTCACCAGAGCTGACAGAAGGAGAAACTGCAGTAGGAATGAAATGGGAATGAATCCTAGACAGCCATTACCCAGCTAACAGTCTGGCCTGGCACGTCTTCGTCTGCGAAGAGCGATGAATAATCATCCTCTGCTCTTAGTGGTGTTACTTTTATGTATTTGGGAATCATCGACCGTAGCGCATTCATGCAAACAAATATAACAAAAGCACCGAGGCAATTAAACGCTATTTTGCTCCATTTTAATATTCAAGGATTCTATTAGTGTAATTATTTTTGACAAATATTTTCACGTGTGTGCCGTGAACATGCTGACAGAGTGGCGGGCACGAAGTTTTCCTTTTCCTGCCTTTTACAGAAGTCAGTCCCCCAAGTCTCTGGGATTTTCCTGCCACATTTAAGATGCAGCGCTGCCTGTTGCCAAGCAAATCCTAGGGGCAGGAGACGACAAACAGCTTACATCTTCATACATCAATCACCTACAGAAACGCTCTCAACCAAATGAATCAGAAATTCATGAGGAAGGTATTTGTGTAGCGGCGTATAAATTAACCTATTTTGGGTTACTCCAGCCACTCCTAGTCGAGACAACAAAGCCTCTCCTTCACCACCGTGTTTTCTAACCCCCCAAAAAGGGGGGAAAGCGCATTGAAACGAAACCAATTTTTAATATACGTTCCCTTCCCCGTAGCCCCGAGCTGCAGCAGTGCCAGATACACGGTGTGTCCAGACGGAGCCACCCGGCCGGGAGCTGCGCCCGGTCCCCGGGCAGCGGGCACAGGCCCGGCCCGCTGCAGGGAGACGGGGCCGCAACGGGCCCGGCGGCGCCGGCTCCGCTCCGGTGCGGCACACGCTGTGCCCCCCACCGCCGGCGTTCCGCTTGGGACAATGGGGAGCTGAGGAGGAGGAGGAGGAGGGGTGTCCATCCATCCACCCATCCATCCATCCATCCGTCCGTCCGTCCACCCACCCGGAGGCAGTGTGGCGGGGTGCCCGGCAGGGCCCCGGGCCGGGGCAGACGCGGGGCTGCAGCGCACGTTTCGCCCTGGGGCTCCGCGACCGAGCCGGGGGTGCCTCCTAAAGACCCCCAGGCCTCAACGCACAGCCCCGAAATCCTGAAAAATCGCAGTAAACAACAGCCGGGAGGGAAGGAAGGAGGGAAGGAGGGAGGGAGGCAGCCCCCGTGGCCGCCGCCGCGCAGCCCTCGGCGGGGCGAGCTGTGCCCGGCCGCCCCCCGGCGCGCCCCTACCCCTTGGCGTGCTCGGCCTCCTCCTCATTGTCGCCGTCTATGCCGCAGGTGTCCTGGTCATCCAGCTCCAGGCTCTGCTGGCTGGCCGCAGACTCGCTGTCCTCCGCCATCACGGGGGAAGGAGGGAGGGGAGGAGGCGGGGAGCCTATGAAAGGAACCGGGGCGCACGGCGGAGGCGGCCCGGCCGAGCTCCCCCTAGCTGCCGTCCTCCCCGTGCTCCGCGGCGAGGCGGGGGCCGCCGGGGCTGGGGGGGCCCAGCCGCCCTGTGCCTGCCTCGTAGGAGGCATCGGTCCGGGCCCCGGAACCCCCGGGTGCTGGGCGGCTTTGCCTGGCTCTGTCGGGACGGGGTCTGACAGGAGAATGGGGCTGGAGGCGGCCGGCAGGCCTCAGAGGCGGGGGGATACCTTCTGCCAACACCCCATTTCTTACAGTCCTTGAATCGTTAAGCTTGGAAAGACTTCCAAGATCTTCTGGTCCAATCATCCCCCTACCACCAATGTCACCCGCTAGACCGTGTCCCTAAGCACCACGTCCAACCACCCCTTAAACACCCCCAGGGATGGTGACTCCACCACCTCCCCGGGCAACCCGTCCCAATGCCTGACTGCTCTTTCTGAGAAGAAACGTCTCCTCATTTCCAACTAATATTTTACTGCTGGTAGGTACCAGCGTGGCTTGCCCCCCCCTGCAGCTGTTGCCATCATGTCTTGCAGCACTTGGTGTTTTTCTGAAGCCCATCCAGTCTGCGATCTTGTCGCTGCTGACGGTCAAGGACAGCGCTGGCAGGGGAACACGCTGGCATAAACCCAGCACGAGTAGTTCAGGCTGGATATTAAGAGGTTTCACGCCTCGAACAGCAAGGTTCTGGGAATAGCTTCACAGCAGAAACTGCAGAGGCCAAAACTGTGATGATTTTATCATGGAGCGGTGTCAGTTTTTCACAGGCACGGGAGGCTGCTCCCAGTCCCGGGTGTCTATTTGCAAAAGTCACGTTTCTTAAGTAATTTTCCAAGACTCTTCTCTTCTACAAACTCCATGCTAGGAAAATTGCAGTTGGAATCTTAACAACTTGAAACTAGGAAAACAAATAAATAGGATCTCACATTAATTATTTGAACTCTTGTGATTTATAGGGTTGGATCAAGAATTCTGGATGAAGTTCAGAATTTCTGAGTGCTTGGTTTGGCAGTCTGCCAAAGAGTACATTAAAACCTAAGAATAATATGGGCCAGTTGTAATTTCTCCTTATCTCTGCCACCCTCTTGAAAGTCATTTAATGTGGGGAAGATAACTACTTCATTTTTGCCATTTCGATTTAAGATGGTGCAATGTTGTGCTCTATCAGATATTGCAGATGACATGTTAAATAAAAGATCTCATTGGCCTAGCAGACGACGGCTAGAGGTCCCGGCAGCTGCGCCTTCTCAGTCAATCTCTGAATCTGTGCATATCGAGCACCATTTCTGGGCCTCTCTGTCCCATTGCACTTGGTCCTTTACAATATGCAAGTTGCCATGGGAACTTGTAATTCAAACACATAAAATTCTCACAGTCAAAAGCAGATCATGTAATAGTAAAAGAAACCAAAGGCCCGGGTCATTCTGTCAGCTGTACTCCATCTATAAAGGTGCCTCCTAACCTCCCGTGTTCTTACCTGTGTCACACAGTAGTCAGTTGCAGAGAAAGTGCTGCCTCGGTGCTATCTGATAGTCACCGAGTATTTGTTTCCAACAACAGGTGGACTTGTGGGTGTTCCTTTTGCTTTGTTGTGTGAGGACAGAGGGAGCGACAATTCTGAATGGGTAATTCAGCAGCAGATGTGTGATCTATCACGCTAAATTCAGATGTCTCATTACCACATTCAAATCACCAGTGACTGCAATCTATGTTAGACTTCCATCACCTGACAGGCATTTTCTATCTTGACGGTATTCAAATACTAGCAGCAGTGACTGAAAAATTCAAGGGTACTAAATCAATAAGGCTAGAAAATATTCAACCAGCAAATCCCAAAGAAAATAAACTGACGTAGCACATGCATCTTAAAAACAGCAGTAGTTCCTGAATATGGTTAAATTGATAAGTTGGTGGTGGTGATCTTCCACATGAGCAAAGTTAGAGAGAAAAATATTATACGTAGGTGGCCTACCCTCAACTACTGCAAATCTGATGGAGTCTGTAAGTACACTCAGCAAAGTATATCTCAGAGTCAAGCCAGCACTGTAGTTCAGAGAGGAAATCTGTCTAGCACATTACCACACTTTGAAATGACCTTTAGAAGTAAACATTTTATCTTCAGTCAGTTGTACTGTATAGGAGAGAAAGGAAATCTCAGAAGCACAATTCCAAATATGTTTCTATAACAAAAACCAATTGTGGTGAACAGCTGCCCCATAGCATGGAGAGAACTTAACCCAGTGATTACTAATGATTTTTCCTCTCCTAATAATGTGTAGGAGAAAGTGAAGAACAGTATGTCAGTGACTAAACAGCTACAGTGAATCACCACGTTGGAGAAACTGTGGTTTTAACATCTTCTGTTCTTTACCACAATTTTCCTCACTTCATTGAGAAGGATGGAGTAGTTAAAGGAAAAAAAATGTAGGAGGCTATTGGAGACACTTAGGAAGCCTGGATTCTGACTCTTGGCAGTATGCAGATAAAAGAGGTAATATGAATCTCTCTGTTGCTCTCACTTGCTGTCACCCATTAGAAGGGGATCAGGAAGGGGATCAGGAGGAGCACAGTTGAAGAGCTGTGCTATTCTAGACTTTATAGCATCTGTGAAGAATGTCCCTAGGGATATTACGGCTTATCCCCTGAGAGGCACAGCTGAGGATATACTCCAGATTTGACTATTACAAGGCCAAAATGACAACACTTTGTCATTTTAGGTTTTTTAGGAATTGTCTTTTAGGTTTCATGAATGCATGGCTTTTGCTTATGCCACAAGTAGAGAAGTTGTCCAGAAGTGAGAGGTATGCATCTGTCCTGTCGACTTCTGATCTAGTTTCATGTTTCTGAAGTTACCAGATGGACTCCCAGAGTGCTTAAATTCACTCTGTAGACCTCAGACACTCCTCCGCAGTTGCTCATAAGAGAGACACTCAAGTCCCTTCATCATCTTCATGGCCCTTCACTGGACTGTCTCCAGTATGTCCCGCTCTCTCTCGTACTGGGAAGCTCAGGATTGGACCCACCACTCCAGGTGCAGCCTCATCAGTGCTGAGTAGAGTGGAATAATCACTTTCCTCAACCTGCTGGTGACACCGTGCCTACTGCAGCCCAGGACACCGTTTTTGCAGCCTAGGTCACCTTGCTGTCTTTGCTTGAAGGGCACACTGCTTGCTCTTGAAACATATCCCTGAATTTCAGGACCCCATGCCCAAGCATGGCAAGTTGACAGCATTAGGCCAGTAAGCAGCATGGGTGGCACCTGGTATGTCCGAACAGGCTGTCTGTGGGCAACTGCAGTTGCAAGAGCACGGTTGTCGCAGGTGGTATGTCTGGGAACTCCCCAAACTGCTGAACACGTGTGATGTGGGCATAACCCGTACACTTGCACCATGCGAAGCAGACCACCAAATGTTATCAGGACCGTTTCATTTTAAACTTTCCAGGTGCAGAGACTCTGTGTGGTAGGATGGGAAGTTACTCTTTTTTATTGATAAAAGATTGTAGGTAAGGTAAAATCCTTCTATTTTGTGAAGGTTAAAAAAAAAAAAAAAAAGTCCATGAAGCACAGTCATTTTACACAAAAGCAAAAAATGAGTAACAAAGGAAAATAGACATCCTAATCAGGAGATGCACTTCACCTAATACTAAAGAGCATATCATGAAATCATTTAAAATAACTCCGGCATTTGATGAGTTATTCATTAGTTGGTTGGTTATTTTCATAGGTCCCCTTAGAGCTTCAGTAGTGAGTCTTGGTTTGCTTCTAATATAGCCAAAATATCCAGTTGCTTATGGCAACAAATTGGAAGAAAGGGGGAGAGAAAGGTCGATAAAACACTACAGACATGGCTCTCCTTGGCTGCTCCCACCACGTAACAGACCAGTGTTTAGGGGACTCTCTGCACCACCACAAATCCCAGCTTTTTGGAGCTTTCTCCACCCTTGCTGTCTTTCCAGCTTCTGTCTCCTTCCTCTGTTTTCCCGAACAGATGCAGTCATGAGCTCGTCTCGGGTACACAAAATTAATATTTGCCTACAATTCTGAGAGGCTTTGAGCCACCTTCAATGCCAAAGCATGAACATAGGCTCAGCTCCACAAATGGACTTCGGTGTTGCAATGTTTAACTGTTTCCTAGCTGACCCCCACAGCAAAATCCAGGACTCAAAATCAGGCCTTTCAAACACCCAAATACTTTGGGCATTTCAGTGGCTGACATGAGTTCAAGAGCACCCTAGGCTACTAAGTGAGGAGCCGTCTAAATTTGCCCATACGTATCGAAATATTGAGGATTAGGAAGCCTTAACTCCCACAACTATACGGGACTTCATCAGATCTTGCCCCTTGGATTAACCATCAAGTGAGACTGTCTAGGATGTGCTGGTGGCAGAGCTTAGATGGTAGACTAGCATAAGGTACACACTCCAGACCCCAAATCACTTCTATGGATTTTGTCATCTGCTCTATTTATTTATTTATTTATTTATTTTTCAATACGCTGTTAGAATATGAAAACCAAAACTATAGGTAGCATCTTAGTATTGGTGTCGCTAATGTCTATGGAAAGGAAAATTGTCTCTGTCCTCAACATATATTTGTCTTAAGGCAGGCACTTTTTTATTGTTTTTTATTGTAGGTCTGACACTGGAAACTCACATTCAGGAGTTTCACCAAGCTACAGACAAAATCAGATAAAAACATGAAAGAGGGGTTGTAGTTCCAAGCAGCATCCCAACCCTGCTGCACGGTTTTATCCAGCAGTGGCAGATGAGATGTGTTGAATTTCAACACAGCTCGAGGCAAGATACACCTCAGTGTTGTCAGGAAAAGTATTTTGGTATCAGAAATATATTCAAGGTTACATTTGGGTATTTTATGTCCCAGTTGTTTTAATTCATCAGCTTGGTAGGGAAGCAGCTCACCTGTGCTCTGTTAGAACAAAGCTGAGTGGCACCACGTGGAAACATATCTAGCATTAAGAGAGAATTCAGGTGAGTTTGAGAAATGTAGGATACAGCATATAGAAGCTTACTCTGGAGAAAATTTGTAGCTGGGATAGGCAAAACCCTGGAAGACTGCTGCAGTAATAGCAGCAGCAGCGTCTGATGTCTTTTGCTGGGCAATAAGAGTCAGCTGAAGGACTAGTCAAGACCTAGGAGGGAGAATTTCCCCTGAAAGGCACTGGCTAAACCTATCTCACTGCCTCCCTGAAGAGAGAGGTGGCTTGCTAATTCAGAAACCCCCCAGTTCACCACAGCTGTATAGTTCAAAAATCCTAGGTCTTACAAAAGCTGCTACTCAGTTACTTTATTAACAAATTGGTAGCAGCATCCTGTGGCTACAAACCAACTCAGAATATCTCATGGACAACGCGTTGCTCATAATCTGTGACTACTGATGGCCGCTGACCTAGCAATATACAACATTTACATTTTTTTTTCACCATCCCTATGAGACACAAGAGACATTTGTTCAGTCTGTGTCCTGTGGCTGCTCCAGAAGAAATTTGGGATGGAGCAAATGTGTCTTACCCTAGGTCAGGGGCATTCCAGTCTACCCCAAGCAACTAGGCATAGTCCAGGCTCGTTTACCCACCCAGTGGTATGTATTAATTACACCCCAGTGAGCTAGTGATATATAATACAGCACTCAGAGAACTGGCATCGTCCGATTACCCTGATGTATTCTGAGTATTAAACACTGCAGAAGTGGAAGTCTGAAATTTTCATGCAGTTGTAGGACTGCTCGCACCTTTACACACCCCATTGAAATATTCATTGCATTTAAAATTAGAAATGGATCTGGTGTTATAGGTAATAATAAACAACTTGCCACAAGCTTTTTGTGATCTTGTAAATTGGAAACAAAACTGATCCAATTTGAAAATTTATAGTAGTTTAGTATTTCCTCTATTTTCCTAATAAATATTAAAAAAACGTTATGCAGTGAACAAATGTGTTTAGACTTTGCTTCATACATGTCTTCTAGTACTACCTCATGACTATTTTTTTTTATTAGCTGCCCTTTATGCTAGGAACTTCAATCCTGCCTTCTTCAGCCCTGAATGAGACGCAAGGGTAAGCAAATAGATTCAAAATACACTTAACAAATGCACCCAAGGCACACCGTGAGATCACGCCTCCATTCGCTACGGCTGTTCCTGTAGCCTCTATCCTCTAACGATTAAAAAACAAAAACAAAACAAAAAAACAAACAGACAAAAACCACAACAACAACAAAAAAAAAACAACTAACAATGGTTTGCATACAAAAAAAAAAAAGTCACAGTTGGCTCTTAATGATTATCACAAATTTATACATATTACATATTTTGCATTTTTGTGTCTATTTTTTTTCTAGCTCTTTCAGACCCTTCTCGAACTATCTATGTGAGTGTGAATTAGCAGTGACAGATTTATTGATAAAGGTGGTGTCAACAGTGGTGCTTCAGGAGGTCTGACCACTTCTTAGCAGTTACCTCTGCACATCCAATCTCCAAATCAATCCAATTTACTCCCATCAGCTGCTAAATTGTCTGCTCCTCTGTTAGCTTCTTACAGAGCCCCCGTATCAGGGCTTCCGCTGGTCCCTGCGCTTCCAGGGAGGCTGCAGGTACAGCCGAGATGCTGTCCCCGATTCTGAACTGGGGGGTGATGGGTACACAAATTGCTCTTCATCCCTTGACCATTTCAGCATGAGATTTCTGAAATGAAAATTTTCAGAATTTTCTGTTTGTTTCTGATAGTTCTTTTTTCCCAAAGCAGAAGGGACTCTCCCATATGATAGATATAAGTATTTTCCAATAGAGTGAAGAGGCTACAGCCTTACTGCAACTCTCAGATCAGAGCACTTGTAAAAGATGAAAACTATTAGGATTCTCCTGCATATGTTTTGCCCTAGAATATTTTTCACTTTAAGACATCCTGAAATGAGATGGAAACCTTGAGAAAATCGTCTGGAATAGTTTTTAAAGTTCAGGTCCAGAGAAGTAAACCTAAAAGTCTTGCTATCCCCAATCCTCAAACAAAAGGTGTGTCTATCACATGCTTTAGTATTCAGCTACCTACTTCCATTAGCATAGACCAAAGGACACTTTTATTTGGAAAGGTCCTCTTCCTGTCTTGGGACACTGAAGCCTGGAGACAAGCAGACCTTGGATGAGAGCAGTATTTTATGACAAACAGAAGGCTCCTGGGAGTGACAATGTGCTCAGGGATGGTACGTTGACTCTTCTGGGTAGGTGCTGTATTTCTCACATTTCTATGACAGCTGACAGAAAATCATTTCCAATATTAGGTTGCTCAGACCAGAAGTATCCCACTAACTCACAAATCGGATAAACGGATAGCGCTGATAAAGGTTCTCCATACCTTCTGGATGGTTAGCAGCAGATTAACAGCGTTGCTCAGGATGCACACCTACTGCTTGGAGAATTGCACTGACTTGAGAAGTGTCTCATGGACACAATATCTTCCCCATGAAGAAAACTGGAAATCAGGCTCTATTATAACGCTTCCATTTCTATGCAAATTTTTTTGGAGGTTTTTACAGTAATGTTTTACCCTTCAGAATTTTACAACTTTTACAACAACAACAACAAAAAAGCATGTATCAAATGTTCTAACAATTCCAGAGTAAATCGCTTGAAGACATTAGGAAAGCTTTAATCGCAAAGAAAATTTATGCATCTTATGCATCTAGGTCTAGGCTAGCAGGCAAATATGAATACATTTCATGGAAGTCAGGGGCTTAAGCACAGCAGAAACTTGGCATCAAACATGGCTTTAACTCTGCAATGTCAGACCACAAGGGCAATTAAGTAAATTAACACAAAACTTTATGAGCTCTTGTGCCAGTTCTTCCAGTCAGCCTAGGCGAGCAACCTTGACTTTGGCATTGCTTGATGTCAAAATGCTTAAGCTAGCATTTAAGTCAACCTTTATATTAAATGCATTTATATATGTACACACGCACGTGCACGCATGCACATGCACGCACACATTTATATAAGCACACTTTGCTCGTTTCAAGGAATAAAAGACCAATGCAGTTCTCATAAGGGAATCACCCCTCCTAACGTGGGAACCTGGCTGTCACATTCTGTTTCCCTCGTTTTTGGATGTAGGATTATGAGGCGTTAAATTCGAGGTAGAGCTAGTGGCACGGGCCCAGAGAGGCAGATAGCTTCCTCAGGCTCACCCTCACCAACACCTAAAAATAACTTGACTGAAATGTCGTTAGGGTGTCACATTTTATGTTGGCCTCACAGCACGGCACAGAACTAACAGAGGAAGCAGGGGCTGGGTTCATAAAATGGGCTGAAGACGGGAAGAAGGAAACCAAGACACGCAGCATCTCATCTCCAGAGGCAGGGGACGCTGGGTGAAGGGCCCTGCCCTGGCCCTGTAGGTAAGGGCAACATGTGGGCAAGTCTCCTGCTGTGTTACTTTCTTTGCATGCAGATTTTCCTGTGGAAGAGTTTGAGATGTGGCTCTGGCCTCTCTGTTTACTGACAAAAAAACTTTCAACATAAACTTGTAGAGAACTCACCCCACCTGGACTAGCTTGTGGCATGTATGCCCCAGCTGGAGCTATGAGCCCTGGCACCAGAGTACTGGCTTCTACCCAGGGGGAGAAGTTTGGGAGCTAACGCTTCTGGGAGGGCACTTGAGAAAAACTTGTGAGGGCTGGGGACAAGACAGTCCTGTGGCAACACCATCAGGGCTTTTATAAATTCCCTACAAGTGCAAAATCGCCAAAAACCTTTAAAACCAATGCTTATAAAAGGAGCTCTTTGAAATAATTTCTTCCAGCTTTGATGCCCAACATCTCTTGCGGCAGGAGCAGGCAGCCCTTTGAGAATGGGACTCCTCATCCCTCAGCAGTTCTCAAGCACCGTTTCCTACCTTCAGGATGTAAAACTGGCACAACCTTTCCTCAGCTGGGGTAATTTAGGAGTCTGTACCTGCAGTCACTTGAACTCCACAGTTACAAAAAAAAACTGTACACAGGTATTTCCCTTGTAGCTGCCTATTGTCATCACACTTTCCTCCTCTGCATCTGTAAGCTTCCAAGGCGGAAGACTTAATGATCAAACAGACCAACTGACAATGTTTACTCCTAGAAGAAAAACACATCAATACATCAGGAAATACCTCAGTTACGTGATAAGAGATACCAAGTGCCACATTGTGCAATCTAATCGTCTGTAGATACCAGAGGATTGCTGCTAAAAAGAACAAGATTCCTCGTATATTTTTAGTGTCAAACTGTCACCAGGCCTGGTGTCAGCTTATCACCTGGAGTTACATGAGAAACATAAAGAAAAAACGCTCCTCTAGTCTGAAAATGGTACTTGGCTGCTGCCTACTCTTCTACCCAAAGTTCCAGCTCCAAGTAGTCTGGAAATGAAGATATCAGACACGACACGAGTAAGGTTGGCACTGAACCCATTGCCTTACACTCAGCTCCAACAGGGGAACGGGAAAAGAATAATTGAGATGCTCTTACTTCCCCAACTTCGGAACAGTTAATAGTTATAGTTATAACAATTACGTTTTAACTTTATTTTAATCTAAACCTGAGGTGGCACTGACAAGCTGAGGAAAACAGGCATGTTTACACCGGACCGCACTACACAGCCAGCAGAGACGACACCTTTTCATCTGAATGGTGCGAGCAGCAATGCTATGAGCTGAGCACCCAGCTTGTAAGCTCTGTTATGAGCTGAGCACCACAACGATGCTGGGTGAGGTCTCTCCAGCCCATAGGGATCTCTGCACCTGCACCCACAACAGTCCCATGAAAGAAGGGATGCTCTTGTGCCAGCTGCCTGCTGGTGCTAGCGAAGTTATAAACTGTGTTTGTACTGAAGTCATAAACTGTCTTTTATACACAGTCATAAAAGTACTGTGTGGGTTTATCTGCTAAATTACTTCCAAAAATGCTTTTTCAACTCCGTCTGGAGTTGCTGAAGCAGTTCACCACCAGGTGGCAGATCCTCCAACCTTAAGAATTTCAAATGTTCAAGAGACCCAAGCAGCAGCACCAATTGAAACAAGAATTACCTGTTGCCCATATGTTTTAGAAAAGCAAACTGAGATTCTTCTTGTTTGACAATGTCCAAGGATGTGCTGGATGGATGCTACCATGCCACCTGCCCCAGGCTGCAGCCTATTGATAGGTTATGAGGTACAGTGTTGTAACGGGGCAGTTGTAACAAGTTTTAATCCTCACGTGAATTCTCATCGTTTAAGGAAAAAAATTTTAAAAAGGCTTTTTTGGTTCACTAGGGACATTCCTAAAGAATAAAAGAATAAATGTCTGATTGAATGCTTGCTAATTTGGACCTGTACTATTCTATAGGCTAAAACCTACGTGGGACATGTAGTTTCTTACCACGTCCAACCATGTTGGTCTAGGGCTTTGCCATAAAGTTGGCCTTTCAGAGCGTTCATGGGTAGAATGAAGGGCAGAAAACAAAAACAGCACCAAGGCACGTCGAGAGTCCTTAACTAAAGTTACTCCACACTTCCTGCAAGAGAGCAAAGCTCCATGAGCAATTCCCACGTGGTAGGGCTTTTTTTGTAAGCTACTCATCCAATCTCAGTGCAATTTTGTACACTTGTACATGTGATACATTGCAAATGCTCTGCGACAGGAACCAGTTTATTTTTTTTTTCTCTATTTGTACTGGGTTTAGTATGTTTGCACTCTGACGAAGCACTCATTCAAATAATAAAAGGTCATTATCACAGTAAATCCAGGCACTTTCCAGTTTCAGAAGCCTTGAGAAGAACATATTTCAGCTGGAACAAAGTGGGAGCTGAGGGAAAACCATTAGGTCAGTGGACTCTTAAAGTGTGTATTAACTCCCAACAGCCGTAACCTTTCACAGGTCCTATGATATAAATGTACTCTGGATGATACAGCGTTAAGATTTAGAAAGTATTAACTTCACTCACTGTCCATTAGAAAATCCTGAAGGCTGATGCATTAATTGAAAACCTGTTCCTAATATTTTTGGAGTCCCACATATTTCCATTACATTTGTAAGCTTTGTCATTACAATCTTTTGCGTTTTTCCCTGTTAACACTTGCCATGAAAAAAAAACTAAAACAACTGCTTTTCTAGGTTAGAAAACTGCTGGGTTTTCTGGAACTGCTGACATCCAAATTACACTTTGTTCTGTATGTCTTAGAACCTTAATACTTGCCTCATTGTGCAACTGTAAAATACAAGCAATAAAAAAAAAAATCATATTTTCCCAAAGTATCTGCCTTGGTATGTTTTTGAAAAGTAAAAGAAGGCTTTAAGATTAGAAGACTTTAAGATTAGACAAGTGTGTGTACAATAGACATGCTAATCTCAACCCATAATCTGATCTGTGTTACTCTTCCAATTTCATTTAGCATGTGGCTCGGATGTGTTGGATATAGTGAGACATATTTCATAAGCTATGTATTCTGCAAAATCAAATTCAAACTAGTATATGGCTTGTGATAGCACAGTAACAAAAATGCTATTTTTAAGAAGATTTGCCAAATGCCTACATTGTCTTTGCTCAAATGTATTTGCTGTATTAGGACCACAAATTATCAAACCCTCAAACTATGTTTTGTGAACATAAAACCAACACAATTAAAGAAACAAATCACTGCAGTTTAATAGCAATAATCTCACTTTACAACATAATAAAGGTGGAAACTTTGCAAAGGAATCTGAAAAAGAGAATGTAATTAAAAATGACAGATTTAAGATAACAAAGCTAAAATTAAATAGCACAGTAATTCTAGTAGGCTGAAATTTTAACCATAATGTTTATTTGACACCGCATTCTGATTAGTAAGTGACACCGCATTACCAGCACTTACTGATATCTCATAAACACTATTCCTTTAAAGCAGTATTTTGCAGCTCAGTGACCTTGCACAGATGGACAATAAGTAACCCACCCCCCAGATCCAGCTCACATGTGGTCAGTAGCAAAATTCCTAAACAGAACAGGAAGACCTGGAATGCACGTAACCACTAGAAGGTAACATACAGCTAAAATGGTGATTTCAATATTTAATGCACTCCACAAATACTATTTATTTCAAGACATATACCACTGCCAAACATGAATCAAAGCAAAACAGAGGCGGTGTAGCTTTGTGGATGGAGAGGACTGGGATCTAGGAAATTTGGATTCCGTTCCTGGGTTGAGCCCAGACTCCCAGGTAAGACATTCAGTAAAATGGGAATTACAACACTGGCCTTCTACAAAAACCTTGACATCTACTGAAAAAAAAAAAAACAAAACCAATGAATGTGATTTGGGGCTTATTATTAAAAATTAAATAGGAACTATATAACACTTTCTCTAATCACCTTAGAGACTATATAATAATTAACTTTATTAAGCGTGGCTGCTGCTAATGCTGCACAGAAATAATGAAACATGATAAACGGAATATTTATGAAGGACTTCACATGAGCAGAAGTCACATACTTTCTCTTCTTTGAACCCAATTCATGACAAAGTCAGAAGTATCCAGTAAATGTGGGTACTCACAGAAGTCTCAGAATGAGCACTGGTCCCGCACAAAGCAGACATAGAGGGGTACGGTGATACTAGGATTTCATTTTGAAAGTCTTCAGTGATACTTAAGCAAACAGTTAAGTATTTACCAAGACAGGGAGGATGCTTTTCTAAAAAGGGGTCTACATTTCCGTATTCGCTGAAGTTGATGAGAACTGCTTAGGAAAGTTTGATTGTTAGTAAGTGATATAAATTTGAGTACGCACAGCAGAAGAGAAACCAAAGTATTTTGCTCATTAAATAATATAAAATAATGTGATGACCACCAATAGAGGAAAAAAAATCCACAAAGATTTTTTTTGCAGTTTATTTTCAATTATAATTTTTGGATAACCAAGCGGCTCTGTATGGAGAAAGCACAGAAGAATAATTCTGGCACTTTTGGATAGTACATTTTTTTTTCAAAATTTTTCTAGACACATTCAGTCCATTTGCTCGGTCTATAATTCATTTTATGAGCATGATTAGCTCATATGATTCCAGAGGAAACTAACAATATATACAGTCAATGAAACTATCTTCTTGGCTACTCTGGGCCCTTTAAAATGTCTTCTAAGTCTACCCTGGCTAAACAGAATCCACAATATACATGATAGCTACAGAATATGCTGTATTGAAATGAGAAATGCTCAGCACAGAATGGGACTCTTGGCATGCAGCTTAAAATAAAAGGTAGAAGTTCAGAAGTTTATAAAATCCCAAATGGGGTCAATTAAAAGGAGTTAGCAAAAGAAGGGACTGTTCATTGTTACTGTAAAAAAGGCACTTTGAGTAAATGGGACCAGAATTGGAGGAATCTTAGTCGACACAAAGTTCAGTTTGGTTTCATAAAAAGGCTTCAATGCTAAGGGATGCTACTCAAGTTTCCTGCAGTTTTACATTAAAATAAATTGCTGAGTAGTTTATAATAAAGGACATAAAATGTTTACAACCAACTTGTAAAATTAAGAAAAGCATAGTATAAGCAAAATATTACTAAAAGCAGCAATGCATAGCCTTTCATTGAGATAATGCACAATTTTGGACACCATGTGTCAAACTCTTGTCTTTAAGATACTTTCAGTAGCATTATCAACATAAAAATGGCCTACAAAACAAAAGCTTTACCAGCTCCCATTCATAAGGAGATTGAGGTCATAAACCAACCAAAACAATTTGTCAGTATTTTCAACATCCTGGATGACCAATATCAAGTATATGGAATAACAATCACACTCTTTGTTCAGCTATCTCACTGGAGGCAGCCGTTTAATCAGAGGAATGATTTTAATTATTTTTCTAACATTTACACAGTAATGCATTTAAGTTCTTTCAAATGTTGCTCACCACAGTTTGTTTTTCTCATTTCTCTCCACCAAAAAAAAAAAAAAAAGAAAAAGAAAAAGAAAAAAAAATCAAGCACTTCCACAGAAAGAATATTTGGCAATTTTATACTCCACTGAATTGTGGATTTTCACAATAGCTCACTTTAGATTGAAAGTCATTAGTGGTCTTTCCTCTCGTTTCTGCCAAGGACTCTTCTTATCTTCCCCTTGGTCGTCTTCCTCATCCTCCTCATCCTCCTCCTCATCTTGAACTGATGTTCCATGTTCAGGACTAGTTAATGGCTCTGGTTTGGTATCCACAGTTCTTGTCTCCTCCTGCAGGCTGGGCAGCTGCACACCACTCCTCTTACCAGTGCCTTCTAGTAGGCATCGTAGAGCATTGTCCTCAGGGCTACAGACCGCTGTTCCACACTCGCTGCCACTTTGGTCCATATCATCCAAATACACAAGTTGTGTGTAAGCTGTGCTATCTGAAGCCTTCCGCTCTCTCTGCTGGTGCTCTTGCACTGGCGGGTGACTCTGTGGTGCAGACAGATGATCTCCTCTTCCCTTCCGTGCAGATTTTGGTTCATTCATGTCAACGCCAGAGTCCAAACTGGCATCGTTACTCCCATTCCTACCAGCTCTTTGGAGATCAATGTACGAATGTCTAACGTGAGCATTTGAACGTCCATCTAGAGAAACAAACCAAGCTCGAGGATGAGGCAATGGCTTTCCACCTCCTAATTCCATCAAAGCCTTTTCCGTAAGAAGCTGCACTTCGCTATTCATTTGAGCCAGGGACGCATCATTAAGGGAGGCTGGAATGGAAATAGATTCAGACATGGAAGCGTTTTGTTGACTCCACTCGGTTGCACCTGCATCTTGCAAATGTTGCTGAGATATTGCTTGGGCTGTTAACTGTTGGGGTTGTAGCTGTTGTGGGGGGTGTGGAAAAAGCCGTGCGTGGGGGTTAGGAAGCTCAGCTTGAAGTCTTTCTATATCAATTGGCTGGTCGGCTGGGACAACCAGCGGCTGGCTAACGTAAGAGTGTTCTCCCGGTAATTTCATGTAGTGACCTGGGATCACCAATGCAGGCAAAACTTTTCTGTAAACACTGTCATTAACTTGGTCAACAGAATTGCAGCAGATTAACTGACCTGGTCGAGGGAAAGATGTAGGTCTTTCCAGGTGATCGACTGAACGAGACATCATACATTCAGTAGGTCTGCAGTCCAGCAGCTCTTTTTCAGGGGCTGAAGGTGTGGGGTAGATTTGTTCCTGAATATTGTATTTACTTCCAGTAGCAATATGGTTCATAGATACTTGAATTTCTCTCTCTTGCTTATCAAATAAAGGCTGAGATAGCATAGCATTATAACTTCTCCTGTATTCCTCTTTGACAGGGGACTCGTAGCCTTCTGCTGTTTCTGTAGATTTTCTTGCCTTTAAAGGAAAACTGTCTGCTGATTTGTGGTAGTCTTTTCTTAGAGACCCGCTGGGAGTCAGGTCATCCAAGGAAATCCTGCTCTTGTCCTTCTCCTTGTCAGAGAGCAGTTCCTCTCGGGAGCTAAACTCCTGGGAAGTACTGAATGAGTGTTTGAGCATAGGTGTATGCATATCTGCTTCTCCACTAGGTGATACCATCTCCATGTGGACAGCACTCATTAATTCCTTTGCACCTGAGTTTTCAGTGTGTCCATTGCTAGCAACAGACAGCCCACCAGGAAATTCTGACTCTCGGCGTGAAAATATTAAATTTATATGGGACATAGAAGTTGCTTGATCCTTCTTAGAAGTGTCCAGTGCTGTGGAAAGCTGCAGTTTCTTATGATGCTGACGTGGTCTTAAACATTTTCTTCTATAAAAGCCGGTAACAAAAGAAGTTACATATTTATGACTGTTGTACACAGAAACAAGAACAGCAAGTGTGTCTCAATGGGAGATTTTTAAGCAGTGATTAATGTTAGGGGAATCGAGCTTTTATTACATAACCCAACAATTAAAAGCTTATCTTAGCAGCAAAAATAAAATTAAAGAATAACTTATGTCAATTGGGAGATGTCTCAAGCACCAATTATAAATTGGAGCAAATGTCTGGAGGAGGCATATACAAAATCACACATCAATATACACTTGCTGATATAAGCTTAACATTCATTTTAATATAGGAGTGATTAAAAAAGGTCACTGGCAAGTGCAGAACAGATAGAATTACACAGATCTTGGACCAACGTCTATGTTTGATAGAAGGTTTTAGAAAACACAGGTGTGTGTGCTTCATTCAGCTACCATTCTACCAAAGGCAGGGACTATATATGCTGCATATGCTACCAGGAGCACATGAAATTGATCTATTTCTTTCATTTTCAAGTACTTGCTTTCTTCTTCTTTCATTCCAAGTACAAAAGTTTCAATGCAACAGCTTTCAATTTCATGAGCACAAAAAAGTTTACACTTCCAACATGACCTAAGTAACCAGGATGGTGAATCTTACCTGCAATAATACAAAAGGAGACACAGCAAGACTAGAAGTATGAGAGCCATCCCTCCTAAAATTGCCAAAAGAAACATTGTGTGATAGCTGGTAATGTCGTGTGTTACAACGGGACCTGGAAGGCCAGAAAAGAGAATTTAGACCTGTAACAAACTGCAAACAATAAGAGGAACAGTACTTTAAACAGAGAGGGACATCTTCCCCGGTTATCAGGATGCTAAGTGAGCAACACTGCCACTCAAAGCCCTGGTGCCTATTGGGCTGACCGCCTCTAAAGAAGGGAGCAAGTTGTGGAGAAAGCATGTGCTGGTTTTCATGTCTGCAAGTCCAAATAGATCATTCTGTGGAAAAGCAGTTAGTTTCAATGGGAGCATGCATCAGTGATTGCTGCCTTCCAGGTCCTGATGCTGACACAGTGCACTAAAGCTGTCATCACTGCAGAAAAGTTGTCACAGCATCTTCCAGCACTGTAATGCATGTAGCAGCTCTGTGGCGAACAACTTCTCTCTAAGGACATTTGTGTTGATTTGCACTAAACAGTACATACATTGCAATGCAGGATTCATTGGAAGATGTGTTGGTGCTCTTAAGTCTAGATCAAGCCAAGCCAAGTGGATCTTCAGTAGCTTTAAAAAGCAAACCACTAGTGAAACAGTGTTGTAACTCCAGGTTCCAATAATGCTTAGGAAATGGTCTAACATACAGAGAATGCACACATGTGGACAGCATCTGTGCACAATTTTGCATGTGTAACCCTGTTGGTTTCCAAAATCCTTATCATGATTTTGAAAAAAAGGCCCAAATTTCCCTCTGCAGGCAAGGAGGTACAGCATCAGCTGACAGAATAACATGCATGTACCGTGAAGGACAGCAAACTTGAGCAACATTAAGGTTCTAGGTCATGAGGTTTGTAAATCCTCATTTGCGGATCTTGAGTGGCCTGTAGAGCCACTGCTAGGAAAGCAAAGCTCACTTCTGTCCATTTATTAAGATAAGAAATTGAATAGATTCATTGAGGAGACAAAATAAGCAAAAAGACATTACCCTGATTAAAAATAACATCAAGTAGATTTCTCACTATTACCTTTACATAACTGATTGATACTGTTGTTGATACATTAAGCAAAAAGAAAAATTATTTGATTTTTTCATGAAAATGTTGCTCCCATTACAATAAAGTTTTAGGAATTCTGATCTAGCTCTCAGAAAGAAGGAAATGTAGAATAAAAGCAGAAATTCTGCCATACGAGTTAAATTGCAAAGACAAACGTAGACCTTCTCCTGTTAAGATCTACAGGCTGCCTCCTAACTTAAGAATTACAGTCCCAATTTCATGGCTAGTGGAACTTCCCTACAGTCTGTGACATTTGGCTCAGAGTGGTTGTTTTTTCTTAAAGTACAATTATTTTGTAAAATTCCATTAAATTCAATACGATAGTTTATTTTGATCTGCGCCTTTACCTAAACTCCAGTCAGCAGTGAATCAGATGAATATTCTAGCAGTTTAAGGTAATATACCTTAAATAAAAAGCTTACATAATGTATAATACAAAAAGAAAATATCTCTACATAGCATGAAATGACTTCATGGAATATACAAGTAGACTTTAAAAACAAAGTCCTCATGTCAGAGTTTGCTTTTTTTTTTGTTAGATATAGTTTATTTAGTTTGTACAGCCAAGGCAAGAATGTTTTAATTTCTACTGTATTTGGTTTTCATCCTCTCTAAGAATAGGAGATTTTTGCTTGTTTGATTGGCTCATTTATACAGAGGTATCTCTGATTTTTGTTGGCTGAAGAACTAATACTAAGAAACCTGAGGCAGCCACAGATAGGAAAAAGGAAGAGCAGGCTGCAACGTTAATAATCTCCATGGGCACAGATGTAAACGTAACACCTAGTTCAGAGTGACGGCCTGAAGTTTTGCAAAGAGGCTTGCAGATGGCAACCAGTATGTCCATCTACCAAGGCCACTCTACTGATACACCTCCCGCAACTTTTACCCTAAGTTAATCATGGTGAAAATTACTCAGTCACCAAGATGATGCAAAGCCTAAGCCACAGCAAAATGGGCATCTTCAGGGAAAAAAAAAGTCCAAAAAATGTTATGATCAATCAATTCATTAGTAAACGTCTGACCTGGGATAATGCTGGTCTTAGGTGAATCAATTAATTTGGGAATTTCTGTAAAGAAACTTCATAAAACATATTTTTCTACCTCCTGGATACCAATACATTGACGTTACAACTCCCTTCATTTTCTAGCAATGGCTCTGCCAGGCAGTGGTGACAAATGCATCAAAGCAGGAACACTTTAAGAAGTGTCCCATTGAAATGGTTCAGAGATTAGCATACTCGAAACAACTTCTGAGCACAATTTTTGCCCCCCACAGTCCCCAAAAGATTTTAGCCCTTTACTTTCAGATTTCTGTTTTCTAATAATCCATTATTGATCAAGCTGTGGCATCTCAGATGAGGTCTTTCTGAAAAATATAAACATTATATATGAATAAATAATTACTCAATGATGGATGTATCAATAAAATTCAATTCCATCTTACCTGGGATAGTAGGTGACATAGCTGCAACCCAGTAGCCCAGCTGAGGTGCAATATAAGTCCAAGTCAACTGATTTCCTTCTTGCTGTACAAGGCCCAAACTACTCTTCAGCCATGTCCCTGTAAATATAAAGGTTGTAGAAAGGCATTACAGATATATCCACACCTTCCTCTGCAAACAAGTGGAAAAGCAAACAGTAACCTATCAATGTGCTTTAGGTGTTGTATGCATTGCTGTGAAGTAGGAGATCATGCGTTTCTGTCAATAATATCTGAGGGCTCCCCCAAGCAATCATCCCTGAGGCCTTTTCAGAAGCTCTTTATAGAAAAGTCCTTAAAATTTAGTATAACTCAAAGTTTCAAAAAGGGGTTATAGAATATAATTATTGTCATATTAGATTCCACTTTTTTAAAAGAATGATATTCCTGCAGCTGATTATATGTAGACAGCCCCCTTAAAAACTCTATTTCAGGAGTCAGCACATCTCTCAGACCACATGCGTTCTCCACACCACCCTTCTATCTCTTGGCAGTGCAAGTGGTGTTCCCAGAAATGTCATTTTTCCCATACAGAAAACAGGCTTAAAAATGTTATTTCCAGTAAGTGTAAAAGTAAGTTGTCCCATCACTTTCATTCAGCAATGTTAGTCATTCACAGTGTGTATACATTGGGGAATGCTGTTTGCTTGGTAACGGACGATGAGTTTTCTAAAACATATTTCTCAAAGGAAATACAATAAATTTTTTAGACTTAGGAAGTGACCATTTCAAAATAAGTAGCGCAGACAATATTAAAACCGTGTGTTTAAGTTAACAAACATCATTAATAGTCCAGAGTGATGATCTGTATTAGATGAGAGCCTTTCTAAGATAAGCTATGTTGCAAGAATTGGGCTACAACACACCTTTACGACCAAATCAGTTGTTAGTCTTTTTTTTGTAATTCATTAAGACCTCTAATTCTGGGGCTGTCAGAGAAAGAAAATCACCTTGATTTCTAATATATTAAATGTCCATTTTGGCTTGTAGACTGCTCCCATCTTTTCTGAAAGCAGCACAGGATTGCTACACCGTGCACTGCTGAGAGTTAAATAATCAGGTTGCCGGTAACAGACGGGTTACCTGCATGGGTCTGTGCAAAAAGATTCCCCAGCTGCAAGAAAACAGGAGGGAGTGGAGGGAAGGCAGGTCCAAGCAGCATTTCCTGAAGCTGCAGCCCTGGCTTGGCATCACCAGTGTGTACTGTACCAACTGCAGTAACGTAGCCTAAACAAGGAGGTTCTTTGCAGCCACTACCAATACAGCTTATCTGCATACAGAGAAGGAATAAGTCCCTTTGCATTTCCGTAGAGTACCTCTGTATTTCTATCTAAAATGAAGGCAGAATGCTGTGTTTACCTTACTTGGCTTCAAACGCTCACTTGAAAGCAAGTTGCACCTTGTACTTGTGAATCCCTTTCCTTTCAATAGCCTCCTACAGAGCATTCCTGGAAAGGTGCTTTTCATCAGGTGTCACTCAGGACTAAGCACGAGCATTTGTGGATGGAAGTCATCTGTACGTTTAGCAGTGAATGCAGAACACATGGAGGAGATGCTTTTTTATTTTTTATTTTAAATACCACTGAGATCCTGATGATTTCCTCCATGTTTCTTGGATTATCCACCTGTGCAGACCCTCTCTGTGTGAGAACGGCTTTTCTGAGTATTTATTTCCTCTCTACTATTGATTTTTCCTGTGTAAGTACACCCTTGAAGCCCACCATCTGACTAGTGGCTCTGTATTTGAAACCAAACTGACTTTGTGGCCAACAGGAGAAAGAAATTACTGACAATTTTTCTGTTCTCCAAGTATCATTTTCCATCTGTACACAGTAGCAATAACATATTATTTCACATAGGAAGTCAGGCAAGACGAGTCATTTTGATTCACAGTACTAGACAGACCAAAATCTGTGTGTGTAGACTTGATTACATGGCGTCAATAAATGTTGTATCCAAACCCCTTGGTGTAGCCATTACTTTACCCAATGTGGGGAATTATTATCAAGAAGAACAGAACTGAATTGTCCAGTTGTGTGTAAAAGTTTCTGGAAAAACTAGGAACAGCAGATTCATTTTCTTCTCCAGGATGGCTTAAGATTTTCTACCAATGCACTTTTTTCAGAATGCATTATGGTAACAGACATGAACCACAAGCTGCAAAATAGCCCATTGGATCACTTCTATCTTGTGCCTAAAAATGCCACTTGATAAGAAGACTGTAAGATTAAATTTCATTTTCTTTTTTTTTTTTTTCTTTTTTTCCCTGCAAGATCTGTGGAGTAAAAAGAATCCCTGTGGAGATACCGAGAAAACTGCTATCCCAGAAAAAGAGAATATGCACCAACTATTCAAACACACAACTACGTGAAATAAAACAATAACACATACAAAATTGCTGATCAAAAAAGAGAAGAATAGCAGGGCCTGGGTGATGAACCTACTACTTTTAGAATCTATAACCCCCCTAAATTTAAGGAAAAACAAAACACATACATAGGTAACGTAGCAAAGTTCACCGCTATCTTTGTCATCTATTTTTATAGTTAGTTACCTCTTCGAGCAGAAGCAATTATTGATTTCTTCACTAGGGGGAACTTGTGTCCAGCTTGCCTTACTCGCATTACGCTGCGTTCCAACAAACACAATCCCTGTAATGCCTCTTTAAAAGCCTTTTGCTCGGTAATACTCAGCTTGCATAATGCAGCGATCAAGGAGCTAACAGAGGCTGCACTCTTATCGCAGTGAGCAGAGCTCAGCTGCCATCCTGCCAACCAAGCAGCAGCTCGGATTGCTCATATTTTAGCAACGAAAGGAATCCCTGCATTTGCAAGGGATGCAAACAATAGAGTCGACTGCGCAAGGTCGGTTGGATTTCACGTTTGTCTTCTGCTCATTTAGATCGCCCGTTTTTGCTAACCACTGGATACACACGAGGAAATGTAATGGTTGGTGTAACACTTGGGAAAAACGGAATTTCTTCTCTCTGTTATGCACAGCTAGGAGTTTTAAAAACCTAAGAGACATATATCCAATATTGGTTACCCTCAGACAGGAGTGAGACGCTTATGTTGACCATACCCTACACGTTAGTATGTGAGGACAGATGTAAAATAATTACTTTTAAAATGACCCTAACATAAGTTCCTTTATCAGGGCAATGCCAAGTGTGGGTTCCCATGGGTAAACAATCTCGTTGGCTGCCCTTTTTAATATTTTTCTGGTTCAATAGTTTGCTGATAAACTTGCCTTATACTTTTGCTGTCTCTTACCGATAGTTCCCTAATAAAAAAGTATCCTCCCATATGGTGGGATGAGAAGAATGAAGAACTCCATCCTTCACAACAGCAGCCGAAAAACAGGTTTGAGGGGAAACAGCTGAAACACAAAGTACTGTATTGTTTCTTTTGTGATCAAGTAGCTGAAAGGCAACACAGTGTTACTGGAGGGAACTGATGTGCCTTCAGTCTTTCTGTAAGTCCATTAGGGTGTTCCCAGGTCTCTCTCATACTTCATCCTTCATAGGGTCTAACATCCTGGTCACTTTTAAACTCCCAGTAAACACCAAGCAGTGTTTTTATAGCTCTCCATGTGCAATACCTCACTGTAATGACTAATGTTGGACCTTTTACCAAGCAAAAGTCAATCACGTTGTACTTACGAGCTACGCTCTTAGCATTTCAAACTGCCTCAAGAAGTAACAGTTTGCTGCTGTGCAGTGTCAAGAATGAATTCCTTATCCCGTTCCAGACTCTTTCTTGCAGTGGGAAGCAAGATGCTCTCCAAAAGTGCAGCTAACTACCCCCTGTGTCCTCACATACTTGCTCTTGTAAGCAAGAGTGAAGACTGAGGGGCGGTGAATAAAGAACTTCTTCCATTTTCTGTTCTATCCACTAGCTTGCAAACGGAATAAAGGCAAGCAGTATTCATTTCTTCTGTGCAGGCAGGATTACAATTGCAGGAGAACTAAGCAGAAGGATTTAGGAGGGAACAGAGGTTTTATCTCCCTGTACGGCTAAGTGTTATGATAATTTAATTCATTATTCTCCAAACATCCTATACCATCTACTTCCTTTTTCCTCCCAAGACAGCACAACTGAGTAGCTCCCCTGCTTGCTAAGTTATACACAATGTGTAACAACTGTTAAGTAGCAAGGAATACACGATTATAAACAAGCAGAAATACAAACGACTGGATGTAATGGAACCGATCATTTTTGTTCAAGACTGAGTGTGTAGTTCCAAAGAAAACATGCCAATATCTCTTTGGAGCAGAAACAGCAAGTTCAGTATAGTTTGTCAGCGCGGCACCATTTGAGCCAATTTGTCATCAATTCTTAAAGAGTGTCTGGTGCTTCACGGAAAACTTCTATATATAGAGACAATCTTGCTTATAGATCATTTTTACATTTCTCTTCCACTTTTTCCTCTATTACTGCTCAGTGAAGCCAACACGCTGATCCAGGACTCAAGTCAGGGGAGCTGTCTCCTGGCTCAAGCTAATGGCAGGGGGAGAACCTAGGAGTTTCTTAACTCTTTCCTCACAAACATTACATTTAGTGTTACTGATATCTTGGAATAAATGTTGCCATTTAACCAATTTCTTCTTAAAAACCCTTTAGAACAGCTGCCCAGCACTCCTTTCTACATTTAACTTAAGTAAGGTAAGAAAACTACCATCATTAACACTGCGAAGAATATAAAAAATGAGAGTACTTTAAGAAAACTTCTAATAAAAAAAAATCAGATAAAGCTGAGCTCCATCTGACTGCAGAAATACCCAAATACCAGAGACAGTTTGAAGATTTCAGCAGAGCAGGAGAAATAAGTTCTGCTAGAGTTATCACTCTGCTGCAACTTTGTGATGAGCATGCTTTTTTATCTCAGACGGCTTTTAGGACTTTCCAATGGGGACAAGAGGTTACTATCCTGAGTAATTTTAACAGCAAAAGGTTTTCATATTAGATCTTCATTTTAACACACATACGGCACTAAAAACGCCTTTCTGTTATTTAACTTACTTCTAAATCAGCTCGAAAAAAAGGCACTTTCAGCAAGGAGAGTGTCCAGATGGGCAGCTACTGCAGAAAACACATTATATAAAACCTGTTCTAGACTATTTCTCTACAAAATCAGGTCACTGCACGTATGGCCAGCCTGCCCAGAAAAGACATGTCCTATTGTCTTCAAAGATGCTATTCGATGTGACAGCTTGCTGGATCCAGACAGCACAAATGGGTCTGCTTTTGTAGTCTAGAGGCACGGCGCCTCTGAACAAGACACTACTTTCATATATTTAAAGCTAGACCCTATTATTTTAGATTAATCTCTAGTAAAATCAGTGGAAACGTACGCCCCTCTGGCTTCCATGTGTGTGACCGTGCACGTTGACAATCACACACTGCTCCAACTCGAGTAAATGGCAAATCTCCTGTTGGCTTACGGGATGCAGGACTGGGCTGAATTCAGGCAGAACTGCCACGCGAGGCCATCTGCTCTGGATAGATGCATGTGACTCCTATTAAAGTCAAGAATAAAGGAGACAAATGCCCCTTTTAGCTGGGCGTGCTGACTTCAACAGGAGTTTGCACATTGGCATTCGAGCACCGAACTCAGCCCTCTGGGGAATGTATAGCAGTGCTTAGTTCATATCAAACCTTCTAAGCTGACCAATTCAGAGCCTTCCAGATCATTACCGCTGCAGTGACTTCTGCTTACTTTGATTGCGTGTTCTTCCTACTGCTGATCAAAGCAATTCTGGTAAGTGACAGTCAGAGGAGTGTCCTGTAGCCAGCAGCTTCTCCTAAGGACAGTCATAATGTCTAAATAACACCGGTGTTTAAATTTATAGCAGCTGTGGTTTCTTTTCCATAATTTACTTTTACACATGAGCTTTTGTTGAGAGGGTCTTCCACTGACTAAGTATTGTTTGCTTTTTATTTTGGTTCTTTTAAACAACTTGGTGATAGGATCATCCAATCACACTGAAAGGTATCAAGCAGGGAACCAAAGTTGTGCTACTTATACAGCACAAATGATTTCCTTCCAATTGGTTTGGCAAATGAGAGGATTTAATTAGCCAGAGAGCAATTTAACCCTAATCCCATTATATGAATTTATTTTTATTCACAACATTAACTTCCCTGGACAAAAGATTTTTTGAAAGAAAAGACAGACGCTTTTAACAGTACTATGTAATAACGTAGATGTTTTAAATAAATATTTTTAATGAGAAGTGGTTTTCTTTCAGCACAGAACTCTTCTGTGATGTCTACAATGTCTTGTAGAAATGTCCTGTTTAAGCAGAGATTCACATTTAAATGGAGGTGTGTGTGTCAAAAGGAAAGAGCCAGGTTATTATCAGACAGACTGCAGGACTGCAAAGGATATTCAGAACACACTGCCAGTGTTTCTAGAAGTAATTGATTTAGACACTTCCAATGGCAATGTTATTATGGAGAGTTAATCAAGGGCAAGTTTGTGAAAATAACTTCTTGAAGTACGTTCTGACATACATAAATTGTAGCTTTTCATTCTACCAGCTGAAAGCTGCTTATCAGATTTCTTTTTCCATCAGAAAATCACCTCTAATCTGCATCTGCATAGGAAGTTTTCCTACAGAAGGATGGCTTTTTTAGTTTTACTTTTGTTCACTTTATAAGCAGCTAAAAAACAAGGAAATAGGAGGTTGAAAAATTCTTTCTTGTGACTATCGGTAGAGATTACTCTCTTCCTTCCCCCAATGCACACAGGTTTAAAAATTGTCAGTATTTAAGTTAATATTACAATTTTGTTTTTTGAGTTGCTAGGCAACATCAAGAAATAAATGTCCTTGCTCTGAGCTCATACCTTCATTATTCTTCCAGTGTTACAGAATTGGTTACACAAGCCTTCCATGGCCAAGTCCTGCTACTGTTTAGCAGCACCATCATTATTTGGTGTGCTCTAAGGGAAACACACACTTCTAACCTACCTGGAAGATTTCTGCAAAGTCTACCAGTTCAATTCATGACTAATGTCTGAGAAGCTCTGTAGCTTTTGCAATCTCTATTCATCTTTCCCTTAAATCACCTGTCAAATATATAACAAAAGAACATGCCAGTTTTTATTTAATAATTTTAATTGTTTCTGGGCAGAAGGCAGAGCACATCGTACAGGAACTGAAAGCATTGTTTCGGTCCCGTCAGTATTTCCTTCCAGAATGCCAGAACAGAAGTGACTTATTAAATAAAATGACTTCCATGCATAATTCTTGCTTAATAATTATATCTCAAAAAGGAAAGCTTAGTTATGCTTGCTGAGCCACCATCCCTGGTCACTCGTGTACATGAAAGATACTGCCTTTAATCCTCACTTTATCATATTATTAATCACAATCAGCTATTGACAAAATTATTAGAACAAGTAATAAGTAAAAGGATGAGGCAATTCAAAACACTGCATGCCTTTTCCTTCATTCAGCCTCACGTCACACTCACGGTCTCAGGCTGGCAGTGGAAGCAGAAGCCTGTTGTGATTTATCTACCATCCCAAGGCTCAGAGCAAGGCTGTCCCAGGGCTTCCCCGGCTTCTTCCAACCCCAGCCAGATGCTTCACACTCGATGTGCCCTCCTGCTCTATGCACTCCTACCTCTATTTCCACCAACCTTCAATTCCTCTCCAACTCAAGAGCGCTTGCTTGTGCAGCTGCTTTTCTCCACTTCCCGAGTTTTGATGTCTATCTTGTCCCACCTTCTACTGCGTGGCTTCTGTAGGTGGAGCTACAGGGCCATCTACACAATACAATGTATAGTCTATTAATAAAACCTGTTCCCAGAAGCAATGTTATTTGTTTCAAGTTTGATTTCCTTGACAACATAATGGTAGATTATTTGCACAAATCAGATTTTGGCACCGACCTGATTCCTTCGACGTCCTCTTAATCTCCCCAAAATGCCATGCCAGCTCCGCTTTGCCACAAATTCCTCTTGCCACCACTCACGCAGCTCAGACAGCACAAGAGGTGGGGATAGGATCAAAGAATCCATTCATATCACTTACACGTGTGAAGACCACAACATTCATTTTAAAAACAACATACATATTGACAAACAAACCCAGCTGCCTCCTGTGATCCACTACACCTCTCCAAAGGACTCAAGATAGTGAGAACATACCTCAGCGAGCAATACTGTGAAGCATCGGGGGAAGAGCTTCTTTCTTTTCCTTTCACTGCTGAGGTCTGTCTACTACTCTGCAATTATATCTGCACCTATTATGTAGACATCGTATATGGTAAAAAGCTGGGTTTGGGAGCTGCCATTTCTATGGCAACACACGAAATACGAAATTCTTTAAAAGCAGTTAGTTAAAAATCTGTATTCCTCAGTGTATTTAGTTTTCAAGAATAATCTAACCTTGACAGTTAACACAGAAAGGAAGTCACAGAGTCACAGAATCACAGAATGGCGAGGTTGGAAGGGACCTCTGGAGATCATCTGGTCCAACCCCCCTGCCGAGCAGGATCACCTGGAGCACATTGTGCATGATGGCATCCAGGCGGGTTTTGAATATCCCCAGAGAAGGAGACTCCACAACCGCTCTGGGCAGCCTGTTCCAGTGCTCTGTCATCCTCGCAGTAAAGCAGTGCCCTTTCATATTACAGAATCACAGAATGGAAATGAAATTCAAATTGTCAAGGAACTTGTATCAGCATTGTGGAGGCTTCATCTTCTTGCAATTTGCAAATAAATCTCTGCATTACCAGAGAATGCGATCTAGAACCAGACACTCTGGTTCTGGTTATACTGCTTGTATTAAAACCAGGCTTCTGGGGGCAGAGAACATGTTCACCGCGCTCATTACAGTAATGCATTTTTTGCTGGGACTCGGGGCAATACAAAAGCCAATTACAGTAACAGCGTTATGCACATCTCTTACACGTAGCAAACCCAGTAAAACCCACTGAGAAGCCCATGAAGTCCCAGATCACGTAAGCAGCTGTATGTAGCCCAAACACAGTCCATCCGACCTAAGTTCAGAGCATGGACTGCATTTTTTTGTTAAATTATTTTATGTCTATCGTGCAGTGCATGAATGTGGTGGCAATGAGAAGTTAACTGAATCCACAACAAAAAGGAATGCATTTCAAACCATGAAAAAGTTGTTGTTTCCTTTAGGAGAATTACTATTGCTACCACATGGGAAGTTTAAATTGGAGACTTTTACAAGTCACCTTATCTACAACTAATAGGCAGACGTAACCTGCTACACATCCTGATGGGAGCTGCTCCCCTCTCCCTATAAGCACTAGGAACACAAAAAGAGCTCCACTTGACCTACATGAAATACAGCAAAACCATACTCCAGTCAGGTTTAAATAAGTACCGACAGTCTTTATACGTAAGTATATTCTCACAACTTCTTATGAGCACAGAAAGCATTGTCTTCATTTTGCTGAAGAAGGAACACGTAGGACATTTTGACTCCACAAAAATCAATGGATATTTTTTCACTGAAGGCAGCACGTCACCCAGTAAAAAGTATCAGACATCCCAATGTATTTAGATATCTATTATGGCATTAAATGCAGTCAGAAAGCACTGACACAGCACAGTGAGAGTACATAAAGTATTGCTCTTTATAAAGCTATAAAAAGAGTTCCCCAAGATATTTGTCTCCATATTATTAATACATGGTTGAGCTTTCAGGCACTGGGGAAACTCTCCTCTGTGAAGAAGCTAGCAATTTAAACACAACAAGGTCATGTCACCAAGTGTTTGGGGAGGAGTAAGGACAGAGAAACAGTACTCTGAACTTCATGTATACATTAGTGCACAAAAGGGAACACATTTTAAGGAGGGAGGAGACAAAGGGAGGAGGTTTATCCCCTTCACTCCAGGAGTCCTTTGCCACACACTGTTGAAAAGTGTTGAAAATATTTTCTTGTTACTTGGTGGAATTCAGAAACAAGCAAATGCATCGGTACTGTCATTAAGAATAAACTTCACTTCCACATTATGTGCTCTGAAGTATTTAGTAATATTATTAAGTCATTCATACAGTTCTACATATAGATCTAGTAGTCTACAGGCAACACAACGCTTCCATACCACATGGGATGAAACTGAGAACTTGAAACGAAGAGTTCTGGTCTTACAGTTTTGCTCACTGATTCAAATGAAAAACGGGCACCTTAGCATAAAGCAAAAACCATTCCAATGGTGGCTGAGGAGAACACAGCTGAACAACCGCTGTGTTATTCAGGCCACCTGGTGGGAGCTGGAAAACATGCAGGGGGTAAAAAGTTTAATTTCAACTGGGATCTGTAGTATTCATTTCTGACAGAAATGGACAAGGCTAGAAAGAAGTCCGGGACAGAAATTTGGTGTATATTGCTGTAAATCCTACTGACATCAAGGCAAACACACAAGGAGGAAGTCATGATCCCAAACATCTGCTTATGGATAAAGAAAAAAATGAAAAGTTTTCAACCACTTCAGAGTTTGGAGGGAAATAAGACAGGACTTAGAAAATAGAAAAACAAAACAAAACAAAACAAAAATCACTAAGCGATCCTGATTATAAAAATGAAAATCCATATCTCTTATGTTCAAAACTTATGAGATATAAGCACTCTTTCAATGGTGCATGAAATCCAAGAGAGATACAGGTATATCAACAGTGCAGACTGATGAAATTGCATTTTACTGTATGTCTCCACAACATCAATGCACCTGTGCCTATTACCAACACTAAGAAGTGCTGCAGAGAAAGGTGGCAGAGTATCTCCAGCACAAGAACAAGGTTGGATGCATTCATTTGTCCTAAAACTTCTCCAGAGCATAGTTAGATGCTCTTCATTTCATTAATTATTCACAAAGGTATTACTGCTTTAATTTGTTCACCATGCACACAAGGCAATAAGTTTGTTTTGTAATGAAACATCTCGTTTGTAACAATATAACCTAGATGCAGCAGATTGTCTTATTTTGATGTCAGCCTGCTTTTTCTGGCTGTCTGTTTCATCAGTGTCAGTGGAGCTACCCTCAGCCTTAAGCAAACTATGCTGCTTCTCCCCCTTCTCTCACCAGTTCTTCCTCAAAGACAGAAACTGTGGCAATGAAAATACAGACTGTTTATGGTAAACATCTTAAGAAGCCATTAATTAGTTTTGGCTGCTGTAATATGCAAATATGCATAATTTCTGTAGAAACTATGAAAATCTCTGCACTTCCAGTCAGATGCCACTGGGTTTGTATCAGTACATCATGAGCTCAGGAGAACGTATGCGATTCTAAGAATTGAAATACATTTCTAGTATTTCTGTCCCTTCTCCACTCCCTCCCCTAAAAGTGAAAAAGTTTTTCTGCTTTTTAGAGCAGAAATTACACTTCCTACAGTAATGATGACAACCACATGGATTCTGAACAAAAACAATGGCTTGAATGAACAAGCGCCCACTGTACTGCAAATACGCTAGAGAGAAGCACTGCATTATTGCCTGGTAATACATTCACAGTTTTCCATCTCTGGCATTTACTCAATTTTCAGATACAAGTGTGAAAATTTACGCCACTGAAAATCTATTAAGGAGAGACCACAACATAATTAACACTGAAAAAACAGCTTCTGAAATGAAAGACAAAATCAGAATAATGAGGTTAGAGGGCTTAGCCTGAGAAGGCACAGATCCGGCAATGCAAATGTTACACCAACTTACTTGCCTGGTAAACATTTCTCCAGCATGGAGCCATCCCAGTTATCATCCATCCTCCTCCCTTCAGATTCCAAGCACAACAGGCACGGGGAATGACAGGGTACCACCGTGTTCGCGCTACATATGGCTAGGTTGACAGCCCTTAGGGTGCTAATGTAGCCCGCAAAAGATAGAGTAGCTGCTCTACTTATTAAATTAGGCTGCTCTAATTTAAATTGGTTGGGATGTGGCCAAAATTCTGCTAGAACTGGCATGCTGCAGTCGGGGCTTAAATGAGTCTTTGTTCAATGTCTTCGGCTGCATGGTAAGATGCTTACTTCAGCTGAAGTGTGAGCTGGAGCCTAAGCATAATGTCTTCAATACCTTCCTCTCCATGGCTTTGTGAAGTCAAGAGCCCTGACAAAAAACACTTTTTGTTTAGTAGTCCTCATGCCTTCTCCTCATAACACCACAAGTGCTCCAGCAGTTTGTCATGAAGCAAACAAGGTTGAACTTGTCTCAAGATTTGGAGCCTCAAGCTGCAGCACTAATTAATGAGCCCATATTTATCTATACTAACATATACTGCACGTAATAGCGTAACTAGCTTTTTATATGCAACAGTAAAAATACATCTTCCATAGTAACAGAGAGCTTTTGAGGCCCCACCAAAGAGGCATGGAAATTTGGCCATAAATGAGAAAGCTCCATAATCAAAATCAGAGCCATTTTACTAGCAGTGAGGCATGTTACGGTTGTAACACAGCTGACAGGAAGGATTAGGGATGGACTGCTTCTTGTGGAGAAAGCAAACGTGAGCCAGTCTTACCAGCCTTTTCTTGAACAAGGGAAAACAAAATACTCTCTAGAATCACAAATCAAAATCAGTGTCACGCAGAAAGTAAGTAAAACTTACTGGACACCACAAGAAAACCAACATTTCCCCAGTTAAGGGAAACCCTGAATCCATCATCACACGTTTCTTCTACTGTTCAATTTTGTACTGCGTTCAAAACTACTCTTTATTAAATCCTACTGCTGTACTCGCTAATACATCCAATTCCTGACAAAAGATTTAGCAGGAATGCTATTTGAAAAAGAAAAAAAAAATGGCCTTTTTCAGCAAACAGAGGCAGGAAGGAAGCAAAAACACTACTTCCCCCTTCACCTCTCTCTTCCCCCTCCCCTTTCCCCAACACAGTGGTTTCAGGCTAGTTCGACTTCTGGATGTGATCATAAATTGGCTCAAAACTTTTGCCTTGCAGGGACAAAGCTCCACTGATTGTCTATAATGATCTACATCTCTGGCTCCTTTCTCTCTATCTCACAGCCTCCGCTTTTCTCACCTTCCATTCTTCTTCCTTGACTTCTTTTTCTTAGCAGCCATCTGGTATATACTTCAGAGGGTACAATGGAATAACTGAAGTAGAATCACCAGGACAAGACTTATACCCTTAATTCTTTACACTTTGAAGGTATAAAGAAGGCCAGCATGATATACCAGCTAGCAATGAAAACAAAACAAATCAATAAAAAAAACAACCAGACCAAACCAAAAAGACAAAAAGAACCCCTACATCAAAAAACCAGAGAGCCTGTAACACAGATTTCTGGAGAAATCCTGCTCACAACAGCAAAAGTTATTCTGCAATGTTAAAAACGGAGAGCATTTTACAGATTATGTTAATTAGGCTTTTTGTCCTTTCAAAATATTTCATGACTTTTTTTTTAAATCATCTACACGTACTTTCTTGATGGTATTAGTCAACCTCAAAGTGATTTACAAAAGGAGTCAGTATTATGTTTCCTATCTGTCAGACAGGAAACTGAGCCACAGAGAAAAGAGATGGACCAAAGGTCAAATAGCTGACTGGTGGCAGAGATAAGGCTAGTTTCCATTTCTCCAGACTTCCACTTCAATGCTGCAGCTGATACGTCTGTTTCTCAGTCTCTGGCTGAAATCCTCTCAAAATAGCTTTACGTAAAATATTTAATAATTGTAAAATATTACATTTACAAAAGATTTTTGTCTGGAAGTGGCATGACTTGCTACTTGAGTATATTTACATATATAGTACATACTACTTGAATAATAAAACTCTGTCTTCTCTCCTTTTAGACAGAAAACCTCTTTCTGCACACGCCAGTGAAGACTTCAATATATAACATAATAAATGCAGTGAGACATTATTTTCAGATAAATGAAGCCATCTAAGGAAGCACAGTTAAATGTTACCTACCGAATTTTTGGTCAAACCTCCATGCTGGAACGTGTGCATTGTGCTTCAAGTTGCTGTTTGTTGGCAGAGGCACTGTTACATAGATGGGGCCATTCACCGGGATTGGAGTCCCATCGCTGTTGAGAAGGTGAACGCTGACCGCAGTGACAGGGGTGAGGTCATACCTAGTGCTGTTTCCTACCAAGAGAATGAACGAATATTATGACTACAGACTTTCCTGAAGTTTAAGACACGCTCATGGGGTTCAACACCACAGCACTGGACTGACATTTCTCAAGGGAAGGTAGTATTAATCTTCCTTACATTACAAAATTCACCAAGATGTATATATTTTGGAATTTTCCAAAATTAAGTAAGTTAAAAATAGTGAAGACAAGAAAAATACAATGCAATTTCTCCTGCACATATTTTTGCACCTTCATTCATTTTAAACTAATACAGGAATCACAGCCATAATAGTGGTAAAAAAAAAAAAAAAAAAGACAAAACCCCACCACCTCACACAAGACTTTGGTTGTATAATCCTGCATTATAATCAACACCCAAACATGCAATGACACTGCACGCAGGATTGCTCATGTTTAAAAGTGCCACAATATGTTTTGTTTGGTCTTCCACTGAAATCAACCAAGCTAAACTGATAGATAGTATTATCTTATCTATGCAAGATTATTAGTATTCTGTATGTTTAAACTATATGCCAATGGGCAATACTTCACGACAATGTGGTTTAAAAAAATGGTATAACCCTTCAGCTAGGTAAACCAAATGAATCAATGACAGAAAAATAAGGAAGATGTATTCAGGTATTCAGGAAAAAAGCTTCAGGTACTGCTTAAAACCAAGAAGATCTGGAGCTCAAAGCAATACCTGCAGAAGTCTAAACTGAAGACATGGACCTTCCAGTTTTGCGAGGGGCTTGAGCCCACCTGGGTCCACACTGCTGCTAAAAGCAGCTGCCCTGCCTTCACCTTTGTGCTGGCCTTGGTGGTTGTGCAGCTGCTAATTCTGCTGCGGGGCTAATCTCTGCATGCAAGAAAAGGAGCCTGGCTGGGATGCCTGGTTGGCAGAGAGAGATTACACCCTTCCTGTAATCCTGTTGCCCGATATCTGCACTAACTGCCTGTGAAAGCACATTTTCACCCAAGTGGTGTGCCCGTCAGCTACACCAAGTCGCAACAAGCAGTCCCCAGGAATATGTAGTATCTTGGTGCCAGTCTTCATTAGGGCAAATCCATTCAAGACAACAGAGGGAGTGCTGGACAATAGTATTAAGACCTTTATGATGTCTCCTAGGTATCAAGGAATGGCCTCTGTGAAACTCAGTGCCTCGCAGGGACAGTCTGCTCACCAAAGTACAGACACCACCAGGAAAGGGCAGGAGGAGCGGGGGTGGCAGAGGGAAAAAAAAAAGACAGAACTCCCCCAAACTCCTAAGAACTTTAAATTCTTTGAATTTTGCAAGAGGTGCCAAACTGAGGACATGCGAAATAACCACAAGTAACTCTCCATGTGGCTTGTTTACAACAGCATCTACTTTGACGCACGTTTTTCCCACATTTCAAGGAGAGTGTTGCTGTTCCCCAGCTGACAGGCCAAGGACGGATGAAAGCACACACAAGGGCACACACTTGGCTTTGATCTCCCACAAACTGAGGGGCAGGGGCATGTCCTGCAGAGGGATTAAAGTGCTGAGAAAACAGGAGCACTAAAGATGGCCATGTAAGAGAGCCACACAGGTAACAGAGAGGAAAAACTAACAAACAAACAAAAAAACAAACAGAAAATAAGGTTTAAGAATTCAAATTGGGAGCAGGGGAAAGCTGCCAGCCTACCCAAGCCTTTATATTACAGGCTCCAATGGTGCATGGTATCACACCCCTACAGCTTTAGGATATGAAGCAGAAAGAGAGGTGGGAACTGGTGGGGAACGTTGTTTATTCATGATCACTCCGTCCCCTGCCTCTCCCATGTACCTGTAACTTCTGTCTGATTGATGCCTGTCCCCAAGTCACTGGAGATGGGCCACTAAGCTTCTCCGGCTGGTATCAGAGAAATAAATTCCTCTTGCTAAGCACCACGAGCTGATCCCTTTCTGGCATATCCAAATTCCTCATGACAAAAAGTGTAATTTCTGATTTTAGAAACATTTAGATCAATATCTACGATTAAATTATATTTTACTTATTTTTAGACATTGAAGTGTTCAAATTTTGCTTTCATTCCTGTCTCGATACAGCATATCTGCTTTCAATATCTGCAAAAAAACTGCATATCTAGCCCCAAAAGAAGCATCCTAATGATGAACACTGCTCACATCTTTCTTACTTTAGGAGTGCTGACACTTTGCTCAGTACTGGGCTGAAGTTAGATTAGAAGACAAAGAACTTTCTGAAATCTACTGATCTCTGGCAAGAAGAAAAAAAAAACCTTCAGTTTGCCATCTTGTACAGTATGTAAATGCTCATTAAAAAGATACGTTTGTCTCCTTTCAGTTGTGAAGGTAAATTAAAATCAATGCTTATGAAACTCTCACATGCTATACAACTGAAAAGCACATGCACAAATTAAATGGGAATGGACTTCAATAAATGTCAGCTTTCATTTATTTATTTCCATTTTTGACATCTGGTGACCTGTAAAGAGCTCTAAAAAAAAAATCAGAGGAAAATCCACTGTGACTTAGACTTGACTCTTTATGAAAAGGAAACAGCCTACAAAAACAGCAGGAGTAACGATTATTAGGCAGCTTGGTCCATCCCTGCAGACAATGGAAAGTTTTGTTTAGATTGGTTAAAAGGATATTTTGTGAAACCATCCTACTGTTTTCCAAGTGGTGACTAATACAAACAATAAGCTAACACTATACAGGCTTATCACTACTTGCAGCAAAATTGTTTGAACTTTTATGTTTGGAACATGCTGATTCATTCAACGAATCTCCACTGGTCCATGTTACTACTTCAATATCCATTTAGGATCTTACAAAACAAAACAAAAGCTGTTGAATTCATAGAGAATATGTTTTAGTTAAAGTAACTGCAAAGTCACTGGATAAAAATGAGCCAGAGAACTGAAATGATTTAAATAGGAGGACCTCTCTTGAAGTCCACAGACCTATAAATAATCTGTGAAAGACCAGTAGAGTAATAGGTGGGTGGAGAGGCAGCAAAGTTGCTTAAGAATTCTAAAATTTATACATATGTTTCTTCTTTTCTTTTTAATCCCCAGGTGCTGATCTCATTTTTTATTCCTTCAGAAGTTTTTCAGGTGAAATCTTCATCAAGTCACTCACAGCTAAAGAAAATGAAGTCAATCCAAGGTTAAGATTTTGAAGTTTAATGTTTCCACAGCAGGAGAAACTTCTAAAAATAGAATGCATTTCCCCTATTCCATTATGCATATATGAATATAATGTATTCATAGTTTATATTCTACCATACTAGATACTACGATATTCAGAAGACAAGACTCTTCTCAGTCTCTTAGAAATCATTTCTTTGCAAATCATTTTGATCTTTTGGCACACTCTTTTAATTGAAGGTTAACAAAGGTCAGATCCAGGACACCCATGCTCAAACAGAAAAGATCCCTTCGTAGCCTGTGCATACAGAAGACTAAAAAAACGAAGGGTGCATTCATCTGTTTCGTAGGAGGCTAGGAGGTAAAACAGGAGGAAGATGATGTCCTACTTGTGTAGTTCCTGTGAGTGGTGATCATGTGAAAACAGGCCTTGCAAAAATGCCACTAAATAAATGCAAGTGTGGGAAGCTGGTTTGCAGAGCACTGAGAAAAGCACTGGGAGAGAGGAATTCCCCGCACATTGTCAACAATTTGTTTAGTGGGTTTAGAGATAAAAATAAAGGAGATTAGGAAGTACACAGACAGACGAATGTGATAGGTATGTCCCTTCATTTTAGAAGGAGATAAGAGATATTAGACCGTGTTTGAGTACAAACAGCCAGAGAAAACTGAAGGTTGAAGATGCGAATGGGGAAACGACAGATAAAGGGATAGGATGAGATGTATTCACTGAAGCAGACAGAAGGGTTGGAGTAAGGTAGCTGACACATTTCTAATTGTAATAAAAAAGGAGATATTCAGATATGTACAAAGGAAAGGGAAGTTTATTTTGCTAGTTCCTGCTCCCCCCAACTCCAAGGAAGAACTAGAAGGCTCAGTCACATACCCTTTACTCGCATGACCTAGCATTCAAAGTCACCTAGATCAAAACATCACAAGTAAATGTATCCTGAGAAACAGCAAGGAGGGACCTCAAGGGGTTATTTAGCCTGCTTCAAAGCAGCTATGCCTGTGCCATCCTGACAGGTGATTTTCTAATTCAGTCCAACACCCTCAAGCAACTGATTCTATAGCTTGAATGACCTACACTACAGCAGGTTTTCCTAATCACTAATCTCTATCTCTTTTGCTGCACTGCAAGTCCACTGCTTTCTTTCTAAGCCAATACAGACACAGAGAACATGTTGTTCTTTTTGCAACATTTTAAGCATTTTAAGCCTTCTATGTCCAATTCATTTATTTCTCTCTAGCCTACACAACACCAATTATTTCAGACTAAATGAGAAGTGGAAGAAGAGTAACAGGCAGTTGCAGTCATAAATTGTATTATGGCTTTGAATTTAACACTGGTTGTGTTTTCCCTTTGGTGCAAGAAGAATTTTGCTGAATTTTGCTTCTGTTGAATCTAGATTTAATACAACAGAGTATTATATACTTGATATACATATTTTTAGATAAAAAATCAACAAGAAACTTTATTGCATTCTCAATTTAAATTCTCTTTTGCCCCTTCACATTGATCTCTGTTTTTGTTTGTGCACATGCAAAATGACATATTTGGAGACTTAGTTCAAAACTACAGGTATAAGAAACTTTTCTATTCTTCCAAGGCCAAGGAGTCTTCATCTTTGCTATTCAGTGGTCCCATTTAGGAGGGCCCTTGCTCTCTGCATTAATTTAAAGACTGATTCCTTTAACTATGATTATCAGCAGGAGAACCAGCTGATGTCAATACCATAAGAATTCTGCCAAGTGAAAACTGCTCATTAGAACAGCATTTTGATAGGGCAGTTGAACATATAATGTTATTTACATTCTGTTGGAACAGGGATGGAAAAAACAATATGGTCAAGAGTTGGTACCTTGACTGATTTGAAATCAGAGCAAAACCAAAGTAGTGGGTTACCTGTTCCATTTCCATCTAATCCCTGCAAATAAGGGAAACTGTCCACTTCCCAGGGTGAACTGGCTGCTGTTAGATATGCTGTCAAATCACTGTAGCTAGTGTTCTCTGGTAATTTCACAGATCTTCTCTGAAAGTGAACTTGTGGCTGAGTCCGTGCACCTAAAAAAAATTAAAAGTGTCTTTATATCCAATGTGGCCAGAATATTTAGGAGTTCACATTTATGGAAGCATATATACAGTTGTTTTCATTACAAATTAAAATAACTTGAGAAGGACAGAGATATCAGAAGGCTATTGCGCACATGGAGGAAGAACACTAGTTTTATATTTGTTTTGCAATTGCTATTGTTTTTCTAGAAGCACTACTGAGCAAAATTGTTAAAGCATCTAATGTCAGAATCTTTTCTGACTACATTATTTGCCAGGATCACTTCAAATTTACTTACATGCTTCTTTCAATGAATGTCACTGAAATTAAAATCAAATTCAGAGGTAGCGCATCTGAAAGCTCAGAAAAGTATCCTGTTCATCATTTTTGTTTACATTTTGTTTCTTTTGATATAGAAAGTTAAATTTAGTTTGCACTCTTTAAAGTGTTGTTCTAAGAAACTACAATTCTAGTCCCAATTAACCTGGGTACTTTCCACACTGTATTTTTACATAGCTCTGGCTATCTTAACTGTCTCTACTACTAACAGTCAGTTTTTATTTAAACCACTGGATAAAAAGATTCACTTGACAAAGCTTGGGTGAAAACAGTTTCCATACTTTCCCATGCAAAGTACACATCTAAGCAGAACCAGATTACTTGGCATGTAATTCCTCTTTTTTCCTCCGTCTTGTATAGTTTTAGCATTTTTTCAGGATCACTAGGTGTTAATTGAAGGGTCTTACTGTAACATGATTTAAGACTGTATCATGTACTATTTCATTTCATCTCTCATTTAAATCCTGGATTATAAAGTCAATAGTCTTTTTCAATGGATGCTCACCATTAATACTGTTTAGCAACACACAGCAAGACTCCATCTGCAAGTTTGTGTGCTACATGCAAATTAATTTTTAAATCAGAATCTATTGTGTTCTCCAAAGCTCTTGTTGAATACTCATTGCACACTCCCCTCACAGCTTAAAATCAAGAGGCAAGCAGTTCTTTCCTTAATTTGTATTTGACTATGTGGTTCAAAGATGTCAACTCAAAACAGTTTTGCTTCTTTTCCTAAAAAAAGCAGCAGCTTCAGGTTGTCTGTAATTTCACTGAGATGAAGATTAAAGAGCTTGACTCATCTCTTAAATGTTACAACTGACAATGTCATTAACCAGAAGACTGGCATCTTTTCTTGAATTATCTTCTAGCAGGAGCTCTAGCTATGAGAAAACAGAACAAGCATTGTATTGGCCAACAAAAATTGTCAAATAGGCAGGCAAGTGTATTCAAAAAGCTGATTGTTGTTTATCTGTTTAGCTGTCATTTCCTTAGTAATTCTGCAAGAATAAGCTTTTTTTTCTTTTTTTCTTAAATTTCTGAAACTTTGAAGTATTTACAGCAGGATCTCAAGACTAGCAGTATTCTTAAATGTTTAAGACAGTCATTAAACAGCACACCTGTGAAATGGGAAGAAACCTCTCTCAGCCAATTTCTAGGTGTAAATGGAAAACAATATAAAAGACTAAATAAATTGACTGAAATGAACTTGGGAAAGACTCATCTCCCTAGTGCTTTACAATATCGTAATAGTTTGCTGCACCTCAGGGGCACATCTGTTCAAACACTCACAAACCTCTGACTGCACTGCTGTGTGGGTTCATATGTCCCATATGGATATGCATCCACAGTAACAAAACAGCAAAAAACACAACAGTAAAAATAGTATTAAGATTATCACTATCAGTTCAATATAAAATTGTAGGATTTTCTGCTGACTAAATATCTGATTAAGATGAATTATTCAAGTTGCCGAGAATTGGCATTGTATTTCTGAAGATCCAAGTAATTAAGAATTAAAAACAAAATAACTGTTGTTGAATCCATTAACACAGCAATTTATGGGTAGGTTCTGGAGTTTTCTATTAAAAAAGGATTATTTAGTAGCACTGAGAGAGCCATGAGCTGCCAAATCATAACTACACAGGGAGAAAAAGTCAAAAAGCAAACCTCAATTTCTTGAACCCTACAGACAATGCAAAACGTTCCCATGGCTAAGTCCCAAACCTGACAGGAAACCTGCACAGGAATAAATTTGGATGCAAATTTTAAGGCGGAAGCTACTCAGAAACAGCTTCCTGTGTAGCTAGCCTGTGCATATAAATACAAATAATTGGTACAGAATAACTACTTAATTCACATCCTAGATTAACAAAACTCCTTGATATTGAAATGCCCCAAGGAATCCGGTTTCCTTTTAAGAGGTCAAGTCCAGGACCTCAGGCAAGCTACTCATCCTTTGTATCTTGCTCTTCCTCTCTCTTAAAATAGGAAGAGAAACATTTACCTCTCAGATGCTTAATTCATTACTATGTGTTTGGAAATTTGGGCATTAAAGTGAATGCACACCCAGTGAAGACTGTTCAGGTAGGACTTTCTTTACATCAGTAATGCTGTTTTTCCCTCAAGCTGTGCTGCCACATGCTGTCCTCCCTCTCTGTCCAGGAACGTCCCCGTCTCCCCACTGGGGATGCTCATAGGAATTAACCTCAGCTCTGTAAAGAAAACCACCTTTTGTCCTCCCAACTGCACTGCTGATGGCATGAAAGCTCAGCAGTGGGAAAGTCACCTGAAAGCTGCTGTTCACTGTGAGCCTCCGTTCAGCTCCTTGGTTGGTTCTCCCCTAACCCAGCAAGGGACCCCTAAGGGGGAGATGATCAGGAGCAACTAGTGAAAGGCTTGTGAGAGAGGATGCTATCAATGCTTCTGCATTCTTTCCCCACCTTGCTAGAAGATAAACCAATGTACTCCTTTAGCTGAAGTCATAGAGCACTTTAGGGCTTACGTTTGGGAATAGACTTGTTGAGGGAATCAGAAGTGGTCAAATGGATAGATTTGTGCTCACCAGATTCTTGGAGTATTTTTCAACAAGTCAACCCTTATCACTGGGAGTAGATTAGTATTACTGCTTTTATTATTGAAGATACCTAGTTTTGACTTATAAAAACAAAATTAAAACCAATACACTCTACTATAAAATTGGCACGTGAGCTCTCTCCATTTTGGTGAGTGACATAAGGGAAAGGACTTTTAGCACCAATCTTGTCTTCTTTAGGCATCCTCTTGTCAACATACCAACTATGATTTAAATGCTGTCATTTTCCATTTGCCAGTGCGCTTCTCAAGGAGTTCCTGTAAGGCATCTCCTGCCACGATGGATGTGTGACACGTGGCACCACACCAACAGTTTAGCTTCAATCTATGTGAAGTAACATCTGAAATATAATCAGTTCATGCTCCCATTGCCTGTATGGCAAAGAAAGACGGAAGGTACCGATACAGTTCCCATGCATTGAATGCAGAAGTTCAGCTCGTCACTGTGATGGTATTAAATAACTTAAATGACCCAGGGGCTGAGCTGGCAAGCTCTGTCTCTCACAGTTACTGACAGGATGCAGCAATGGACGTAACACCATCATGAAAATGAAGTTGGCTGCATCAACTCAGACAAACTCCTGAATTGCATAACACGTTGCTTGCTTCCTTAATTATTCAAAAGCAGCTGGTAACTTACTGTACTAGACATGCCTTTCTTTTCCTTTGACTGGCACTTCAAACACCAGTGTTCCCAGTCTGTGCCTAGTATAGTAAATTCTGTTTTGCTCTCGTTTTTGCATTAAGGTAACTCCTGATCAACTATTTTGCAGCAGCTTGAAGTAACTACGAAATAAATTGGAGAAGTAACAGAGAAAAACTAGGTCACAAGGATTTTGGATCAAGATTAGAGAGGTTCCATTCAAACACTGGTACAATGTCTAAGCTGTCTTTCATTTAGGTTTCATCACAAGACAATTCCCAAGAAAAGGAGTGGGGGTTGGTCCCATAAAATAGTTTTTACTGTGCAAGAATGAGAGTTCAAATTCCAACTCTTAGAGTACTCTGGGTAACATTTTCTTTCTTTATTTTCTTTCCCTGCTATACCAGCAGAATCAGTTACATTATTCTAATATATAGGAACACCCTTGATCAACTCACCCAAGGGAGCAAGATTACATGGAAAATATTTAAGAGTCTCACTTGGCTATTAAATGTCTCCCTAGCCCTTAAATGTCCCTGCTTATTTTTTTTTTTTAAGAAAGGAAGCTGTGAAAAAAAAAAGAATACTTTTCTTTTAAGTGAATTGTGTAATAGTAGCACATTTGCATAAGAATACGAGTACTTACTATATAATGTTAGAAGAATACTGTTGGTAAACAATGTTTCATGTTTTGTCCAATGGAATCCCTTGTGATTTAACATAGTCCACTGTCCATCTAATTTACCCCATTATCTAATGTCAGCTCTCAAGCTGCAGAATTTATGTACCACAGCTGTGTTGTTCTCTAGCTCCTTCTGAGCGTTCCATCAGCTATGTAATTTGTTTAGTGCTTTTCCAGCTTCAGTCCTATCTAGTGCTCTCATTAATGAAAAGCCTATTGTGTCTGGATGGTTTCTAACCATAAAGAAAGATGTTAGGAAGGCATAATTGAATTATATTCCCTCAGATAAAACAAGGTTATCTTGCAGTGTTATTGAAGGTACTATTCCCCTGTTTATTATTATCTGCTAGAGTTTAAAATGATGGTATTGATAATGGATGTGAATAAGACAGTTTATGTACAGAGTGCTCACAGGAAGGATGACCCTTTGTTTTGTCTCATTGAGGTATCTTTAGGAAGTTCTGTTCTTTTGTTAGCAGACTTACCTCAGCATATCAGATCAGCTGGGCTAAGTTAGGTCAGATCCCTGCTAGATGAACATGTTGATTTTCTGCTGTGCAATTCAGAAAACACAGCATATTCATTGGACTGATACTACAGTTTCTTTTACTTCTGTGTTTGGCCTTATGAAAAGGGGATCTTAGATTATATTCTTCTAATACAGTGGGTTTCACTGTAGTATGTGGGCTTGCAGGCAGTCTGCTAAGGGGTCCAGAGGAATTAATTAAGAGAAGCAAGTTTATATATTATCAATGCACATATGAGGTATTTTCAACTTTTCTATGCTTCTAGCATTCACAGTAGGAGGCAAGCAAGAAAAAAATAAAATTAGAGAAAATTCTTAGACAGTAAGAACATCAGAAAACGTACTGTAGGATGATTAGAGGAGGTTAGATGATCTAACATCTAACAGATAGCAAAAGAAATTTAATCTCTAGCTCTCAAATGGCACACTAAAGTTCAAACTTGTTTATTACCAAGTAACTTGAATTCCCTAGTCACAGCAGTTAGGGATGAATTTCACTATTAATCAATTCAGTAAAGCCATCCCAGAGAGGAACATTCTGTAGGGAACTCACAAGAATTCCATATGAAATACTAGTCTCACCCACACTATAGAGTTCAGAATATATGAGGCTGGCAGCTTTTTCTTGTTTGATATATCATTTAGGTTTCAATTCCAACTTCCAAAAATCAGCTTACCTTGAAATCCTGAGACTATTTGGACTACATCATCATAGACCATTAGAGTAGCTGAGCGTTCAGGAAGAAGGCCAAGACTCAGTGAAGAGAAGACTGTAGAAGATAATTGGTTTAAGTGGGATATACTTGAATGCTCAGAAACATAACCCAACAACAACAGAACTTACTTCTTTATTTTTGCAAATATAGGCAACCAAAACTATTAAAAACATGTTATATATGGGAGAGAAACTGCATGCATTTTCTAAACCAAATAATTAAATTGCCAGGGTAATTACTATTGAACTAAACAGTATGTTCTACACTTTGATTCTCGATAAAGTCATGCACAGTAGGTCCAAGTACAGAAGGGTACAGTGGAAAGCAGGGTTTCAGGTTATAGTTTCCAGCTCCACAGAAAGACTTGTCATTACATAAAGATGAGTGAAACACTAACTCAGTCTGACTGAATTATTTCTTACGTGAAATGCTTACACTTCTTACCTCAGAAAGATTTTAATGAAACTTAACTTATACTTTTGAGATGCTTACATAAAAAGTCATACAGAAATGCAAAGTATGGTGAATAAGCCTGAATAATTTGCTTTAAAATACAGCATGTCCTCACTGAGTCACCACCTACACTACAGAACCTCTACATATAGCAGAACTAGTGTCAATCTACCATGTGGTATGGAAGAGGACAAATAAATGGCTTTATTGCAAGAAATCTGTGTTGAAAGGCCTCCTCTGCCACTGGACACAGACATTCCTTAAAGGGGGTGGGTGCGTAGGTGTGGGGGTGGGTGTTGGGAAGTTATGTATGCACACATATCTGGAAAGTGAAAAATATGACATAATATCATGCCAAGCTTTTCAGACCCAGGAGACAAGAAATATGCACAGAATTAGCCACTGAGAACACCTGATTCCTGCATCCATCAAAATATGTACCCATGAAAATAGGAGTTACATCCGCGGCACTTCTTGCGTGCCTTTCAAGGACAGAAGGAGAGAAGGAAGTTGATGCAGACGAGGCATTTTTGATACCTGGGCACTATCCTGCATCTGCACCTGGAAAGTGCCTGTCCTGCTCTGAAGTGACTACAAGCTGATGAAAACATTACCAGAACTGATTAATAGAAGTACAGCACAAGGTCTTCTGATTTTCTGGTGCTTTTTAAATTTCCTCTTAATTAACGTGCATTACTTTATACAAGATATCAATGGCATGGAATTCAACAAGGGTAAATGCCGGGTGCTGCAACTGGGACGGAGCGATGCCAGGCCCAGGCCCAGGCCCAGGGTGGGCGACGAGTGGCTGGGGAGCAGCTCAGCAGAAAGGGACCTGGGGGTGCCGGTGACAGCAGGCGCAGCGTGAGCCAGCAGCGTGCCCTGGCAGCCAGGAGGGCAAACCCCATTTTGGGGTGCCCTGAGCACAGCACAGCCAGCCGGCCAGAGGAAGCGATCCTCCCTCCTGCTGCACTGAGCGTGGTGCGGCCCCACCTTGAATATTGTGTGCAGTTCACAATATAAAAAGATGTTCAGGGTCTTGACAGCATCCAGAGGAGGGCACCAAAGCTGTAAGAGGGCTGGAAGGCCTGTGCTGTGGGGAGAGGCTGGGGACACCTGGGCTGTCTGGTATGGAGAAGAGGAGGCCGAGAGGCGGCCTCATGGCTCTGGGCAGCCTCCTTAGGAGGGGAGGCGCAGAGGGAGGTGCCGGCCTCTGCTCCCTGGTGAGCGATGGCAGGGTGCAGAAGGGCACAGAGCTGCGCCAGGGGAGGGCCAGGCTGGGCGTGAGGAGAAATGTCAGTGCCACGAGGGTGGTCACACACTGGGACAGGCTTTCTGGAGAGGCAGATGGTGCCCCGTGCCTGTCAGTGCTCAAGGTACATTTGGACAATGCCCTCGGTGACACGCTTCAGCTTGTGGTCAGCCCTGAAGGGGTCTGCAAGTTGGACTTGATGTTCTTTGAAGTTCCCTTCCAACTGAACTATTCTAATTCTAATATAGATGTTTGAAATAAGACTGCATATTGTACTTTAAAAAAAGATCATGTTTTCAAGATCTAGTCTTGCTCCAGCCTTCTCTGAATTAATTACTGCTTCAGATCCAATTGCTGCGCTTAAACTAGAAAACATGTTGTAGAAAAGCAATCCATTTTTCCTTCAAAGGTGTCCAGTGGTGAAGAGTACACCACAACATCAGCATTCTAGGAACAAATTACGATGACTGCTAAACTGTCTTTTTACCTGTCGAAATTTATTGATCATCTTTACAACCCAAGTCCACTAGACAGAAGAATTCTCTTACTGATTTCCTGTTCTCTATGCAGGCATTGATGGACTATGATCAAATTACCCCATGATTTTTCCGATGGTGAACAAAATAAATTAAGCATTTTTAAGTCTTTCTCTGTAAGCCATATTTTCCAATCTTTTAATCATTCCATATACCACTGCAGTTTTAAACATTCTTCTTGAATTGCAGATCCAGAACTAGACACACATTTCTCAGAGTGGCCATACCAAGAAGAAGTGCTGAGATGGTACACCCGGTCTTCTCAGTTTTTGTTTTACAGATTATTCCCTCTTGCTGCAGTGCTGCATCGTGAGCTTGTTCTCAACCATTCATCCACCATGACTCATGTCTTCCGCAGAGCCACTGCTTCCCAGGTGAGATCTTCCCCACCAGAAACACAGCAAGTTCCTAGAACTGCTCCTAGAACCACCTTTCCCCATGGTTTCCTTTGGCTGATGTTACCACCCAGTCTGAACTGGGCGACTCAGTAACTTCACTCTCCCCTAAATGTCCTCCTAAATATGGACTAACAGTTGAAATTTTATTTTCTTTCAAACTATTTACAAAGCAAAATCGATGTGTAGCCAAGAACAAATAGATGAGTACACATGGAAGCATCATGAACACTTCAACAAGTCAAGTGATGTTAAATTAATGAACTGTTAATAAGTGGAGTCATGGCTCTGCTGATAAATAGTTTAATGGAAAAAGAGATCTTAATCTTTTCCTCCTACCATTTATCACTATGTAAATAAATAATCCTCCTGCTTAAGTGGTAAAGAGCTAGTAATCATTTTGGCTGATATGAGAGAAGTTGATTTCTGCTGAATTATGAGAACAGAAAATCCTCAATGCTTGGTTCTTAAAGCTACTACAATAATATCACGAGATCAGTGGCTGCACAGCCTTTCAGCATAACGTTACAACTAATGCATATTGCCTCTGATGGAAGAATCCTGACCCCTCGGCAAAGTCTTGTTACAGTGCTTTCAACATTATCACCCTACAGCTTTCAAAGCTATTCCCGCTTGTGGTTATCATTTCCACATTGAGGTGGTGGAAATAATCTGTCCATACTTCATTTACCACAGCATACAGGATGGCACATGAGTTTAAACCACTGGCACGGGTGGAACTCTGCTCAGAATGGCATATCTGGTCTGTGGAATGACAAATACTAGTACTTTTAAATGGCATTTTCAGGAAATGAAGATCCTGCTGTAAGGGTGTACACTGCAGAAACAAGATCTAAATATGCTGCCTATTCCCCACCATTCAACTCAGATTAAAACCAAAAGCAAGAAGAAAACTCATAGTTTTCAAAACTTCTACACTGTGCTGGTTACAAGCGCCACAAGGGGACATTTAAATACAAATGGATCTTTGTAAGTTTTTAAAATACGATAGGCATCGGAGTTTAATAAAAAAAATAACAGCCTAAGTATTTTGGGTCTAAATTATGTCAGGGCCCTTTTAAGGAGTAATTCAAAGAACAAACCTGTTAAATCTACATGAGATGGATCAAGTTGTAACTTGTTGTTTCTTTAATCAAAGAAAGGATTAAGTTCACAGCACGGAAAGCAAAAGAAAGGATTCTACTCCCAATTAAATCAATAGGAAATGATCTACCAATTTCAGTGGGGAAGATTAAAGGTGAAAGGAATCTATTTTCTGAGTAAAGCTCAGATTTCAGCTGTAGATAGAAAGATTTTGTGGAAACTGTATAGAATTACTGCCCTTTAAACTTCAATGACTTACCAAAACAATAATACTATATTTAATTCCCTTCCCTCAAAATCAACATTTAAGGAAAAGCAACAAACAAAAAACCCTAACTGAACAAACTCCAGGCCCATGGAAGAATATACAGCATTCAAAAGATCTAGGGCATGAGTAGGAAATATATGAGACACAGGGCAAGGAAAGGTTAATGCATGCTCTAATCATTTATGATCGTATCTTAAGGAAGTATGTTAAGTATGCTGAGGAAGCTGCACTTCATCATATTTAAATAGAAAAAAAAAACATCAAGGAAGTTTCCAACTACAATCATAGCATAATTAAGGTTAGTAGGGAGCTCTGGAGGTCACCTGCTTCAGCCATGCATGGGGTTGTCCAGTTCAGTTCAGAATATCTTTAAAGGTGGAGATATCACAACCTTTCTGGGCAACCTGTTCCAATCTTCAGCTACTGTTGCTGTACAGAATTGTTTCCTTTTATTTACTTGAACCCTTCTGTGCTGCAGCTCATTCCAGTTGCTTCTTATTCGTTCATTATGCTCCTAACAGCCTTGCTCTTCCCTATAGGTTCATTAAGTAGACAGAGAACATAGCAGAGTACGGTAGTGGAAACATGGAAGAAGTCAGTCTCTCTTTTCTGAAGCAAGCAAACGCAGGCAAGTAAGCGGCATGTTGAAATACGTAGAGCATAATTCTGGGTTTGAAGAAATTCGAACTGTTTACCCAGTCCAAACATAGATTTGCTGCTTGAACTTGAGGCAAGACACATGTTCCCACTCACTGTGTTCATATTAATAAATAAAGCAGAGTCAGAGCATGGGACCAAACACTGCCCTGTGATCACTTACACTATTTTAAATATTATTGCATTTAACAATTGGCACGGAATTGACCTGGGCTAATTACCAAACCCAAGCTGATGCCCAGGTATGCTTTGGATGTAACACAGGTCTGAGACCACTCCCAAACTGCTTGGACCCTAATTGTGATTGGGGACTAGAGGAAAGGCAGATGAAAGCTAAGGGATGTGACCTTCATCTAGTTGTCATGTTTCAAGGTCAAAAAGCCACCCTCGACCTGTTCGGTTTAGCAGTACAGAAGTAGTCTTCAGGACTCAGTTTCCCCTCCTGTACAACTAATGTAACAGCTCCTACTTTCCACAAAATGTTGAAGCATTCAGATAAGAACTTGCACGCAAGTATTACTGTAATTGTTTGCCTGTTGAAGAAACTAACCATGCTAATTATGTTAGAAAGTCTTTACAACTGGATAACAACTGCAGATTTAGACTGTCCCATGAGACATGGCCAAGAACTGGAAGGCCAGGGCTGGCCTATAATGCAACAGTTGTTGCTATACCTTAGGAGAGAAAAGAACTAGTACATCACAGATGCTGAAAGAGAGCATTTGAAAACAGAGTTCCCATAAAGAAAAAGATCTGGAGTAGATCTGTATGTTCTGTGGAGCTGTAAGAGTACCAACAGTTGTTTGAAAACTGACGCAGCACTGTATCAAGGACAGGCAGGAGGAGAGCGAATCTCTGCACAGCCCTGATGCCACAGCTTAGCTGAGGAAGGAACCTTGCACTTCTGAAACGCACGGATGTTCTTCCTCCCACCAAGGATTGCAAGCATTAAAATATATCATATAAAATTGTGTAACTTCTTTTAGACGCAAAATCTTACCTCAGAACAAAAATAAAGGTCTCTTACCAGGCAATCTTACAGGTTTCCATGGTGCAGAATTTGGCACATATGCATGTTTACTAGCAGTCACTATCAGCTGATTGCCCAACTTATACTGAAACTTGAGGAAGGCAGTGCCATCTGCTCCTGAGGTTCCAGATGCAATGGAGATCTGGTTGGTAAAAATCTCAATGAAGGCTTCAGTTACTGGCTGATGTGTGCTGGCATCGCTTACATGGACCTTCAGCGTTACTTCTGTAATGACAAACAACCACAGTGATTACCACCGGAAAAGCTTCTGCAGGAGGCAGCAGTTAGGAAGCACCAGCACGCCAACGACCACGAAGACGCAGGGCTCAGCGCTGACCTCGCACACGTTGGTGCCAGGTAAAACCTGTTTTCCTGGCCTGCTATTCACCATCTCAGGTGGCTGCTCTTTCAAGCGAGACGCTGCAGCTTCTGTCACAAGGCAGACCACTTGCTCTGGCCCCAATTTACTGTCCAACTGGCTAACCCTACCTGTGGAGGCCCATGCTGCCCATACACAGCTGGGCAGCGGATCACCAGTGGCAGGCAATATTCAATCGATGGGCAACACGTCAGTCTCATGGTAGCATCATAACTCTATACGCACACGCTATATAATGTCACATATTAGGCACAGATGGTACAGCACCCCTCTGTAAGGCCCTCAGCTTGCTGTGCCTCTGCTCTGGCCAGCCTGCTCCCCAGAGAGCCAGCCCACCAGCAGCGGGGAGAGGGCACGGCTGTTAGTGGCTTGTGCTCCCTCACCCCTTCCCAGAGGCATTTCTCTCTCTGTGCAGCAGAGGAACAGAGGACATTTGCTGTGATGAGGAGTGAGGGGAGCCTATGAATAAAGCGGGCTGTGATATAGCCAGAGATCTTGAACCCTCGTGGGAAAGACTGCCCCAGGTGGCACTAGACATCTCTGACGACATCTACCCACGTCAGTGAAACCTCCCAGGATCAGATCCTTGCCCTCAAAGCAGGGCACGACCAGGTGGGATGCAGAGTGCTAGCAGTGAACAAGAGAGAAACACCTCCCACTCCCCGGCTCCCTGTTCACTTGCCCTTTTTCCAAAGGGGCCAAAATGTCACAGCACCTAGTGATATCTGCTTGTCACTCCCGACACAAGTGAATTACCCCTCCCCATATACAACCACTGAGTGTAAGCAGTGAAAAAGCGATTGTTAAGCCAGTAGGAGAATCATACATATTGTAGACACATAGTCAGAAGCCAACACAATGGACTACATCTTACTTGAGTAATGTGCCCTTTTTCCAGAAACTAATTACTTGTTTAAATGTTTCCAGATGCGCAATATTTGTCCACTCCTATGACTAAACCATGCATCGTGTCACAAGGCTTTTGTTACATAAAGCGGAGTGGCTTGTGCAAGACAGTCCCTCGGAAAGGCATGCCTCTATATCGATGATATTTTTCTGTCCCTACAATAGTTCCTCTGCCTCGTGCTCTGAAGTAGCAGCTGTTGCCTTTCTTCAATAGCTATGACTTAAATGCAATGCTGCGTTGAAAAGACCCAGCAGCAGTCCAATGCCTCAACCAAACCACTCCTTGGATTTTTTCCTTTATGGTCCCCTCATTCTCCTAAATGAGAACCTACCTCCTTTTTCTCTTCTCTCCCACTCTCAAATTTCTCTTGTTCTTGCCCTCACCTTTGGAAATTCTCTTATTCTTGCATGAACTCCCCTCCCTCAGCTTAGTTCTTTCCACAAGGTGGTAGACAACGTTTTGCAAAATCCCTTTTTTTGTGTCAGGGAAACGCAGCCACTAACAAACAAGATGCTCATACTCCATGTGCAACTCATTTCTTCATGTGCTGCCCAGAAAAGAGAGAGTGACCTCATTTTCATATGTATTTAAAAACAACACGTTAGTTTCTATGGAACAGAATTGGGGATACAGTTCTATTATATTAATATTGCCTATTAGGATATTCGGAAATTATTTTCATATATATAAGCACTGAACCACCAAGACATAACACCAAGAAGAACAACAAAGAGCTTAACAAAACCTGTTGTGAATTTCAGTAGTGAAATGTCACAACTGAGTAAGCTAAGAAACATCATGACAATATAAAATTTAAAAAAGGACATCATGATCTAATACAACCCTTCAAAATATCAGCACCTCTTTCCTAAGGGCATTTCAGCTAGAAAGATACTGGGCCCTTTTATAAGCAGAGACCTTCTGTCTGAATCCCAGAGTACAAAAATATAAATATCAGGCAGCCCTGAACAAAAATCCCATTAGAGAAATTCATCATCATCACAGCCCTCGCTTTAGAACTTGGCAATGAAGAATGCCAATTTGGAGGGGATCAGCATGAAATACATTCTAGCTATTAAAGATTCTGGACTTGTTCCCAGTTTTGCATTTAGTAGTGAAAGAAAACAACATATATTGAAAAAACAGCATACATACACTCTGGTGCACACGTATAGAACATGTCCTTTGAAACCTTGCTTTGACTAACAAGTAACTTGTGAAATCTTGTGCATATGAAAGGAAGCCATGTTCATCAAAGGAGAAATGAATATGTATTTACGTATTTACAAACTGTACATGTATTTACAAATGTTAGGACAAAGAGCAATGTAAGTTTTTATTTTCCGAATGTGCAGGGACAACATACTTAGATCTAAAGCCAGATAGCTACGCTGTTAATGTTCCCACTTTGAACTGCCTAGCAAACAATGTTGAAGAACAGATGTGGCTAAGAATAATGGGTCATGCATTAAAAGAAAAGCAAGGAAAGAAGAAGAGATGAACACTGTGGTTAACAATCTCCCTAACATGTAAGTTAGCCTTTTCTGAAACAATCACAAAACAAGGAACCAATGAACTCTGATACATTAAATAGCAATCAAGGAAGAGGACTAGAAAATAATACAAGTATTAAGCCTATTTAATTCCTTACAGACATACAAAATTCTAGGATAGAGAATAATACTAAAATTGATCAAGTGATGAAGACTGATAGATCAAAGTACACAAATTTACCTGCGTACATAAATCCACCACACTCTCTCAGAGAAGAGAGCTAGCCATGGGTATCTCTAGGAAGAAATCCATTTATCCCTCACCCTGTAGCTCCTTATATACAGACTTCTGCCTGCATCCATCTCATTCTGCTAAGGAAGGATGAGGGTCTCCAAAATGCTCTTTCCAAACTGAAATGATGAAGGCCATAACCTAAGCTGGACGACTGACTTCTTGAAAGGAAAAAGACTGGGACTGCCACTAGATCACTGGGGCTACTTCTCCTCCTTTTTTTTTTTTTTTTTTTAATATTTAGATTTTTTTTTTCCCCTAAGAAGAGAGAGAAAATCCTAGCAGCTTGAATAACTCTACTTTCTTTTCATGTATTATCTTCACTGACATATGTGTGAAATGTACACAACTTGCTTAAATCAGGGCTTTTTCCCACACAGCAGCTACTTTTTCTTTTTATCTAATGCAGCAGTGAAGTCATGAACGCAAAACTGCATTATCACACCAATTTCCACAGCAATAGAATGACCACAAGCTTTAAACTGGAAAGAAATTGTTGAAGAAAACCCGCTTTCAAACAGAGGCAGTGATAAGAACAATCTATAAAGCAGGATTACCATGAAAACTTACAACTATACAGTAAGCTTCAGAACTGTGATGAGATATTCAGGCACTTTTTCTTAAAGAAGAGGAGGCATGCAAAAGGGAAAGAAGCAAGCAAAATAAGGACAGCAAATGATCCATGATCAGTCTGACCTCAAATTAGTATGGAGGTCTTAGACTGAAACATTAGCTATACTAAAAGAAGTATTTAATTAAAAAAAGCTGCTTAGAAGACTCATTATTAGCTAAGGAATAAAGTCCTTTAAAATATCTGGCAAACTTTTCAGCTGGTGCTCTCAACAAAACAGTGGGGATAAAGCATACATTATTCTTGAGTTTTACAGAATACCACAGCAAGGAGCTCTGACAGAATTAAAGACACATGGACTCAAAGAAGGACATGTACAGGAAGCAAGAAACACAATGGAGGCAGGGATCTGAAATTACCATGGAAGATGAACTCAGAGAACACGGACTGCTAAGAAGAGTGAGCTTCATTCTGCCACAGCATTGTAGAATCACAGAATGGTTTGGGTTGGAAGGGACATTAAAGATCACCCAGTTCCAACGCCCTGCCATGGGCAGGGACACCTCCCACCAGACCAGGTTGCTCAAAGCCCCATCCAGCCTGGCCTTGGACACCTCCAGGGATGGGGCATCCACAGCTTCTCTGGGCAGCCTGTGCCAGGGCCTCGCCACCCTCTGAGTGAAAAATTTCTTCCTAATATCTAATCTAAATCTAACATCTTTTACTTTAAAGCCATTCCCCCTTTTCCTATCACTACAATCCCTGACAAAGAGTCCCTCCCCAACTTTCCTGTAGGCCCCCTTTAGGTACTGGAAGGCCGCAATGAGGTCTCCCCAGAGCCTTCTCTTCTCCAGGCTGAACAACCCCAACTCCCTCAGCCTGTCTTCATAGGAGGGGTGCTCCAGCCCTTTGACCACCTTCTTGGCCCTTCTCTGGACCTGCTGATAGCTGATAGCTCTGCCCAACATACATGGCTCCTGACCAGTGAATCCAACTCTTTTGGACCTGAGCATGCATGTGGTTCCCTGTCGGCTCTCAGTGCCACTCAGGCTCACACAGGTAGAGCCAGAGTAATCGTCTGCACCAGCAATGCACGCGTGTCCTGCCATTACGTTCTTACAGCAGTGTTTCATGTCCAAGGCAAAAGCTAGTCGTGTTAACTACTCATTTCCAGGAGGTAGGCCGCTAGTGAAGATACCCTGTCTGGGTGGGCAAGAAGAATGTCTGTCCCCGTCTAACAGTGCAGCCAGGAATGGGCCACTTAAAGTCATTAAAAAATGTAAGGCACCTGGAAAACCCTGCAGCACTGCCTTCAAGAATCCCAAAGCAAACTTGGAATAACAGTTAACGTGGAATACAGCAAAAACGGGGTTAAATTCCATTAAAAGATCAAGGCTGCTGTATCTGTATGGTCAAGCAAGAAACTCTAACCTAAATTTATTTTCTTATATTTATATTCCTTTGTCTTCCTTCAGCAATCACATCTTATTTGTTTTTTCAAATGAGAGCAAACCAAAACTACTAGTTACAGTGAAAACAGCTGCTTAAGAGTAACTCCCAGTTTTCTAGTTCCAAATGTATTGTCAGCTATATAAAGAAAACCAGCATCTCCAAGGTTATCATTTGGGAAAGTGAAATAAAAAAAGACCAAAAAACCCCTAACATGCTAGCATTCCAATCTAGAATCCCATCTGTCTACTTAATCTGACTTTTTAGATTTTACTAAGTCTAAACTTTCTCTGAGCAATCCTTCCTCTGCCATCTGCTCTATGAACCATGCTGCCTCCTCTGAAATACAAGCAACCTTAAAGACAACTGTTTCTGCAGTTGCAATCCCACTTCTTGGACCCCCAGCCCCTCTTTAGATCACCGTGAACTCCCAGTTTGGAAACGGCTTCCTTAAGAACTGAACTGATATTGCAGTGCCCTCAACTATAAACAAACTCCTAAAAAGTGAAAAACACTGTTTTTCATTGTTGTTGCTGTTGTTGTTTTTCAAATAAGCCAGTAACTCTATATAGGAAGAAAAATCCCGAGTGATCTTAGTGATGGCACGCTGTCAGATGTCACATACTGAAATAAACAGAGAAAAGCGATGACAGCATTTGGGAATCAAAGATTACAATCTTATTTAGGTCCCAATCTTGCAATTCGGTTTCTGTGCACACACCCCTCTGTCAGGCAGACTCCCTCTGACGTCTGCTGGACAGATGATCTCTTTTGGGAGCAGGCTGACACAGGCAGCCGTTACCACTTATCTTTTCCTCTGGGGGTCCCCTATCCGTGGACAATGTCAGGATATTACCAAAGAAAGAGATATTTAAATTATCTAGGTTTTGATTAGAGAAAGAAAACTTCCTGCTCATTTAAAAAAATGCCACTATGAACTTTATTTAAAATTGCATTCTCCACGCAGTTCAAACTTACTGGCAGCATGCCTGTTTTTGAATCCTACATGCCAAATGGATAAGCCTTTCTGCCTCTTAACCTTTCGCCTGTGTGCAAGGTCAACCCCTCAGCCAAACAATAGGATTTTAATTTATCTGAGGGAAACCATTTTCCTAGAATAAGGAGTGTTCCACATTCCCTAGCCACAGATGCCAACCCAAGCACTTACATCTTATCTTTCTGATGAATTGCATCAAGAAGTCTCTACTGACAAACAAGCTTCAAAATAGTACCAGAACACATCCATATGAGAAAAAGGAAATGTGTGGGTAAAATCCCTCCAGAAACACAAAGGCTCTGTTCTTAATTGTTGTTGTCACCTGAAAGCAAGTTTACATGTACCCCCTCGCACAGCAAACCTCAGTCTTGTAGAGGAGTCACCACAGAGAAGATGGCAGCACGTATTCAGAAGAAGGTCTGGTCCTGCAGAGAAGTTACAGAAAGTGGCACAGCAGAGCTTTCCCCTCTACCACGAGTGCCCAAGCTCTCGCCAGGGTGAGTGTCTGCCACCGACTTCTGTGGAGCCAGACCACGCCGAGGATGGGAGGCAGAAGGTCTGCTTCTGCTTGTCGCCTGGACAGAGGCTCTTGATAGGTAATTTCACAAGCTGAAGAGCTACTGCATGGAATTAGCACGGGGTGCCGACGGATCTCGATGCGCACTTCTAAAACGGGTGGGAGGTGTTTATACAGAGAGGCTCCTTCTCTAAACGAGGAAATGAAGACCATGCAAGTTTTTAAGCAGGACTCTTTGGTAAGTATGAGAAGGAAGCAGTAGCCTATAGCACACAAGACAGGTTAGACAAAACATGCTTTAAAATCACCTCTGTAACATCAGGGCACTGGGAAAAGGCCCCAGAACAACTTATGAGGACTGCTGCAGTCCCTGCCACTATGGAAGAGCAGCATCAAGCAGAAAGATCCTTACTTCCTCCTGTCCACAGCAGGAAGGATTTAGGAAACAGAGGAGTTCAGAGAAGAGCCACCTAACAATCCAGGGGAGAAGAAAGCAGTCTGAAGGCCATCTGAAGAACCCAATCTCTTCCGGTACTGCGAGAGAAGGCTGGATCACTGCACAACAAGAAACTATAGAGAAGGACAGCTGAGGAACTTTTACTCTTCCTGGCAGAGATGCAGTATGACCCACCGGCTGTACACTGAGCTTAAGCAAAATCTAGGTGTAATTTCTTAGCGGGAAGATAATTTGACAAGAGAACAGCTTACTAGAAAGCAGATTCACTAGTGCTGACAGACTATGGGAAGATTATTTTTTTTTTTAAAAAACCACACTATTTCTAGATGTTTAAGGATTATAATTATTGTTTAATTTTGGAATTAATCAAATTAATGTTGAATTCTAGAACATTTATGAAGCTAGCCCGAATGATTGTCTGCAGAGCTTCTTTTTAGCACTGCAATCTGAATTTGCTAAATACTGTTCTGCTTTACAGGCTGCGGGGAAGGCTATCAGTACAGTCCTTTGCATGGTCTGAGCACTTGTAGTGTGAGATTCAATTATAGTTATCACACCTCAAAAGACAGGAAGACATTTTTTTTTCCTCCAAATGCACAACTGACTGTGATTTCTGAGTGTGTCGTTGTGTCCCCCACCCCCAACCCCCCTTGTTCTTCTTCAGAAACAGCAGAAATCTGATGCAATGGGAGCTGCAGAGGCCGATATCGTAGCTGGTGCAGACAGACCCCTCTGTGAGATGTCTGGTGGATGCAGTGGATAATCAGGATCTGGGGTTGTGAACGAATCTGCTCTCTCAGGTCCTACCTGAGGCTTTTTTTGTCCTCTGCAGCACAGTTTGATTCATCTGCATTTCTCATCTAACATTCCTTGCCACTACAAGTGCCTCAGGCATTGCTGGCACTGTGGCTCGTTCCTCTACTGCACAGGAATTTAATTTCCAGGGGACTGAAATGGGTGAGTTTAATTAAAATAACTGGACTCAATATTCAAATACAGCACAGTAGTCTGTGATATAAAGGTCAGATAGGTTCCCTAATGTCTCTTCAGGTTTCAAAAGTCTACTAAAGCATTCAAAAATTAAAATTGATAAACACATTAGTTTATCTCAAAATACATTACCTACTAGTCGCAATACACACATTTTAAAAAAAGTGTCACAAAAGGAACTAGAGCACTTCATACCATCTCCAATGACAACCAGGCTACTACACAACCATGCACTCAAGGGGGGGGGAGGGAGGGGCAGTTAAAGGGTAATAAAATAAAGACATTCATCACACAAGTGTCCAACATTTGAAAGAGGATTTGCATATCCTCACCTTCTAGAGCCTTGAGTATTACCACTAAAATTAATTTCTTGGGAAAAAAAAAAAAAAGAGAGAGATAGGAAACTGCTTTAATTAAAAAAAAAAATAAAAAAAGAAAAAAAGAAAAAAGAAAAAGGAAAAAAAAGTGAGAGCTATATGCATAATGCCCAGATGAGATTCTGATACCCTATTGTTAAGTGATTAAACAAGCATTTATAATTAACTCAAAACTCACACAGCTATGAAACTCATGAATAGCAATAGTTGCATTAACAGGTCTGCCTTTGATCTCTACAGGAACCGTGCACGACACAAACTAATTTCATTTCCAAACCCTGGATTTTAGGCATGGGATTGTATAAAGATACTGTCATGCCAGTGCAGATGGAAGTTGGGTTTCAAAGCTTTAGCCTGCCACCTGCATAATGCATTCTTTACAAGACATGAAAAAGTAATCCCAGCATAAAAACCTCTCTTTTTCCTAATAGAGTCCTTTGAAACTCTGTTTGGAGATCAACACAGAATGAGATGTGAACGCAGTGATATTTTTCAGTTGCTCAGCATTAGGATTCTCCACTGATTCAAACAAGACCGCAGCTGATTTTGCAACATCAGCTCTGAGACATTTCGAGGATAACACACTGAGCTCAACTGCTGCACAGCTCATAGGGATTTTAAGCCAACTTTATACCTACTACATCATCACTCCAGCTTGAAGGAGGGCAGAAAGGGAAAGCTTGCATTTGCTTATCCATGAACGGCTGTGATACATTTTCTTGGAACAGCTTTTTCCTAATTCTATACATAACAGTATGCATCTGATGAAAACAATTTATAGCAGATATATTTCATGTTTAATTGAACCGGTGTATGTGTAATGGGGCAGGGAGGGGACAAGCACTTTTTTGCTTATTTCCACGCAACGTTAATTTTAGATTTAATCTCTACTTATTTCCTAAATGTGTTGTGAAAGCGGAGCTAGATGTGATTTTGGAAGAGTGTATTTTTAGCGTTTTTGTTTGTTTGTTTGTTTTTTATAAGCCACTACCACTTCAAACAAACCCAGCTGAAGTGCCTCTCTGCATACCCGACGGAGCGCGCCGAGTTCCAGTTCCATCTGAGCACCCCACCGACGTCAGCTCATAAACACACAGAGGCAAATTCCTGCGTTAAAATTTTATCTAGGCACTTGCACACTCTCTTCTTTCAAGTAACTAAGTAGTCAATTTATATGCACTTCACTCCTTGAAGAGGTTATCCCCAGCTGGCAGACAGGCAAATTAAGCAGGGGTGAAGCCGCACATGGTTAACAACCCCGTTGCTCCAGCCTAGCTCCTCGGGGCTCTGCGGGCTGCAGCCTAGCTGCTCCAACACACCCTGGGCAAACCCAGGAGCATCCCTTCCCCTGCCGCTTCCACGGCCCGGGCTCCGGCTCTTTTTTTGGAGTTGCTCTGCTCCCTGCTGAACCCGTCACTGCGCCGATCCCATGGACTAACCCAGCAAAGCACCAGCCTAACCGAACGAATTGTTTGCTGCCAGGTTATCAAGCTGAACCACTGAAGCAAAGCAGCCGCGAGTGCCAAGATCAACAGAGCGGGCAGGTGTGGGGGCGGAGAGGCACCGAGTCTTCTGGCCAAGCCTAACACTGGGGAGGAAGGGAGGGGAAGCAGGACCACCCCTTCTGGTTCCCCAGCAATTGTAGGTGCAGCTTATACCACCCTGGGAGTCCTCCTCAAGCGACTGCACCTACGCGGCCGCTTTGGAGCGATGCCGGCCGCTGTCCTCGTTTGGACCTGCTGTAGGTCAGTATTTGACACCAGCAGTTGTGGCAGGTCTTTATTCTGAGTTAGTCCCAAATAAAAACTGCAGAGCTGCACCACAGCCACGATACCTGGCTCCCATAAGGACAGGATGCTTGTGACAGCGACAGGGAGAGGTTAGGAATGGAGCTGTGAAGACTTTCTCAAGAGGAATGTGCAGCATTCAAACCTCTCCTGAGCTCTCAAAAGCCTCTACAGCCACGGCTGGCATTGCTGTTTGGGTGTGGGGGGAGGTTTGCTGTTGCTTCTTCCTAACCCTAAAAAGCATGCCTTCACTACATGCCTACATGCCAGTTGCCATGACTTCTTTTGGTTTTCTTCTCACTATAGCACTAGGATTAATTGCCACTAACTTATCTAAAATGAAACTTCGGTGTCCTCCAAAAACATGTATTCTAAATCCAAGTTTTTAAGATTTTTCTGTTCCAAACAAGGTTTATATATCCTCTTGGAATAATTACAAAATAACCCGTGATCTAGTCTTCTAGATAATTAATAAGGACCCACTACGGCTCCCTTCCTCCTAGTACCAGAAAGCATCCCCAGCTTGACACATGGCCATTTGCCATTACCCTTTGTTTACTCCTTCATCCAATCTCAATCATGCAGAAGCAGCTTTCTTACCCAAGTCAATTATTTTTTTAATTAATATTTTGCACTGGGCTGCTGTACTGTCTGTATTTTAGCTCCGATGACTGCATATATATGCAGAACACAACAACTGACTCAGCAACCAAAGCTCGCTTCGGTTTAAATTATCCTAACAGCCACGGTGATCTTAATTCTTGGCAGGGGATTAATTTTATGGCTGTTAAAATTTCATGAGAAAAAAATTACTAATCAGACTGAAATTGTGAACTTCTGAAAATCCCTTTCTATTCCCCTACACTTGAAGTCAATTACGTAAATCAGTGGTTATTGGCTCTTCCGTAAGTTCACAAGCATAACTGGAAAGTACAGTTATAGTTACACTTGCAACATTCATTTTCCTTACAAGCTTGTTTTCTGTAAAAACACAAAACAAAACCAGCCAGAGTTTTGTTATGCTACCTTATATTGCTGTCCGTGACTGGGAAGACCACTAGAGCACACCTCAGTATTTCTGGGTCGCCTTGCACCTCTGACTCTCTGTGGTGCTTGTCACGGTCCCACAGCTACAACTGCAGATGGGAAACAAAGGTTTTCTGCCTGACAGCCCGTGGTCCAGGCTTGGGGGATCTGCAGAAGTGACTGGGAGAAGCAAGGTCCTCTCGGCTGTAGAACTGGCCCCTAGGTGGGGTCTGAAGGCGGTGGCACGCCACTGAAGGGTTCCTGGGGTTACAAATCAAAATGCTGAAAACCAATGAACCACATAGCATTAATGACTAATCAAACAAATCTGTGAACTCTCAGTTCTCTTTCGAGATAATCTCACCATAAAATGCTGTGACTAACCAAGAAACACATACAAAGGAAGAAGGCTCAGAGGAGATTGGCAAGGGCAATGCGCTCATGAAGCGCAGGGAATAATGTAGGGTGTGACTGACCACAGCTGCTGCAAACAAAACTGACTTGATCTCAACCCAAATGGGACTGGGGGGTGGCCCTTGTTTTAGATAAACAGCTATGTCAGTTGAGTGGATCAACTGACTACATCGCGGATGAGTAGATGAAATGTTTCTTCCTGAGTTCATTAGAAGAGTATGAACGTCAACCTGGGTCTGCTGGACCAGCATGGAGGAATGCATACACAGCTCAGGCCAACTCAAGACTATAAAAACTGAAGAACTTACAAAAAGAAACTTGATGTGAGCAATGGGCTTGAGCTGCTTTCAACCCACGTTTCCTTTGTAGCAAGTGGGGACACCCAGCGTTGTGGCAATGAGCTCATTATGGAGAGCAGTAACAGGGATCGATCACATCGGTGGTGTGATTGACCTTATCGCCACTGCTCTATTTTGCTACTTGCTAAGTGTAGTTTACTTTTGTATTGTGATTTCAGTATATTTTGAATCACTCTGCTAAATCAAGAATTCCATATAATATCAAATATCTTCAAATAAATTAACTTGGTATTAAACATTTTACCCTCCATGCGTGGAATATCTGAAAGAACCTGCCCAGAGCACTGGACTCTGACAAATGCTCCTATAATTTACTAGTTTGTCCATTTGACAGCAGAAAGGGGCTACTCCTTATACTTTGGCACAAACCCACTTCAGTTATTTATAGCTGTAAACATCGCTGTGCTTAACCTCCCTCCCACAAACAGATTCCCTCGGATTCTTTCATTTCGTGTCTTCTGTTTCCTATAGCTGTGCTGCAACACACATCTGTTTAACAGCAACACTATCGCTAAGGGCTGCTGGCATTTTCGGTTTGACAAATACATCCACTTTCCCATTAACAAGGAGATACGTGTAACTGAAAACATTCCCGTGGCTCTCTGCTCCCTTGGCGCAGGCATCAACAGGAATATTTTGTAGGCCACTTAGGCCATGCATTAAGCTAGCATTTTAAAGTATTAGCCCGGTTTAAACAAACAGCTGTATGTTTGGAAAGAGTCCTACTGCATACAAGCAATACTTACAGGGGAAGCAGGAGGAAGGAATTCCTCAATAGCCAGGTCATATGGACACTAAACTTGCAAACAGAAGTTGTATGAACAGGATGTGCTGGGGGGATTATAAGCAAATGAACAAGCACAAATCGAAGATGAATAATTGACACTGAAAGTGAAAAATATGCTCTATTATGTTGTACCTAAGATGAATGTAAGGTTATAGGTGAAGGGTTCATTAACTTTATGCATACATGCACATTTACATGAATACTAAACGGAAAGTACAAGGTGCAGCTAATTACAATAAAAATGACAGCGTTTACTTAAAAGCTTCCTTGACTCTACTGCTCCACACCACTGCCCTGAAAACCACTCTAATGTGGGTTTTCAGAGACCTTCCTGAAGCTAAGAAAATATGTATTTCACACAGGGATATAATCTGTGTTTGTTGGTTTGTTGTTGTTGTTTGCAATTAATTCTGTTCTCACGGTGATGAAAGAACTGCTAAGAAAAACAACCGTATACAACAGTTAACGAATATTGTAAGTGAACCATCCCAATAAATTAAAAACCTGTCCCAGCACATTCAGGCATAAAAACAATTGTACTAAGTACTAGGGGAGTGCTAACTACTTTTTAAATATGTAAAATACAGATGCAGACTCATCATCTTTCTTTCTGAAATTTATCAGCTTTAGGAAATCTATAAATACTATCTTTTTTTAGCAATAAATCCAGTATCATTTAATGCTACATATTACTTTATTTGACACCCACTTCCCTGAACTGCAATACATTTCATTTTAAAGTTGAGATAATTTCTACATGTTCAGGGATTTGGGAAATTAACATTCCACAGTACCAAAATTCTTTCTGCTTTGCTTAACATATGTTCTGAATCAAAATTACTCCGCACTTTTTTTTCTCCCTCTTCACATTAGGCCCTGGGAAAAAATACACCCAGCCCAACGTCTGCATGTGTACACACACACTCACAACCCTGAGCAAGCGGTTTTACAGGAAAGCTGATGTATTTACTTCAACAATTGGTCTAATAACCCAAATGGCCAGTTGTTCTCTTGAGGTTACCAAATTACTTAAGGGAACAGTAAAATGCCAGGGGATTGCTGTTATTGTTCAAAGGCAGTCAGAATTCCCAGGAAGCCTCATCCTACTGCGCTAGCACTGCAGAGACGTCCAGCCACCAGTCGGTAGAGCACAACATGCATCATTTTAAAGAGACGTTAGGAAATCCAGTAGCATTCATCCAGTGGGAAGGGGATGTCTGCTCCCAGGATGCTGACGACCAGTTGAGGTGCCTCGGATATTGACAAAGAGGAAAGGAGTTTGGATCCATCGCTCTTGCAAGGTAACAGCCAATGCAGCACAGCAAAACAGTGAGAGCTCCAATGCTACCAAGCTGCAACCAAATCGTACAGGGACATTAACATTCCTTACCCACACATGTGGGTGGAGTACAGGGGAGACAAAATAATTCAAAATCGATTTCTAATTGCCTTCAATTGCAGTGTAGAACAGCATATCTGTAGTTTCTTCTAGAAAGGGCTGAGCTATGCTAATGCCAAGATGCTCAACGTGAGCAAAGAGGATTTCAACTTCAACTTTGAACCACTCAATGAGATGCTCCCAGCTGAGTGAGTAGTTAAATAATGAAAAAGGGAGGCAAGTAACAATCATTAATAGCTAATATTACTGAAGAAAACCTTAAGTTAGTATTTCTGGTGATTAATATAAGATTTAGCTGATAATATTTTGTGGTTATGTTCATATGGACCGCAAACTCCTTGGGATGTAAAGTGGCATGTAATATGCACGATAATCACTCAGCTAAGTACAGACACTCTCGCTACACTCATTTAAAACGTGCTGATTCTTATGTTACCTGTGGTACCCAAAGCCAAGCAAAATAAATTTTGTACTTTTTTAGTGGATACGCTTTATATAAAACACTGCGGTCTACTTTGGAGGCTGCTATTGAACTTCGTATTTGTTACTGCCGTATTAAGACTGCAGTGAGGTGGGTGGAATTTCTTAAAATCTCTTTTGAACCAGGCAACTCAGTGAACATATTTTCTAGAGCCACTGCTCCTATTCCCTTGGAAGAAAGGACTTCTACAAAATCAAATAGGTAAAGCACAGTGGGTGAGACTTCATGATTCACTTCCTAGGGGTGCAGTGCTTAACTTGCATCCAGAAAAGACAGCTTTGCAGGCCATAAGTTAGTTTTGTACCATGCCTATCGTTTTCCACAAATTAGATGGGTTTCCCGGCAAAATTCCTTGGGGACTGCCTGCTATACCACCCATAACAGAGCATAGATTGAAGATGTGTGGCCTTGGCCTTGAGAGCTCCCTCATTTCTGCTGCCCAGGCTGCATTGGAGAGCATGATGAGAGGGGCTGAAAGAGGCTGAGCCAGGACCAGCTGCAGAGCATCCTCCCCAGCCCAGGCTCCCGGCACAACCTAAGGTGCACAAGGCTGAGGTCTCACCCAGGGATCCTGGTCTGGGTTATTTTTCACTCCTGTGCTGAGGTCTCACTTGGCTTGAAACTACCGCCTCTTACCTGATGAGTGACTGCTGAAGTAATTTAGACATGTAGTACCTCAGCTTTAAGCTTTCGGAGCTGTTTGTCAAACACCTTGCTTTGTATTTAGGTATCTTTGCCCTGCTGTCCTCCCACTCCAAAATTCCATCGCATACTGATACACATTTTTCTTGTTTTTATTTTTAAGGGAAAAGACATAAAAGTAAGCTCTGCTAGAGATATATCCAATCAAGTGGTTAAATGTAAACACCTGAAATGACTGCATTTGCACTACAGTAATACATCTTAAGCCCCTTTTTTTTCTCAAATAGGGATTAAAACCAATTACAGCAAATATATTTAAACAGCAGTCCTGCTACAGTTAAAAAGCAAGGCATACATTTTACATTTGTCTCTGCAATACTTTGAGCAGCCCATGCCAACTTTCACATGAGGTTGTACCAATTAGCAGAGAAAAAAAGTTCAGAGGTTTCAGAAGTTCATAGTACAAAAAACCCACAGAAATTTCAATATATTTATATTTTTAAAATATAATAGGGTGCAACCATGAAGAGCCACGGAAGGCCACTTGATACACCTGAGTACAGTGCCAACCCCACCCCAAGAGTCCTGGAGCTCCTGCACCCAGGGGTAGGAAGCAGAGTTTCTAGCAGACTCACAATAAAAGCAGCAGCATCTCCTCATTTTGTGTGGGCAGCCCTAATTACCCTCATATATCACTCATTTGCAACAGTTAACAGATGGGTAACTTGACCTACTCCCTTTCAAGGAAAGCAATCATCCATCCATCGGCCTGTTTTGATTTCATGGCAGTGTTTTTCAGGCTTTGTACCAGGCCCTAGAAACTACAAATCAGTCTAAGAGGCTCATGAATGACACCTGAAAAAGACCAAGTCTTACTAAGTCTTACCAGTGTTACAATGGAAATTTTACCATCAATGGCATTTTTCATATTAATAGGATCTGCAAAAGCAAGAAGGATGAAGACAACTGCTGGATGATAACTGAAGTCTCTTACAGTGACAGCAGGGTTGCTTCTTGGTTTGGGTTCTTAAGAAGCAAATACCAACTATTTGGGAAAAAGGAGCTGGGAGAAGGAAAAACAACAGTGTAATAACAAAGTGAAAGCAATGCAGACTGGGCAGCACCTTGCATTTGGATGAGTTAAAAGTTAAGTTAAAGCATATAAGTTTATTCTAGCAATTGGTTAGCTTGCAGAGGATCACACAACATGAGATCCCCATCCCCTGCAGCCAGCCTACCCACCTCAGTGACCTCGGCCAGCACAGCCACTGCCAGCACCAGCTTTGGGCCAGAACACCTTGCCCTTTTGACTCCCGTTTCCCTGCTCTCTTTGGGATCACTGGCTGCGTTTCATTTATTACAGCAGCTGGCTCTTTCAGATCCTCCTACGCACGTGGGCTTTGTATATGCAAAATATCATCTCCCCCTGGACAGGGAAGGATGAAAAAACACAGTTGAGTGTTTCAGGCTGCTGTCTTTGATTTGCACAGGACTAATCGCTGCTGTGTCCAAGAGGCCCGAGTCCCAGGGCTGCGTACAGCCGTGCTGCCGCAGGGCCAGGCCGCACAGCGGGGCTGGGGCTGTGCTCTTCTCCTACGGTGCCCCCTGTTCCTCTGGGTCCCTCACCCCCACGGGCTGCCACCCTCACCCTGCCATCTCAGGGCCGTCAGCTAGCCAGAAGTAAGGCAGAGGAGAAAATAATAATAATAAAAATCCAACGCTTTGCCTTCTCCCTTCTCACCAGTCAAGACAGGCTCGAAGAGACACAAGCACTTCCCTACCCACACAGCATGATCTGACGCTGCTCAGGGGCTGAGGGAATGCTGCAGGCCTCTCCTCCCTCCCCCCGAGGGGCTGGGTGATTCGTCCACATCGTGCAGGCATCAAAAACAGCAGCAGGGTACAGGGGGTGCAGGTGTATCGAACAACAGGCCCGGAGCTGTGCAAAAACGCTGCTTCCAGTCTTCTGCGACGGGACCCAGGGAAATTCCTCACCTCTCGGGCCTGGACGCACTGCTTCGATGGATCCCTCCTGGGCTGGGAGGATGCCTAGGAGTGTGCCATCCCCTCTGACTCCAGCAGCTGGCTTCCCACAAGGTTTGGAGTAGCTGTAACCCATTTGGGCTCCACCCCACCAGAACTTCAAGGCACATGAGGGGCTTATCATAGAATCACAGAACATCCCGAGTTGGAAGGGACCCGTAAGGAACATCGAGTCCAACTCCTGGCACCACACAGGTCTACCCAAAATTTTAGACCATGTGACTAAGTGCACAGTCTAAACGCTTCTTAAATTCAGACAGGCTTCTCCTTGTCTGAAGCCTTGGCACAGCTCGTGTGACAGCACCCAGCATCTGGGACATCACCGCCGTTTGTAGGATAAAACCAGAGTAAGATCCAAAGAGAAGGGCATCTAACACTAACATGGCTTCTGCAAACACCGACATAAACCATACAGTAAGCTGCTAAGTAAGTGGTAAAGAAAATCCGCACACTGCTTTATGGGTGGAAAAATAAAATAAAATAAAATAAAATAAATCAAATGGAGCAGTGGTGGAAGACATGTCAGCAGTCAGATATGAAGCACAACCTAAAGTGAAAACTAACAAAATGAATACCCTTAAATGCAATATGCTGGTCATAGCTGCTTTCTCTATCCCTCCATAACTCTAAAAATCTTCATATTTTTAGTTTTAAATGACCACAGATGATGATTTTTTTTAATCAGTTTGTTCTTTATAGCCAGTAAAATATTTGCTAGCTTTTACACAGAAATTTTCTGCTAAAGAGCTTTATTTGAAATGCTCGCTGCTGCTGCAGAAGACAAGTGTTGGACTCTCTCATTTCCAGGTTAAGCTACTTCCAAAACTGCAAACTTTAGCAAGTCCAGAAAATGAAGGTTTCCGAGTAGTCTGTACACACCTCCACGATTCCAGAGGCTGCAGGGATTCACGCTCCTATGTCACCAGCATACTTTTGGGGAAAAGCCAAGCAACATCTGGAGTATAAGGTAGGCTCCTATTTTTAAATGCTCTGTTCGTGTACATGTAGCAATCTAGTTCTTAATTGTTCACATGGTTAGTACACGAAGCAAAAATTTTAACACACTAATCCAATTTTACTTCAAAGTGTCAGAGACCATATGGAATACGCCAAGTGTTTATCAGACAGTTGTTTGGTTCTGCATTTGTGTCCAGCTACCAGGCTGCCATAAATAAGGCCCCAGAAAAGCATGTTTTTAGGGTACAAGCACATGGACAACAGCATCAAGGCTACCAATTCAAAGCGTGAGCAGGACTGACTATTACACCAAAGTTCTGCAGACTCTGAGACTTGATTCGCAGTGTTTCAGCTTCTGCTTTAATGGGATTTTTAAGATTCAAAAGCACTATTAGCGAGGATAGAATCCTAGAATCCTAGATTGGTATTTACAATTCAGGTCCAGTAAAAAACGAGACTCCTTCCATCACAGAACTTTGTCTTAAAAACAAACAAAAAAAAAGCAAACAAGCAAAAAGAAACCAAAACCAAAGCACGCAATGTGTATGAAACTGAATTCCAGGAGTATCAGTTTAATAGCAGCATTAACCCAGAGAAGAACAGCTGTGGGGTGCACCAGCTCGCTACACCCCTCCCGTTTCCAGCCTGGGCTCTGCCCAGACTTGGAGACAGAGGCAGGCTGGAAGGCAGGGAAGAAAAGCTGATAAATACTCCTGGGGTTTGAGGAAAAAGACCACCAGCAGATGTGGAAAAGTTTCTTAGCCCTGGACACTCCTCATGTACTGCAGGCCCAGCCAGAGTGCTCTTTCCCACATCGCTCTTCCACGGAGGCATCGCAGAGGCGCTATGGCGTTACACGTGGGACCAAAGGATTCGCAGGTGACTGCGAAGGAATGGCCCTATTAACCTCCTCTGCCCCCTTCCCCCCTTCCTTTTAATAAAGGACTTGATGTTTTGTGAACTGCGTGGTGACCACATGCAAGTATTTTTCCATTGTGCTGAAGGGGAGGCTGCCTCCCCAGCAAGCACGCTCACAGTGGCTCTTTTATTCACAGCGGGCTGGCAGCCGGGTGAGTGGGCTGAGGATGACAGCCTCCTTGCGAGAACAAGCAGGAAGCTGGTGAAACACTAATCGCTGCCTTCATTTTCGCTGCACAACCCCTCCTCTGCCTGCTTCAGGAGGCAGCTCTCGCCCTGCTGTGCTGCCACAGCCACACAGGAATCGCCACGTGGGAGTGCTGGAAATGGGCTTCCTTACGGGGCCGAAACGCAGAGACCCAGCAGAGTGGGGACCGGGAACCACTCCTCCTCTAACACCTTGTGGGATCGCCACACAAGTCCCAAAGACAGACTGAGGCCCTTCTCTTTACTCAAAAAAAAGTGACAAAAACGACCACAAAACTTGAATTTCCTGCTCCCATGAGACCCTTGCTTTCTCAGCAGGGCTTTAGACTGACTAGGAGACCCATAAACTTACTGAGAACCTCAGTGGAAATCAAAGGTTCCTGTTTGGGCTTAGGCCAGCTTCATACAGAGAAGATGCTGCCTTTTTTTTTCTTCACAAATAACAGGAATGGTGAAGGGCAAAGAGAGGCTACGCAGATCACGGAGACATCTAATTATGCTTTGCTTTTAAACTTGCAAGAGATTTGCAGCTTTTTGACAAGCCTACAAGGATACAGCCTTTTAAAATTTTGCATCATAAACTTTCACTGCCGATACCCTGACAGCCAGCAAAACAGATAATAGCTTGCTGAGATTTTGCAACATATAAAATTCAGCCTGTGGGTGGTGTTCCTGAAGTAGCAGTCTTCCTCCTGAGAAGGTTACTATTGCATCCCTTGGTTATAGGGAGGAGAACAAAATAGTTCACCACAGCAGGACACGCACTAATAGTCCGCTTCTGCACACCAAGTGCTTTTGTCATGCTCCGTGCCAGAGGCAGAGTAAAACACAGACACCACAGGAATTCACTGCATTTTATTAATGTACACCCTGGTATCGTTTACAGCTATTAGCGAAACTGCCACATTGCAGATCTTAAAATTATATTTTCCTGTGCAGTAGAAGGAAAGAATGTTTAAGAGGACTCACTTACTAAAAGGGAAAAAGAATTACATGTGAAGTTTATAATGTCTTCAACTTAAGAAAGATTCTAGACAAGGTGGAATCGGAACATCCAAAAATTAGAATATCCCTTAGTTGCAGTGGCTCCTACAAAACTTTGTTTTATGCATTATATCCTTTGTGCATTCCACCCTTAATAGAAGTGTTGGCTCAGATGCCTAAAGGACAGCGAGGACTAACTTCCTTGCAGTTAAATCAAGAAACCACAGTTTCCACTTCATGTGGGCTTTGTTTCAGGGCTAGAACACTTGATCATATGGTATTAATATAGAGCTAAAAAACCTGACCAGAAAGGCCTTAATCATACCATGATTTTAGACAAACTTTAGTTCAGTACCACTCTGTCTGGTGGTTGCTTAATTATAAATGGCAAGCAAAATCTCATTGTACCTAACATTTTTGGGGACTGGAAGGTTCTAGCTCAAAAAAAAAAAAAAAAAAAAAAAAGAGTATTTATTCAGTATCGTATAAACACGACATGTTTGAGAATTAAAATGTCAGACCTCAAGATGGATCCAGCAACGTGGTGTGGCTGCTTGAACCCCCCATCCATGCATGGCCAAGGATAGAGAACGACGTTGATGCGAAACCCCCCAGCAGCAGAGCTCCGCAGAGACCCACCTTTCCCCTTGTCAGCCGAACACCACGTGCAGTGGCTGACAGAGTACCACGAGCAGGACGATGGTACCGCAGCTGTCTTACTTGGGCTGCCCTCCAGCCCCTCTGAGGTATTCCCCCTTGGCTACAGCCCCTCGGGGCTCTGGAGGTTTCATCTCCAGAAGAAAGCAATAGGACTGTTTGATGCAGGACTGCTGCTCCCTGGCATTTGACTTACCTTTCACATCTTCTGACTTAGTCTGACTCCTTTTCTTTGCAGATCCAAAGTGCTGCAATTACCAGATAAAGCTCTAAAAGCATAAAAATCCTGTAATTTAGACATAATAAGGAGTTTTTACACCACTTATCTTAGGCTGCCAGAAGCATTTAAATCCAGTATCTTCAGGGAAGATCACCATTTTCTGCACTGGCAATGCATGGAATACACTCCTTATTTTGGTGCTCTGCTTTGCAAACCAGTTAAATGCCCATGCTACCTTCAAATTAATATGAAAAATCATTCCATGTACATGAAGATATATGCAGAAATATGCATATGCATCTACATGAAGATATTTGCAGAAAAATCATGTGGCAATTAAGAAAAAAGTTTATAGTTAGATAGTCTAAGAAGTACTTGGTAGGCAAAGGGAAAAGGAAAACTGATTAACAAAGCAGAATTCCCTTTAGTTGACTCGAATTCAGCTGTGTTCATTTATTTAACAGATGTCATAGATGGCAGACCATTATTTGTCAGTTTAGAGCAATTTCACAACGCAGTCTTTAACTCCCAGTGGTATTATCTCCTTTTGCTTTCTGACCACTACAAAGTGGCTAAAAATGTAGTTACTCAGCCTGTTATCAATACTGATACCACTATAAGGGTGAAAGCAATGCATAAAACCCACATCGCTGTCCAGGAAAATCATCTCCTAATTAAGAAAACAAGGAGGCAATGAAATTAAGTGATACTCTTGTCTTTAGATGGTTGAATTCCAACTTGCCTAGGATCTTCACTAAGTCAATCCACAAGCATACTGATACAAACAAGTCTGCCTACAAAATTAAGATTCCTGCATTTTACATGTTCTCTCCTTTTAATTACACCTAAATAGCATTAAGATTTTACTCAGGATGTATACAGTCCCATACCTTGCAACCACGTGTTTTTTGCTTGCTGTCCACTGTGTGTAGAAGAGAAAGCAAAGTAGATGCTGTATGATTTTATATAGCAAGAAACACTCGCACAAATTGGGCAGCAATAAATTATCTTATTCTAAACCATCCTGAAAGAGTGATCTTGCTGAAAGATGTCCTTTGAGAAAATACAGTGAGAGAGTAGTATGGCAAAGACATAACACTAAGGCAGGCTGGAAACTAGTTTAAAAAGCAATCTGTTTTTCCTTCCATGCTTAACAGAGAACATTATCATTATCAAACCACTTTTTAAAATCAATCGGTTTCCATTTCTCCTTGGAGTGCTTTCATCCCAATGCCTCCTCAAGATCTTTCCAATAATGACTGCATTTGCACCTCAATTTCAGTTGACATTTGAGTTACCCTACACGATAAATGTTAGCTGAGGGCAGAAGCGCATTACTTAGCAGTTCCTATACATGAATATAATGTATCCCCTTAATTACAGCTAATCTGCCCGCACTGCCACCCCGCTCCCTCCGAAAAAAGCCCAGCCACAAGCAGAAGCCGGAGCTGTAACAGTGCATTCGTTTACCACGGTGTGGGTAACAAAGGATAGTAGTGGGCAAGCTTTCAAAATACAAATTCCTCTGCTGTGAGAGTCCTCCTGTTTTCAATCTGTTGCAGTTAAATGCCCGTGCTCATTAAAGGCATGTTTTGCACAAGCAGGCCTTAAAGAGCAGTGAAATGTTCACTTTCAAGTAAAGTTAACACGGTTGCTCACAAGTCAACATGGTATCACCTTTTCTCTTGGCTGTACGGGGATGCAAAAAGATCACCAGTTACCTGCCAACAATAACATAACAACCAAACCCACAGTGCTTAATCATATATGTTTTCTTCCATATACTGCATACAATCTTTCATGGGTAGCCAACTTAAATTGGCTTAGATCACTCCCTTGTCTTTTAAGCGCTTTATTTATTTATTTTTAAGGCTTTTAACTGATTTAAGGTCATTATGGTAAATGACCGAAACTTCCACAAATTTGGTAAACATTTAGGAAAGTTATTGGATGTATGCCTTTAATTAGACTTTCTATTTCAACTTAGGAAAGGCTCCCTAACGACATTAGCCTGCACTTACAAGCTATAGGGCTCGTGTGACTTCAGGCAACCTATTTTTGGAAGGGTGGAAGGAAAACCACCTATGAGAGTGAAGAAAGTGCCATTTATTTCTTCAGATTTTTTTTTTCCCAATGACCTGCATCAATATTTGTCTGAAGAGATAGGGTCTTTGTTTTTTGTTTTTCCCCCAGGTATACACTACGTTAGAGTACTGCGGCTCCCAACCCCTTATCCCTGGGTAGGGAAAAGGGACAGAAGGAAAGGATGCGCAGTTTCCTTCTCCTGAGGACAGAAACTTTCTCTTGGCATGCATCACTGAAAAACAGCCTTGATGCAATTCATCCCATACAAGTAAAGCACACAGGATTTTGAGGTAGAATTCCATTACTTTTCCATTTTCTAAACTGCTCACGTTTTTGGTATTTTAAGCCACAATTTGCAATGGACAGAACCCCATATCCAAATGTATCAGAATTACTTCATGTTCCTTCTGCAACAGTACACAGATGCCATCCAATTTCGGACCCCAGACCATTGCAACACACAACATAAAAGGGATTAGCATCAAAGAAAGCATTAAGGCAATCCTTTTCTCCAGAGAAGTTTGGTTAGGTCTAAAGAGTCTGCATGTCTATCAGTTCAGCATCTCTCTTGCTTTGCCACTTTAACCATGCTATGTGAATATGGCAACGTTGTCTGGATCGGAGGAATGTTAATGAACATTAACAGTCATGGCTACTTCACAGAAATCTCTCCTTGTAGCACCCTCATGATCCTATTAAGCAATTCTCCAACCATGCAGGAAGTACCTTTATAAGGAGAGCTTTACGTCCTGGATTCAGGATTGCTGCTGATTATTACATTTTCGAAGCCCTGGCTTGTTACTAAAAAGCATGTGTGTAAGGAGAAAAGATGTAAATGGAAGGAGGAGAGAAACCTGCTATGAACAGTGATGCACGATGACCTTCATGAGGCTCCAGATGAGATTCTGGATCAGCCTAAACATCCTTCATTTTTATCCAGATAGGAAGATCTACTCCTTCCCTCTTGTCTTAGGCCCACCTATAAGCCAACGAACCTTTTCCACCATTAGCAATGTCATTTACACAGAAAGCTGCAAACCGTTGAGCTACTCCTTAGTTTTACTCAAATTGCTGTCAATCTGGCTTAAACTTCAAAAATTCTTATACTTTAGGCGCGTGTTTATTTACCTTTGCTTAGTTATAAAAACATATCAATAGTCCTCACATCTACTCTGTAGGTTCATATCCCTGCTATGAATCATGATAGATGCCTTAGTGACTTTAAATATAAACTCTTCCATATCCCACATCCTAATCCTCTTGTCAGGGAACTTAAATTCATCAGGTTAGAACAAGACCAAAGTGAACACAATTGCTGGTGTAGGAAAGAACTGGAGATCCCAGATGTAGTCACTGAAGCAGGGGGAGGTTGTTATCTTCTTGAGTCATAAAGCAAATGAAAGGGTCTTTTTTCTCAAGATTAAGAAGAAAACAACAACCAAACATACCTATCAGATAACAAAAACTATCTTCCATGCAGTTCCAGAAGTGTATGAAGTCAAGGTCAATATAAGTCACTGTCAAGTGTGGTACCTTTTATCTTGACAGCAAAAGCAACATCTATAATGGAGCATGAATTATCGTCATCCTTCTCAACTAATCACTTAAGAACAGATATCCTCTTAACTGGCTACTCATCTTATACTTGTAAATACATAACAAGAATGATGGAAAATGTTAAAAACAAATTAATTCCATTATTGAATGAATGTTTTTCAAAAAATAGGACTGGATTGTCAAAACAAACGTGACAATTACTCCCCTAATAAAACGCAGGGTACTTTCACTGACAGCAAGCAACGCAGAGAATTGACTATTCCACGTTGATTTCTGTTTGTGTGCTTGAAATGGGTTTTAGCCAGACAAATTCCGGGTTATCCAGAGCCAGAGGGTAGGTACAGCCCACCTGGTAGATCCTCAGTGACAGCATTCAGCCACAGCTTTGACTAAAAACATGCATCAAAGCCAGGAAATGATGCTGAACCACTACAAGGGGGCTTCTAGCAGATGTGTTGTTGGTGGTGTTTTTTGTTTTTGTTTTTTTAAATAATAGCAGCAAATACTTACTGCCTATGGGCTGAATTTGAACTAGTGGTTCTATAAATTGTACTATCTTTTGTTGGGTTCTCAGTTATTGCAATTTACTAGCGTGACTACTAAAATAATTAAACCTGTTCACCTGATTAGCCCATTACATTGGCACTCCCAAAGGCCGTACTTCTTTATGCATTTAGACACAGCTTAGTCTATATTCAGCCCCGAATACACAATTATTACGAAGTAATTAGCAATCTTTTACTGTAGTTTGGATTTAGATGAATCAGACTTTACGCCAACAGATACATTTTTATAAAACATTCAGAAAAAAAAATGGAAATGGGATTTTCCACACCAGATTAGACCATTAGTGTATCTAACATGGGATTTGCCTTCGGCACTGACTCAATACTGCAGATTTGTAAGAAAGCGACAAAGAATGCCTAATTAAAAAAAAAAGTGCATTATGCAACTCTGCATTATGCACGTTGAAAGAGCAAAGGATAAGGGAAAGAGTATTGTCTTACATAAACTCAGATGCTAAGTTAGGCCATTTCTCAAGAGTTACTGCACTATTTGAGGTTGTAATTCTGCAGGCAGTCTAAGGAACAATTAAGAACAATGCCAAAATATTCTCACAAGCACTACAAGTGACAACACATTTGGAAATAAAACAGATAATGGTGTCTTGACAGTGCTGTCAAGCACTTGTATTAGATAAAGGAAGTTTAAAAGAACTGGTGGGGAGAAGTTTCCAGTGGACGCAAGAAGAGATGTTCTGCAGAAGTGATTCCAGAAGGAACTTACCAGGGAATCCTCTATAGCACACCAATTCCCTCCACATCCCAACCTGTATGGACTGCTGAACTGAGCTCGGTTAAAAAGATGCCTAAGAAGGGGAGGATTTGGTTTTCACCCAGATCAAATCACTGACTTGGGGTAGTGGGTGGCAGTGGCGGCAGTGCAGCTGAAAGACAGATGAGTGACTGGAGTCTTCAACATTGGAGTTGCACCCTGATTTTCTTCACATATTCAGGAATACCAGTACACCCATTTTTCTCACTTGATTTTCCATTTTTGGAGATGAGAAGAGATGCTCACAATATACATTGCTTAAGATGTTTCAGGCTTAACAAGAAATTGCTCACGAGGGAGCTATTTTGACAATCAGAAAATAATCCCCCATACTTTTAATTAGGGCTAAACAAGTCTTTCCCAGACAAAGGAGTGCTCAGTCCAGACTGATGTAGGTTAAAACCCCACCCTTGGATTGGTAGACACAGTAGTTGTGGGATAGCATTATATGATATGTTGAGGTCCAACCAATACCTGAAGCAAAGAAGGAGAAAAAATGGTAGAAAAAGGGTAAAAATAGGAAACTTCAAGACAGCTACGTAGGAAAAGATCAACTTACAGGCAAACCATAGTGGACTGGAGTAGTAAGCAAGACACAAGACCAGACCACATAGCAGAAAAAGAACTTGCTTCTGGGATCCCCTTCTACTGCAATTTCACTTGGGATCAGTTTTCAACTAACAAGCAATTCTGCCAAGCCAAATGTTGAAACAGAACATTCTTTAGCTGAATAATAATTAAAATATTGAAAATAGTTAAATAGTTATTTTCAGTAAACTCGGACAATCTTAGCTGTGTGGGGGTACTTCCTGAAGAAGGATATTCCATAACCCAAAGCATTCTTGCAAAATACCACAAGTACAATTCCCATCAAGAACCATGCAGAAAAAGCTGAGCTAAAAAAAAATATGATTAATTTTAAAACGTGGATGTGAAGTAAAGGCAAAAGAGCATGCAGAGTAGACTGCATTTCCCAGAACAAAGTACAGCATTTCAGGGAGAAAGACTGACATTAGCTATTTCTGAGATCATGGCTTTCTATAGATAGAAACTAGACGCTTCTGCTGCTCTGCTGTGAGACACAGCAATACAATCTTCCCAAGTGCAGGACCTGCCCAGTGGCCCCATCTTTGCCATCACAGATAGCAATAAGCAAATGATTACAGAAAGCTTCTTGGAAGAAGTCAGACCACTTCCTCTCAAAAGCAACTTGATTTGTATACTAAATGAGCTGATCTTTATTAAAGCATTGTACATTTTGCATCAAAATGTCTATTTTTTTTAGACTTACTACCACAGACGCTTGATATAATATCAAACTATAGCTAAATACAACATCAATTAGCTCTCTATTATAACTCTGTTTTCATCTAAGTGTTGAAAATGCTTGGATGGCCTATTAAAAGCTTCAGCTTTTGTCGCTTTATCACCTAAGACTTTAACACTACAAACACACAAACTGACAGTCTGGCAGTTGGCAAGTAGGTTCGCTGAGAAAAACCATCATTACATGAAATTTATTCCACCAGCTCAGTAAGGCAACATCTGCAATAGTCACACCTCCACAGGGCTAATGATTTATAATAGAGGTACCTAATAGCCATTTAACTTTTCCCAAAATTAGGATCTGCATTTCCAAGTTTGGTATGGTTTACACAGTCCTTTTGCTGTCCAAAGGTGGCTCTGCATTAGCAATTAACAACCACCAAAACCACCACAAACAAAAAAAGCAAATTCTCTCATATTTAAATCTCATTCAAATCAGCACTGAAACTCAGTTACAGTATTTTTCCTTTCAGTCCCTTGTCCACACATTAATAACTTTGCAATTTTACTCTCAGCACACATGTAATTATTTTCAACAGAATTAGAGTTCTCAATCAGGAAAAAGGGACAAAAGAGACTTAGAGAGTAATCTGCACAGAAATTATCAATGTATACTGACAAACAATCCTTAATAAACTGGAACATAAATACAAGAGGAAGCATAAACCTCAAGATTTCAGAGTTACTTTTTCCAACTTCTTGTGATGGTTTTGATTTTTACTTTTTATTTAAAGACTGGGTAACCTCAGGCCATTTTTAGAAAAGGATTTTATTTTTCCAGTGTTCCACTTCAAAAAAAGCAACAAAAATGCGAAGGAAAAAACATTTTAGCAGGACCTTCATAACACTACTGCATCTTTTCTATGTTTCTATTTTTTCCCCATTTGTTCTTAGAAGGAATGTTTTAAATTAGAATAAGGGACATAAAGGAATCCTGTGGGAAGTCAAATCTATGCCTTCACCACCACAAGAAACACACGTAATAAAAAGGCTCAAGCTTTTCAAGTTCCATCTTAAAAGGTAATTACACATCTCCTGCCCCCACACAGCAAGATGCTGTGCCAGAACACCATTCTTCAGTGGCTATTTCTTTTACCTGCATACTTTTCTTATGGCCAAATTCCTAGGTGTTATTCTTTCCTTAAACAGCTCTCTTGTTTATTTATCTATTTATTTATGTGGTTCTCCACTAATCAAGACACATTCTCCTTCGATTTATCAACTTAGCAAGCATTTCCAAATGTTTGAACTCATCTTTTCCAAATAGGAAAAAGATCTGAAGCCAGAATTTCAGGGAAGGTGCTGCCAACGTCTTCACAACAGCATTAATATCCCCCTGTCTGCTGAGAACAACTCACCCAATACATTCTGCAATCACATCTGCTTTTTCCATAGCAGAATCACTGCAGAGGCTCATAGAACACTGCGATTGACCAATATTCCTGTGTCTTTTACTTCCTCTGTAACGAACAACTGATGAGCCTCCAACTTAGACATTCTTATTATTGGTCCCAAAATACACAAATTCATACTGTAATATATAGTTGCCTCACATTGTAAAGAATGCTATAAAATTAAGTCTTTATAAATGTTATTATTAGAAATGTGAATAAAAATCCACTAGTAAAAATATTCAATATCTACTCAAAAGGCTGGTGTGTTAGGTCACACAGGAATGCTTTTACAAGGCCAAATGTAAAGCAAAATCTTTATGAAACCTTACTAACAGCTTTGTTACTACAGGTACTGTAAGGTTTAGTCTTTACAAGATTAATATTGAATGGGATAATAGTGCTGTTCGTATTAAGTTTATGCGCAATGGTAACATGTTACAGAGAAAGATCCAAAATAGCTTTTACACGAGTCAATCCGTCAGGATTTCAGCTTTGTAGAAAACAGCTGGAAACAGTCATAAATGTTCATTGTCACAGACATTTTCTGACTCTAACAAATAAAATGGCAAAAGAAGTATAAAAGGATAGGCTTTTTCCCTACCAAAAAAAAAAAAAAAAAGAGGCACTGGTTCTGGAAGCCTAAAGACAAGTGCAATCTGCAGACATGTTAAAGCCTTTATCAAGTTGTAAGAGTCAGAAGATCACAAGTAAAAATTTAAGATTCAGACTCTGCTAGCAATCCTGACAGATATGATGCTTATTCACACTAGTGGGTTACTGCACCGTGAAGCCACTTATTTCAAGGCCATTAATGTATATATTAAATGAATGACAGGACTACGACTGGATACATTTATGCCGTTTAATATTAATAGTGTTAGGTTCATTTTATGGCAGTCATTAACAAAGCAACAACATAGAGTAAGCACATACTCTTCAGGCAATGAACTGTGATAAGGTAATTCCAACCTCACAAAAAAAAGCAGTGCTGTTTCTACAAACAGTTAAACCCACAGAAGGGCAGTAAGGTAAGCAGAAGAATACCTTGTTATCTCTGGATAAAAAAGCTTAAGAAAGTTCCTGTGAGAATGAGCTTCCTATCTGTGAAAATTAAATTACAGTATTAGAGCCATAAATGCTCCAGACCGATGGAATTGTGCCCTGGCCACTAAGAAGGCCAACAGTATTCTTGGCTGCTTTAGGTAAACTATTGCCAGCAGGTCCAGAAAGGTGATCCAACTGCTCTACTCAGCAATGGTGAGGCTGCATCTGGAGAACTGTGTCTGGTGCTGGGCCCCCAGGTGCAAGAGAGACACGGACATGCTGGACAGAGCCCAGCAAAGGGCTGCAGAAGTGCCCAATTCCCTGATGTGTACCCAAGACGGGAATTTCCACCTCTGTCGCCTCCTCTTGCCTGGAGGCAGTGACAACAACTCTTACCGTGCCCAGGTGCTCGAGCACCTGCCCTTATCCAGAACACTTCCAGAACTCTTCAAGAGGGGCTGCAGGTCAAATGGGAGTAACCTGTGGTTAGGCAAGATACAGAAAACCAGCCCATATAGGAAAATTTAAGACTTTTTTCTTCTATCCCCAATGTTCCCCTGTCCTCCCCCCCCTCTTTTTTTTTTGGTTAAAGGATAGAGAACTATTTTTTTGTAAGTACTGGGATGCCGCATTAGGTAACAGAAAGCTGAGAGTCAAAAATCATGCAATGACATCTCTAAGATGCTGATACAATCTACCATATAAAATGATTGACGTGTGATTGAGTAAGGTCATCTGCAGTTCAAAAACTAGGTATCAACAAACAACAGAAACAAGAAATAAAAAGTTTAATAATTCATTTATTATCTCCAGTCATCACACGTTGATGTTTAGATGATTATTCAGGGCCTGAAGCGCCTGTTTCCTCCTTTCTGGGAAAAGAGAAAAAAAATTGAATGCGATGGAGCTGTGCCAGGTGGCACAAACAGACCTGAAGAGAATAAACACAGCCACACATGGCTTCGGGAAGCTCTGACCTCAGGCAAGCAACAGCAACCTTTTCTGTACAGGCAAATAAGATCCACTTCCTATTATCCAAAAGAGTAAGGCAGCCTTTTGAACAGGACAAAATACTGTTGATACAGCTACTTGTCATGGATGCAGAAGTGCAGGTGTATGAAACTGTATAATCACAAGGATCAATAGCAGCTTAGCATACTCATACCCGTGCTACCTTGCTCCATCCCTCACCTGAGTATTATTGCTCTTCCGGCTGAAGAACTGCAGTGCGTTACTTGAGCACATGTGATCTACATCAGTGTAGACTGAGTCTCCATCTGCTGATTTTGCCAGTGATGCTTACAGGTTTTTGGTAAGGGGAAAAAATATTAAGTTATCTGGACAGTGTAACAGCAACCAGTAAATGCTGTAAGATCCTAAGCTGATCTTTCTAGATCTGGAAGGACAATATGATCACACCTTAACTGTGAGGAAGAAACAGTATAAGGGGTATGTTATAAAGCTGCTTATCAAGTAAGGTATAGATGTTAACGTACATGACACTACAAACTTAGAAGCACAGTACTACCACAGTTTACTGTATTTTAAATTCTACACAGTCAGTTATGGATAGACAGAGGCAATGTTAAAACATTGCTCATCAAATGTTTTAGATCATAAGTAACTATTAAACACCCAAAATTCCTAGCAGCCCACCTTGTATCTTTACCATTCATGTTTTAACAAGTGCTATCAAAGCAGTAAAACTCCACTCAAAATAACCTGGCAGACTTCTGGCAATATCTTAGCCCCAGTATGGAATTAATAACCTTGAGGAAACAAGCAAGGCATGATTCCAAGAAAGATATCTTTTACTGGATGAATAATTAGTAAAAGCTTGATAATTTTTCAAATACAAAATTCTTTCTACCCTTTCTGGTCTTATCAGTAGCAGCACCTTCCAGCTAAGTTCAACTAGGAAAAAGCTGCTTTGAATGTGGCATAATTATGCTATTACACGTCAGTTTTTCCTCACATTCTTCTTCCTCTTAAAGAAGACAGAGCCAGGCTATTCTCAGTGGTGCCTAGTGACAGGACAAGAGGCAATGGGCACAAACTGAAGCAGTGGAAGTTCCCGATGAACTACGAACTACATAGCGATGATAATGGAGCACTGGCACAAGTTGCACAGAGAGGCTGTGCAGTCTCCATTGCGGGAGATATTCAAAAGCAGCGTGGACATGGTCCTGGTGGCCCTTCTTGAGGAGGAGCATTGGACAAGATGACCTTCACAGGTCCCCTCCAACCTCAATCATTGTCTCATTGTCTTCCTTGCCCCTCACAACTTGAATGTCTTCCTTTCCTCAAGCTGATGGACATAGACTAACTTCCCCCCCCCCTTCAACTTGTCTTGATACTAACTAAATTCAAGCCAGAGAAATTGCACTGAGGTATGTACAAGTTGGAAAGCCAACTTTGTCTGAGACATGGAGAAAAAAATGATTTGTGCAAGCCCCATTCGTTTGAATAAGACTAGAGAAGGAAAGCAGGAGGTATTACCAGGTTTATGCTAGCTTAACATTACAGTTCAGTTACTTAAGTTCTCCTGAATTACCAACTGGAATTAAACTCTTTCTTTTCCAAGCACTTGCGGCTCTGTACTGGTAAGTGTTTTCTGCATCTTTTTTGGCAGTGACCCTGCGTGTCCAATCTTTGGTTAATAAAGCACTTCCGTTTCATTATTACTATGATTTTTTTTCCCCGTGAGGGCATTTATACAAGTGCTAGTTTCACTGACCCAAACAATTCAGCCACTCAAGCTCTGACCTAACTATTTTAGTTGCTGTTACAGACAAAAAGTATTGCTGCATTTGTACAGGACAGTACAGTATTACTAACGGTGACATGCTCTGAAACATCTTCCGATACACATATTGTGGAATCGAGCAGAATTCAGTTTTAAGACGAGGTCAATCAGATTCCAAAAGAGCTCACGTGGCACCTGCTGTAGGGTAACAATCCAGTTGGTTCCAGTCCCACACTCCTACACTTCCACTGGGCTTGGGATCCATATTCAAAACTGCACTCCAAACATACTTATATCAAGCATATAGCTTGACACATTGCTGCGTGTCATTACTTCTCCCTGTCTACAAAGCAAGCCATGGTCACATCATGCACGCCACCCGTAACTTCTGCAGTGACAAGTTCCCAGATCCGATGGCAGAAGGGACATATGGTATGATCCACAACGTAATGCTGAGGAGTTTCACCTAGTTCCAAATTCTGTTCTTCATGCAAGCACCAACACCAAAAAGGAGAAATCAGCTAGCAAATATCTGCTTTCCATATTCTGCAGTTAACAATCACCCTGCTCCAGGTTGAAAGCAAAGAAGACAAGGTAGTCCACGCTATTAAAACAAAGTGGGAGGAGAAAAAAAGAGAAGGAAAAACACAACAGTAATCCAAAAATCAAGTACAGCCTATTGCTGGTGCCTATAACAGCTTTCAGAAAGTCAAATAAACACAGATTACTAGCAAGGAAATCTAAAGTTTATGCAATACACAAAATCTTGAGACTATTACTGAAAGTTATGAAGTGCTCCAAAGACTACAAATGGTCCCTGAGGAAATGATTCTAAAATAATAATAATAAAAAAATTAACCAGAAATCACAAATTGCATTTGTTCTGGCATACGACCTGTATATTTCTTGGAATTAAATATCTGTCTTGTTATTAAAAACATCCATGTCTGTTCATGCTGGGTTTAAAACAGGAACAGAAGACATTTGCTAGATTAACACCCTTGCTATCATGTTAACTTTTTAAACAATCACACAATAAAAACTTAGCATCTGATTCTCATCAGTTCACGATGTAGTCCAAAGTTTTTCTTCTTATCATATTAACTTTATTTGTCACTCGATATAAAAAAAAGACAGAAAGTAAAGAGTTAAAGCTGTTTGGCAGCTGTTATTTTAAACTCCTTTGGGTTTTATAATTTGCAGAGCATGTCAGCTCCTCCATCCTGCAACTTTTTTTTTTTTAAAGCACCCAAGCAGAGGAATGTCACAGCACGATCATCTGCCGTGAGTAGAACAGAGATATGATATATCAGCGGACCTCTGCCTCTGAATCTGTCAATTGTAATAAAGTATGGTATAGCCAGGAGCTGACTGAGGCCGAACAGACAGAGAAATCAAAACTAAGAGAGTGTGTGGAAGCGGACATGACCTATATTGAAGTGATGTAAATGGGTGAGCAGAGCAGTATGATTTCCTAGAGGGAGCAAATATGCAGAGAGGAGGGACAAGGACAGAGCCTAACGACACACTAAAGTGAAAGGGACAGATGAGTATAAAACCTTCAGTGCTCTTATAAAAAAGAAGCTATTTAAGAGCAGGCATTCAAGTACAAGACACACCAGTTTTCTGTTAAAGTTGCTCAGAAAGTAAAGACCAATGTGTGGTACTAAAGTCCAGCCACAGTAAAATCAGAGCATGAAGAAAACTCACCAGACAATGTCAGCATTACAACAACTGCAGGCCATGCAGCACACAGCAGAGACTGTTTGAAGAGAATACCTATGACAGAATCGTTTGCAAACTAGCATAAGAAAGAGAAACACTTGTTTATAATTCTTAAAAAAAAATCTGCTTTTCCTATTAGAGCCTCTTTTCCAAAACTAGGTAGAAATGCCATTTCATCACACGAATGTTGCATATTGCTACATCAAGCCCCTGGATCTAGACAACTCAACACACCTTGGAGCGGAGAATCCCTGTGCCAAAGAGAAGCTGACACTTAAAGATAGGTAAATTGCTATCCCATCATTTCATAACTTTGCACACTACCTTTGCTACCTCTAAAAGCACGCACTTCCATCAAACCCAAGCTATCAGCAAGAACGAATGGACAGCGAACTACCCTCGGGCTCCTACCCGCTACCGCAGGGTAGTACCTCTGCAGCACTCCTGAGCACGTGTCTTTGGCAAGTAAGGATGGGCAAACTCATCTCTTTCTGGTTTAGAACAAGCACCCAAAACCAGCAAGACCCACATGGGTACCTTTCAAGTATCCTCTGCTATTTTGTTCACCTCTTTCAACTACTCACATTTTCATACGAACTTATCCTGCGTTTTTACCTTACTTGCTCTTCCCTACCACACAGCTTGCAGCGTGAAGGATCACAAAGCACAACTTGTGCTGCTCAGCTCCCTGTGCAGTGGAAAGAGGAGAACAAATGCAGCAACCTGACAGGTTACAGACCAGGAGAACCCTGGTCACAAGCCGGGGCCCTGATGCACTGCAGCTATTTACAGACAACGTAAGACCCAAGAAGTTGGAGTGGCGGTAGGTAGCGCAAGGCCAGCATCTGCCTCCCGCAAGCAGAGATCAGAACAATGAGACATTTGTTCTGAGCTCACGCAGCACGGCAAAAACAACTGCACAGCAGCCACCATTCTTCTGAACAGAAGCCAATGGGATGATTTTATTTGATTTTATTTTTAATTTCCCCAAATGAGTTCAAAGAATCCTCGGAAGAATCGCTCTGTTCTTGTAATTATCGCATAGCTCCACACAATCCGGATGCAGAGTTACTCAGGAAAAAAAAAAAAAAAATGCAACGGGGTTGTGGTGAGTGCGAAGGAGCAGCAGCACAGCCCGCTTGCGGCTGCGTGCCCTGCCACACCAGCCCATGGCGAGAAGCTGCAGCTTAGGATCCTGAGCTGGCAGAAAGCCCACACCACTGAGCTGCTGGGCTTGGCTGCAGCGTGTCGAAGACGACGACAAAGCGCTGGCCAAAGCCACAACAGTTAGTAGCCATCAGATACTGACAGGCTGTCAAGATAACCAAGCTTCCCCTGAACAGGAATAGGAACACGCTGCTGTAGCTGCAGTCCCATCTGCGCGCATCCCCGTGTGCCAGGAAAGGCCATCTATGTCCTTATTCCACCCACACGTCCACATCTCTCCGCAGGACCCACTGAGCAACAACATCCAGCCTTCTCGGCCACTTCACGTGGGGACTGAGAACCTGGGAGCAGAACAACACACATGGACGAGAGCATTTCAGTCAGAGATGAGTTCAAGTGAATCTGACAGAGCATAAAATATCTCCAGAATCACCACGAGGGTGGACAATTTCCAGCTGGAGTTTTTTCCCCAAAGTCCGATTTCTACACAGTTGCCAGCACCAGAAGTCAAAAAGACAGTGGCGGAAGATTCAGCCATCGCAGGCATGTTCAGAAGAGATGGATCAGAGCATTTACAAACTGCACGAAGAGATCAATGGAAGAGATCTGTCCCTCTCACCACGGATATTAAAGATATCCACAAAATTCCCATTCTCTCATTAGATGGTATGGTGACTTTAACTGAGCATCTTGCCTTACATCAGGGCCATATAATCTTGGAAACAGGATTTCTTTTCCTTTGGTGACAATACATCAATACTAAACCACATGGTATCTAGCACAAAGCACTGCTGAGTTTGGAACAGGAAACAGAAATACACAAAATTCTTTGGTTCTGGGCAAATACCCTACAAACTGACATCTTGAATCAGATGCATCGTACCTACCTCTTGACTCCTGGTTATCTTAATACAGATAGAAAGACACAAAGTAGGTCAGGTCTCTTTTTAGTGGTAAGCATATTTGTGTTTTTAGAAGGGATTATTTATGAAGGCACTATTGCGGAGTAAAGGATGAATTCTCTCGAGTTACTAGATGGAGAGAAAAAATTCTAAGTGATACAGACTTATATAAAGATTAAAGCCTTAAAAAAAAACAAAACTATTATTAGACAGTAGAAGTCTAACATTAAAATCCACTGTTCCTGTGAAAGTTGGAAATTTGTAAGACCTGATAACAGTATGCAAATACCATGAAAATTGCAGGAAGAGAAGACAAGAAGCCAGTAATGCTTAATTAGAGGCCTCAACTGATTGTTTAAAATGCTTAAACGTGGAAGCCCACATACTCATACACACAATTATTCACATGCCTTGTATATGCTAGCAAGGATTTATTTCAAATCTATTGCTATGAACAAGAGAGCACAAACACATCTGTATACATTTGCAAGCCAAAGCTGCTTTGAATAAAGCAAGGGAGCAGAAAAGGAAAGACGACAACTCCTGGCGTTATTAAAATAGCCACAGCGATCCAAGGACAAAATTTAAGCCAAGTATCCTGGATAACACATTAATTCCATAGAACAATGACCATTTACAAAAGACAATCGCTTAAGTCGTTCAAAGCACAGAATACCCTACCATGAACACATAGCTGAAAATGGTGGAAAACGCATTACATTTTTACTGCCGTGAGGTAAGGCTTGATTCATACCATATGGCCTCACACGACAAGCATGTGCGCACGTCTGCACGTGTATGCACAAACGCCGAGGTCTCCAATCCGCAACTGTATCCATCCCACTCTTCTAGAAGAAGTGAGAAGATGGAAGGATTTGGGCAAACACAAAATCCATACTTTCCCAGGGCCATGCAGGAAAACTGTCCATCATGATTCACTATTTCTGTCTCAGAAATCTGGTAACTAATACAAATCAAGATAACTTAAGGCATGAAGATAACACCTAATTATGTTTATATACTACATCTCTTCTCTACAGCGCTTAAAAAACAGTAAAACCTAACAACAATCAATCACACCAGTGCCTGAATAATTCATGATAGAGAAAAGGATCGATGGACTTAATCATTAAGTTCTTTTCTTCTCCGCTGTTCTGTTTAACGTGGTATAAAGCATACAGCAGTTTATTTGCCCCTTGGGCAAAAAGGCCCTGTTAACACAATATACGGCTACCTCATAAAATCATATCTGAAGCCATCAGTCTGGGTTTAAACTAAAGAAACCTAAACCAAATATTATACTAGGACCACAGACAGCATTATGTACAAGATCAATTAGTTACCGGCATACTTTTCTGAAATCAACGTTTATTTGCACTGCCTCACTCTGAGATAAAATAATTGCTTCTTACAATATTTTCTTTACTGTAACTACAAACAATCACTGACTTTTCAACAGCACCTTGGATTCAAGGTGTTTTGTTCCCCTGGTGCTTAAGAATATGAAATGAGACTGATGTTACTAACAACATCAAGTTTGCAAGTTATGTTTGAAATACAGATTTGTTTACATGACTACTTTTGGAAATGTAGGTTGTCTTCTGGTAGACTGAAATTAGGTTTACAATTTAGCTCAACTCAATAGGGAGGGGTTAAGGGAAAGAGTAAGAGGAAAAGGTAGAAGGTTTTTAGTACTTGTAGCTGGAACACATTCAAATTTCGCTTCCTACACTGAAAGTTTTATATGCCCACCTTATCATCTTTATGCTATTTTTTTCTCACCCTAATTAGACAGATTCAGAAACCAAGACTGTCATCCATTCTGGGGACAAGTGACTGTGTGTCTACTTACAAAAAACCACCTCAAATTTGAACATCAGGATAGCAGCAATGGTCACCGAGGTGGCTGCTGTCTGCCTCCCACACGTGCTGAACGCCAGCCCAGGCAGGGGAAGCACAGCTTCATTGCCCACGGCCAGGCAGCTCCCTGGCTGCGCCCCACCTTTGGCATTTCTCCTTACACTCATGCAAGCGTGACAAAGAAAAGCATGGAATGGCAAGAAAAAGGTGACGAAACCTGAAAATAGTTTCATGAGGGTCCTGCAGTAACTGCCACGACTGAATGTAAATTCCTTAAACAGTCCCTAAACACTAAAGTAAAAACAGCGGGAATTAAACCCTCCACTCTTCTATGGCCTGGGTTTACTTCTGAGCCCTCACCTGGACAATGTGCCATCTCCATCACTGTGCTTTCTCTGTACTCCTCAACTGATCTTCTGCACAAGAGAAGCATCTTCTCCATCCTGTGGATAGAGAGTAAGCTCTTGAAGCAACAGGTGTTACTTCTATTTCAAAGTTAGGCCCATTTATTAATACAAACTTTTATTTTACACTCAACATGCTATAAGAACGATTTTGAGATGCAGCTGAACAAGAAAGTGCTACTCCTTTTGGTGAGCATGTGTACCTCCTTCAAATCCTTTGGGCTGTCCAAAGTGCTTCTGACTTAACAACATTTTGAGTAACAAAGGTCAAAAAGACACACCAGACAGTAAGCAGTGACCAGCCAGCAACCTGATGTTGTCACGTACTATTTATGGTCAGCCCCCAGATCCACAAAGCTCTTTCACAATGGATTATTTAGAACACATCCTTATTAACTGCTAATCTGAGTAACAGTAGACAGAATGGCATAAAGTAACAGTGAATGTAAAAGCAATGAAATTTTTGCCCCACGTTAGCATCGTGGGCAGAAACACTGCTGCGCATTCACCCTTCCTCCAGTTAATTATGTAACTTCGTGTAAAAGCTAAAATCACCACAATTTTGTAAAGCACGGGCATGTACGAACTGAAGAAACGTCACCTGAGAAGGAGTTTGGCCTGATTTGAGCTTCGGGATTTCCCACCACACAGGCCGGCTAGGGGCAAGGGAGGACGATACTCGATCATTCTGAGTGGCTAACTGATGCAAGGCTTTTAATACTTGAATGCACCAGATATTAAAAAGCATCTTTGTTTATGTGCAATCACCCATGGTAAACAGATTGTCCGCTGCTTTGACTGAATCTATAGGGCTATCATTTATTTATGAGTTTGATCTTGAGAGCTTACAATTACTCTTTTTTTATTTTTCTTCACCACAGAATAATTTCTGAAAGTTTGGGCTGCTCACTTAAATTATGCATTAAGGGAACATATACAGTATTTTCTTGCACAAGGGAAAAAGCATTACCTTTCTACAACAGCATCAAAATAAAAATGGCTTGGCTCTGTTACCTAGCCCCTCACCTCTGAAAGCCCAAAGATTTTTCTGTGCTGAACGTTAACGTGTGACACGACACAGCTTTGATCCTTTCTCTGAAGATGTCTGCTAAGTTAGTTGACTTATGCAGCTATCTTTCTGCAACAGTAAATCATGCTTTAAAAAAAAAAAGAAAAAAAAAGGATGTTAATGAAAGATTAACTGCACGCTCACAGGTAAAATTACTAATTAAAACAAGATCTCCAGTCAGATTTTTAACACAGCTAAGGAGTGCCAAGCAGTTTTCACTGCGGTAAAGCTTCACAGAGCAGATAGCTATTCATATCTGATCTAAAGAAGGAAGTCCTTATCTAATCAAACGTCTGGAAAAGCTAATGGTTTTCAGCATGAATTTTAGTACATGAAGGTTCTCTTCCTTCAACAACTGATATTTAAAAGTACTTTTACCAGCTTAATATTCTGAAGCCTGCTGCAGTTACAACCCAATAGCTTGCAGCAATAAGAAAATTTGAAATTCATCCCATTAGAAGCACTCGCTCCTACTGCTTCAAACTGCTTGAAGCAAGTGTATTTTGTAATTTTCACATCGGCTGCTAACAACAACATTTACATCGACTAAGTCCAGCGCCATAATTCCCTCAAAAAAAGTTTTAACAAGCAGTATGCTAAAGAATGAAAATAACTATCCCGGTAAGAACAAAGAAAATCTTAACTTTTGAAGAAAATGAGCTTCTTCATATTAAAGTTTTAATAGCGGGGGGAGAAAAAAAAAAAAGTAACACTTCCCCCACACAGACAGCCTGAATAACAACAAAAATACAGCTCTCGTTTCAACCATCTGTGTTCCTGGCTCCTGTAAATCATACATCATGAACCCAGAGACTGCTTCACAGTTAAGTTATTTGCCAGGACCTTGACTGCAGCACCACAGGCTGAAATAACCTGAGTTGCAAGAATGCTCTGGGTACTAACAGTAAAGCTAAAAGAGCGAGTATATTGCTGTGCTTCGCAGTGTCTGTCAACGTTATTACCACAAGTAGCTTTTTAAACTCCTGTAATATTTGTCCAGGTCAGCGTGCTGCTCAGCAGGTTTCCGAACTCGCCAGGAGCACGATTTAGAGCAAAGCAGTGAGAACAGCTCTCGCTGCCATCGCGAGCCGATGCCACCTGTCCTGCAAACACAACGCGGCGCCTGGGCAAGTTTGTCGCCGGGCTGCCCAGCAGCGCGTTCCCATCCTTGTCTGCCTCACCCTTGCAGCCCAGCGGTGCTGTCTGCAGAGCTCCCGAACCCGTTTGTTTCCCCAGCGCTGCCCGTCCGACTCCAGCAGAAATGAAAAGCCGCCACGCACCCTCCCTGGCAGAGCTTCCTGCTGGTGCGAGGCAAAAGCCCTCCAAGCCTTTCAAGATAGGAGAGGGCCAACACGGGAACAGAAGGAAGAAGGGTAGGATAAGAAGTTTTCACGTCTTATCTCTCAGCAGACACCCTAAACGAGGAGACATCAATGCAGAAATGCAATAACTAAGGAAAGCAAGGCAATTATCTGGAGGAAAGTGGGAATTGCTCTGGCCGACAGACAGTTGTGAGAGGAGTGACCAGACGCCATCGGGCACCAGGCAGTAATTACGCCAAATCACATACTTGGAGTTAGCTGATAAAAATTTCTCTAGCAGGATGCTATGTTAAGCACCGAGGACTGCGCTCTGCCTTTCTTCCGCATTTCAGTTGGCCAAAGTGCATCATTTCCTCCCAGGCCGCGAGGGAGGGGCTGAGAGCAGAGCCAAGATAACTCAGGTGCTAACCCATGTTCCTCTACAACTGGTAGGAAACTGATGAGCGCTACATACTGCGGGTCACATCGGCTTAAGCCGTGGACAAAACTCTGCTGAAACGACCATGCCAGGCACGAAGCGGAGCAGCAGATGCAGAGACAACCACCACCTGTCCTGCTGCGGACGGAGACGGCCGCGGCTGCAAGCATCTCAAACCATCCGCGAGTACATAGGGCTGGCCATATTCACTGCTCCGAGCTCTAGTGCAGTTTTTTCAGTCTCCTGTGGGCAAACTGGTTATCCAGAAAGCCTTTACAGTTTTTCTTTGAGCAAAGAGGGGGTAAAACATTTTCAACAGTTAGATGTTACTCCTTGAAGGAGACAAAACAGCTTACTTGCTATAAGCTGTGCCCTACAATTTAACAATTTAATCCTGCATCAACTGGCACTGTTGCCATGAAGTCCCCGTTTTCATTTACCAGCTCCTCTCAGCCCCTTCCTCTACACCGGCAGCAGCGTCTGCGTAACTCCCCGTGAACCCGACTTGGGAAGTGATCCAGGTGAAAACTGAAGCGGTGTGTACAAGCGTTTTCAGTGGGGTAACTTCCTCCATCTGATTTATCACACAGCTACACAAATGCCAGTAAGAGAGAAAACAGACAAAGGTGAGAGTAACAATAAAGCTTAATCCAGAATAAATCAACTCTTGGGAACACAAAACTAATTAAAACTGTGGGAAAAAGACCAACACGGAGACAAGCCCAAACAACTCCGCAAGCCTCCTTACTCGTTTCTAAACCTTTCTTTTTGTTTATTTACCCTTGGGAGGAAAACACTTGGACTCATAACACTACAAAGACAAATGGTTTAGAAATGTAAAATAGTGCCGTAGACAACAACTGGTTTGAGCCTTGAGAAACGCATCATAACCCAGCCAGGTAGTCCATGGGTGTGCATTCATTCCTCCAGCAGCGGTTATGTGCTACGCATTCAGTAGCTCTTAAGCTCAGGGCAACAGTGTCCTGATGAGACTTCCAGTTATGATACCTAGGGGAGGATTCATCTGACTAAATGGGAGTGCAAAACGCATTTTTGGCGAGTGCCTGGGCTGCTGGGCTAGTCAGTGGAGATCCCTACAGCCAGTGGATGCTATAGCATGATTCGTCTGACTCAGTGTGCTCGCTCTTGGTAACAGCGACGACGCTCAGCTCCATTAGCTGGATATATCAGATGTTTGCAGACGAAGATGCAGACACCTGCAGACACCTGAATGAGGCGAGATGCATGACAAGTGCACGTCCGTTACATGCGAAGCCATACATTCATATACCAAGTACGGAGTGAGAGATGAGATGTTTGGATCTCAACCTTTCGCTTTGCACGACTGCCCAAGGCGTAAGGTGGAGAGCAAGAGGGATAGATAAAACTGCCAATACGTTTATTTCCTCCCAGCAACAGCCTAAACACATCATTTACAGTTTTTTGTTTGTTTGTTTTTCTTTTTCTTTTTTAAAATCAAGGAAGCCTCACAACATCGCTTGAGAAACACTTGTTGCCACGTTAGTATACAGCCTTGCTTCTAAAGGATGGAAGAAGACAGTGTTTTCAGTAATGGTGATCACAAATGTAGGGTGAAACAAGGTGCTCCCAACATTGCTATCACCTCTAGAAACATCTCCAAGAAGAAACGCCTCCTTTTTTTTTTTTTTTTTTTGGTTTCCTTTTTGTTTTAAGCAAAGCAGGATTACCTTATAACTCTACCTCTTATTTACCTTGGCATTTACTGACTGTTAAATTAAGCTCCCTTTTACTGTGAAGCATTGCTATTATATTACCCACATCTACCACTCAGTACAACAGCTCTCCATCACTTTTGCAGCTGGGATTTCTTGAAAAAAAATGGAAGCATTTTGCACTTTATTGGATTCGGCTCAGTTGTTGCCCCCATGCCAAAAGGATGCTGCTACTTCCTTCCCTCAGCTTCCCCCACGCCCCTGCTTCCTCCCCGCTCACCCCTGCTGCCGCTGTGGCTCCTCAAAGCCTGCTTCCCACAGAGCGGGGAGGCTGAGGGTGGCCCCTGCGGAGTCACCCCAAGTCCAGCAAGATTTATGCTGGGTCCCCCTCATCTGTTACTTGCCTCGCTATCTGCCACACAACCAGCAAGCAGCACAGGAGGGTTTTCCACCGGTGCAGGTACAGGTTTCTGCTCTCAGTGACAGGTTTCTGCTTCACCGCCCAGTGTACGAGGTGTACAGATAAGGGATAAAGACAGGATTTCACTCACGGTGACAGCTCGTAGAACTGCAAAAACTAGGAGCAGGAACAATTAAAAGATAACTTCAATGTTGGATTTCCAGAGTTCTTCTGTGCCCTGCCTGCACACAGACCACTCACCACTTCTATTCTACATTATATACTTTACACTAACAGCAGCTCTGTTTAAATATACCCAATCCTCCACGCAGTCAGCATGGGAGCCAAATTTACAGATTATACTGTACATAAATTAATTTTCCCTTCAGATCATCTCTAAATTCACTGCTCTTCAAACAAGCAAAAAAGCAAAATGGGTATATCCGAAACAGAACATTTCACATTATTTGACCCACTGGCATTTTACACGGAATGAAAAACGTAGCCTTGTGCTGGATATTCTTAAATACTGCTTTCAAGGTTTCAGACTTGCCGTATGTCAGATAGGATTCTGCGTTAATATTTTAAAGTGAAAGATTCAATGCATTTATTAAAAGCAAGAACAAATTTCAGTATGTTCACATTCTTATGGCTCTGTAGTAACAAATATATCTTTCCAGTTTCCAATACAACTAAAGATGGTGCTCAGAAGAAGCATGCGTATAATGCTTATTACCCCTGCACAACAAGCCAGATATTACATTAGCTGAAAACTTAATGTAAACCAGCTTACAGGAAAATGTTTCTGGAATTTCTGGAAAAAAAAAAAAAAAAGGAAAGAAAAAAAAAAAAGCACTCTCTTTGGTATTTCCTAAAACAAAATGTTTTAGTATATATGGCAGGTTCTAAAAAGTGTTGCTACAGGTAGGTTGGTTGGATTCCTTCCCCTCACAAAAACTTGTCAGAATGGACTAAGAAATTAAGATGTCCTTCCGCCCCAGGTAAATCAATGTAAAAATTTTTGTATTACTCATTTGTTTTAGTAAATACAAGTCTCTTTACACAGGCTGCTTGTCTTCCTTACTTGTGCTGCCCGACAGGTATACAGTAAAACCCCCGAGACCTGTGGGAGAGGCAGGACACGAACAGCACAGCTCTCACAGAAGCTGCCTTTCTTCATATCCAAAGGTGGAACTGATACATACCGGTGCAAAGGGAAATTAATCCTACAAAAAATGCCATACAAGGTGATCAGTGTCACGAAAAAGAAGTACTGAAAATGCACACTTTCACTTCAAGTTGCAGATGTTTTGGAGACTATTTGATTCGCCTTTGGCTGACTGGAAGAAATAACTATCTCCCTACCTCATGGGTTCGAGGTACATGACAACTGGATTGCTCAAATGTACTGGAAAAATTTCAAATACATGAAAGCAGCATCATTTCCAACCATACCGCTACCCAGAAGCCAAACTTCAAACACTGCTCTAAGGAATGCCTTTCAAACCGTGCACCAAGCTGCCTGGTACGGCACGTACCCGTACTGCCACGCAGCAGCAGAAGCTGCCGTGTGCATCGCCACCCTGGGGAGGCTGCTTTTATGGTGTCAGATGAACTGCTGGTGGACAGGCAGTGAATTTCCTCCAGGTGAGCTGCTAATGGCCGCTGTGTACAAGGAAGCGTACCCATTCCTTTGTCATGAAGTTTAGTTTTGCCTTTAAGAAACCTCTGATGGTTACTTGCATTATAACGTATTCCATCTTTGCTTTTGCTCTTGCCCGAGTAAATATAACTTCTTAGAGAACACTATCCCGCATGGCAGGGGGGGCAGAGGGGTAGAACTGGATGGTCTTTAAGGTCCCTTCCAACCCAAACCATTCTGTGAAACAAATTCACTAGGAGAAGCTTGTGGTAATGGTCCTTAACCCCCGAAGTACGCATTAAGACTCCCTGCCATGCATTTTGCTCTCATTTTTCTTCATGCACCACGACTGTTGGTAGTCATTGTTCATTTACAGGAGTACGGAACTAATCTGAAGTATGTACTAACAGTGGGCAGTGACACTCCTATCCCTCAATGCACCAAAATCACTGAAGATTTCTCAAGTTTTCCATTGAACCTAAAAGCACAGTCCTCCCTCCATCCCCACACACATACGCCGAGGCTTCTGTTAAAGTACCAGGCATATGGTAAAATTGAATTTCATTGCTACGAGAAACCTCTCCTGTAGAGAGGGGACTGCTATTTGAAACCCTTCACTCGGCCAGCAGTCGGCACAGAAAGCAGCCGACCCTAAAACTTTCATGAACCAGGTCTCATACAGTCAGAGGTGTCGGTATGAGGTTAAAAACAAAAACAACAACAAAAAAAAAAACAAGAGAGGAAGAGAGAAGGTGGTTCTTCCCTGTGTGTTAGGGAACACATGTGATTAACACCGTCTCAAGGCACAAGCAGACAAGCGGCCACAGGGAAGCCAGCATGGGAATTCGCCATCCCCCGACAAGCACATACACGTGTGCTCGTAACCGTACGTAAGGTGAGCTGAACCACTCACTGCAAGGTGTTACAAGCCAAAAAGGTGAACACAAACATTCACCAGAAAGGCTGCAATTTTACACCATGCACTCACCAAGGTAATCGTTCATTTGGCCCAGCTCTCAGCATGCCATCTGCAAGCATTAGGAGTTCAAGGTAAACATGAAAAAGTCTAGCATTCTTCTTAATCTGATAACCAATAAAAATAACAAATACATCCTCCTCATTAAGATTTTACAATACTAGTACTAAGCAAACAATCTGCTCCTCCTAAAGTAAAACATCTTTTGTACTGTTATAGAGCAGTTTAGTTTCTACTCTGGTGAGTCCATTTGTGGTCTCAATGAAATAATGTTTGCATTTGAAGGGCATCAGTAATTTATAGCGGATTGAGAAGAGCTGGTGCTGCGATGCAAGATGAAAGAGATGACTAGTTTTACTTCATCTTAACTTTATCTATCATCACAGCTAGAACTGCAAGCTTGGCGTAAGTGGCTTAAAAAGAAGCCAAGAACTTGAGGGTCTCTTTACTGCGGTTACTGAACCATCCAGAGAAGAAACCTTCGCAAAATGCCCAGCTGAAATGGTTGTGAAATTAGCTTTCACAACGCCAAGTAATGTAATGGCTGGTTGCACGCAGGCAAGCAGCAGCACTCAAGCATCAATTTCCCTATCACCCATGCACCCAGAAGGAGAAGATATTGTGGATTCTGACTAAGTTGTGACAGCTGAACTTTTATTCACCATCATACTAGGAAAAGAAAAACCAAAGAGCCTGATCTTATCCTGCGGTTACAAAGTTGGGACAGCCTGAGCATATGCGTCTACCAGTAGAAAAGTCCTTGAACCGGCTGTTATTTATTATTCAAATGTGTTATTTTATTATTCAAAACTTCTTAGTTTTGAACAACTAATAACATATAAAGACCAGCGAAGAAATAAATTAAAACATACATCCACTGCATCAGCTGAAAGCCATCCTGGGCTTCTGCACTACAACGTAACACTCAGGCAGTTCTTTTATGAGATCCTCCCTTGCATCTACGAATGAATCATCACCACTTTCTACTGCAAAGCAAAGTTAAAAGCCAACAAAGAAATTGAACCCCTCTCAAATTACACTGATTTCACTTGCATTCTGCCTGGGTTCCTGTTGTCTCCTCGCATAACTCTTAAACTCCCACCTTGCCAAGGCTCCCAAAGTTTGAAAGGGTCTGCTCATATGAAGGGAGCTCATCGAGTGTTTTGTCTGTACCCAGACGAATCACCAACTGACAGTCAAAATCAAGCCTAAGGGGTCGTGGGTATTTTTGTTTGCTTGTTTGTTTTTTTAATTCAAATTCCTATACATTAATTTCAGCATACATTCAAACCAATTTAAGTTTCAGAATAAATAATAAAACAAATTTAAAAAAAATCAAATATAATTTAGTCCCACTTGAAACACTGGCCAGGTTGTAAGCATCTGAGAGTAATTAGAGAGAGAACATCAGATCAATCCTTGATGTATTTTCCTGGAATTCTAACAACTTCATTGCTGGGGTGCTAAGTCCCAATAATGACAAAAATGAACAACTCATCTGAATGGACTCTACTGTCCAAAAAAAAAATTAAAATTCTTCCATTTACTGAAACTTACAGGTTACCTCTGTGACCTTCGGAGGCCACACTGTATCTGCGTAATGAGCCAAATAAGGTAACAGCCTGCCAAAGTCATCCAATTTTCTAAATAGGGTGCTAAATGCGGAGCTTAATTACCAGTACTTTCCATATTCACCGATTATGTAACCAGCCTGCCTGAGCAGAATTTCAGGCTGGAATCGTCTGAACAGGAGGCTAAGAGCTGCGAGAAAGAAATGCTAGATGCAAAGACTCGCTCATCTTCCCTTCCTGAACCAGGACACCAGTTACGTATCCCATGCTCAAATAGCTCCAAGTCCGAGACATATTCACATTAACAGAGGAATGGAAAATCTTAACTATGTCTTATCTAACCTATCCCACCACAGGGAGGATTCTACCATAGCCTCCTGTAATCTGTCCAATAATAAATACTGCAGTTGAAGCTATTACTTCACAATAGCATCCTCTGGTTTTCTCACCTCCACCTTCATTTGGATCCCATGGTAGTCTAGTCTCTTCCCAGCCACAGGGGGTACATCCATTCAGAGGAAAGAATCTGCATGCATCCCTAAACTTTGGCAGTGGTGCTCTCTCTTCACCTGTAGCTAGAACTATCACCACAGTGCTAAAGGGCAAGAGGGAAAAAACAGTTGATTTAAGCTGTATAACCATTTAGCGCTTACTGTGCTCAGCACACAAACAAGGAACGTGCGGGGTGCTAAAACACTTCCCCATCCCCACCCCCAATGTTCACACCTGACGGGTATGCAAACAACAATTTTGCATCACAAGCTTTTTTTTAAAGAGATTCACAGTAAATAGCTGGTAACTAATAACTACAGCTCAGCAGAACACGCTTCAGTACTAGATCAGCTCTACATACCCATTTACCAATGCAGACATCCAAAGCTCACAATAAGAATTTGGGAAATAATGCTACCTATGAAAGCTCAGCTGTTCTTACACTGAAGATAAAATTAGACCATTCCAGCTAGATACAAATGTTCTCAACTCACTGACATAGCTGCTATTACTTAAATCATCAGCTATCAGTTTTGATGGGAATGCAGCAGCTATGGAGACAAGTCTCTCCAGATGCTCTGAACTGAGCTTACAGTAGAAGATAAGATCAACAGGGCAGTCAAAAAGCATTAATTTTGCTGATACCTCACTGTTCTGATCGCATATATGGACAGATTTCTCATATGATACAGAAATTACAATAGAACTTCAGATACCAAGTACCAAGGGATGAACACAGGTTTTTTTTTCCCGTCTCATCCATCAGTAAACTCAATATAGTCCTGAGTTTAATGGCACTTGAATCATAGTTTAGTACTTCTTATTTTGTAACTGCTGATGTTTTGTCCTTAAAAGAAGGACTGAATGTGACATTAATATCAGATTGCCTAGTTGTGGTATGTTTCGCTACGAGACACCAGCACCTTTTGAACACCCTATATGAGAACAGGAGTCTACCTAGAGCTTACCTGGTATACCATAAATACAACTATAAAGAAGTCAAAAAATATTACTTTGAACATATTCCTTCTCTTCTTGTGGCAAGCATCGCTTACTGGATCTTAATGAAGGGCAGGACAGGAAAGCTTACAGGAAACGGGACACAAGCACACTCTCACGCGGCGTACTTCCATCCCACCGCAGAGGGAAGAACGCCACTGACCACAGCCACAAGGGCTGAGCTGGAGTAAGACCTCTTCCATCCCTGATGGCGCACGTAGCCACTTGACAGCGCAAGCTACGAGGCAACTGACGATGCTGGAGACGCATTTTCTCCCGGCACATTCAGGACCTGGCACGTTCTGTACCATCAGGTAGCCAGGTTTTCTGCTTTCTGACACAGCCGTGGTCCCGGTAGGCACACCGCTGCTGCAGGGCCCTTTTCCAGGCACAGAGAGAAGCAGCTCTTCTGTCACACCAAGCCGGGAGCCACCGGGGCACGAAGCAGCATCTCCTACCCACCCGGTTTCCACACGGGGTGCGGGTTATGGCGCAGGTGCACCTTGACACCGTGCCCAAAGGTACCTGCGAGGAGTGGGGCAGAGCAACCCCTGGCTGGGCCCAGGAGGACGGCGATTGCCACAGGGGCTGGGGGCACCGCCATGGCACCCCGGGGTGCCGGGGTCTTGCCCCACCGGGGCTCCCGCTCCCACCCCAGAGGTGCTGGCGAGTGACAGGCCATCAAGTCGCCTTCCCCGGCTGCCCCAGCCCACCGCGCCGAACAAAAGGCCGGGCCGAGGCCCAGAAACGTCCCGGGGCTGCGGGGCCGAGCCGCCCGGCCAGCCCCGGGGGAAGGGGGCGAGCCCGCAGCCCGGCGGCCCCACGGAAGGGAGGCGAGGGGCTTGGGCGGCCCCCCCCCGCCCCGCCGCCCCTCACCGCCGCCTCGGGCCCTGCGGCGGGAGGGCTGCCGGGGGAGATGGACGCAATGCAACAGCTCCGGCGGCACGGAGGGAGAGAGGGAGGGAGGGAGGGAGGGAAGGAGCGAGGGGGCCGCACAATGAGGCCGGCGGCAGCCCCCACCGCTAACAAAAGCTCCCCAGCCCCGGGGGTCGCACCCGCCTCCGCCGCGGGGCTGCCCCCGGGAGGGGTCTCCCGTCGCCCCCCCGCCCCGATTCCTCCCCGGCCCCCCCCAAGTCGGCACGATGCAGCCCTCCCCCGGGGGGCCCGCGGCACAAAGCGGGCCGGTCCCGCCGCCCTTCTCCCCGCACCGACCTTGAGCCGCCTCGGGCGCCCCTAAGGTTTTGGTCACCGCCTTCCACACGTTGCAGCCCAGCAGGCAGAGGAGAAGCGCCGCCGACCTGCTCATCTCCACCCGCCTGCCGCCGCCAGGGAGAGGGAACCGCCGCCGGAGCCGCTGCCCGGAGGAGGAGGAGGAGGAGGAGAAAGAGCCGCATCAGGGGCCGGCCCGCTCCGCGCCTCCCTCCATGTTGCCGGGCGCTGCCCCTCCTGCTTTCCCCGCCCGCCGCGGCGCCCCGGCCTCCGCTGCCCCCGTCCCCCCCGGGCCGGGCGGGGAGGAGACGGGGGAGGGCTCCGCGGCCGCGGCTGCCTGCGGGGCGGCACAGCGCTCCCTGCCGGCCCTGCCCCGCCGAGGGGGGCGGCCGGGGGTCGCCGGGCGGCGTGGGAGCCCGTCCGCCGAGCCCCGCTGCCCGGCCGTGCCATGGCCGCAGCACGCCTGGGACCCCGCCGGCTGCCGCCGCGCTTACCTGCCCCTGGGCTTCGTCCCTCCTGCCCCGCCGCCCCCCTTCCTCCCCTCAGCAGCCGCAAAATGGCCTCTCCCCGGCACCACGCTCGCCCGGCGGGGGGGACGAGGCGGGAGAGGGGCGCGATGGCTCGCAGGGGCCTGCTCGCCTGTTGCAGACCCAAAGCGGTTTTGAAAATAAACACAGCAGCGATCGAAGGACCAACCGAGAATCCATCTGCTGCTTTTGCATACAGAATCGTTTCGTGAAAGGGCCTTCGGAAACGGGGCAAGAAAGGAAGGGCGAGCGGTTGAAGGCAGATGCTGAAGGCCGAGGTCGCGGTTCTGCACCCGCTTTGGCCTTGCAAAACCCGTGCGGATGCGGTGGTGGCTGTCACTGCCGTGCTTAACAGGGTGTCACAGGAGGGTTTCTCTCAGGTTTAATTTGTGCCATCCATAAGAGCATCTCTCGGTGTACTTTTTCTCCAGGAGACAGAACACAATGCCGCAGCGCTCACTTCTCCCCTTCCTGGCTCTGCTGAGCGTTATGCTTCCTAGGGGAGCGAGAACAGGCACTGCTCATGTTTCCTCCGGTGCAGAGACTGCTGCTAGGGACAGCTATTATGGCAAGTCTTTACACAGCTGTGCAAAGCAAAGCCTCTGCCCCACCAGCTCACGGATTTCCCATGATCTGGTCCCAAACACTGTCTATGCTTCTGTTTGCCTGTAAGACTGAAGTTTGCATACCTAAAAGTTTAATCCCTCATAGAGGCATCTTATGGCTTCAGGTTTTACTTGTAACATAATTCTATTTTTAAATAAAATCTACCATAAAAATGTTGTATATTTATTTATAGGAAGCAATACAGTTGTTTACCACTTCAGTATGTAAACAGACTAGCTACCGCAAGCTACAGGTTGTTTCTTTACTGAATTTTATGGAACTCATATCCCAGAAGTATAAAACTGATTTTGCAATCCTTGAATATTTTCCATTTTCTTTTTGGAGACACTCCAATTGCTTATAATGTATTTTACCCTGATTTTATGGTTAAGAGGTTCAAATATGTTTTCTTAGACTTGACAAATATGGTGTAGACATCGCTATTTTTTTATTTCTTTTTTTATTGAGAGTTTGGAGGATGTATTTGTAAAGCTCATTCCTATGAGAAAAGTAGTTACAGAAAGACTATTCATTTCAAAGAAAAGACCAAATGAGCACATACAGATCATCTGATTTTATTCCTGTTCTTAAAACAAAGATTTGATCTGATCTTATCCCTGTATCTTAAAACAAAGATTTGAATACTGTCTCATGTCGTGTCTGAACATTTACAATGAGCCAAAAATGGACTGAAGAGCCCAGAGAATTTATAACAGAAACTGAATGAAGGTTTCGAGGCTGTTAGTTACTATCATAGAATCACAGAATCATTAAGGTTGGAAAAGACCTCCAAGATCATCTGGTCCAACCACCAACCATCACTACTATGACACATTCCTTCATAAAGAAAGAATGTTGGCCATATGGTAAAAAAATGCACATGGTCTACCATCTTTTTTAAGATCCTACTTCTCTTTCTTTGGATGTCCATGGATTTAAATTAGCATAAATAAGATGAAAGTCATAGCTTGAAAGTTACGTGTAAGAGATCTCTGTCCATAAAGAAAGCTAGACTGATTTCTTACAAAGAAGAATATGCATTTTCCTGAATATAGTTCTATTATTTTCATAGAAAACAGATACCACGCTCCTTGCAGCATCAGCGGATAACTACTCCAAACAAAATTTTGACAATTATTGCTGTTTGGAAAACATGCTGTTTTAAATTATCAGTAAACCCTACATCACCTCAAAGAAGGCATTAGTCTGTGTATAGCATCAAAAAAGCTACCATACTTTGTCTCTTTGTCAACCATTTTAATAAATTATTACAGCTATACATTGAGGCAAAATAAACAGCATAGAAGTGCTTTTCCATTTCTGATTAGTATGTCTGGGTAGCTGTAGCAATGAAAACAGATTTCAAGCTTCTGTATTACATCAAAAATGCTTCATTTTCTGTAGACCAGAACTTGGCATGAGTCAAGTTTTTGCAAGAGCAAGCTGAAACGGGTTGGAAAGTACTTCATTATTGGTCCATGTAATGAGGAAAAGTTTACGCTAAAGCAACAAGATACCTGGATGTTTATTATTAGCATTAATGTTTTGATAACAACTTTGCCATCAAATGATGGCATTAAATATATCTCCTTGGAATGGTTGGGGTGGAAAAGAAATGAGATATTGCACTGAGAAATAGGATATTACACTGAGTTTTGTCCAGAATTTACATTTATGAAAGCAAAAAGCCTTTTACACAGGGCTCAATCATCTTTTATAAAAATAGAAGCTTTCGCTTTATCACTAGTAAACAAATATTCTGTTTCAAGGTTCAGTTTTGGCAGCATTTGTTCACTTGACCCATAATTCAATGAATTTGCAGTTCCAGAAAAGGAAGGTTTGTAATTCATAGTAAAAGCTACAGGCATATGGAAGGTTAACTTTGCTTTTTCCTCATTGCCTTCTTCCTTCAAATAAGAAAGACAACTTGTGGGCACTCAGCATAGCACTTGCCCCTCTCCTATGGCTGTACATTGAGAACTATCAAAACTCATCGGGATTATACACTGCTCTGGCCTCACTGTGTTATGTTTCCCTACCTAACTTGATTAAGAGACCTTAAAGTTATGAAATTCAACTTTGTAAGGCTAGTGGTCTCATAGCTTTCGGGTTTTATTTAGCCTAGGAAATACAGCTCGCCTATCTGGATTCCATGACTAAGAGATGCCATTATCTGCTACCACTTCACAGAAGACAATTAGATGGGAAGATAGGACAAAAGCTTTGTGGGAAGTGGTTATTCAGAGATCTCTTATTTTCAAATGATGTATCAGTTAATATATATATATTGATATTACAATATTCCATCTAAAGATAACTTCTCAGATGATGAAAAGAAAAGCAGTATATTCCACTCTATTTCCATAACTAATTTGACCTACTGCAATGAGATGCAGATACCTGATCCTAAATAGGCTGTGCATATTTTAAAAACACAAGCTATATGTACAATACCACAGGCTTCCTGTGTTAGCTCTCTTTATTGGAGCCCAGATATACTTAAAGACTATACTGGGCACGCAGGGCTTGTCTCTTTCCCAAGTAAGCTAAATTTATATATATAATTATATGGTAGCACTCTCATAAATGCACCCATTCATGTCATGAAAGTGAGCTATTCTTCCAAATAGCTCCTCTTGAGATGATCCTTTCTCCCTTGCTTCAGAGAGCACTTAAGTATCTAATACTGACATATTGGTAACACCATTGATTTCTGAATGAACACTCACTGTGACACATGGGATAGTTCATGTCTTAGAGCTCAATTCAAATCCTCTTCAAACTTAAGCAAATATCAGTTATACCCCGGTCATGTTTTCATGCTTTTTTTTTTTATTATTATTGGTACCTATTGGCTATACACCTTTATAGGAAAAAGGGAGCCGATTTCCTGCAGCTTGAGTAAACAACACATGAGAGATGTCAGTAAATAACACTGAAATACAATAAAATGCCCTGAGACAGGCTCCCGTGAGAGTTTAGCTAACTCTGCTCATTTCTGTTTAGGAGGGATATTTGAGCCCTGGCATTGGAGGTGCAGTGGGGGCAGGATGTGTTCTTATCCCAAGCTAGGAAATAAAATGTCTCCTTTCTACAGCATTTCCTATTCCTCCAGTCTGAGCTGAGGCTACGCATTACACATTTTCACATTGTATGAACAAACAAATTTCCAAATAGTTGACCATTCAAGTCACATATACTAATATACTTACTACATGATTAGCTATTACTAAGGCTGTTAGTACCAGGCATTAGTGAACAGATATTCAAAGAGTGCCTTGAAGACTATATGCTTTACTTTGAGGTTAGGCTTGTAGCTAAAATGTTCAGTTTCCTATGATGAGTAGTTTCACAGATGCTTTTGAATGGTGTGTTGAATATGCTTAAACAAAAATCCAGGCTAATTAGCTCTTTTCTGTTCTCTCTCACATCTTCTAGCACATTTTTTCAGGTGGTATCATTTCCATGTGTACAAATGTAACTTCTGAAAACAATGTTCAGACAGCCAACGACAAATCTATAATGCATTAACAGTTAAATATTTTCTATATAGCAAGTGAATTCAGTGATCCAAGAGGTGCAAATATTTTTCATAAATACATATCTGTAGCAAGCTGTTATCCAGCCTTTCTGGGTGGTAGTACCAGTCTGTATATTTAAGAATGGCTTTGAAGTACTTTTATCATTTCTAGCAGAATCCTTGTTTACCAGTGTGCAAGTTACATTACATATGCAAGATCACAAAACTAAATCTTAAAAAAAAAAAAAAAAAAGAAAAAAAAAGTGAATGTGTGAGTACAAAGCCCTGAAGATTATTTTGTAATGCTCCCAGTGAGCAGAGCCAGCTACTGATTTTGTGGTGTTCAGCATTTTCACATTAAAACTGTAGAAGTTATCTGGTCCTGGATCTTTGAGAGAGAACAACAAAGTTTTATAGCCAGGACAATAACAGCTTCCTATCCTTACCAGAAATCTAGGAGTGCTTGAGCACAACTGTTGCGTTAGCCGTAGCCAATGCTGAGTCTGGATATAAAAACATACTGCTATCTTTGGCATAAATATCTTTTACCCTGCAGATCTCAGACCATTTCAGTACTGACATACCCATGCTGTGCTATTAATATGAAAGTCAATGAGTACCTGTACGTGCTAGTGAGGCAAAGAAATGTTTGCCTAAGCAAGACCTAAGTATTTGTTTGCATAGGGATGTCAGCGTGGTACAGTTACGTGTGAAATACATCCCCACACCTGAATTCAGTAACCCCCTTGATAATCAACAGGTTGTGGACCAGCTCAAGCCTTCAATAAACATTAAAGCCAAAATTAGGTTTTACTGCCCAGTTTATATATTAAATAAACTAATTCTTGTCTTATGGGAACTACCAGAATAGGACTAGGCTAGGATTAAAAAAGATCTGTAAGCACTGCCTGAAGGCTGCAGAGGAGAGGCTATAGGGGAACCTTGAACTTGAAATGAGGGTTTTAGGAGGCTGGGCTGCAGCAGCTGAGAGACGACTGTGAGGCAGTGGTGGACCTGAAGCAGGGACAAAAGGATGATCAAGGAGTCAGTGGGCTGTGGGAAAGATGAAGGGGAAGTCAGTGGGGAAGGAAAGTGAGAAACGCCATGTGGGGTCTGTGGAGCTTTTGTTAACTACAGGAGACACCAGCATCTGTAAACTTGTACCTCTCCTGCAGCGTGGTCTGCTCAGAAGATGAGCAGATCACAGCTGTCCTCCTTCCTAGATCCTTTTCCTCTTCTAGCAGAAGAGTAGCTGGCAATGGATGAGAAATGAAGGTGAAGAGCAGGCTCCAGGTCGAGAGCAGTGGAAAGGGAGAACACAACTGGGGTGAGAGGTGAGAGGGCAGTGACTGCCACTGTGCAGACTGCCCTTTGAAGTGGCAAATTTTCCTTCCACCATGGTGCTTCTCTTAGCAGGAACAGCAGCAAGTCTGGCTCCGTGAGATCTGCATAACCATCTTGGCAGGTGTGCTGTGAGGAAACATCTGTCCCTTACTGGAGGTGAATGGCAGCTCCTGTAGATTGTTTTGTAGATAAATGGACTGAAACAAAAAATTTAATTATATTTAATTATCTTGGAAGAAAAAAAGAGTCTGGACTGACTCCAAACACTGTAAGGAGTCTAGGGCAAAGGCTTTCAAAAAATGCTGCTCAGGGTTTCACAGAGGGGAAAATGCAAGTTCAGAAATACTGCGCAATAAACTACCACTTTTCTGAAGTGACTCATACTTCTGCTAGAAAAACATTTGGTGGAAGCATATGATGAAAAAGGCATCCAGACATTAGTCTGCCAGTCCAATGGAGAAATGCCAGTCCTGGTACTTAGATATTTACTAGTGAAATGTGTGTCTAGGCAAGCCACGCACCGATACACCAGTTTGCTGCTCTTGAGGTAGGGCAGAATGTATTCAAGTGTGCAGCAGCTGGAAGTCTCTCTCTAAAACGTGGGGATATGCTAAAATCAGCATGTGGGGATATGTCCAAATTATTATTTATTTATCCAAGAAGTTTATGCAGGGAATAGGCTGGAGAGGATGTATAGCCTTGTGGACAGCTTACTAACAGCAAACAAGCCAGAACCCTAGTGCTAGGCTGAAGGGATTTCATTTAACCAAAAGACAAAACACCAAGATAATTCAAAATCAGAACATTGACAAGCAAACCAAGGTCTCAGTATCTGCCTGCAGATACTCTACAACAGAACTGTAGTTATGATGCATTTCAGCATCTGCCAGCTCCCACCCCAGTTCTCATACAAAATACAAGACTTTGGTCTTGCTTACGGCTGAGTAGCTAAGCATGGCCTGATCTCAAGACTCAGTTCTTGCAAACCTGAAGACTTAGCACCATGCATAATGCATCAAATGGATAGACACACACTTGCTTTCATTACTCGCAAACAACAAATATTTGAGAACCCCGTAAGAGCCCCTGACTTTGAGAGCTAAGTATTTACTAAGACCACCAACATAATAAAATTCCTGATAAGATAAGAAAAAGCAACAACATTGATACTAGGGACTGTTATAAGGTTACCATGGACTACAATTAAGAGAAAGATATTCTCCAGCTCAAAAATCCTTCTTTTCCCCTTTATAGTTATTTATGGCTCTGTTTAGCTGAAGGGATGACTCTATCCTTCTGATATGAGCTAGGAGGACTTAAAACTTTCTCTGGAGAAAGCTTGATTTCAACTCTGCTGGACACCACTTACGGGATTGAGCTGCCAAAAGCAGTCAAAAACACAACAAAATCGATGTCAGATGTAAACAAACCAAACTATCTTTCTGCTGCAGTAAAGGATGACAAAAGCATACTGATAAAATTTAAGCAAAGTACTGCTTTGGTGCAATGCCTTACTAAAAATCACTTCAGTTAAAAAAAAAAAAATCACTAAAAACCCCAGTGGTACAGCTCTTCTGGAAGCTGATGGAGGAACGTACGTCTGAGCACCCAGCCAGGTGCGGCTCTGTTCTGGGAGCCTGGGAGTGACTGTGCTTCCCTGTCCCTCCTAGCGGCAGTTCCTTCTGTTCTCTCCCTCCAATTCAGCAAAAATAAAACGCAAGGATCTTGCTTAATGGCCCTGAGCTGTCTTTAAGAGGCTTTGTACAGATCTCAGACTTTGGAAGAGTAATGAAGCCACTTTATAAATCAATAAAAAAGCCTGGCAAGCGTTGTTCTCAACAGCCATAATTTTAGCAAGATTTTTAAAAACTGATTTTCGCTAAAGTTCTCCAAACAATTGTGTCAGTCATCTTCTTTCTTTGGCTCCCCTTCCTCCCATCTGCCTGTCATCTCTGCTTTCAGACCTCCTCTCACTCAGGACACTTCACTTTTTCTCATGGATTCAGCTATTGCCTACGTTGCCAAAATCTCATTTATTTTTCTTGTCCAATTTTTTTCTTACTTTAACCGTGTGCTCTCAAGCACATCAGTTTTGCAGTTGGAAATTATAAACCCCTCAAAAACCTTGTCCTTTCCCTTATTTTAATCATATTTGAAACCTGCTTACTGTTCCCTTTCCCTCACCCCTACTTCTAAACACAGCACTTCCATTTTCCTTCCTTTTCTTTCTATTCGTTTTATCTCATGCATTTATCCCAGGTTCTTTCTAAACTTCACCCTTTACTAAACATACCTACTACTATACCCTTGTTCAAACAGTCTTACCTAATCTTGATTCCTACAGCTCCCTCCTCATTGACTCCCACCTTCCTACTCCAGCCTCTTTCCTTCTTTAGTCGAAACTGAGGAATGGTTCTTTTTGACTGATGAAAATTCATCCCTTATGTCCGTTTTATGACATTTATGACAAACTGCTGATTCAGACAGACAACCCTGCATCAGTTTATTTTTTTTCTACATATGAAGTAGAGATTTTTAAAGTTACAGCTTTTTTTTTTTTTTTTTTCCAAATGCTATTATTCAGTGGCTTAGAAATAATTCACAGTTATCAGTAATTTACAAAGGTGGAGAATTATATTATAATCCTGAAACCTCCAGAAAAAAAAAATATATATATATATTATCTGAGCTTTTAAAAAATATTCTAGCTATTCATTTCACCATATTACGCCACCATTACCATCAGTCCTTACTAGAATTATTTTTTGGAAAATTTCATTTTTATCTACCTAGTTAAAATATCGAGGCAATTATTGGTATTCTTTTTTCACAAATGATTGCTCTGCTACATCTGATTGCCACACACATCCCATCAAGGCTTAGTAATCTCTTAGACAGCTACAGCTCTGTTAGCAAATGCAACTAGTTTCTTAGCTCCCAAGGGCCCAGCTTTAAATTAACTGGTGCTAAGTAGTGTCCCTCCTACCAGAGTTAATGTGATGCACATTGCAAGGTAATTTTTTTCTTCTGTCACTATTTTCATGCTCCTGTTATAAATGTCTTCAAGCTCACATACAATTTGCTAGCAAGTGGTCTTGTGTGCTGTATATGTATTAAATTCTAAATATTAGTATGTGGAAACTACTTGGTTTTCACATGTATTTATGTTTATAAATGATTCTGACTGTTTACTTGCTTCCAATTTGTACAATTGCAGATGCTCTAGAGCTTATTGACCTAGGAAGCACCTTGTTGCGCTCGTGCCTTTTCCTCATGCTGCTCTTTCCCATTATTTTACAAGCAACAAGAAGCCAGACCCATCACCCTTTTGCCACTCCCTGCAAGTGTGGAAGTGGAGGTAGTCACAGTCCTGCTGAGCTCAGGTGGTTCCTGAACACCTGTCCTTGGTGCATAACACAGAGGGAAGAAGTGCTGGAAATGAGGGAAAACACATGAAGCGAGGTGTCAACGGTGTACCTAACATGTAAGGAAGGCAATGACTGAAGGATTGATAAGCAATGTAAGTGTTCTTGGCAGTGAGGGGAAGAAGAGAGAGGAGTGTTCTCTATGCCAGACTTTAGCAGAGAATTTAGTCCCCACCTTAGTGAAAAGAAGAACACAGTTATTTCCTACGTATTTAAAATGCAAAAGAAAATGAGGGGGTTTTACCTGGAGAATAAAAAAGTTATAAGGTAATTGGTTATTACACTTAATTTATTTATTTTATTTTTTTTTGTGGTTCACTGCTTTTCTTTTCTGAGTGCACTGAGACTGAACATTTTAAGTAAGCTAGCTTCAGCCAAGAAGTTAATTACCATACTGGCAAATATTTATACGATTGTGCCATGGCTTTTCCAGGTTAGGTTTTGCATATCTTACCTTGTATTTCCCTGTATTAGAAATGCACAGAACTCTGCACTATTCTCTCTTTTCCATTCTCTCCTTGTATTTGCCCAGGGAATGTAGATATGGCTGAATAGTTTGTTCATTTGAACTGCAATACTTTTCACAGTAAGTTTGCATTATGCTTGATATACCATAGGTCATATTGACTGAAGCATAAATACAGAACCCATCACTGACTGCTAATTAAACCTGACATCTGTGCCATTGATTACAAATGTACGAGAGTTGAACATTTGCTGAATTTTTTATTAAATGACGTTAGAAAGATAGGAGAATGGTAATTGTCTCAGTTGCTATCTGAGAATCAGCCTTTCCCAACCTCCTTTTTGAAGGCTGTCTGTCTGAAACAGATGCCACCGCAGATTTCCAAGGGGAGAGTGTGAATGAGAGGAGGAGCATCTGCAGGTGGTTTTGCCTGAATTACTCATCTGGAAAAGACAGCTTAAGCAGCATGCACAATAAACATAGCGAAATGAGAAATACTGAAATGATGGGCAGAGATATATTATTTGTCTCATGAGTTAATAAGGCCAGGCATCATAATTCATCCTAAATACCACTGGCTGGGAGGGACTTGTTTTGCAATTACTCAGGAAGACATTGAGGTTTCTCAAGAGGTGCAAGTGTCAGGAGGTGAGGGATGACCCACTATTAAATTGCTTTTGTGTCTGGGATTCTGAACCCTTTGAAGACTGCTGTGGGCAGGACTGGCTCTGAGAAAGGGAAGCACATAGCTGCCTATTGGAGCAGAGTCCTGCGAGCAACAAACTGCTGCTGCCACTGACACAGGGATCAGCTGCTGCTAGAAAAGACAGTGAACTTCCCAGACCCTTCACCTCAGCTCTGCTCACTGCCTCTGCCTGATCTGAACAAGGGCTGGTGTTTCCCACCATGCTGACACACCATGTACCTGATGGCTTATGGCTTACTCATTTTAGTCTTACACCAAACCCCGTACTACTTCCCAAGGAATATTTGCAGCCACTCACTGAATGTTCCAACACCTCTGGGTGCTCCATGAATGCCCTCCAGCTTGAAGGATACTTTCTGCAAAGAAGGAAAAAAAAAAGTCTTTATTGGCCCCTGCATCCAACACAGAGAAAATCTACTGAATGCAAGACAGTGTGTAGCCATATATTGGGAAGACTAATGAGAAATCTTAAACACTCTTTTTTTTTTTTTTTTTTCCCTTGGAGGGAAGAAACTTATGAGACATCAACTTATGAGAACATGGGAGTGTGGAATAATCTCCATAAATAAGAGCTAGGTCATACCTGTAGTGGCTGGAGGACATAAGGACTACTTTGTTTCTTTTACAATGACTGTACACTGTAGAGGAATAATATGGGAGACAGGAACCGTGAAGATATATTAAACTCACTCCTTGAAAGAGGTGGTATAGCCATCAAACAGATTATAGAGCCAGTGTGCCATGAAAACTGAGCTGCAGGTTTTGTCTGCTTTCAGCAGAATGCATTATGCCAACTAAAAGATATCTGTTTGAATGTTATCTTCCAGAGCACAAGGAATATGACTCTTCTGGGGAAACCTTGTACAAGATGTGAACTCATTACATGTGTGGTACAATGCTGTCATTTTATCTAGCTTGACAAATTTAAGATAAAAATGAGAGGTTTTGGTCCAAAGAAAATAGGCCCAAAACTTGATCGCAGCCTTTCAGAGCGTAAAGGACTTCAGTACTCTGACTGTCAGGCACGGTGTTCTCAGGAATATTTAGACACACCATTCCCATTAAAATGAAGGGCTCGGGTTGCTTGTAACCTGAGTAAATACTGCTGAAATGTTAGCCCTAGGAAATAGGAACTCTTTAAATGTGAGGCTTAGCCATGTATGTATGCACACGCATGTGGATACACACAAATTATTGAAAATGGAAATCCTGTAATGCCAACATGGAAGTCATAGAATCAAAGTATGCTTTTCTTGTATTTCCCCTCCACGAAAAACAGAATACTAGACTTTTTCATCTTTATATATGTAATGTTAGTATGCATGTTTATCAAGACAAATATACATATATATGTACATACAAGTGTGTCTGTGCATGCCACTGGTAGGCCTACATACATATGTATATACTAAAATTGTTAAATGAGTAAAAGGCTTTCATTCCTTGTTCACTTTAACATCTGTGGAGCTGGTATTGTTCTTTAAAAACGACCGTATCATACAGAGGCACACAAACATTATGTGTTCAGCAAAAATACTAGGCAAAAGTACATTGGTTAAACCTTATAGCTCATGTTCTTACTTTTCAGTCACTACGGTGTGCTTCAGAATAGCATTGTGACCTTAGAGGCAAAGCATGGGAATCACTGGAGTCCAGCTGACAAACCCTGCTGGGGTTATTAGCATGACCTCCTCACTATTGCTCTTAAGAGATATTAAATTGAGGGAGAGCACAAGGAGGAAAACAGAACAGGCTGGGCGAAAGGGTGAGACAGACAAAGATGAAGTCTCAGGACTGGGAAAGTTGAGAAGGTGGCTACAGGAAGTTCTGGCTACAGAAAGATGGGAACAACCGATTCATGTTCTGTAAGATGATCTTATGGTCCCAGCTGGCCTTGACTCTGATGGAAGGGCTTTGTTTAAGAACTATGAAAAACTTCAGTTTTCATAAGATATGAGTGTCATCTAGGAAGAGAGAGAATTTGTCTGACGTGAATCATGTGGTCTTTGTTCATTGTATTCCTTACTGAATTTAGGGAAAAATATGAGAGCCCTCCTGTGGCCAGCTGAACACCTGTAAATTCTCTTGGTTGCAGTCAAAGACAAGACAGTCTGCTAGGTAATGTGTCTGCTTTCTTGTTCACTGGGAGTAAGTTGTTGTTATCATATTATTTATTATGTCTATAGTATCAGAGGTGTGCCTAGCACTCTAAGGAGTAAAATACAAGATAACTGGCCAAAAAAACACATATCACCTAAGTGCACAGACACAATAAAGCAAAACACGGGTAAAAAAAATGCTTGCACAGAACACAGCACCATGTCACCTGTATGTGTAAATTGGCACAACTCCATCAATGCTGACAAAAGAAGAGGGGATTGAAGAAGCAGTTACATGGAGTGGACAAAAGGCAGCGGACCTGAAGAAAGGATGGCTTTCACAGAATCATAGAATGGTTTGGGTTGGAAGGGACCTTAAAGATCACCCAGTTCCAACCCCCTGCCATGGGCAGGGACACCTCCCACCAGACCAGGTTGCTCAAAGCCCCATCCAGCCTGGCCTTGAACACCTTCAGGGATGGGGTAGCTTAACACAGCTTCTCTGGGCAGCCTTGTGCCAGTGCCTCGCTGCCCCCTGAGTGAAGAATTTCTTCCTAATATCTAATCTAAGCCTACTCTTTTTTATTTTAAAGCCATTCCCCCTTTTTCTATCCCTATACTCCCTGACAAAGAGTCCCTCCCCAGCTTTCCTGTAGGCTCCCTTTAGGTACTGGAAGGCTGCTGTAAGGTCTCCCCAGGGCCTTCTCTTCTCCAGGCTGAACAACCCCAGCTCCCTCAGCCTGTCTTCACAGGAGAGGTGCTCCAGTCCTTTGATCATCCTCGTGGCTTCCTCTGGACTCACTCCAACAAGTCCATGCCCTTCTTGTGCTGGGGGCCCCAGAGCTGAACGCAGCACTCCTGGTGGGGTCTCAGAAGAGCAGAGCAGAGGGGCAGAATCCCCTCCCTCGCCCTGCTGCCCATGCTGCTTTTGATGCAGCCCAGGATAAGGTTGGCTTTCTGGGCTGCAAGCGCACGTTGCCGGCTCATGTTGAGCTTCTCATCCACCAACAACCCCAGGTCCTTCTCCTCAGGGCACCTCTCAATCCATTCTCCACCCAGCCTATATTTGTGCTTGGGATTGCCCCGGCCCAGGTGCAGGACCTTGCACTTGGCCTTGTTGAACCTCAGGAGGTTCTCACAGGCCCACCTCTCAGGCTTGTCAAGGTCCTCTGGAAGGCATCCCTTCCCTCCTGTATATTGACTGCTCCACACAGCTTGGTGTCATTGGCAAACTTGCTGAGAGTGCACTCAATTTCACTGTCCATGTTACTGACAAAGATGCTAAGAAGTGCCAGTCCCAATACCAACCCCTAAGGAACACCACTCATTACTGACCTCCACTTAGACATTGAGCCATTGACCACAACTCTTTGAGTGTGACCACCCAGCCAATTCCTTGCCCACTGCGTGGCCCATCCACCAAGTCCATGTCTCGCCAATTTATAGACAAAGATATCACAGGGGAGAGTGTCAAATGCTTTGCACAAGTCCAGGTAGATGATGTCAGTTGCTCTTCCCCTATCCACCAGTGCTGTAACCCCCATCGTAGAAAATCACCAGATCTGTCAGGCATGATCTGCCCTTAGTGAGGCCATGTTGGCTGTCACCAGTCACCTCCTTATTTTCCACGTGCCTTACCAGAGTTTCCAGGGGGATCTGCTCCATGATCTTGCCAGGCACAGAGGTGTGGCTGACTAGCCTGGAGTTCCCTGGGTCTTCCCAAGAATGTTAACACTGTCTACTACTTCCACATACCTTCAGCTTTATCAGACTAATCCTCATTTGTATCTACTTGGTTTAAAGCAGTATCATGCTAAAAGAATTCAATAAGATAAGAAGAGTTGGCATATCACAGTATACACTCTCAGTGTCAGTAACCTTTCTGTATAAAAGTTCCATTTACTACAGATGCAGGCAAATTAATTCTTTGCAGCCTCTCTTGAAAGGGAATCGCTGATCTGAGTAGACAGAGGCTAGAAAGGGTTAGAAAAAGAACTGATCATACAAGGAATATGAACCAAAATAATCCCTTTTAAATTAAGAAATTTGACATAAATTCCGCCTTTTCATAACTATAAAAATGTCTTGTCATGAAATATTTTTTTCATGTATGTAGTCAAATTCAAATAACAGTTTAGCTCTTAATACGAAATGTGCTCGGAGCTTAGCATGAAGAATCAGTGCATGTCTCTTATGTAATGAAAGGCATTACATTACTCAGCTCTTTAAATGGGTGTAGGTAGCTAAATACCTTGGAATAGTTATCTAAGATCATTTACACAATATTTCTGCTGATTTTCATTAGAACGAGTAACAGCGCAGGAAGAGAAAGCAGTTTTTAATTCTTTCAGTACAACATTAGTCAATGTTGCCTGCACTAGTGTCACCAGGTTTTCATGACTTGCAAGTCAAAGCAAAATGACATTTGAATTACCTGTATTTGTAGTTTTTCCAGAAGTAGTTCAACATTATCAAAAAATAAAAATAAAATAAAAATAGTTTCTCACTGAAAATTTTCAGTTTCATTATTCTTCTAGAATTTAAATTCTTGCATTTTTCTGTCTTCCTGTCCTTTTCAGTCATATACAATATGTGACAAACTAGCTCAGTACAGGAAGTTTAATGTGAGAATTAAAACCTCTGCAAATCCAAAATCAGTCTGAGTGGGTGCTCTGCTGGTAGTACAGCCAGTTGATCAGTAGATGGTGGTGGAGCACTGTCACCTGGTGCGGTTGGCTAAGGACTGCACCTAGCTGTTGAATCATTTTTACATTAGGGAAGAACGGTAACAGTCTTGGAGATGACTGGATTTTCAAAATATCTGATCATTAAGAAGTGAGAAATGCTATGTACCTGCCTCTTTTGTATTGTGGAAAAGCTGTATTTTCTTTTTGATTTTTCTAGTGTTTCAGGAAACTTCTAAGCTTCCTTTACCAGCACCCTGGAGTTTTTATTCTGTGGGAAGAAAGTCCCCTAGCTTTTTGCTGTTTTCAGGTGCCATTCAAAATGAAAGAAGCAAGGAGAAAGAGTGGGGAGATACAAAACATAAAGGACAAGCTGCAGAAATCCTGCCAACATGGTTATTTGCCTCCCTACTCCCCCTTCCACATTGATGTTGCCACAGCAGCATCTATTTTGAGGTGAAGAAGGGAGTGAAAGGAGCTGGTTTCAGCCTCCTTCTCCTAGACAGGTAGGATGGAGACGAAGGCATGCTGGGGATATCCTTCACCTATTTTATAGCAGCTGGTTCATGTATGGGATGCTGTCGTGCCTCTATCTCAGAGGCATGATCTGTTTTCACTGCTGCAGAAATTTTAGTAATACCTCTTAGGGTTATATAAGGCATTATTCATCTGAAGCCTGCACTTTCGTCATGATGGACTGTATTGATCTGGGGGCCTCTAAAGAGAGTGGAAGTAGTGGGGACCAGGACCACGAGTGAGTAGATTAGAGCTGCCTTTCTGAGCAGTACAGACACTGAAGCTTTATAGCAGGACCTCTGATGGGAGCGATATGCTGAAAGCAATACTTAAAATACTGTAGAGTGGGGGCCAAATAGCAAGGGAGGTCAAATTTCCAGTTAATAAGCATGCTTGCAACCCACTGGCTGGACTGCAGGTTCGCCTGTTGTTGCAATGGGAATCTGCAGTTTGTAATTTATTTACAGATCTTTACCTTTAAAGGATAATTAGGATGTAGAAAGCATAGTTTAACAGTATATTTGAATATTTCTAGGCTTTTGGCTATTCAAAATTTTTCATGTAATGATTCCAGAACTGGGCAGTGACAGGGCCATACTAATTCCTTCAACTGTGGGGTTCACATACGCCATCAAAAGCAATACTTTCTCAGTTACTTAGGTCACGCTGACAAGGAGAGGAACAGAGACAGAGGCTGACTAAATGACAGGCTGTGCATGTGAACAATCAAAGCTAAAATAGTAATTTAATTTTGACTAGGTATAAAGCCTATTATGGAGGTAAAAATAGGTGTGAGTCAAAGTTGAACTAGTAGCTGAGAACAGGATGAGGGAACTGATCCAAACTGTTCCCATTTGTAAAGCATCTGGTGTCAGAAGATGAATCTGGTGTTAGAAAAGATAACTGACGGGGGAAGACTTGGCTGAAAGCATCCACTCATGGTCTTTGCTCCTATTCAGAAGGTTTTGGTTTAGGTGCTATCTTCACGCAGAATTGCATTATGAAGGTGGATAAGTCTTTTCCTTATCTGAAAAGCACTTGTAAAAGCTAGGCACTGAAACAGAAAAAAAATCGTGCCCCCAGTCTACCAGACCAGAAACAAGAAATGACCTTTTGGAATTTTCCCACTATGAGTCAGATTGTTGTTTTTTCCCCTTTATTCCCTCCCCACTTCACTATAATTTTCCTATCACCTAGAAAATGCAGGAAATGCTTGTTTAAAGATGTAATGTAAAGAGTAATTCCCATGCTGCCTCTTTTGGATTTGAAAGCTGCTAAGAATTTATTGCTCAGTAAGTTAAATTTGATAATGTGACATTTCTGAGGACAATGGCTATCTAAATGCATCTTTATGCTGCCTCTGGGGTGCCACTGCAAACAAAATACAGTCCCCCTGGGCAATGATGTCACCTTTATATGACTGAATACAAAGAATGGAGAACCACAAAAATAACCTTTTGTGAACAGCTTCTCCTTTATTACGTCCTGCAAAAATATGTATACTTTCGAAAGGAAACAAAGCCAGGGAGGAGTGAGAAATTTAGATAATTTTTCATGGTACCTTCAAATATTAAAAGGGAATACAATAAAATACAAAAGCATTTCAGAAACTCATCTCTGCCCAGAAGTAAATCACTTTGCACTATGAAGACATCGGTGTAGAAACATTACCCATGTCAGAAAAAAATCCAGTCTTAAGACAAATTAATATCTTAGAGAAAAATCACAGTACAGCTTGTACCGTAAGGCTTAGTCATTAGAGAAGTTATTTAATATAGCTGTTTCATCATGCAGTATAATTAAAATGATAAGTTAACCACTGTCATGACAGTTCTTCCTTGATTAATATATATTTTTCTTATAGGCTGCTGGTTTTTGATCATAGTGTCATGAACTCTTAGTAAATTGGGCCTAGAACTTCCATATAGAGGCACGGTTTTTCATGGAAATGGAATTTCTAACCCTACAAAGACTTAAGAAAATTTACCTTTCTAAATTTAAATATCTCTGGTAACTGGATGGAGCAAAGACTCCTGTACAGAATGCGAAGGTCATGTATACTGTAGAAGGGATATATTTGATATACTCTAAGCATTAGTTATCACACCTATCCATTTAACATTTTCTTTGGCAGGTGCACCACAAATGATTCAGGAACCAGGCACTACCTAAAAAAAAACCAACAAACAAACAACCAAAACAAAACATTGTCAACATTGCAATAAAAAATAAAAATAAAAATCAAGCCCTGTCTGTTCCTTACCATGTTGTAAGTATTGTAGTACTCTCTGTTCCTGTAGATGATGCCTATAAAAGACAAAATTTGGTCTTTGATTTTGACTTGAATTTAGTAATTTATTTCATGTGGACTACTTCCTAACTGAGAACACTTCAAAGAAAGCAACACTGAGCATTAAAGGTAAGTTCCTTATTTTCCAAGACACACTATGGGAACTTCACTGTTGCCTGAAGAGCTAATGAATTTTTCATGACGATACTTCAAAACGGCCACTCAGCTGATTCTCTCTTTCTGCTGCTGTTTATGGATTTACAGAGGCATTGAACACGGTATGGGGAAGGACTCTGCGAGGTCACTCCCGCTGCTCTTCTGCCTGCAGCGTGCTCAGCTCTACCCACTCCGACTCTGCCATCCATCCTCCACCATCCCCGGCGACTGGGATGTTTTGTGCCAAATCACTCCCCAGGCAATCTGATTTCAGTGCTTCACTGCCCTGCCTGTTCAGAAACACTTTCTAACATCTACTCTAAATCTCCCTCAGTGACACGTAAGACTCTTATTTTTTTGTGGTATCCAACGTGAACACGGCAAGAAGATTACTCCCTTCCTCTTTGCGGCAGCAAATTTTTATGTTTGAAGGTTATTGCCATCCCCCTCCACAGTCTTCTCTTCTTTCAGCAGAACAACCCAATTTCTGTCAATCTTTCAAGACAGCTAATCATTCTTACTGCTCGCCTTTGGACCCTTTCCAGATCATCCACATTTTTCTCAAAGCAACTGGGGTTGCCAGACATCCCCTATAATGTGGGACTTCCCATATTTAAGCCTCAAATCTCACATGCCTTATTAAAAACATGTGATATTGCCTGCTCTAGTGTTTCCTCTATATTTTAATAGGGGACACAGGTTGTGAGGTTGAAACATAGGAAACCCTGCAGCTGCTTTCCTGCCCCATTCTCCAGAGCCTCCTTTGGGAGCATGGAGGTACGACGTGGTTGGTGGCTGCAAAAAAAGTGATAACCAGAGCATCTCCAAAGGATCTGGGGAGGTCCAAAGGCAGTGCTTACACTTGATGCACCAGAAAGGTGTCAGTGTTTTAAAATTCAGAACACAGCGACTCTCATATGCTGCCTCCCATCAGATGTAATTAATCCTCCTGCCAAGAACTCACCTATGTGAGAAGAGAAGAAATATTCCTGTTTTGTAGGCAATAGTTCGGTTATACAGCTCAGGAGATAGCACAGTAGGTCAGTGACTTATGTTTGGCTTGGGATTCTCTGCAATCTCTACTTCACAAAATGCATCAAGTCACGCTCTGTCCTGCACTCGTGCGGTCACTTATACCTGACTAGCTAAGTACCTTGTCTTTGCTGAAGTTGATCTTTTTCTTGTCAAAACACTTCTTCAACCTGTCAAGGCCATTCTGACTTCTAGCCCTGTCCTCCATTACTCTCACCATTTTTCACAGCCTGGTGTCATCTGTGACTTTAATAAGTCTACTCACTTCTTAAGCATGAAAATTATTAAAAAACTACTACAACCAGACCTCAGACAGACCTTTGAACTATACGCGATGTATCTTTAATTTCCACAGAGAACCATCTGCTCTGTTATTTGGAGCAAGTCAGGAGAACAGACTCCCTTCCACAATTTCCATGGATACTACAGACACAGAGGTCTGTGTTTGCTTCTTCCACTGCCAGATGTATGGATTTACTGCGTTGCTTGTAGCATCAGCCTCTTGTCTCTGGAAAGAAAGACTGGAAGGCAGCCTGAGTATCCTCAGCCCTCTCCTCTGCAGCAGAAGCACTGTTTCATAGACACAAGTGCAGATCCAGCTGGAGCAGATCAGATCAACCCAACAGAGGAATCGTCTTAAGAGCTGAGAACGCCCCAGCATTAAGGGCGAAATATCTACTCTCCACAAAGTACCTGCTGCAACAAATAACAGTCGTTTGTCTGCGGGTTCCCATGCACTTTGGAAATACAAGAGAGAAATTATAATTGCCTTTTTCAGCCTATAAAATTTGTGGCAATCAGATGCAGCAGTGTCCGTAACTCCTGAAAATGTAAACATTTCTTTTTCTCCTGTTGGCAGACCCCAACTGCATGAGAAGTATTTCCTTCAACATCACCAAAAGGCCTTGGATATCTCATTTTATGGCCACTTTATGAGCCGTAAGTGGCTTCTTTTCATAACTTTCTATGCATATGTGTGAATCTTTCCAACCTGGGTCCTATCAGAGGAGAGGAACTTGGCATTTGGGGGAGATTTGAGACCAACTCACTTGATTCTTTTTCCATTACTCAGACTGATTACACCTCAGTTAAAAAGGAATCTCTATAGCTAGTGTGGCTGTCCTTTCCATACTTGTCAAGGAGACCTTGCAGGCAGTGGCAATCTCAGCCACTCCACGAGGTAAAAAAGATGCTTGTCATCCTCATCAAGTCTGGATGCCTTTGCAGGACCGCTAATGGACTTCTTGGTAATCCAGTTGCAACACAAAGCTTTGGATGACCAAAGTGGATAGAAGGGAGGGAAGAAAAGCAACCCAAAGTAAGTTTCAAAGTTACTTTCGTTCACTTAATGCTATTCCTAACTAAGTTTCTAGCTTTTAAACAAGTTGCCATTATTTGCTAGAACATTAGAAAAAACAGCCTGTTGAAAATGGAGAAGGCAGTTTAGACCAGCCACCAGCCAAAAGTGAGAGCAGAGGTGGTTGGAAAGATCTGGCATGTACAGTCTGTGCTGATAGACCATGGGCTTGCAGGATTTATATGCGGCCAGGGACTACTTACAGGACTGTTCTGTGTTTGTGTGGCCAGACATGTGAACGTCACGGGGTAGTTCTTCCTTGCAATGATGCAAGGAGGTAATATTTCCCACATTTTTCTCTTGGTGTCAGAGGGAAGTTATCTTGAAGAGCAGGAAGGCTGAGGATTGGGACCTCTAGTTGCTCAAAGATGACATTAAAAGATTCTTTAACTCCAGACGCTTTGCATTACTAAGCTCCTTGCAGATTTATTACCTTTATGACAATCATTTTCCCCTGTGAAATTTTCCTTCTGCTTAAGTATTTACAGGAAGAAGTTTTCCGTTTTTTCCTCTTCAAGTCAGCAAAGCTCATCCTGTGAGGATTTCTGAATGAAAGGGGGAGATTACCGTTTCAGGAACGTACCTTAACTCAGCTTAGAAGCATTTACTGGACTTCCTGGCGTGCCTCCTCTCCAGCTGGCTGGGCAGCCCCTGCCCTGCCTGTCTCCATGCATGGCCGTTCAGCTTTATTTTGTGGGAAGGAATTGGGAAAAAAAATAAATACACAAACAAGCTTCAAGATGCTTTACTTCAGAAAATCCCACTGGGAAGATCATTGTTTTTGAGGAAAAGAGGGAGCTTCAGTTAACGGGATTAAGGAAATTTCCATCTGCTTAGAGCCTTCTTTTCTCTGCCTCCCATTGACAGGGAGAAAAGTTTAATCACTGTAATCGTACTGCAGGATAATGTACCCAGTGCACAAGGCTAGCCTTATGGCTACCAGTGGCTGAACTTTAGTGAAGGCAGTCAGCTGCACTCAGGTTTCTACCGAGACCCATTTCTCACCAAGACAGAGGATATTTATCTAGGTCCTTAGCTACACCTTGACATTTGCCTGAAATGAATAGCTCCTTTTTTATGAAATACTGACCTGCTGGGGACATTTGAAAAAAGTGAAAGAATGCAAGTCATCTTCTTTTGTTGAACATTAGTTTTTCACAGAAAATCACTTCGAGGTAATTTCCTTTCCTGCTTCTTTTGATTTTGGAGTACCTTTCACTGTGATAGTGATGGATCTGCATAATGGGATCATTCCCATTTTGTTAGTACAAAGTAAGCTGCGGAAAGAGGTGGAGGTACTGCAATCCAATCTAAAACCCAGCCAAACTACTTACATTATGTTTTTGAGATTAGTATGGTATGTTCCAGAGGGTTAGATGTATTCGCCTTTTCCCCCCATCCTCCAAGTTTATCTACCACCACAGTTTTTTTCCCCTGAAATACTTAGAGGGGTTATTAAAAGAGCACTATTAGACTGTTTTGGGATTGAGAACTACATGATCAGCATGCTGTTACAGGGCTCTTTCAACATAAGGAATCTGTAGATGTACTGTTAACATTTTTAACTTTTTTTTTTGTATAATTGTACCTTGCACTAAGCTCATTGTTAGAAAAGTCCTATCCATAACGGTTTCCAAAACAGAACAGGTCAGAGAGAAATTATGTGCTATTTTTAAAAGCAGATCAGTGTTTAATTATCTGCTGATGTATGTGTAATTATATAAGGTTATTTGCTGTTTAACACTATCATTGAAGTTTTATGAGAGGGGAAATTAAAGACATTCTGTGCCCTAAGGAGCTTATGAAAGGTTACATCAAAAGAAAAAGATGCAAGTGTTCATTAGTACATCCCATTCTAGTTCGAGGCAAAGAAAACACATACGACAATCTTTGAAAGTAGAACCTTTCTACTTTGTTTTACTGTCCAAAATCTGTTTCACCTTTTCATTTCTCCATCAGAGTTGGTTGCACAGGCCTATGTAAATGACAGCCTGTCCTAACAGAGGAGGAGCAGAACTGGTAACCCCAACCATGCAGCACGTCCTAAACACATGTGGATGGGAACTGGGGTCCTCACTGGAGAAACTTGTTCTGTGTTGGAAGCCATGGAGTCCTCCGTGCCCTCTCACCTCTCCTTCGTTTATGTACATGAGTATTAACACTCACGATATCTCTGTACGTGCTTTTCATCTTTGATTTTTAATTCAATTTATCAAAAGATTAAAGAAAAAGAATGGTTTTATTGAGTATGGCACATTTTTTTTTCTAACTTAACTTGCTGAAAACTGGATAAATTGCTCTTTCACTTTGTACATTTTTTAATGGAAACTTTTATGCTTTCAAAGGAAGCATAAAACTTTCACAGAGACTATTTTCAACAGAGTGAGGTATTTTCTTCTAAATAATAGTTTTCAATTTTTCCTAAAGAGTCAAAAATGCTTCCCTCAGAAAGATCAAGGAAGTTGAAATTAACATTCTTTGATATTGCTGCATGGCTTGTAAGAAGCCTCAGGGATTTTTATTAGGAGCTCTGGCACCTTAATTGCATCATTTTTACGTAATGAAGCTCTTGTTAAATGTTAAGTAAGGGTAAATCATGTTCTGCAGAGATTGCTAAGCAGCTTGGCTAAAATTGCTCCCTCCTCTTGATCACTTGATTTTCTTTCTAATTCATCATTTCACTACTTCTCTAGTTGCCATGGAGCTTGAACGGCTTACTGAAATCAGACAGAATTCCCAAATAAAACAAAAACCACAGCAAAATAGAACAGTAACATGAGGAGAAAAGGTACTGATAGGGCAGATAGAAACAAAAATTTCATAGTGCAATCTATACAGTATGTCCCCCTTGCATATCTTTCTCTCGGTTAATCAATGCCATATGAATTCCAAGACAAAAAAAATCCAGCCTCCACCTTTATGTTACTTTTCATTGATACATTACATTTTAATGCTGTCTCTTCACTGCTTGTTTCACCATTTTCTCTCGCCTTCAGCAACATGCCTGCCTAAGGGGCTGCAGGACTCCAAAGTACATCTTGTTTGCTGTATGAATGAATCACTGTTGGAGACTTATTCCAGAGACTTCTTTCTCATGCTGGCCTAGTTCCTCAGTGCCTACATCGCTTAAGCACATTTTAAATCCAAATATCTCCCAAAAGTTACGATACAAGACTTGGGGAAAACAAACAAACAAAAAACCCCCCACGTTTCTCTCTCTCTGAAGCCCCATTGATTATATATTTCTCAAAGAAGAAGTTATGTCATTTACTTCTTGCTAATGACTCTTGGCCAACAGGAAAGTGTGTAACAATAAAACTTAGGTTGTATCCATATGGAGAAGTTGGAAATTTCATTAAATGTTGGACAGCACCATATCCAAAATACTGCTACCACACTGCAACAGGTTTACACACAGTCTCCCCAGAACACAAGGAGAGAAAAGGTGTAAGAGTAGCCTTTTGTGTAGAAATATATTTGGCAAATACATAACCCTGCTGTAGCATCCCTTGAGAGGCTAAACAAATTTAAAACTTACATCCCATGCAGATCTCCTTTAAGGTGTTATTTTCTCCCCTAAATACCAACTTGAAATTCTACTTCTAGCAAGTTCAAAAATGCAAGCTACATTACGTTTTCAAAATTGAAACATAAATCTCTGTGAATATATTAATCTTGAGAAGTGTAGCTACAGGGAAACAGATGCAGACATTGCCCTATTGACTAATTAAAAAATAAAATAAAATAGAGTGCTTGAGCTTAATAAACCCAGCATCACCTGCAAGCCAGATTAGTACAAGGATATGCTCTCCTGCTGAACTGGTGAAAAAACGCATTTTCAAGAGTTCATAACTCAGTTGTAAAATGTTAACAACTGTTTTCCAGACTTCTCTTTGGTACAAAAAAATTCATCCCAGAAGTCCTTCCATTTCACCAAGTATGGTTCAGATTAAGGGAAAAAAAAAAAAAGGAAAAAGAAAATAACCTTTAAATATATTTGCAGTATTTTTTTTTTAAATATATAACACCTAAGTTCTATCAAGGTGGGAACCTTCATAAGCCATAGAATACAAATAGTTGTTTTAATTTGTGCAAATTGAATAAGCAATGTTAATTAGGTGAACACCTAAATACACGTAGAACTTTTTACCAGTAGGTTTCAAGAAGCTAGGCTTGATAACCCTGTTTCACAGCTGAAGAAATAAGCTAAGTGATGTGTAAGTCTATCCGCTGGAGTAGCGACCAAGCCATGAGAAAGACCGTGGGATCTTTGGTCGTAAGCGGATCTGCTCACCAGAAGGCAAGCTACACGTTCAATAAAAGGTACGACGTGGTGTACACACGCAGACAGTGTATTACAGCGTGTGTTGTATCACGGAGTGAGGTCTGTAACACAGCCTGCTCCCTTACACAGGCTCACATGTCGGCACAGCCTTGGCTTGCTCTGTTGGGGTGTGATCAAGAGGCCAGGGAGGGTTTTATTTGCCTGTAGGGGTACAGAGTGTCTGTCGTCCATGTGCTTTGGAGCATGCCATGCTGGTATTTTCCTTAGCAGGAAGAGGAGATGATTATTACACAGCTGTGGTATCCTAAAAAAAATAATGGTTTAAATACAGGTCTTGCAATTGGCCTAACTAGCTAGATATTAAGCCTACAGTTTCATGAAGTACAGAAATTCAGTTCTCTCTGATCTCCCTAATAATCAAAACAGGGAACAAAATCAACCACTATTATCCTTCCCCTGAACACCTCTAATGGTAATAGCTTGGTCAGAATTTCCTATTGAGCATAAGCATTGCGCACTTCATACAGTGATGTGTCATGCTTGAAACTCTTTTGCGGCAATTTATGTTTCTTACCCTACGAAAAAAATTGCAAAAAAAGAAATAATCAAGTTCAAAGAAAAAAAAGTAAATAACACATATTAGCAGTCTGATTTCTTGCTGCAATTTAAAGCTGGAAGTTCAGCCTTCAGTAACCTCTGGGAGCTTGTTCATATTCCAATGCAGGCAGTTCCACAGGAACATCTGTCTGTACATTTGTTACCCTTTATGAAGACAACATTGAAACAGAGAGATAATTAATTATAGTAAGATCATCTCCATGTATTGACGGACTTGACTCCTGCTAGCAAACAAGGGGGGGGGAAAACTCAGAAGGTCGGTAACATCCATTATAGACAGGGATCATATAGATGCCTACTTCACATTGTTTAATCTTTCAAAAGCACTATTGGAAAAAAACAAAAAAAAGTTATTCCTCAAAAGCAGATGAGCTATTTAAAGGCACTCAGGGCAATATTCAGGCACTGTTGTACAGTCTGTGCTCAAGAGAGCCCCGAGCAGTTGGGTCAGTCTGCTGTCCAAGGGCCTCCATGGCTGGACACACGATGGTGCTGCCAAAGGTGCCTGCCCCATCCCTTTGGCCGTGCGTGGCACTGATGCTCTGCACCGTGATGGGCATGCGGCAAGACTAAGCAGAAAACAAGACACTGGGAGAAAAGTGGCGGCTTTGAGATTTTGTTTTTCTGAAAAACGAGGGAAAAAAAAAAAAGAACTCCAACCCTCCCATAACTAAAAACCCAACCATGCAAGACATTTCATCTGGGAAAAAAAAATAATAATCGAATTCACTCATGGATCGAATGTCAAATTAGTCCAGCTCAGTTGGAGGCTGTATGTTGAGGCTTAAGCACTGAGAATACAGCTAGAGAATACTCCAAACGCAGCCTCTACCCCGAACTCCCTCTGCACCGCAGACCACATCAGAGAGAGCAGAGCAGGAGGCACTCCCTCAGATGGAGGGCTCTGTTACCTTCCTTAAAACATTGGCATCTAGTGCTGGAGCCTTTTCGCCTAATAAGGTACAGGTGAATTGCACAGCACAGCTGAGGCAGGTGCCCTGCACTCTCTGAAACTGTGCTGTTAGGGGAGGATTGAGAAAGGTCCCGCTGTGGAGTCTTCAGTGCAAGACTGAGTAATCGGTACTGATAGAGTCCGGAGTAGGCAGCAGTGCTCTGCTTCCATTTAACCTCTTCTTTCATAGCCTGCAGCTGGGAAAACTTTGACTTTATTACCAGTAAGATTTAAATTAATCTCCTTCACCATCACAGATGGCTATATTTCTATTTTGCTCGTTAAAGTACATAATTTAGATGCAAAACATTTTAGTTAATTCCTCTCTGATCCTACTAACTTCTTTCTACTTGAATCTGTAATGCAAATTGATAGTAAGCACCTTCAGTTGCAGGATGCTGCAGTGTAGTATTTAGTCACCAGAAATACACCAACAGTTCTCCAAGTTACTGTAAATCCTATAAACATCCAGGTTAGCTGCTAACCCTGTGTCAAACTGAAACTTGGGCACCAGGGGCTTTGACACAGATTTCAATGGGGTCTAAGCGTTCATTGAGAGTGGCAGAAGGAAGCAAGGCATGGAAAAAAAGATGTAAACTCAGAAAAATAAACTCTACATCCAACACTTCATATTAGTCCCCCGAGACCTTAAAACCACTGTTTGATTTGGGATTTTTCCCAGGATGTCAGTTAGAAGTCAGTAAGAGCGTGCACGAGCCCAGCACACATCCCAAAATATTGCTCTGTCAGTCTCAGCTCTGGCTCCGGCAGTGCCAGGGCGAGCGCATTAAATGGCTGTGGCTTTAGGGGTGACACCGACCTCCTGGTCCTTCTGCCCCTGCCCCCGTGCACAACCTGCAGGCTGTCAGCAGCACCAGCTCCTAGCCGCAACACCCAACAGCCAGGCTGGCACTGGGGTCACGGAGATGAGAAGAGTGTTTCTTTATAAAGCATTTAAAGTCATGCCCTGTTCCCTGTGGCTGCTTTCAAATATTTCCAGGTCAAGTAAAATACACGTAGCAAAACAAAACTGGGTATGCACAATCACCTGTAGTTTCTTCAGGCAAGGCCACCTCAGAGAAGCAAGAATAATAGTCTAGGAAAGTTTTAAGAGACTTTTTTTCCTGCCAACATACACAAATCTACAGTTACTTTATTCCCAGGGGCCAATTTTCCTGTACCACATCATGAACATTGCTGCCTAATTTGGCCTGAATTTTGGCATGTGTTTAACACAGCTTCCCTAATGTCACTGAGGCAAGTATAAAGCATCACTGCTTTCTCCTAGCCTGTTTCATCCCCTGATTACGTTCGCACATTCTTCACAGCACCACTGTGAGCACTTCAGCAGCCACCCTCCTGCTGTACCAGACTGAGAACCCAGTACAACCCACAACACCCTGACAGCCAGAACTTCTTCCTGTGGGGTTTCACCATCAGCTGTAGCCTTCGCAAGTTTTTCTAACACTGTCTTATCTAGACAGCATTCAAAAACCTAATTCATGCACGCAAATATATATAAATTGCTTGGTTTTGATGCGATTTTTGTCCAGTAGCACAGAGCATTTGCACAGAAGTTCATGCATTTGAAAACCTTGCATTTGTAGATGGATAAAAATAAACTCTATTTTAAATACAGTGTTTGCAATGCCCCTTGTGGCAATGGCAACAGTTTCAGCTAACAATACCTTCCCAGAAGGGCATTAAATTTTTGTACACATAGACCAACCTCTACTTTTTTTTCTAAGCTTCTGATAGCACCTCTGGCTTATTTGATGCTGATGCCCAGCTTTTACCTTACCATTGTGTATTAATGTAGTCATTGAAGACAATATTGGGCAGTCTGGGTTTACCCTTATCCCTGCTGGTTAATCCCAACAATTCTGTGAAGAACCAGTCCCAGATTTTCCACAGCTACTGTCGTTTTTCCGCTCTTGCATATAAACCTGCTTGATTTAAGGGAGCCACCTCAAATCACAAATTCATTGCCAATTTATTACCTTCAGCAACTCTGTATGAGGACCTAAGTGGCTCAATTAATCAGGCAGCTAATAGCAAGTAAGTCTCAAGGTAAGACTAACTAAAAAGGATCCTGGGGGGACAGCTGTGCAGGAAAAACAAAGCTAAAACTTAAGACTGCAGCGGAGACCCTAGTGGGATAGAGGCAGAGCTCCTAGCTGTGGGCTGTCTGCAGCTCCAGGAGCCCTGGCTTTCCACGCTTGTTGAAGGATTGCAGCTGCTGATACTGTCAATAGTCCAGAAAAAGTAGCAGCTGCAAGAGAGGGAGGGAGAAGGACTGTGTAGGACCTCCTGACTTGACCTCACACTTCTGCAGTGTAAATTGTTTCAGCCTCTCCCCTGCCATACTTCACCCATAAAAAAAAAAAAGATTACCATGATTTCATGCAGGTGAAGGGAATTTCAATTTCATGGCTTGAGAGTTGTTTCATTTTCAAATCTTAAGGATTTACAGAGCTTGGAGAGATCACAGGTGTGATTTTTCAAGTGTGAGGTTTTTGAGCATTCAGTGTCAGGAGCTGAAGTGCTAGAAAAATAAATATCAAAAAAATAAATCCACCACCCTAGAACTTGAGGATTGCAAACTATCGTGTGAATGTCATAAAAACAAAATACAGTTCTTGCAGAAGGTGGTTTGTCTTTGTTACATTTCATATCTGCCAGTTTTAACAGCATTCCTGTAAATCTAAAAAATTCATCATCCATATCATTTTGTGTTTAAATACAACACACTCATTAAAAAAAATTAGTCTGTCATTTATTGATTCTTGTCCTACAGAATTAGCTATGAATCTTCAACATATAAAGTGACTGACTATAAAAGAGAAACTGTAATTTCCTACGTAGTTAAACTTTTTCCTGAGACCTTATTGCTCCTCTCATATAGTTCAGCCATCTCATTATTTCAGAAAGACGCATTGCTTCAATAACAGAATTCTTTATTAGATATTTCCCTTGCAAAGCAATTCAGAGCTTTCTATGCTATATTATTCTATACAATTGCATAGATTGGGCATATAAGTGGACACAAGTTTTGTCAGAATTTTGTTTCATTTTTTTTCTTCAATAAATATGTGATCCTTTTTATTGTTAAAAATGCATCAAATACATTTTGTAGACAACTTCATAGCTGATTTGGAAAGGCCTGTAGAAAGACCAGTAGCCCTTCGTGTCAGCATTATGCTTTGGGGTCCCTATGTGAGGCTGGGGAACAGGAAGACCCAGCTGGGCTCATGACCATGTTCGTGTTCTGGGACCACGGCATCAGACTCTCCCTTTTGAGCCACCCCTTTTGCACTGCATGGATAGATGCTGCTCCCAGCCGGGCCCAAAGCTAGTGGCACAGCTCAGTCTGTGAATGGCTTTTCAACACAGGAAGCCTGCTGGCAGGAGAAGAGCTTGGTGTTGGTAGCTATTGAATGATCTAAGCCTAGACAAGGAGAGATGGATATGGGGGGATATTGATTCCTTACTGAGGAATTTGTTGGGGTGCTCTAACATCGGCATCCACTTTTTTCTTGTGGAAATCGCGGTATATGTCAGGAAAAAGGACTGGTAGGACATACATCCATAGCTCACACCATTACAGACGTATTCTAGGTGCAATAATTCTTTCAAATCTGACAGCTCAGATGTTGTCTGAGGACTACAGAGCCCTACGATTTCCTCCAAATCCCTCATTTTCCCCTGCATCAACAAGCTTTGATCAGTCCTTGGCAATACAGCCAGAAGCCTTTCACCCCAAGCCCTCCTGGCTGCTCCTCACAAGAGACAACCACTGCTCCTTGGCTTACCAAGTCCTCATCTAGAGGGAAGCTGTCCTGCAAGCTGTCTGCTTAATGAAAACATACCATCTATCACACATCATAAAAATGAAACAGGAGGATATCAGACAGCAAATATAAACACTCCCACAGACCTCCTGCCACTGTAAAATAGTTTATGGGGTTAGAACTACACTGGCATACCATCCCTGATAATGTTCCCACTGGCTTACCAGCACCTCCACTTTCCTTAGCAGTTTGCAGCACAATCCCAGCTCTCGTTCCAGTTCAACAAGTAACTTTACTTGGGCCTGACTCTTAAAAGTCTCGGTTGTAGCCAGCTGTCCCTCACTGAGTGGAAAACTGTGTTCAGCTGTAACAGAACAGCTATAATTAAGCTCACTTAAAGCACTGTGGCTTTTTATTGAATGACTCCAAAGATAAAGTGTAACTGCTACCATCTCATTTTTGCCCTCCTCAAACGTTTCACACAAATTACTGCAGAAGGTCTAGGCAACAAAAATCTTTCTTAGACAAATAAATAAATAAATAAACACACCAAATAAAAATAGGCTATTCACAAAATTTATCATGAGAAACAATACTCTTTTACCCCAAAATCTGTATGAAATTTTGTGACACCATTTGTGAAACTACCGTAATGTCCGTCTTTTCTCCTGTGGTACAATTTTCAGTGGGGGCACTGCTTTTCTGGTTGTTTGAGGGCTTAGTAACGTTCTTATGGATCTGCCATGCATGAGAATTTTTGTGTTAAGAATGCAGATAATAGGTCCCTAAGAAAGTCAAGTCTATAGGAGAAAACTTGAAGAGAAAATTCAAAGGCAAGAGTCGTTCGTTGTTGTAAAAACCCCTCCTGGGGAACAGCTCTAACACCAAATGGAAAGCCTCAAGCAGCAAACAAAAGGAGTGAGTTTGCAGATTGGGCCACTACCAGAAGCACCCTGATATTGCAGTTGGTAACTCAAAGCCACATTGCAGAAAAACCACAAAATATATCAAATGCTTATGCTGAATTTCCTCTCTGCTGTTTTGTGAGAGCATCATTGTAGGAGTCTTTGCACTCCCATAGGGACTCAAAAACCATCCAAGTATGTAAGAACAAAATGTCAACAGAAAGCACTTTTCTATTTGAGTGGTAAGTGCTCTACGGTAAGACAAATCTGAAAGGTTCTCATATCTAAAGAGCATTGAGCTTTTATGAACATAAATACGACGGATACAGAATACAATGTTCGTTACAAAATCTACATCACATGAAGTGGTTGGTGGTTTTTTTTTGAATGTTTTTTCCTAGCTGTGCATCTCTCTCTGTCTCACTGTTAAAACAGAGTGTGTGTGGCTGCTCTGAGAAGCTGTACTGCTGAAATGAATCGCAATGCGTGTAATGCCCACTACTGCGTCATTGCACATTTTTCCAGTACTAGCTAGAGAAGGCTAGAATAAGAGTCCTAAAGGAATTTTGTACCGTTATAAACTCATCAACTTAGAAGCTTAATTAGTTCTACACTCATCGAACTCAGTGGCAAAAATATGGCTGGATCCGGTGTGCTTTGGATAGGGGGGAAATGCATTGAAACACGTCAGTGCAGAGAGTGTTTGCTGCACCAGCATAGCCTTAGATGGGAGGTGAGAGACACAGCAGATACAGGATCTAGGGAGAGAGAAATACTTTATAGAAGTCATGGAAGTTATCATCAGCAATCTGGACCCAAATAATGCAGGAGCTATCCTCCCAGTAAAGCCTCTGGTAATTAAAATCACCTACGTTCAAAAGGGAAAAATAATGGCTTACTACATTCTTAATGAAAGCCAGGATATTTGAGTGTCGTTACCTGAAAAAGCAGGCTAAATTGTAAAAGCCTCTGGTGTTAAATATAAAAGTCAGCTTGCAAGGAGCCAAGACCAGACTTCCTTGCTGATCATGCAGTTAAACAAGGTAATACTTATTTGATTAAGTGTGGCCTGGATTTTTTTTTTTCTGTTTGCATCTCTTGAGTCACATAAAAATACACTGACAGTTAAAAATTGGAATAATTATAGTAATGGCTTTATTTATAAAAGGCTTTATTTTATAAAAGCTGCCACTTCTTTTGCCAGGTCATTTGGAGTGCTCTGCAGCAATAGAAGGAAAAAAAAAAACACACACACAAAAAAAAAAAAAAAAAAAAATGCCATAGCCTCTTAACATTTGTTAATGTTAACAAACAAATGTGAACAAAATCTTAACAAACAAGAGCCATTTGAGACAAATGTTTAAAAAAAAAATAGAAATATTTTATAATAGAAATAGGATAGAGTCGGAATCATAAATGATGGTTCAAATGTGATGTAACTAAAACATCTCTGAAACAGAATGTGAGGAAAGCCAGAAATGTCCTCTAAGATGCTGACTTATGACATGTAGGAGGGGAAAGGAGTTGGAACCAATGCAGATGCCATCCAGTACTGAAACTCATGAGAAACACCACAAACACCGCCTTGGGGTGTTCCACCTCTGTCATTCAAAAAATAATAATAATAAATTTAAAAAAGAATGTAAAAAAGCGAAAGATTTTATGTATGGCCCACCTCCAAAGGAAAGAGATCCCTCAAGGAAGGTGGGAGACCTGAGGGGGGGTGTTGTGTCCCTTAGCCCCACCTGCTCTCTGTTCCTTTCCCTGCCTTAATTCTTAAATTGCAAAGGGTCGTAGGAAGGGGGAAGAGTCTGATCCCGAAAATGTCCAGTAAGAATTCAAGACTACAAGGAGGGATCAGGGCCAGGTGACAACAGATCACAGTGCCGTTGTAAAGTGTGAAGTCTCTACAGCTCCTAAGGCTGCTGAGGTTGCTGGGGTGAGGGTGGCCTACCGACCTGCAGGGCATGGCAAACTGCATGACGAAAACTTCCTACGATAGAGAGCTCCTTGTGCCACAGGTCTAGCACCAGGCACAGGAGCTACCTCCAAACTACTCAAGAAAATGCCTGAAAAAGTCCTTCATTTCCAGCTTTTGAAGTCAGACTTCAACCAAGAAACATTAAAAAGCAATAACACGTGTATGTACTCCTCTGTTTTTTCCTCCAAAATTTAAATCTTCAAAACTAACCAGAGAAAGTTTCTGTCCAGGAATAAGCCCTAGGCTTTTTCATGGCATTGAACAACCTCAGCATTCCTCATTCACCTCTCTTTAAAACAGAGACAACCTCTGTATGTCTCTTTGTTAGTTCTGTGAGGCCTGAGGGCCCCACCTCACAAAATATTTAAGCACTTACTTAACTTCTGCGTTTAAAGACAGACGAAGGCCAGAACAGCAAAAAAAAAATCAACCCTTTGTGCAATAGATAAAACCAATGTATTATTTTGGTAGAAATTCTGCCAAAGAACAAATTTTTAAATGGAAAGAAAGGAAAGATCAATATTTTGACATTAAATTAAGTCCAAATCTAAGCTTGATTCTGTGTTCAGATACCCACATAAAACTCTAATGAAGTGAACAAATGTCATTAGTGTGAGTGTAACCACTGTGTGGAGATTATTTAACATCCTCAGAACAGAAACTGAGCGAGTGCTTACCGCCCTTTCTTCTCGACGTGAGCATCGACTAAAGAAAGTTGTCCTGGTCAGTGGTAATACCAAAGCAGAAAAGGGTGTTGAAAGACATGTCTAAGCTCTGGATAGAAAAGCCTAATCCTTTATATTTTTATAGAAGCCCTCTGAGCTCTCATTAGGGGCGATGCAGGGTATTAAGTGTGCTGAGGCCTGCCCCGAGTGCGGTGCTGCTGGCCTCAGAAGCGTGCCTCTCAATAAAAGTTAACAGCACTGCTCGTTGGCAAATACCCGAATGGAACCTAGGTAGCCTGAGGATACTTAGAGTAGTGTTCAGTGATAGAAACATTGTTGTGCTTTTTAAAAGCCTCACCAGTCTGGAAACATAAATTGGGTTTTCTTCCATTTATACAATGCCTGAATCATAGGTTATTTAAATCTAACACAGTAAAATACCAATAAGGAGAGTTCAGGGAACATTTGATGCTCCATATTCTTGACTGTCCTCATGATAGTTCTATTTCAGAATCCTTTTCTACACCTTAATCCCCCTCCCCCTCTTAGGAACACCTACTTCTCTCTACGCCTTCTACATTTCTATGGCTACCACATAGGAAGCTGAGAAATAGTGGATTTGTTACACAATCTGAGTGGATCTGTCCCTGGCTTCTGCTGTACTGGGACAAGTGCTCTTGTCTGTGGAGCTCCCGGTCACTGGAGAGGTACTTGAACTTGAGCCGTTTCGTTTTAAATAAAATCTTTGCTTAAGAATAGTTAGGTGACTCCAAGAGATTGTCCTTTTCATGGTGTGACACACAGTGACATGAACCACAGAAGAGTCCCCACACTCAGAGATCCTAAAATCACGGGGACAAATTTATTCTCAGCATAGCTGTATTGGCACTAATGAAGTTACATCTGGGATGAATTTGGCCCCCAGCCCATGAAAATAGAAACCTCATGAAAATCTATTGCTGAGTTAATGACAATGCTGAGCAGTAAGTAATTTTCCAGTAGGTTCCAATACACAGTGGTAATAAATTTCAACGAGGAAATTGTTTTCCTTCTTTATTGGCAGCCAGCCCCATTTAATTAGGCTGCTAGAAGGTGGGAAGTGTCCAGAAATCCTACTTGCTCTTTGCTCTTCAAATGCAGCACCCTTTAGGGCTAGAAAATCTGTATGTATACCGATGATGTGCCAGAACAGCCCCATGGCAGGTTTGTTTTGCTTAGCAGCACCCAGCTTCTCCTTCCACTTTTTTTCCAAAGGGCTGGAATTGGCGGGGAAAGCAAAACTGATGTTGTCCTGACAGAAGGGTGGAAGGGCTATATAATGCAGTATTACTTGAATGAGATGTGACTGAAGGACATCTTTCAAGAGAGCAGAGAAGGGAAGTCTGGAAGAAGAGAATCCTACTGAAACATCCTCTCCCTCCCACTGAGAGCGTGTAGGTGCTGCAGGATCCTGGGAAGGCAAAGGAAAGGAGGATGCAAGTTGGGGAGGCTCACTTTGGGGTTAGACCCTGACTTCAGACCTGTAACTTGGAGCTGGTAACATGCTGTTTATCAAATTCTTATTGAAATATTGAAGGGCCAGTTCTGCTTGCTGCCAAGGGGACACAGGTGGTCTGGGACACTGTGAGAGAGACGAGCACTACATCGTCCTGTCTGCGCAGCAATCAGGTCAGTAGGAGAAGCTCTGGGCTAAAGATCTGTCTTTGTTCCTCTTTGCTGAAACGCCTGCTCCTGGTACAGCTCCTTTCTACCAAGCTCTTGAGAGCAACATAAACAACCCTTGTATGTCTCTTCTTCAGTTCTATGAGGCCCTTGAGAGCAACAGCAAACGCAGAACTGGCATTGCGGAAAGTCTGCATGGAGCATAGGTGTGCTCCCATGCATTCACCTCCCTCCCCCAAATTCTCAGTTCAAGTTGAAAGGGGATGTGTTGCCTTGTCAGCGGACTTCAACACTGAAACTAGTTTTGCTCTGTCTGCAAGACACTAGGATTGTTTTTGTTGCTTTGAAAAATACCAAGGGAAGAATAACTTGTTTTAGAAATAATTTCATGAAACATTCCAAAATGCTCATGAAAGCATAATTTAAAAAAGGGGGGGAGGGAAGAATAATGAAAAAAATTCAAAGGAAAAAGGTATTCTAATAGTCTTTGCTTTTTAGCCTCTTTCTTACCACTGACAACAGAGGTCTCTGTCTAGCATTTAACCTTCCCTGCACCTCCACAGACTTCAGCTGGAGCACAGAAAAGCTGAGTATGTGCTGTTGCTTCATGCTAACCATGTTCACATTACCATGATACAAACTAACGCATCTGATTCACAGCAGTCATCATATCAATAAAGAACTCCAACGGTAGTAATCTCTCTAAAGACCTCAAGCAATATAATGAACTATAAACCATTCTAGCTTTCCTTAATCAGAGTGAACTTTTCCAGGTGTTCTTTAGCCGAATCACTTAAGCAATGTCCAGGTTTCTCTACAAACAATGTTCCATTTGCTAGTTTACAGTTTCGTGTCCTTTGCCCCCTTTAAAATGTGGGATTCAAATCTGCTAATTCTTAATCTTCAGGAATCTCTTCCTGACCCTTGTGAACTTCTAGAAAACGTCAGTGAAAGGACTGCAGATGTGTCTCTCCTACAAACTTATGGATGTACGTTATCTGGACTTCAGGCCTGCTTTTAGTGCATCTAGTATTTTTGCAGATGATACTGCTGTTATCTCTAACACGTGAGCAGACTCTCACCCTCCCTTTCCTTTCTGCAGACAGCTACAAATGAGCTGTTTAACAAATGTGCTATTTCCTATCACTCAATATCTATTCTTCACTATCATTTTTCATTGACCCCATGATTATCCTTTGTCTGGTGTGTATATATATAAGATCACTTAACATTTATCACACTAACCACATATAAATTCCAGAACTGGACAGTTGTAGGAGATTTTTAATGTGGAATCAAAGTCACTTACTTGAACGACTTGCAGATGTGATTTCAGAGCTGCCTCCTAGTGCAGCAGCAGGCATGGTATTTTGACCAACAGGCTGCTGGAGAACGATCGCTGCTTGTCACAGTCATTTTCAGCCTCAGCTCCAAAGTAGTACAATAATAACTTTATACAAAGTGAGCAAAAATGATGAAGTAAACAGAAACACCTACTTTCAAGAAAAAGCCAGAGGTAATAATACATATGTTTGGATGACTATGCAAAGAAACAGGTAGTGGGTTTTAGGAGCTGCCATTGATGACTGCTCTGTCACTTCACATTGCGGTTCCCCATATAGTTTCTGGAGCCCTCTGGAAGAGCTAGCAGTGCCCCAGTTGCTCATTAGATGACTCCAACGATGTTCTTGGCAATAGGGTTATTTCTTTGTTTTTGGAAAGGCCTGACATATTTTACTTTCCTCAACAGCTTTCTGGAATTCTACAGTCTGGGTTTCTGCACAAAATACAGTATATTTTGTATTTACCAGCACCTTTTCTTGCATTTTCTCAGCATCTTGCCTTCTTCATAAGTCTAATAACCTGCAGTGTACACACAATGTCCAGGTGTAAATCAGTAACGAGCAGAGTTCCTCAGGGGATGGTATTGGGACCAGCACTGTTCAGCATCTTTGTCAGTGTGGTGGACAGTGGGATCGAGTGCACCCTCAGCAAGCTTGCCAATGACACCAAGCTGTGTGGTGCGGTTGACACGCAGGAGGGAAGGGATGCCGTCCAGAGGGACCTGGGCAGGCCTGAGAGGTGGGCCTGTGCGAACCTCCTGAGGTTCAACAAGGCCAAGTGCAGGGTCCTGCACTTGGGCTGGGGCAATCACAAGCACAAATACAGTAGTCACTATAGGAACTAATTTAAAAATTAAGACCATCAAGCAAGATCATTACAGCTTATTGTGACATCCATCTTTGTAATAACCAGCACACATACACACACACAATCCCCTCTGTTAGAACTACAACTCATTATTTTCAGGTAGGAATAAGTACCAAAAGACAGCACCTTTGATTTAAACAAATGCAATAAATACGCATCTATCGTTATACTTTCAGCAATGGTTTTGTTCAGTAGTAAAGTATCGCCAGTATGAAATGAACCAATTGATGGAGTCCATAGCTAAATAGCAGACACTAAGTAAATCACATCAGTAATGCTATTCTCCTTAAATTATTGACATGCATGAGAATTTAGCCTTTACATTTCCAGTAGGTGTTTGGTGAGACATAACCATTTTTTTTCCTTTTCTGTATGGTTTTCCTTAGAGATGCTCTTATGCTGGATTTGTGTAATAATAGCAGAACTGCTGCCATCTGCTAAATGACCTGCTTTGCAGATTAAGAGAAACTTCATTTTAAAGAGATTAAAATGTAATACAGACAGCAGATTTTAAAGGAAGTTGCCCCCCAAGTTTCTTGCTATTTGAGTTTCTGCATCTCGCCCCATTTTATATCCGTGAAATAAGCCATGCCTGTGTCTGTGGTAAAGCGAAGACTGGGGTGGGCACGGCTGACCCGATGAGCGTGTTTGCAGGACACACACACCAGTGACACCACTGCAAGCTGGACATTTCTCCCCAAAACATCGTGTTTTCTGCCTCTCAGAAACCAGTTTACTTCTCATGACGAATCCAAATGCTGTTTCACAGCAAATATTGAAGCGAGAATGCATGACACCACTTCTCTGGACCAACCGAACACCCACCGGTTGCTTCGGGGGTCCTTACTACTGTTATTTACTTTATTTAAATGACTAGGTAATTCGGACAGCGCCAGAGGAGGGGAGGCGACGTGCCTCCGGCTCCGGCTCGGGACTCCGCCAACCTCAGCGCCTCAGTACCAAGGCTCTCATCGCCAGGGCCGCGGGAGCCGTCGACCTCCCCCCAGGGCAGCCTGGGCCGGGCCCGGCCACCGCCACCGGACGAGGCCGCGGGGCGTCGCTGCGCCACCGCCTACGGCGCCGCTGGGCCCGGCCGAGCCCGGCCCGCCCCGAGAGGCCGGCGGCTTCGGGCCTGCTGTGCCGGGACACCGCCGGGTGGGCACAGCCGGGGGCTGACGGCAAAATGTGGGCGAGGGCAGCGCCCAGGGTGCCAAGGACAGCTCCGGGGCTGGTGGCAGCCTTCTGTCGTTTGTCCCCGTTCAAAGAGGAAAGCAAGGCCATTGCTTTCATCTAATCTGTTTAAGAGTAATTTCAGCATCAGTGGTTTCTTTTCTCTGCATATTGATATCTTACTCCAAGCATTTTGCATTTTTTTTTTTTACTTATTCTCAACAGGAAAAGTGTTTTGTTTTTAAATATATATATGTAAGCATAAGCACCCTATAGATATTGCTCAAAACATGTTTTTTCCTTTAACTTCAGCATATTTCATGCCTGTCCCGTTCATAGTGGAAACAAGCACTTGAACAGTATGACAACCCTTCTCAACTTTGCTGCTTGAATGTGATTATACAGCACGACCCGAAACATCCTTGAGACAGTGAAGTGGCTCAGAAGTGCTGTTTACAGCACATAGCTGAGGCGCTGTTCCTGTTCCAGCTGAAGTCTCCACAGATGATTAAAGCAACCTCAATGTAAAATGGAGGTTGGGACTGCTTGTGGTACCACATTGCATTCCTGGCCAAACTATTCTTGGTCCAGAATTAGGAAATTCTGACATTATGGGTACTATAATAGTGCAGAGGATCATCTGAGATCGTTTCATCCCACAAAAGCTCTGCAGAAGATCAGCTCTGTATGAGTTGCACCATTGCAAAGTGTCTCACAACTCTCTCTACTGCTGCATGCATAAATAAATTTTAAAAATAATAATAAATCAATATATCCTAACTGCTGTTGTTTTGCATTTTTGGTTATGAATAAATTACAGTACCATACACTCGAAAGTGTGAAACTCTCACCTCTGAGAGTGAGCTGTGGAACCAGTCATGGCCAGCTGGCTACAGCTGTCAGCCTGACCTTTGGACAAAGCTGTTGAGTAGCTTTCTTTTTTAAACATAAAATAATATATATATATAATATATAAACATTTCATGATTATTTTTGCTCCTGAGACTTGAAATATCTTGAAATATTCTTGGAATATCACAAGCAGGTAGAAATGAGACTACATATTGTTTGGTATTTCTAATTTAGACAGTTCTGTTGGCTCTTTACTTTCAGCTGTGTCAGCACAGACTGTCACATCCTGCCTGAGGTTGTTCTAACCTTAGCTGAAGACAATGGCACCTAAAGGGAAGATCTGTACACTTTCTGTAATTGAGAATAGTAGTGTGTTGAATAGATTCATATTATCTCTCCATCTTGAATTAAACTGTCAGGTGAAGACATGCTAAATCAGAGAACACTTTTAAAAATATCAACTCCTGTGGTTCAGTTCTGATTTTTTTCATTATTCCACTGCAGTCATGGTATAAAGCTGAGGATACTGAGTGCTGATGCTTCATAGAAATCTGAAATGTCCTACATCCACACAAAGCTTGCTTTTCTACTTGTGTTTTGCATCAGAATACAAAGTTATATTTGCAGTCTTTTTACTGAAGACGGGTGTGGGTGACTGGAGAACAAGTAGGACTAAGCCTTGAGAGGGAAGTCAAGAGAAGGTGAGTCAAAAGAATAGCACAAAAATAACTTTTTATTGAAAAATATTAAGACCATTCTTTTCTTTTCCTAACCTAATATTGACCTTAGACATCAAAAGAAAGTAAAAAATATTTTGTTAAGAGATACTATTGACAGGCCACTTCTTTCTGCAGCTGAGCATTGCAAGAGCTCCCAGGCTTTGTCTATGAAGACCTCTATAAAAAGCAATCAGAAGTTGATACTGCTGAGAAGGTTGACGCAAGAAGGCTAAAAGAGGTTTTTCCAATCTTCTGTATTTGGACCATTGCTTCTTCCTTCTCCTCTTTCTTCCAGTGGCTGAGGAGCTCCAACTGTGCACTTTGGTGGCAGTGGAGGCTGGGTATCTTCATCTCTATTTGCTTTACAAGGACCTTACTTGGTCTGAAAAGGGCACCTGAACCATGTCAGCACCTCATCCAGTCTTTGTTCTAACTCAATTCTTTAGGTATAGATCATCTCTATATATTTCTTCATATGTCCTTTATGATGGGTACATTTGTATCTGCTGAAACCCTCCACCTGCACCCCTTGTGTGACTTTCATTTGAGATTTCGATATTATTTGTCAGTTTTCTTTGAATTTTAGGAAAAGGACAGAAAAGGAGAAAGAAAAAGAGAAAAAAAAAAGAAGGAAAAAGAGAGGACAGCTGTTGGCAGTCATACTGAAGTGTGTCATGGCTCTCCAATATGTAGCGATGGTCTTGTAGCCAGGGCGAGTCTCTAGGTCAACTGGAGGTAAAGAAGAGGATGTGAAGAAAGCACAAAGCTAACCCCTCAGTATGAGATGCTCATTTTTATGATGGCCTCTCAAAGAAGTTGTATTTCCCACATTTGTCTGGAGCCCTGAAGCCCTGTAATGAAAAGTATGCTGACTATTACAGCATATACTTGGGCCTATAACAAGGACCAAGTGCTGAGAGGTGGTGTTTGTTAGGTTCGGTACAGTGCCATGCTAATGCGAAGGTACGGCTTCCAGATGGGAGTTGGCTCCTGTCCTGCCAGCTCAGGGAGAAGGCAGAATGAACACATACGTGTCTGCCTGCACCCCTCTGTATAACTGCCCTCAGTCCCTACACTTGCCCAGAAGGTAGGAAGATACGTTATCACACAGAACGTATAAATTTCCCTATGTGACCTAGTTCACTTTTGTGCAAATGGTATTGATTTCCCTATATATCTGATTGATCTTTAAAACAAATTTCTTTTCAGAGTTTACTAGACAAAGCAAATCGTCTAAAATAAACTGCCTTGCTGCTGACATGCTAATGTTCACATGCAATTTCTGTTCTCCTGTAGAGTCTGGGAAACTAATCCTTAAGTTGATCTGAAGAGGTTACTTAGGAACTGAGCTACAGCGCTATGATGATATGACAGCATTTGTTTCTTTCCTGCTGGGTGCTTGGGCAATGAGGCGTATGGGTTATGCTGTCTTGTGCAATGCACAACCACATATTAATTCACACAGAAACAATGTGAGCTACAGTTCCAGTTCCCTACACTCCCATCTGAGAAAGACAAATGAAACTCCACAGATTTTGCCCAGTTTTGCCCTCCTGACAATACCAATTTCCATCCCATATCCTCTGGAGTGTTCTTTCATAGTGCATTTATGGAATAAACTTTTCCAACAAAAAATTATGGCAGGAACATTCTCTGTTCATCAAAGCATGAAACCAAGTGTCTGCTTCTTGAAAAACATAAAGGCGTTGTTGTGAACATTGCTCTAATATGTACGGGGGAATGGAAAAAATAACAGCTTTTTAAAGAGATTTAACTCAAATCCCCATGTGCCTCCGGCCTAAAGCCAATATAGTTTTTGATCCTAAGCCTTGCAATCTGAAGCTATCCTGTGGTTCTACAGTTGTGTTTGTTTTGGAAGATGCACAACAAATAACAAGAGGAAGGATAAATGAGATATCACAGAGAGCTATAGGGAAAGGGGTTACCACTCCAGGAAGGGGGGAGCCGTGTGCATGTGGCCTCTTAAAACAGAAACATGTATGTAGATAACATTAGCTTTTTCTACACTCCCTTGAGGAAACAAAAATAAAGGGCAGGAGGAAATTTATTTTAATTTATTTTATTTTTTAATTATTGCCTCTGGTTGCTAAGAATCAGATACTGTTTTAATCAGTTGATTTACTGAAGATAGGAGCGGAAAGTTTTAGCCTGAAAATCCTAAAGAAGGTTGTAGAGCAGACAGGAAATCAGCAGTGTAAATGGGAATCTGCTCTGAGCTGGCTGAAATGCTGAAGTTCTGTTCTGGGGGAAAAAAAAATTGTAGATATGCAGACGTGAAATTTTCTTTCGTCTCTGGTTGGAATGAAAAGTCAAAATTCAGAGCAGTATTCCCCAAAGCTGAACTTTCAGAATACCAAACTGGACTCATCAGACCATTTGAGTGAAGTCAGCGTTTTGTCATGATAAAGTCAAAGGACTTTGTTTTAACTTTTGATTTGAAAGCTCTTTGACACAGTAAATGGCTGAAGCCTGTTCTCTGGAGAATGTTGTGTTCCCTGAAAATCTCATGGATTGTGTTTGTAAACTGGGGCAAAAGAAGTTTGTTGGAATCTAACTCTGCAACGTTGGCCAGCTTCACTGTCATTTGAAAGCCACTAAAACATTCTAGTAAGGGGCAATATAAAGACTGGCAGCAGCTTGAAAATCATCAGCACTTGCAAAGATGCAGAAATGCATCTGCGCTGTGAAGTTTCGTGAAAAAGATAGTCGTAGGTACTTGTGACAGAGGTAGGGGACAGCCCCTCCATTTTACATGTGTTGGTCACTATGCACAGCCTGCTCAGTCTTCACTGGCTTAAGACAGCTGTATATTAATGCATTTTGACCACGCCTAAATAAATATATTCAGGCTGTCTTATGTCCTTGGGAAATTGAAAATGCAGTAAAGGCATGGTGAAACACTGAGGGCTCCTTGACTTTTGCACACAGCGATAGTTCCGATTCATGTTTTTACATGGCTGTTTGAATAGCCAGCTTATAAAGGTGCAAAAATTACTCATATTTACTACGTTTTTTCCTGCTTCAAGAATTCGAGTACTTATAAGGTTACCTTATTGATCAATTATAATCTGATAATTAGATATTAGAGTACTAACAAAGCTGGTAATGGTATTTCTTTTCTTTTCTTTTCTTTTCTTTTCTTTTCTTTTCTTTTCTTTTCTTTTCTTTTCTTTTCTTTTCTTTTCTGTGCTACAATATCATAGAGTCTATTGAAAAACTGCTGTATTTGTCAGTAGCATTTTAAGTGAGCATAATTATGAAGACAAGGCCAAAGAAAAGAGTTGTTAGTAACTGGGCAGTTAATTGCTACAGGTAGTTTTTGCTTGTAACTAGCAATTGTTATCCTGTGGTCAGCTTCCTTTAGAAAATGTCAGGACAGCCGTACAAAGCAGCCCAGGCTTCTGGTTGCAAGAAAGAAAGATGGAAGCATTGCAAGTAGATTAAATGTTTACCAGTGGGAACAGGAAAAGAAGGAGCAAGAGCAAACATTATTGTTGGCCTCAACTGAATTATAAAGGAAGCAAGCTAATGAACCTGCAAGGAAGCAAAGGTAGGGTTCAGACTAAGAGCAAGTGATTACAGGCATATTATCTTGGCTCATGAAGTCCATCCCTGTTGATTTTCAAAACATCAAAGTTAGATGCAGATCCTAGTACTCAGAAATCATTAAAGAGAGGGGTAAGAAATGTTCTGTGACTAAATGCAGGAGAAATTTCACACGTGAGTGGGCAAGGGAGAGGAGGACCGTTGACCATCACTGACAAGAAGCAAAGTGCACAGAACAAAAAAAAACGAAGAGATGGGGACAACAATGATTAACTGCAATTGAGCTCTTAATGGGGACAGATTAATTTCAGGTTCTACAAGAGAAAGGCATGAAATCTGTACTCTGTTATCTGATCTGATACTGAGGAAGAGGGTAGTTATTTTAAAGGAGATTCATATGGTTGATAAGGAGGAAGGAAATAAGAACAAATTTAAATTAAGACGTGGGAAACCAGGGAGAAAGAAAATAACAAACACTGTCAAGGAGATGGACTAGATGACCTTGAAGGTCTTCTCTATCTCATGCTTGTTTGACCCTTTAGGAAGACAGCAGGGTCTCAGTAGCGGATATTTTAATGGCCAACTTCAGCAGCTTTGTCCAGCTACAAAGAGTCTTCTTTTTCTGCAACCTCCCTGTCATTTTAGAGTTACAAAGTTACGGAAATGCAGCTCTGAGTTTCATCAAATCATATCTTTAAAATACTGGCAACGAGTAGAGGTGCACCTTCTCTCCTTTTACAGTCCAAGTGTGGTGGTATCTCTGTTGTGAATTATTCTGATGTTTTTCCAGCTGCCTTCCTATATTGCTTTGTACTCTGCTGAGACTGTCCAGGATATTTAGCTGTGCTGATATGCAGTCACCTCACAAAGAAGCCACCCTGTTCACAGGCTGGCATCCATCCAGTTTGTATTTGGCCTCTCCGGGGCCATTTCATTGCATGTCATTTGAACTGGGCTGTCCTGGATGTCCCAGCTCTGTGGGGAAAAAGAATGAGTATATATGAGTCTCTGGACACTTACCCATGGTGTAATGAGCTGCTGAAAAGCATCTTCTCCAGAGCTGCTCTTCAACCTCTATTTTCTTTCTCTTCTGGGCAGCCCTCACACTCACACTTAGCCCCCAGACCCTGCACAAGAAGCATTTGAGAAGTTCACTGAGGTATAAAGTACTCAAAGCAAATCCAGCACTCTTGTAGTATGTTCCCAGCAAGACTTGATCATATAAGGTCTGTGTGAGCACCACCATGTCACGTTCTGGAAGTTCTTCTTTCTGAACCCTTTGGAGAGGGAGGTTCTGTACCAACAAACTCCAGACACTGCTTATCAGTTCTGAGAAAACTGAGCTTTCATTAATATCAGGGGCTGCTCTGTTGTGATTGACTTGCAGTTCAGTGTTTGTAAACTTCTCAGTCAGTTCATGCCAGGTCTCTGAAAGCTGTGGGTCCCCCAAGGTAGTGGTGCAGTTGATGCCCAGCTCCTCCAGTTGGATCTTTGCTTGGACAAATCGCAGTAGCAGCCTAATTGGAAATGCCAGGATCAACTACTAGAGAATTTGTGAAATTCTCTGAAATTTGTGGGTGGAGGCTCACACTAATCAGACCCAAATGCAGATAGTTTGTCCAGCTTTGGTTTTATAGACAATATGTGCTGTGCTTTCTACCTCTGTGTTAGGGTGTGGGAGACTGTGTACAAACACAACTGGAAAAGACATACTGTCTTTTAACTGAGAGAGGGAAAGAATAAACATTAGCAAACATTTCTGGCTTTCCCCTAACTTTTGCTATGAAATCATCCTATAATGTATGGTTTGATTTTTTAAAATGACTTTTTATTGGATCATGTCAGTATAAAAGAGTTCATCACTCACAAACATATATACACAACTCTTAAAGACTAGACTCCATTCATTTTAGTGTTTTTTTTTTGTTTGTTTTGTTTTTTCACAATAAAAGGAAGAGAGCTATGAAGTATGTCTTGAGCATGAGTTGGTGAATCCAGGCAAAACTGGAAAAATCCCTGCCCTTTTTGTGTTTTACGGCACTCCACTATCTTTTTAAAGTTATGTTTTTGTGTCAGCATTCAGCAGATTTAAGGCGAGATAAAGTGTCCATTCTTTTATTTTTCCCCCATTCTTCCCCCATAGCATCTGGGATCTTATAACCAAAAAACCCCTATGATTTATCAGCCCTAATTGTCTCGCAGTGGGGTTTCAAAGAAGGGATCATTAGCACGCCCAGACATAACGCAGATGTTCCAGCGATGACATGTCAGCAGAAGGAGCGCATTTCTCTTTTGCCTCCTCCCTCTTCCTTACTGTTATCTAATCTCATTCCCCTCAACACATTTGTCATTGCTATCGGTGTGATGTTTGGTAGTGGGAGCAAAGCAAGAGGAGCGGTACTGCCAGCGGCTGGGCTTTGAGGCCCCGTGCACCCCTCTGTGTCTGCTCATTCACTGCGAGGTGTGCTCTGCTGTGCGCAGCCACGGGTGGAGGGAGACAGTAGGGATTAGCAGGACAGCCCAGGATTCACAGGCAGCCCACCTGCTGTGTTTGTGTGTCACACCCGAGAAAAACACCCCACCAACATCTCACCTGCTGCCCTGGCTTCGTGCCCCAGTGATGAGGCCCTTGCCATGAGGCTGGTAAATTGCAGGCCATCTGGGTGAAAAAAGCTTATGACAGTTCAGCTTCTGCTGCACATTTACTGTAGCAAAGCCAAAGTGTTATTTAGGAGGATTTTCCTTTAAAAATAAACGTCCTCTGGTCTGAGGAAGAGCAATAAATGCTCAAAGTTATGTCCTCGATCTTGAATTAATCTGGACGACTGGACAAGGGAGTAAAAAAGGGATGAAGCAAGTGCTTCAATTTATAAAGGAGATGGTTTTCTTCCAGCTGCCTGGCCCTCAGTGTTGGGAAGAACAGAAGCCACAGGCGCTCTGGATCTGAAAATGTAAAGAGTAAAAAATGGTGTTTGTATTTTTAAATGTTTCCTTTAAGAAAACAACAGCAACAACAACAACAAATGAGAAACAAAAGAAGAGAAGGATCACAGATAGCCATTTTGATAAGAAACATTTCCCAAAGAAAAAACGATGGAAGCCCTGCCAAATCAGGATTCAATAAAAATGCATGGTTATATAAAAAGCCCTTCCTTCTCTTTTCCCCCTCAAACCTATGCTGCATGCAAGATTTATTTTATTCTTGTCATGGCAAATCATTCTATGGCTGCTTTCCATTTTTGGAGTAAAGGCCGAACTGTTTATGTACAATTGCACCCATTTTAAGTTTCAGTGCGTCTGCACACATAATTATAAGTGTTAACACATTTACAACAAAAATGTTGCATAGACATCATATCTCCTGCTATATTTTGTGTATTTCTGACCTTGAGAAGAGCTGCAGAGCTCATGGCTGTGGTGGAGACAGCAGAGACAACTGACTTGCGTACAGAAACCTATCCTGTACTAGAGAAGGAAAGAGGGTTTTCTTTGTCATTGGGACTGACTAAGACTATCACTGGCAGTGGTTATGCATTTTCTTACTCTGGGTAAAACCTTATTGATTTGTCCCTTCCTTGCTGGATGTCAGTGTAGTAGGGCAAGATCCTGCCTTAACTGCTAGGGTTAAATTAGTCCCTCAAAGGAGGGTTGTGGTGAAACACTTCCATCTGGAGCAGGTCCTGCAGTTTCCCAAGTAGGCCTGTAACTCTGCAGGGCGAGAGGCTCTGGCTGCTGAGACTGCTGCTAAAGGCCACTTAGCCCTTTCCACAATGCACGTAACAGATTTTTTTGCCACTCAGTATACATAGATGGGAAGTCTGTTTTTATCTATCCATATCTTAAGCAATAAAACCTGCAGCACTGTTAGAAGGCAGACTTCTTTAAAACATTTGCTATGGTAGGATACTTTGACTGCAAAGTGGCTTCATTTAGAATCAGTGTGGCGCACACTAATGGATTTCATAGAATCCTAGAATCATTAAGGTTGGAAAAGACCTCCAAGATCATCTGGTCCAACCATCCCCCTACCACCAAAATTACCCACCAAACCATGTCCCTAAGTACCATATTTAACTTCTCCTTAAACACCCCCAAGGACTCCACCACCTCCCTGGGCAATGTTCCTATGCTTAACCACACTTTCTGAGAAGAAATTTCTCCTCATTTCCAAACTGAATCTCCCCTGGTGCAACTTGAGGCCATTCCCTCTAGTCCTATCACTAGTTATCTGTGAGAAGAGGCCGACCCCCCAGCTCCCCACACCTTCCTTTCAGGTAGCTGTAGAGAGCAATGAGGTCTCCCCTGAGCCTCCTCTTCTCCAGACTAAACAACCCCAGTTCCCTCAGCCGCTCCTCACAGGACTTGTGCTCCAGGCCCTTCACCAGCTTCGTAGCCCTTCTCTGGACACGCTCCAGGGCCGCGATGTCCTTCTGGTACTGAGGGGCCCAAAGGTGAACACAGCACTCGAGGTGCGGCCTCACCAGAGCCGAGTACAGGGGGACGATCACCTCCCTGGTCCTGCTGGCTGCACTGTTCCTGGTACAAGCCAGGATGCCGTTGGCCTTCTTGGCCACCTGGGCACACTGCCGGCTCATGTCCAGGCGAGCATCAACCAGCACCCCCAGATCCTTTTCCTCTGCACAGCTTTCCAGCCACTCTTCCCCAAGTCTGTAGCACTGCGTGGGGTTGTTGTGACCCAAGTGCAGGACCCGGCCTGTAGCCATGCTGAACTTCATCCCATTGGCCTCTGCCCATCGACCCATCCTGTCCAGGTCCCTCTGCAGGGCCTTCCTGCCCTCCAGCAGATTGACACTGCCCCCCAACCTGGTGTTGTCTGCAAAGTTGGTGAGGGTGCACTCAATTCCCTCATCCAAATCATCAGTAAAGATATCAAAGAGGATGGGCTCCAACACTGACCCCTGGGGAACACCACTTGCGACCGATTGCCAGCTGGATTTAGCGTGGGCTTAGTGGATTACCATCTGAAGAGACAATATGTGTCAAAATATAATTTGGAAGCAGGGGAAAATTGGCAATGGAATATCAACACTAATCTCCTATGTTTTAAGGAGGAATCCAGTTTTGCTCCTATGTTACTTAATGTTTTTATCAATAATCTGATAGGAAATATAAATATTACTCTAATATTTAAATGTTTAAATAAAAATATAAAATATTTATATTGATAGAACATATTGATAGCAAACTCCCTTGTTTAAAGGAGAGGTGTGACAAGATGTAGTAATCATGTGCTGAAGTTAAAGAAATTTGGACAGCAAATGAGACATGGATTGTCAAGAGTGAAGACAGATAAATGATGGATTTAACATAGTGTGTAACTAATTCCTACACAACTGGGTGCTCAGAAGATGCAGGTAAGCACTCAAGGATGAAGAACAGCCAGAGCTGAGGAGGTGCAGTACAGTCTTTAGTTTCATGCTGACAGACTGTCAGGCCAGTGGCTGTATACCTGTCTTGTTGGGACCAGCGGAGTTGTTTCAAGAGTGAGCAAGGAGACCTGCTTCTCTGTCCTAGCATTTTCACAGCACTTTTCACCATTTTTAAACACCCTTGCTCATCCACATCCCATCTGATGACACATGTAACTACCAGGAATAGTTACTGGAGACGGCTGAGGACCAAGTCAGGCACACATAGGAATGTTTCAAAAGCCGGTTGCTAGACGAGCTGCAGGTGCTGTTCGTTTTGAATATTGGTAGCTGTTCTGCTCAAAATTATTTCCAAAAATACATTAAACACTGAAGAAAATAACAAATTTTTTGTTTAATCAATACTTTCACTTCAAAATAGTTTTGCTGTATGTTAGACAATTTAGAAAGGAAAGAAAAAATATGAAATGAAAATAGAATGCTAGAATACTTCTGACAAAAAAGAAGATCCATAATGGAGAAGGATAGTTTCCATTCTACATTAAATGTCATTTTTAAAACAAGTAGAATACAATATTTCTTCAGAAAACTTTGTCCTGAGTCTGGCATGCATGTGGGAAAACCAAAACAAGAACAGTATGCAGTATATTGTATATTACAAATACTCCAGGCATTATGAATGGAAAAAAATACCTATCACTGACAATGTTATTGCCTCATAAATTATTTTTTCTCTTCTCTGGCTTTCATTATTCCCAAATTAGTTTGTCTATAAACATTTCAAAATTGTAAGGCTGTGTGTAATAATTTCAGAGCTTAAAGATAATGCTTTTACAGATACCACATCAACTTAAAATAACTTTGTGACTTCTGCTTAGATAAATATTAAAAGCTTCAAACATAGACCCTTCTTTTCAGAAACTGGGTTGTTTTTACATAGTTCAGTATTTGGGCAAGTTTCTTCTTTTTCAAGAGGGATTTAAAAATAAAAACAGATGCAGATAAACACTTGAGTTTCAGGATCAGAAATCAAGTTTTTGTTTAAAAATTGTTTAATGACAAACTATATCAACTTGAGAAGACATCAGAGAGTGGTTTTGAACTGCGTATCATTCAAGTTCATGAAACTCAAAAAACCCCAACCCTTGGAAAGTGGGGCTAGACAGGTATACTAGACATACCAGAGACTGGTACCCTTTGCACCTAGATTTCCCCAATCTGCACATCATTAATTTACACCAAAGAAAAGTGTTTTCCTTTTTCTGCCTCTTCATCCCATATGGCATTCAAAATTCAGAGTTGAGCATGAAGATGGAAGATGTCACCCTCCAGCATATCTAAGACAGGTGAATGAAGCTGTGGGGCTGTAGCAGACACAGTGCTGCTGATTTCCACGTCTCTGTCTACACAAAGGGTTTATGTCTCTGCCAAACACTCCTGATGCCAGCTGAGTTCAGTGGGATCTGCAAGCACCCCACAAAGTATCAAAACTAGACAAGTATGAAATTTGCTGCTACTGTTATGGCTGTGGCTTCTTATAATCAGCTTGCAGCCAGGTAAAGTTCCTCTTGCTGAGATGCTCCTGACGTGAGGCCAGACGGGTAGCACCGACGTAAATCACCACCCGTGCTCTCTGCGGGGCTGCTGCTGCAATCCCCCCACTGGAATTTGTACCGGGGCCGTGTTCTGTGAGCAGAAGCAGCGTGTGCCCATGCTTCCCCAGAAGAGGAGCAAAATGGCTGTGTGGAGAAACTTCCGCATTGCCCACATTCCAGTTGTTCCTTTGAGCCACAGCCATAACTCCCTCCAGATGTAACCCTTCACTTCTCCCTCTTTACAAGTTTATTTTCCTTGTAAGGAAGAAAAACATGGAAAAGATTTTTGGTGGGTGTAGGCTGAACTGAGAAGTACTGAATGTAAAGAATGAAGAAGGCTTTATACAACATCCGACTACAGCCAGTGAGCTGATTCACACACAAAGCCGTGGAAGTGCTAAACCCTTTCAGATGCCTCTGTCTAGGTGAAATTCATCTTCTTGCCTAACAGTACATGGGAGAGGAATACATGTGTGTTTGTGCACACATAGGGAAAGAAATATGTGCCTCAATTTATGGCCTGAGCAAGGAACTTTGTGACACACTGGAGCTCCTGCTGCAAACTCTGAGGCTGATCAAAGTCTGAAGGTGCCGCAGACATCCTCCCTGGGGGGCTTTGATCACAGCAAACATGTATATGCAAGCCTGTGGCAGCTCCACAGCTCTCATGCTTCTCTACAGATGCTCTCCAGAGTAGGAAAGCCCTCCATTTTCACACTTCAGTGTTTGCCTGAGGGGAGTGTGGTGATCATGTTGGAGTTCAATCTGAGTTTTGGGCCTAGATGTGCTAGTTCCAACACATGATCTTACTGTCTCTGTGTAGAGGACAGCAATGCTTCCCACTTTTTGTGGCTGGAGGGTGACTGCAGCTAAACCTCCGCCTGGGCCCGATGTAACAGTAAAAGCCTCTATCTTCCCAGCCTGGAGCCCTGACAGCCACTGTGGCTAAGGGTAGTGATGAGGGGATCACAGTGTTTTATTTTGGCCTTGTGGTGAGCAGCACGGCAGAGAAAGCCGAAGTGCTGAGGTATGCTCTCTGCTAACCAAAATCACCAGCCTCTGCCCTCCTCCTGGAGGAGCTGGGGACAGACCCGCCCAAGCACTCTCAGCTGTGCCATTCCCTGGAGAACTAACAGGAATGGCGGCAAGTCCCTGAGAAGGGAGCATAGTCCCCACAAGACCTTTCTGGGGGTTCTTAAGTCTATCAGATGGAGGAACCACAGAAATGATCTCAAAATACTCAAACGGTGTTTTATTACTCCACTGTAGAACCCTGCTGATGTACTGTTATGCTGTTTATTCCATTAACGAAAGCAAAACTCTGAGTTTATTTCCTCTGAACTCACAAATAAAGCACAGCTTCTCAAGGGATCTTCAGGAAGAAATCTATTTTTTCCTGAGGCTGCAAGTATGTCAAAGAACATATCGTATTTGTAAAATTAAAAACAAGCCCCTTTGAAATGAAATCACTGAACCAAGTCGTTTCTGCCACCATCAACATTGGATATCATCTACATGTAACCAGACATGGCATCATACTGTTGACTTTTTCTTCATCCGTGAATCCTCCTGGGGCTTTCAGTTTGCAGCGTGGGCCTGATGCCCAGAGCTCTCCTCTGCCCTCATTCTGCTGCTCCTTCACCTGTCTGGTAAAACAATCCCAAAAATAAACTTAAAAGATGTGGACACACTAAATTTAACCCTCTTGTCCAAGAGTAGTTACCACTAAGACAATAGCATAAGAACAGAAAACATGAAAACCTTCACTCATCAGTGACACCAAACTTCATTTCTGAGAAGGCCCAGGAGTAGGAGTAGGGACACAGGAGGGAGGGAGTGAAGGCCATCTGCTGAGGCATGGTGGACACCTCAGTCATCACCACAAAACATCTCGGCATGGAGCCTGATGACTTGGTAGGTGTGAGGTACAGTAGTTCTCTTCCAAGGACACTCTGAACTACTGATTCAATAATTCATATTTGGAAAAAAAAATCTGCATATACAGATGCAACAGTCATGGTATTGTTTTGTCAATTTTATGTCAACACATAGAGATCCTACAGAGTATTGCTTTTCTCCTTTCCTTTGGTCTTGTTTATGCTTAGATTCTTATTAGAAACATATGAAACTATCACAAACATTAATACATGAATTTGGCTGCCAAAAGTTAGCTCCTTAAAACCATATGCAGGTATCTAAAGTATTTGATTCTCGGAGATGCAGGGCTCAAACTGCTACAGAGCAAGCTATTGATTTAGGTGCCTACCTACAAATTCAGGTGCATGTTTTGAGCAATCAAATTGGAAATATCTTGGCCACTATAATCAGGCAAGAAACATCAAATTGGTGACCTTCAGAGCATCTGACAGGTTAAACTCCTAAATGATTAGCAGAACACGGCAAGGCTGTAAACTTGCCAGGACTTCCACTGGGAATCTCAAATTAAATAGTTGAAACTTGGAGCTCCTTTAATATTTTGTTTTTGTTATTAGCAAGAGACCACATTTAGACTGACTGTTAGCAAACCTAAGGTTGTTTTAAGAGAAATTTAGGAGCCATAGTTCAACAGAGCAATTGTTACCACGCATTAGCTGGGGCTTCCAGCCCCTAGAGGAACCCAGGCTTAGCAGTGCTTTTTGTGCTGCGGCTCTCTCTGGATGCTCTTGCTTTACACTCGGAGGTGTATCAGCCTGAGCACTTCCTTGCCAGTGTTTTTGCAACTGGTGTGGGTCAAGAAAGGACCAAAGGAGACAGGGACACTGTGTAACAGCTTCTTGGCTGCAGCACCCAGGGACAGAGCAGAGAAAGTGGATACTTGGCTTTATTCAACCAGCCAGGATCTGAATAACCATTTATTTCTCAGGGCACAAGGGAGTTGCTGTCCCACGGCTGTCACTGCCACTGGCTGTATAAGGCATTGGAGTAACTGGGAGAGATGCTCTGGATTGCCTTGCTGGGCCAGATGACTGCTATTTAGGTATTAAGATGCCCAATTTAGGCATCCATAATAAGACATTTGCTTAGGGCCCTGGTGTGCTATGGCCATTGCGCATTATGCTGTTCATAATCGTGTCATTGTTTCCGTATGCTTCCCGCTTTATTGCATCCATCTGCTGCTCCATATTTTACATTTGAAGTGCAGGCTTTCTGTGCCATGTCTTTGCTCAGTGCTTAGCACATAGTACAGGCATGCCAACTCCCAAATTCTGCCTTTCCCCCACAACCCCTGCTAGAAGTGCTAAACTAAATGAAACAGTCTGGACAGTAGATAGTTCAGAAAAATGCTTAATTTCTACTTTGAGCACCAGCATTTGAGTTGTTTGCCTGCTGATGCCTGCTATCTATGGGAACAAAAATTCAGGACTTGGAGGGCAAGTTAAGAGATTGATTTTCATATCTGCCTTTTTAGGCTGTAAACATCGCTGCCAATATACTGAGAAGAAAAGACAGTTTTGACAAAAGCTTTGTAGGTCATCACTGCCTCTGTGACGCAAGCCAGTTTAAACAAGGAAATACAATGTTAAAACAGGCTCCACTGCTACCCCCTTCTCCTCATGGTGGTTTCACAGAGGCTTTGGATGCTAATATGAAGAATTCCTGCTAGCTTTAACAAAAGGCCATGCCTGGGCCAAGATTTTCAAGTGTTATAATGTTTCTGGCTGCTCAGCTTAAAGCAGTTCTGTTTTTACAGAGGGCACCCAAGGTTTCAAATCCCTGATCACTTTACTGTCAGCCACCACTTACTTGAGTCAACACAGCCATCCAGATGATGCTCAGGGTCTCTTGTTTTCCTTCCTGAAAGACTTCTGTGGTGATCTGATTCGTGGTTGTTTGTGTATCTGTACCCCCAGTCTGCATCCCTTCAGTTAGATACAAAGGCAATACTCTGGTGCACGGTAGAGCATAGGCAAGGTAAAGCTATATGTTTCTAACTCGCAGCTGAAAAGCTGCAGACTGATTTGTTAAGAAGCTCTAGAAATCACATACAGCTCCTAGATAATTATATTTCCAAAAGAAAAGCAAGCCTGATCCCCTGGGTGTCCATGGTCCAAAGTTGAACAGTATTTCATATTAATATTTCTCCCCTCCTGAACTGTTCTACACAACAGCTTTGAAAACTATTATTTGTATGACATTTCAGTAGCTTTGTATGTGACTGGATTGATGGTAATGGAACGAGCAGACTTTTTCAGTTGGCCTGAGATGAATAAATAGCTTAAATCACAGTACCCATAACTACTTTCTTCATTAGTTTGGTTTTACTTTATTTCACCAGTTAGAACCGGTGCCCTTAATAAAACAGGAATAAGCAGCTAAAAAAGCGTGGTTTTGTGGTCTGTGGGGAAAGAAGGGGAGCGGTCGGAATCCTTTCCAATATGGGCACTTGGGCTTGTGGTAACTGCCCCCAGGGACCGACGCTGTTCAGTGTTGATACAGAGCTGTAAGTCTGTGACAGCCCGCGAGATCTGCGAGACGTGTCCTGGTGCTGTCCCCCTCCAGATGGGGACGTGAGGGGTGAAGTGCTTTGCCCAATATTATATGAAGTTTGTGTCCAAGCCAATGAACGGAAGATGTTTGCCCAAGTTCAGCCCAAAATCTGAGCACAAAACCATCCCTTCCCTCTCTTGCTCTCAATTTACACCGGCAAGTGGCCATCCCAGAGGAGGCTGTAGGGCCTGGAGTGGTGGTGGGGAAGCTGTAAAACTCCAGGGTTGATATGCTGGCAGCTCCAGAGACCAGGCCTGTGTTAGAAGCTGAAGGGAACAGAGCTCAGCTATGAAAGAGCACTGGCAGAGTTTATTCTGAAGGCAGTCTGCAAGGAGCAGACCGGCACGTTGTCCTGAGACATGAGGGGTGAACCCAGAAAGAAAAATGGGGTAAGAGATGTTACATTGAGCAAAAACAGAAGACCAGAGGGGCGTTGTTATTGATGAGAAGGCACACTCACACTTGGGAGCCCCGTGGTGCCCGGCTGGGGCCTCATCACAGCGTGGTGCCGGGCAACAGCTGGTGCAGGTGGAGCAGGGGGGGAACAGAGGAGCTGCTGCTGCATGGGGACACTGGGGGGGATTTTGGCTGAGAACACCAGGAGGAGCTGCGAGGCCGCAGGAAGGAGCAAAGGCTGAGGACTGAGCTGGAGGAAGAGTGATGATGTTGAGGAGTCCACAACATGTTTTGCAAGAAGGTTTGCTCTAAAAGACATTGCAGTGAGTGGAAGTATTGGAAACCTAATGGCTTCACACAGATGTTGTTAGCTTGAAATGGCTGGAGGGTCAAGTCCGTGGTTTTACTTTGTTCTACTAAATTACAGAGCAAAGGCTTGGCTGGGTTCTCAGTGAAACAATGTGCAATAGATACCACAGGACTCCCTGCCTCTTCATGTGGCAAAAGAGGGCAATAGAAGAGTGGGGGCAGAGACTAAATAACCCTTCCCCCCCAGATCAAGCAGAACATATTCTCTTCACTCCTATGGGAATTACCAGAAAGTTGCAGACGTTCATGAGACAGGAGCTAGCCTCATCTTTTTAAACAAGAAGCGGATTGAAAGGAGATGGCATTGAATCTCCAAAACGAGTGTGGAGGAGACAGCAGAGCAGGTAACACTAAACAAGCAGCACCCAACAGAGCAGAGCTATGCAGAGGTTAAAGCCCATGAGATGCTTCAAGGCAAAGGGGATACATCTGAAGGACTGTGAACGGTTACAGTGGCAGGATTTCCCCTCCTGGTGAGAGAAACTGCTTCTTCTACCCAGTCTGCCACCCACAGCTGCTGCCTGGCGGAGCTGAGAGCAGCCTGACCCCTGAGCCTTCCCCCTCACCTCGTCTTCATGCCTCATCTACGTGTCAGCAGGAATCTTGTTACATTAAACACTTCTCAGATAAACTCGGGTTCAGAGTTACCTTCAGAGACCAGAAATGATCACATCTTCCTTTTCTGCCAGCTCCTATAGCCTTGCCTACAGAGCGAGCCAGGCCTGGCTGGTCGGGTGGCTTGGCCTCCTCTCTCCTGTGCTGCCCATACCCTGTCCCCGCCGCGGGCCCCTCAGTGAGGAGTGACACCTCGCTGGTTGGCACCCCGAATTCACCAAGCTCATCTCAGGGCTGTCTTGGACAACCAGAAGGTGGGGTAGCAACAGATCCCAAACCTCTCATGAGGTAAGCGGCTACCCCTGTCAGCACCACACAAACATCTGCAGTCTCACATTTTTGGTACTTGCTTAAGAAGGAAATGAGGAGGTGGAGAAGACGGAGAGCAATCTGGAGAGTTTTTCACGTCCTGCTGCTTCTTAGACTGTGGAAGGCACTGGGCACAGGAGCTCCCAGGGGCTGCAGGCAGGTGTAACTGCAATGCCACTGGTCTCTTTACTGGGAATGACTAGTATTTCAAACCACTGTTTTTTTCTTTTTCTTTTCTTTCAGGAAAACAGACATCAAGATTTCTTTCCTCATGAAAATTCTTAGACTGAGACTCCGAAACAAAGCAAACGATACCACTATTACTAGTGTCGAAGTGCTTCACTAGTATCAAAATATATTAAACGTAGAGTTAAAGAAATAGTTAACTTTAAAAATGTCAAGCAAAACAGTCATTGAAACCAAAACTGGAAGGGAAATGCGATCAGTGTATTTTTCATTGCATCAATTAACTTTTCGATTAAGTTGTGCCTCCTTCATTGGTCAGCAAGGAATTACTGCAGCTCAAACACTTGAAACTGTATGTGGGGAATCTTATAACCAAAGCTATCGACATACATAGAAAAGCTTTCCAAAGTATGTAACAACACTTCATAAATGCAAAAAGAAGATTAAAAAAAAATAAAACACTTAAAATAAATCACTTTACTCCTCAGGTCTCTTGGGTTAGCCAGGCATAGACAGAAGGTTTCCATGAAAGAATTAATTTTTTACTCATTTGAAAAAGTTGTCTTTCTATTACCTTTGGACAGCACAGTCTGTACCACTCCAGTGAAAGATGTTGTACAGCCTTAATGAATACTACAGCAGTCACTTTGAAACAGCAGTCGGACCAGAAGCTTTTAGCAGACATTGGAACACATTCAAGTCTTATGTTTCTGCCACCTCCTTCCTTCTCTCAAAGCCAATGGAGTGAATACTGCCCTTCTTCTAAGAAAAAGAGGGATTCACAGATAACCCAATAATCCTGTCACAGCTGCAGAGATATTTTTTCCTTTCGTTATTTGATTACTAGGAACATGCTCTTCCTCAAACTTTGTATGAGCAATGAATCAATTGGTCATTGTGAAAAAAATAATCACTGCAGTAGATCATTAGTCATGTTATCTGCTGGGGTCACAACTTCTCATCTGCTGTAGCTGAGCCTTATTTCCAATCCATCCATCTTACTAATCAACCTTCGTCTTGTTCCTGTGGTAACACCTACGTGTTTGAAGGTTTGATTTCTCCTCTAGAGCCTCCTACCCCTACCTTCTATTTCTTTATCAAAGTTATTTATAGTTAACATAGTTGCCTGCAGCCTCCTTAACTGCTTAAAGCCCTTTGTGCCCAGCCGACCTGCGTTTATACTCGTACCCGTTATGCTTGGAGGACAGCGCTGTCATGGTTCCGTGTTCTCCTCCAGAAAAACAAACCTCTCCTTCTTTTAGGCGCTGAGTAAATTTACTCTTTGTCCTTCTCCACAGGAAAAATTCTTTCTGGCATACTGAGCCACATCAAGCATTTCTCATCCTTCTGTCTGCTTTGATGGTTCCACTTGCCCATGCTCTGCCTTTTCTGATTTACCAGGGCATACAGTAGGGGATGATACACTGCTGGATCTTTAAAAATAAAACCTTCTGTTTGCACATGAGTTGACATCAGAGTGTTTGCTATGACAAAACCGTAACACCTGTGGAAGTCTCAGTGGGCACCTGAGATATCTCCAGATGTCCCTTTTGTGCCTAAAAATGGAAAAGCGAGGTCCAGATCTAAGCCTGGGTCCCTTCTGAGACTTCACTGTCAGTTTAAATATGTTTTCTCTTTTAGTTTTTACGACGCTGACCTAACTTTTCCTAAATGCTATTAAAATTTTAAAAGCCACCACCACCACCAGAATTATGAATTACCTAAAGAGCCAAGAGCTATCACATATATACTTGTAAAAATGTAAAAACTCTACAAAGGAAACAAGATTCATGGAAACTTTTTGTAACTTCAGAGATTATTTTCTGCTGTTGCTGACCAATGATGGGCAGATTGCTTTTGCTGGGAAAAAAACAATATAAACCCTCATGACCAGGAGAGTGTATCAGAAGACAGATTTTTTTTGTACTTTTGCTATTCGCTTGATTTGATTGCCTTTTATTTCTCCCACACAAGTCTAAGATGTGCCCTCCCTTCCCCAGCCTAGCCACGAGGATTGCTTACAGCAATAATAGAGGGCCCAGCCTGGCCCTCACTTTCAGGAGAAATGGGGAATCTAAGGTTGATGTTCTGTTAGTGTGACTCGGGTTGAATTTGTACAAAACTGTTGGAAAATGAGTTATCCCCTGCGATGCACTGACCAGTTCACACAGCAGCCTGAATTCTGCTCTGCTGCTGTTATCCCAAGCTTGCTTCTGGAAAAGCAATACTGCCTGACCCAACCTGGCCTTGGAAAGCCTTGCTGAGGCACGCTTTACGAACCATTACTGAAACAAAGGAACAATACCCAACCAAATGAAATGCAGTGCATCAGTTAAGTAGATGCAGCGTGACGAAAACAAATGAAACCATCTGAAAAGTGAGCTGAACAATTACTTCCATTCTCGTCCAAAAATCACTGTGTACAGTAGGGTAGCATCTTGAACAGTTAAGTGCCCCTCAAATGCAGCATAAAGTCAAAACAAGAACAGCCCTTCGATATTAAAAGCATTCCTGCTGTGTCACATCATGGCGCCTGCCTAAGCTGAATTCAAGACTCTTTATTGTCAAGAGGCACTACCATTACACTACATTTTAATATGGATCTTCGCCAACAATCATAAATAAAACACTCACTCATAAACAATTCCTAAAGGCAGTTTGTCAGATGGTATTTCATTAAAAAAAAAAAAAAAAGTTTGCTACAAAATAGTGGAATACCTTAGTTCATGAGCAGCTGAGGCTTTCTCTCCACTGTGTATCGCTAGATGTTCTGCCAGTTCCCAGAAGGCTTTTTAGCTAATATGTGCTATGACTACTAGGAGATCCTTCTTGCAAATGGATGAAAAAATCACAGCTAAAAGGTAGAGAAAATCTGTGCCATTTTCAAAGGATATTTAATATGGGAAACCTGTAGTGGCCCTGAGTGCAAAAAACTTGAAAAAGGCAGAAAAAAATGTAAATGAGTCACAGAATGGTAAAAAGAGAAAATTCTTGTTAACAACCTGGTGGTTACAGGAAAATTGTATTTGTTATATACCTTCAAAGATTAAATCTGTAAGTGGTGAGGTATTCAATTGTACCAGTGCCTATAGTGTAAATTCTGAAATTTTCATAAAACAGAAGATGTCACCTGACAGTTTTTAAAAGTCAATATTCTTCAGAAGTTTGCTGCATGGCAAAATCTGCAAGAAGCATGTGAAATGAAAGATGGATGTCTCTGTTTATTAGACCACTGTGTTGGTCACAGCAGTAAACAGTTTTAAATGGTTTTAAAGCAACCTCCTGCTTGTTTTTTTTTTCCCCTCTCCTGACTATTGCTATGTTCTCAGCAATTAGCAGCACACCACATACACTTGGACGTATAAGGCTGAATTACTTGTACAGAAAGCTGCATTTAGGAACTCATTGCAAAGCTGACATCACTGAAACAAAAGTTCACTCCTGCAGGGCTGTGGCAGAGGTTATCATGTAGCACATTGCTAATATACTGGGGGGAAAGATTATGTTAACTGCCTGCTAGTGTCCACATCCAGGATGCAATCTCCCCAGGGGATAAACACTCTTGGCAAGCACTGAAACCCAGAAATCTCCTTTGCAAAGCTGTTTGCAATTTGCAGCCAAAACTGTCCACAAACGCTGGGACCCAAGACTGCAGTCCTTGACAGCACACGGCTCCAGACATTTCCACAGGGGAAGTTTAATCTACAAGGATGTAGAAATCTAAAACAAAGTTTTGCTCAAAGTAACTGTTTGTCAGATCATGTGCCTCTAATTTGGTTTCCAGTGACATTATACAGCTGCAGCCAATGGATTCCAGCCAGGCCCAGCAGTCACCGACGTTCTTTTTGGTTTAAATTTAGTATCTGAACATGTTTTGCCCATCATTAAAATGGAGAGTAATTGCTCAAAAGTGAACCATAGATGTTACAACTGCAAAGAACGCATTAGGTCACCTAGTCCCATCCTTAGGGCAATGAAGGATTGAAAACACATTGGAACAAATACTGAACAGAGCTGAGTTTGTTCTTTTTTCCTATTCTTTTTTCTTTATTGTAGTCATTAATCAGTATATTCAGAAGTTCAAAAAACAACCACAAATGCCAGTGTAAACATGCTTCAGGTATATAAGTAATATAAAGTATTGCACGTACAAAAGTCCTATGTTTGGTAGCTCCTTATGGTGCTATTTCATCAGAGTTGTGCCAATGACGTGAATTTAATGAGCTAGCCGACCGTAGTTCAGAATCTGCTACACACAACAACTCAATATTTACAAAAGCGAGAAGCTCACTGTCTTTTTCACAGGAGGACGATCTCACCTGGAATGTACGGGACACAGAGGCGTGCAAACGTGGAAGGGGCTTGCTGTGTGGTGGCATTTATCAGCTGATTTCTCAAACCCTTTGGGGATGGGTGCTGTTAGCAGTTTGCTGGGGGCCTGGGGAGTGGTCAGGTCTCAGGAACCACCGGTGCCACTGTCTGATGCTTGTGTCTCTTCCTCTCAGTAAGTCTCAAGGGCATGCAAATGATAACCGATTAAGTAATGATAAAGATTCTGTAAAGGTCTTCCTGCCAATTGCCTTAGACGTGAGGACGGAACACACCTGCCTAGGTTTCCTAGCTCTTGCTTAGATTTCACAAGTCAGCCTGTGTGCCAGAAATAGTAAGACTGTAAAATGTCCTGTGGGACTGACAGAAGTGGCCATGTCTCGTGGCTACTCCTGTCCTAGAGACCCAGGAAGCAGGAGGGCAGGTATCCAAATGGAGACAAGCAGTGGCTGAAGGGATACAGCCATTTGACCGTTTGAGAAGCTGAGATGGACGGGAGAGAAAAAGAGCTCAGGAGATGGAAAATGTGATAGATGTTTCAGAAAATGAACAATCACTCCTGAAGTTTACACAAGACAGCAAATTTCACACTCAGCCAGCACTGGAAGACTTGAGCTTTCAGGCACAAATTTGCATAGATCCAGAGCTTAGAGCCCCAGCTGAGATAAGGACCAAGCTATTTTTGCTCACTGGAGAGAAAGAACGAAGCCTCTCTTCTTCAGAATCCTCGAGTCAGAAAAACAAACAAACAAACGTGTATATTGTTACTCTTTACCTCAAAATATCTTCCTTTTTTTTTTTTTTTTTTTTGTGTGTGTGTGTGTGTGTGTGTTCACACTTTGCTGGCTGGCATCCTATTTTCTGCATAAATACAAACCTTGCTCACCTTCCCTACAAGACTTTGCTTAAGAAATAATTATATTCTACTATAAACTTCGGTGAAATCTCTTCAACTCTTTAAATATGCTGCTACTTTGTAGTCCATAAAATGAAAACAAAAATTTCCTTAGATGAACAAAATGTTAGGGTCTGTGACACAAATTCAACAGAAGATACACCAGCAGTAGCCATTTAAGAGGATATTTCAACCAAGTAACAGGGCAATGGTAAAGAAAATTCATCCTAGCCCCAGATTCCCAACTCCTCTCCATAAGACAACAGATGCATGCGTGTGACAATTTAAATCAGTGTTTCACAAAGGACTGCATCCTGTGTCAGATGCCCAGGTGGCAGCCATCAGCAATGGGATGAGCAGGTAACTCATCCACTGTATTATGCTGCACACGGATTTTGTTATCTGCATGTGATACTGCCAGCTGTGGGTTGAAAGAGATAGAATATATACTTGTTTATCCTATGTCTTATCTTGTAAAAAGTTGCATAAATCCTCTGTTCTGCAAAACACCTTGTAACCAAGAAAGATGTGCTCTGTGTGTACGATAGGTTTACTTTTCTATTTACATGCAAGGTAAGTACATGATTTCTACATTTTGGCTTTCTTTCTCTCAAAATCTAAGTTGATGATTATATCAGATACTTATCCTGAAAAGGTGGAAAATAAATAACTGTGCCCCATCTATAAAGTTCTTTATAGACTACCTTTGTTTTTCAGAAGTACTTTCACAGTACTGATATATTGCTTGTCTCCCTGAGCCACAATTTCATAAAAGTTCTTATTCTTAGGGAGGTGTCAAAGGTATTCTGCGTGATACAGTAGTGTTCAGAAGCTTTGTCTTGGTCCCTCTTCTAGACAATACAGCAATGCAGGCGTTTTCTCCTTGGGAGATTTGGGCTTGTTCTGGAAGCATCTCAGTATACCACACGTGTTCAAAAGCATCTGGTAAAATGCAGACTGACTGAAATATGGAATAAACATTCTGTTCAGTGGTGAGTATGTTCTTAAGGCAGTGATAAAGTTGCTTTCTTTGGCAAGGATGGCCATCATGTGGCATGTTCTCAGAACGTTGCATAGATCAGGCTATGACACCATGTCACTTGCAGGTACAAAAGAAGACTGGGGAAGGAAACGTTCATTTACTCCTCACGGTTTCTAGTCGCAGGCAGGATTCTGACTTGATCTGTCACTCTCTTCCTCTATGCATCAGTAGTCTTGTTATTTGTCAGTTGTTCCCTGTCAGCCATGTCATCTTGAGGGGGTCTAGCTCTGTCAAAGAAGCCACACTGCAGAAAACAATCAACAGAAACAAAGGTGTGTCATGATAAAAAAAACACAGGAAGTCTCAGCCACTGTTTCATACTTCGCTTGCTCAAGCTGAAAGGTAGGGTACAGTCTATGGCAACCTGATAGACTGTGAACTCGTTTGTTTCTATTCAAATCATTCCCTGTAAAAAATGAAAGTTTTAGGTGCAAGATGTTGAGTTCCAAAGAATAGCTTTGAAAATTCAAATTATATGAAAGCTGTCTTTGAAGGCAATGTAAAGGCTCGTTTGAATGCTGATACTGACTGACACTAATGAGGAAACTGTCAATTTCAGTTCAGCAAGGCACTCATTCAGAATACATATCAGAATAGACAAAATAATTATAGAATCATCGTAGAACCATAGAATGGGTTGGGTTGGAAGGGACCCTTAAGGATAATCGAGTTCCACCCAGCTGCCATGGGCAGGGACACCTCCCACCAGACCAGGTTGCCCAAAGCCCCATCCAGCCTGGCCTTGAACACCTGCAGGGATGGGGCATCCACAGCTTCTCTGGGCAGCCTGTGCCAGTGCCTCACCACCCTCTGAGTCAAGGATTTCTTCCTAATATTTAATCTAAATCTACCCTTTTTTAGTTTAAAGCCATTACCCTGTGTGCTATCCCTACATCCCCTGACAAGGAGTCCCTCCCCAGCTTCCCTGTAGGCCCCCTGTAGGTACTGGCAGGCCGCTGTAAGGTCTCCCCAGGGCCTTCTCTTCTCCAGGCTGAACAACCCCAGCTCCCTCAGCCTGTCTTCACAGGAGAGGCGCTCCAGCCTTCTGGTCACCCTCATGGACTTCCTCTGGACTCACTCTAACAGGTCCATGCCCTTCTTGTGCTGGGGGCCTCAGAGCTGAACGCAGCACTCCTGGTGGGGTCTCACAAGAGCAGAGCAGAGGGGCAGAATCCCCTCCCTCGCCCTGCTGCCCACGCTGCTTCTGATGCAGCCCAGGATACATTTACTTAATAATAACGATAACGATCATAGAAAATGTGTTCAGAAATGTGCACAGGACATTGTTGTAATCAAGACTAAAGATCACTAAAGATGAGTTTACTGTCACCTAACTGTAACTGCCTTAAAGTTAGCCTTCTGGTTGAAACTAGTTACATAGGCTTCACAAGAGGTCAAAGCAGAGTACTACCAAAAGGTGACTCCTCTCATCCTCACCTGTTCTAGAGATACTTCATTGCTGTTGTACTTAACAGACTACAAAGGGAATATGGACAGCTAGAATAGGCTGCATACTTAATCCACCACTTTTAGGCAGCTAAAAGAGGATGAACTATATCCTAACTTATGAAATTATTTTTTCTTTGACTGATAACTGAAAGGATGGCAAAAAGCTACATTGGCTCCCCGTAATGTAGCAGTTTTCAGTAACTTGCCTTAAAACTTGTGAAGGGAGAGTAACAACCAACACAGAACTAAAAACCTTAGAAAACTGAAAATATAGCATGCTAATATAAAAGGAAATCTAAAAATTAATTCTCAAAGCTGGGATTGTTGTTATATGCTAACAAAAACTGGAAATTCCTTAAGTATTCAGAGAAAACAAAGTTAGAGTCACTTCTTTATGAACCTAAACATCCTGAAAAAGAGGATCATAGGTCTTGGGAAAACAGCCAAACTCTGTATGCCCATTTATAACCACACTGTAATAATAAGGGAGGACTTTGAAAACATGTTCCCTACATAAAGGTCAGTGACACTAGCATGTCAGAAACGCCAAAATAAAGAAGACACATGTGTATTGTTGCTTTTCCTCCAAACCATTAAAGATCACAACCTCTTTTATTCCTTATCTGTGAGCATCTTCCAGTATTTTTCAGCTTTTTTTTTTCCTTAAGGCAACAGAAGTAGTAATAACACAACATACCTTCCATAAAGCTAGGGTCAACATAGCTAGTACCAGTAGTCCAAGAAGAATCGCTAGTATTATAACCCATAAAGGGATTACAAAGGAGACATTTGGAGTGGACCAAATGACCGATGTTCTGATCTGAAACGAAGAGAATACTTTAAATGAACAAAAAATAAGTAAAGCAAATCTGACAGTAGAATACACAGGTTATAAGCATTCACTTCAATAGCATTTTGCAGATTAGAAACACACGTTGCTTGGAATTTTCCCATGCTGGCTTCATTTACTGCAAGTTTCTTTTCTCTTGTTCATGATAGTTACTAGAAATGGGATTTGCACATCTACAAAAGCACTTGCCACCTCAGACGTAAGAAACATTTCCCCTTAATACAACGCAGCAAAAACGAAAAACAAAAAACCCTTCTGTACAGATAATTCAAGAAGTTTCAAGAAGAAAATTTCTCCTCACATGTATACTGGTACAGCCTGGGCCAGTGTAACTTACTTATATAAAAATATTCTGGAACAATGGTTGACTTCAGCCCAAACTCTTAATTCAAACCACAATAGATACCAGCTACATTATTATTACTCTAATTTCTGCTGACGAGCCTGTATACACTTTTTCTAGGACTTGTGTTTCAGCTAAGCAGTCCAAAAATGAAACTCAAGCAGAACGCATTGTCCTTGTGATACAGCCTCATGTCCTGTATGGCATTATGCTCCTTGAAAGGAGGCAAGCATACTGCCTGTTACGTAAATGGGAAGTAAGCATAAAACACTGTCATTGTCTGAGGCTCTATAAAGCAGCAGGTGTGTCTAACAATTTATGGAAGGTTTTAGTTGAATCAGCAAACTTCTCTCTTGAGACCTTCATGTTGACAAAGAGTAATAATAACCCCTCTTTATTTCTCTTTCTGGGGTCATCCATACAAGCAACCTCCTCCTTGCTCTCCCCTTTGTACCTTGTAGACAAATTTATCCTATGCTGTCCGACTCTGCTTGGAAGGATCCTCATCAATCTCATTTAATATTTGCTCTCTCCCTGCCATTCCCCAGTGAGAAGGAGTGAGTTTGAGCTTTTTGAGCTTTTCTTATCTCCTCAGACACAGTTATGTCCCTTTGTCTTTGTCTTTTTTTTTTTTTTGTCAAACTTTTGTCTTCTTTTTGTCTTAATTGTGAGGCTGGGAAGTTAAATTTCTTTGCGGTTTTCTGTTGGACCTCTGTCATTTACTCCTAGTCCCTCTTTAACAGGATAGGTATGTGGCAGATTGAAGTTATTTTATTCTTCATGACAAGGTGGCAAGTTTGCTTTGCAATCTGATTACACAAACTCTCAAATTATCTTCCTCTTCAGTGCTCAAGGTACAGCTAGGAAATCTGCTCTTCCTAATAGATTTCTTGGCTATTGCCCAGTCCCTGATCTGCACTAATTGCAAACTCTCTCTTTCTTTTTTTTTTTTTTTTTTTTTTTTTTTTTTTGCTATTAACTCAGTGGCTGATACACCTGCAATTCATGGAACAGTATGCTAAGTTTGAAGACTGGACATGACTTTGTAGTCTGGTTCCCAGTTAGTTCAGTTCTGTGTCTCTGTCACTTTTCTCCTTGAAGATGGCAAACTTCATCCTTTCCGCAACTTCTAGCCCTTTCCAATTTTACTGTTCCTCTTGATCTTTCCCAGACGTCTCATTCTGTCAGCGCCAGCAGACCTTTCATCCATGTTTACCTGGAAGACACTTTGTAATAGTCTTCTCCATGTACATCATCTGTGTAGCCAACTGTCCCTACTCTGACACAGTATTACCAAAACGGTAATAAAAAATGTAAATAGTTATTACTCTACAAGATTTAACATAAGGCAAGACATAAAGATAGCATATGCAAAGAATAAATATTAGTTAGCCAATTAGAGTAAGAGAAATTTATTTCAAGGCAAACAGAATTAGTTAAAAACCATGGAAACCCATGCCTGGGTCCCATCAGATATGTTGCTAGAGTAACTATGGCACTGCAAGGATACCACTCCCATCTCTCTGGGAGGTTTCTGAAGCACTGCAGAACTTTGTAGGCTCTCTGTGTCACTAGATTCAGCAATAGCAGCGCTTATTTAATAAGTATGTTTGAATGGCTTTCCTTGTGTCTCAGAGTGGCACTGCATCTGGCATTAAAATGCAAGGGCTGAGAAAATGAGAAAAAGGTCATCTGAACTGTCTGCAGAGACTCCTCCCAGAGAAAGGCCAGTTAAGGAAAAAGATGAATTAAAGCAAAAGGCTCATCTGGCAAGGGCAAGCAGAAGGGATGCGGACATGATGGGCTGCATGAAGCCTGTAGCAAGCAATGAGTTCAGCTGCCCAACGAAGAAAGTGTCTCCCTTCTACTGCTCAGAAATCCTCATGAACACTGAGGAAAGGGCTAGAAAGCTCTGGCAAAAATTCAAAGAGCACCATGACAGAGAAAACTGAGATTGACTGAAAAAAACACACAACACAATTCATTTATACTGCGTGCTTCCTCTGCTGGCAAAGTCTGTAGTACCACAAGCAAGAAATTACCTTAAAAAATATATGTATTATTTGAGAAGGATCTGAAGCTATGAACATACCTTACTTATGTAAGGTTTGAGCTTCCCTTCTGTGCTAACACTACCACGTAGCCAAGCATTTTGCTGTGGAAGAGGAAATTCAAGTGACACCCCAGTGACCGTGCCACTTGCAAGCAACAGCAGAAAGCCAACGCAAGCAGAGCTTTCTATCCTTTGAAATTTCATGAAATGATTTACTCTATTTTACAGTAAGATCAAATCCCAGGGAAGACCCATTTTCTTGCAAAAATTGGATGTAGTCATTTCTGGTATGGATAGCTTGAGCCAAATTCCCGAGTGGCATAACATGACTGAGGTTAATACAACAGGAAATGGAGTCAGCAGCGCTGCTCCAGGCCGGGCTGTGCAACATCAGCAAACTAGGACAAAAGGACTCCAGCAAGCTGCTGGCCAGCTGCGAATGGGTTGGTAGAAAGGCAGTCTAACGAAGTCACACATTCTGAATACAGAGATTATCCTACTTTTGTACAAAATATTTTTTGTTTACAGATTTGAGGTAGTATTTGACTGATCCACAGCTGCCTCCTTGAGCACAAGTCCACCTTCATCCACGCCAAGGCAACTCCTTCAGCAAGGAGGTGCTTTTAGACAAAGGTGAGCTAAGCTGCTCCTGGTGTTATCTAATGTCTGGATTGCTCATAAGGCTGCCTACTGATTGCACAGGAGCACAGAAATTAGACTCTAACTAATGTGCTTCAGCTCACTGTTCAAAATTAGGTGGGGTCAATCCAGGCCTCAAAACATGTTTGAGACCCCACTGAAATCAGTGGAAACAGAGAATCTCATTAGGGGCAGTGGATTTCATTCAGCTTTGGATAAAGCTGACAGGTAGTGTACGGAACTATGGGTGAGTACCCATGTAGCCATTCCATGTCTCCTTCGATGCACTGCTTCCTAGGTGTGTGCTGCAGTTGCCTGCTCTGTTTTCTTTCCTCTCAGGCTGTGAAGAAGACAATCTAGCTCTTCTTGTGACACCTATTAGAGAACATGTCAGCACAGATCCAGATAGGGACATCTGGGTTTTTCTGATGCCACGCTGTAAGCAACGGTGCAGCAGTGCTCAGCCTTGCTTGTACTGCGTGGGTTCATAATCCTCATCCCTATCTTTCTCCTCTTGTTCTGCCTTTACAGACAGTGGCATGCAATTCACAGTGTAATTTCATCTAGCTCAGTAGCTCAGCTGGAGCCTGACAAATGTTGAAATATAAACAAGAAACCTTAATCTTACAGAAGTGCAGGACATTGTGTATATAATCCCTAGATTATCAGCAATGAATATAACAGTAGAAATGGGCTCCATCCTGTACCAAGCAGAAAGTTGCTGCAAAGCTGCCTCAGCTCTGCTCTCTTGAAGCAGAAGTAAGACCAACAGCTAATTTGCCTGCTAAAATCTTAAAACAATCTTGTCTCACCCAGCCTTTCCCGCTTTGCTGTCTCAGGTTTCTGAAAACTAGGCAATGGTTGTGCTAAATACTTGAGATATATGGAGCAGCTATATGAGCAGAGGATTACACGCGGTCCCACTCCTGCCTGTGTGCACTGACAGTAGAGTTAGCGCCCCGGGGCTGCCTCCTTTTATACAAAGACTGGTGGAGCTGCTAACACAATTCCTGGTGAACAGCTTGGCACCGCAAGTCCTGAACACCCACAGAGCTGAGGCAGAAGCTGGAGGGGAAGAAAGAAACAAAGCATCCCTTCAGTTCTGCCTGCCTCATTTCACCGTTTCCACAGAAGACTGTCCCTCCTCGACCCCATGCTGTCCACAACACTTTTACATATGATTTTGATTTAAGACAAGTCTACATTATTCAGCTTGGATTTCTGTTCTTCATGTGGTAGGTTTAGTGCTGCAGGATCAGAGCCAGGGAATGTTTTGGGGGAGATTTATCTGTTTTCGTCTAAGGTGGCCAATATGAAGAAGTGGAATTTTTACGTGTTGCATGTTGGCACTGTCCTTTAGATGCATTTTGGCTTTTCTCTCTTCAGAGCTAGAAGACTTTCTTATATTGAATGCTGAAAACAGTGATTGCTTCTCTGTCAGACTGGTGAAAAGCACACCTTGCAGACATAAGACGGGATCCATCTGACTTCTGGCCTTTTGGGTGTGCAATGGGGTGACAAGGAATGCTGTCTGGCTCAAGCATGGAGGTGAAGGTGAAGCCAACCAGAGTTACAGACAGCGCTTTTCTTGCTATTGGAAATAAAATCCAAGCTGGTCTTAGAACAGATGTTGTCTGATAGTCTTAACTTCAGAATAACTACCGTGATTCCATGAAAGCATTTCTATAGGGGGGCTTTTATTTCTTTTTAATTTACCTTTTTATTATTTTTTCTGTGCCACACTAAAGCACATTGTGAGTTAGAAAAGAAATATTAGTTGTTTTTTTCTTTTTTTTTTTTTTTGACTTTGGTTTTAATACAGTTTGGATTTTGCTCCTAATTTTGGTGTTAGTCAGCATAGTTTCAAAATTGTCTTTGATTCCACTGGACAGCAGCACAACACAGAGAGAGGAATGTGTGGTAGGCTGCTGGTTCACCAGGAGGTCCTTTTGGATAGATAGGAATTAGGTTTTACTGTTGCAAACATCCTTCATCAACGGTCAGAATACAGTACCTGCTAATGAGCTTCTCACAAAGCTTTTTTTTTTTCCTTTTGTTCTTTAAAAGACACTCTTAAAAAATAATTTCTCCATAGTTTTATCTGCAATTTTAAGAAACAGTAGCTAAATTAATTATTCTAATGCAATCACTTTTACTGCTTATGATGGCCTTCTTCTAATCTTATTCATTTTATTGCAGTGACCATGAGACAGTAACTCTTTAGCACTCTATGTTCCCACCCAACCTCTGCAGAATGATGTTCTTGCATGCTCCGCAAAAAAGCTGAAAAACAGAATGTAAAAGCTCCCTTGAGCTTGGATTCATAATTAATATTGACATTTATGTTTACACTTTACAAATGTTTGTGCAAACACATTTCATATGGAATATAAGCACATTTAAAATAAAAGTATTCATCACCATATAATAGCTAAAAATGAGTTATAAGCCTGAGTATGAAAACAATTTTGTGCACTGTGGGACACTGCTCAAAAACTTTATACTAAAGGTATCCCCTCTGAAGACCCTACCAAACATTTAAGAAAAGCAATTGTATCTTGTTAAACTCCAAACGGGCTCAAGAACCAGAAATTAAAATAGAACAAACTACTGCTTATTCTAACTCTAGACTTTGCATAATAAAAAGTATCATTTCACCTTCCACATGAAATTCATCAAGTGTTGCATTATTATTTACCATAATAATATCTCTAAGAAAAAAAGACATTTTCTCTTGAATGATACAGCAGCTAGCTGATTTTGTTTTAAAACCCACTAAGTTCAAAGCTAATTTCTGTTCAATGCCATTTTCACTCTAACATTTTACTATAAAAGATTCAGAATTTATCATAACATTTATCATAACCTTTCACAGATCTATGTATCTTCTACCTCTGTTCAAGATACAGACCTTTATTCCATGGTGATGAAAATAAAGACCTCAGTGCTGCAAATATGTAAGCACATACATGACTCGGTATGTACCTGATGTGTATGGGATTACTTATACCATTAAAGTTAAATATATGTATCAGCCTGCATAACTGGAAACCAGTGCTGTGTGAGTTAAATGAAGGACATGTGCTCTGCTCTTTTCGAATATATTATCCTAACTGCACAAAATGTAAGGTGCTAGCTGATAATTAAGTACATACTGTTGACAATTGATTTTAAAATATTAAAATCTTTATTCCACTTTCCCCCTTGCACTCTCTAGAAAGAAAACTATAAACTTCCAAAATAAATCTTTGGAAACTTTTAAAACACAACCACTGATCTTTTTCAGAAGAAGCAAAAATATTAAGCATTGCCCAACTTCAAGCAAATATTTTCTTCTTGAGAGTGGAACATCAAAAGAGCTTGTGCATATAACACATCAAGCTGTAGAGCTGGCAAACATCCACTGCCATGTCCAGATATGAAACAACATAAAAGCGCTATCATTTTTCAACGTTTTACAGTTGCCATTACAGGCATTTTGCTGTAAATCATCTGCACCAAATAACAAGCATTATACTGGCTGGAGTAAGAGAATAAAATGCTTATCTGATCACTTGGTAGATCATCTGACACTCGTTGAGAACAGCAGGCTATCACCTGGGGTAAAGCACTTCAGTTCAGATGAAGGCACCACTATCAATAGAGATCTGCACAACATGTGTTTCTGGTATGGAACACATGCTGCAAGAAAATAAAAAGAGCCTGAATATATCTGTCAGCTTGGAGCCTTTGAACCTTTTTGGGTGAACACTGCATTAAGTATCAAATCTCTTTGGTGAAATCATGGCCCTCCTGGTATTAGAGGCTGAAGATCTGTCACTGAGCCTACAGGACCCGGATTTTACCTTGTGTCTTCCCAGTGCAAATATTAACCAGCCATTCAACCTGTGCTTGTTCAAAACAAAACTTTATAGCTTGTATCCTCTAACATACATTCAGTGTAAACTGTAAAGTGTATGATGTTGCTTTCAAAGGTAAGAAAATCTTCTGTTGCCTACTACTACATCCCAACAGACCAATATGATATATTTGCATCAGGATTTACCTTGAAGAAATTTGGATTGATCTTACCTTTAAAAAGAGCTGTGAATGATAAATCTTTAGAAAGATGAGAACAATAACCCTTCAAATTTCAGATGACTCATACTAAAATCAAATTTTGCACTCATATTTTATTCACTTCCAGCAGTAATGACAAAATAAGAGTGAATTTTAACCATGATATCAGACACCTAAAGAAGAAAATTCCTTTTAAGTTGCTCTCCAAACTCAACGCTTTGGCAACAGCAAACAAATCAAATTTTTGTTTCCAAGATTCATTTTTCATATAAGAACCCAGAGCCATACTAATCTCACTCTGAAAATAAGGCAAGTACTTTAGTATTCAGCTAACACATCCGTAGGGATTGCCAGACAATTTTATATCTCCTACCTGAAGAGATGGCAAAACCTAGGGAGGCATGCAGACTCTTCTGAAAATTAGGGTAAAGAAGAAAGTTTAATATAGATAAGAGAGAAGTTGCCATAGATAAACCATAAACTTGAGTAAGAGAACTGCCAACTGGGAGAGAGATGAGATCTCTAAACCTGACAGAAACTGGATTTTGCATGAAAAAATTCCTCTTTTTTTTTTTTTTTTTTAACTCCAGATGAGGTAATTAGATACTTGCTTTCATGATTTTGTTGTTTTCTTCTGGGTGAAAAATCCATCCAGTTTGCAATAAAACACTCTGCACATTAATGCAGCACACAGTTATTTAAAATGGAGTTAGTATTATATACCAGCAACTTCCACAGAATGCAATAAATGTATTTCCTTTAGGCATTACCTCAGGAATTTACACTAGAAACACAGGAAAGACTGATCTCAATATTTTCACCTATAAAAACTCTCACAGCCATGATCAGAATGACCAAATACATGTGCTTCACACAAAGATATAATTTTCAGTTACTTACTGCTATGCTTCCCCGGGGGAGCTTTGCTGGCTGCACTTTATAGGGCATGTTCTTAACTTCGAAGGACACGTTGGAAGAAAGAGTATAGGGATCGTTTTTTCTCTGAAATTATATAAAATGAAGAAATTATTAAAAACCATGTTTCTACTTAAAAGCATGATGAGAAATAAGCAGAGAAAAAATAGAGAGAGCTCATTTCCTAAGGCAAAGATGGTTTCTTTTGGTAAAGGGTCCATCAGTCCTGTGACCTGTATGTATCCACAAATAATAGAGCATAAAGCTGAAATACAAAGACTGCATGTTCAAAGCATGGAAGAAGGGTTAGATATGTAGAAGGGCACATGCAGTTGTTTCTCATATTTCTCACCGCAATAGGAGACTAGGGAGTTTGAAGGAGAGGAAGGTTTATGGAGTGTCTGTGTTTTAAAACCTTGCCTCTGCTCACAAAGCCCAACAAGAACCAGAGGTATCTTGAGATTTCCAGGCCCATGCTGAGACCAGGCTGGTACAGTTCTGTGATGGCATCAGAGGAATGGTTGTGAATTCCCATCAAAGAACTATAGGGACAAATATCTTTGCACTTTACTTAGGGTGTGATTGGCTTCCCATTGCAGTAGAGTTCATAAGAACCAGAACAACTCAACTTGATTTTTTACTACACAGTGCAACTGCAATAGGAATGTATCATAGCCACTGCTTAACAGGGTGCTAACAAAATATTTACATAGCTCTCATTAAACACTTCAGCATATCCAGAGATGTACAGAATAAACAAATGTAGCTCTGTCCATCCTCTGTCTTTCATTTAAACTTGCTAGTATTTATTAGAGATTCAATTACATTAGTTTAGATTCAATTAGGCAGTATTTTTTCTGGTTTAGAATGACTCAAAACTGTTATATCATACAGCTCATGCTGAGAGCTTCAGTTAGTGCTGTCACCTCATTAGGAAGCCATATAGGCACTGACACACTACATCTGACTGTCTGTCTGTCTCGTGCTGTTGTGGCCTCAACAGCAACCTCCATTCTGCGCAAACTGCCTTGAAATGGTAGTCAAGTGCGAATATGTCCCTTGGAAAAAAGACGCCTAAATCTGTAATGAATTGGTGTAAAACTTGACATTTGAAAGTGCACACTCTTTAGAAGAACCATAATGGTGGCAACATTTACTACAATGGATACACGTATTTTCCACAAACATACTTTGAATCCCGTTGAGATCCTGACATCATCAGTATCTAACTGGAACTAGCTTTGAAGGTTAGGTACACCAGGAATCGAGTAAATCACAGAATCATAGAATATCCCGAGTTGGAAGGGAGCCATAAGGATCATCAAGTCCAACTCCTGAATCTTTCAGTACACTTTGAGTTTGAGGTCTTTCCATTTCGCTGAATGTTATGTTGTCACAGAGAGAAGATCCTGCATGCTAACTACCTGTTTTCTTGTTTTTATCCCAAGGAAGGATGCCTAACTGGCTACCATGCTCTTCTGGAAGTCAAGAAACCTGCTTCTCATTCCAACTCTGCAACTGATTTTTCTGGGTAACATTACATGTGACTTATCTTGCATATCCCATGTCAAGTCAGGGTAATGATATGGATCTCCTTTAAAAGTGCATTGGTAAGCCCCGAAGAGAATGAAATAAGGCCTAGTAGTTATGACTAACATATTCCTTTGCATTAGACTCCTTGAGGTAAACAACTTTAGTCTTTTATATAAGAATATTTTTGAAACACTTAATCATTTCTGCTACCTGTCTCGATCCTTTTTGAAATATCAGAATTCAACACAATATTCCGCTGCTGATTTATGGAAAGGTAGGGCCTTGTAAGTGAAGCACTCCTCTGTTTTGGTACCAGCTGCTTACAGATTACATTGAATAACAGACGAACTGGGATGAATTTTAAACTATCCCAGTAACCTGAGCCAAATGTAAATTCTACCCTATCCATTTTGCAAAGCTCAGTTGCCTCCCCTGCCTCCCCATAATCTCCAAGCACTTATGAAATTTCTCCCATCTTCCAGGTTGACTAATGTGGAAGTACCAAAAGCCATTTGTCATTTTCTGAAGTCATATTTGTATTTAGTACCTAAAGAAACCCACAGTATTTCCTATTTTTATAATAATTCATATGAAATTCTTCTGTATGTTGCATTATATAGTGCTTTATTAATCATTAAAATTATTCTACCTGTCATAACAGTTTATTTTATCGACTGTAATTGTATCCAGTGCGTTTAGAAAGACCCTGTCATTTCCTAAATCCCCTTCTGCAAGACTTTCTCATTCCTTCTACTTCTGGCACATTTACGAGTTCTGTTCCATTGACAAGACTTAGTTCCTATGCGATTATCCAAAATCTTTTCCTCCCTGCTAAGTGTTGTTTTTCTCTGGAATTTCCAGTTGTACCAAAGGTATAAATCTTATCAGTCTAAGACACCTTTTCATCTGTTTTATGGAATAAAGACTGAGGTAAAAAAAGACCCCGTGACAATTTTGACCAGTGTTTTCAAAGTAAAAAGTTTTTTTTTTCTTATGTTTAAATGGCATTCCCCATATTTGACTTGTTCTGTCACTGAATATCACTGAGAAGAGCCTGGCTCTGTCTTCTTTACTTCCACCTATAACTGGCCAGCTCCTTTTGCACTTGTGGGTGCATCCCATCAGGTCACTTGGGCTTTTTGTATGTCCAATTTTTAAAAATATTCCCTAAACAGATGCTCTTCCACTGAGGGTAAATGTTCATTGCTGCAGGTTTTCCCTCTTGTTGCAGAGGCCTCGGATTACTGTATGTAGATTTTACTAGTAAGGAGGCATCAAGTAACTTGGCCTTCTGCACACTCCATTCAGCAGAAGGTCCATATTTTCCCCAGCCTTTCTTTTCTTCTGATGTACTTATACAAGCTGCCTTGATGCCCTGTAAGTACCTTGCTAGGCTCAGCTCCTGGTAGGCTTTTGCTTTCCTAACCGCTCAGAGAGCATCTCTATATTCCCCAGCCAAAACCTACTCCAGGTCAACTGACCCTGCTTCCACTCTTACAAGTTTCTTTTTTACACCTGAGTTTTACCAGGAACTCCTTGTTCATCCATGCAAACCTCCTGCCACCTTTGCTTGACTTCCCGCATGTCAGGGTGGACTGGTCTTGAACTTGGAGGAGGTGATCCTAGAGAATCAACTATCTCTCCAGGACTGCTCGTTTCTCTAGTATCATCTCCCACGGAGTTCTTCCAAGCTGATCCCTGAAAAGGCTGAAGTCCGCTCTCCTGAGGTCCAGGGCTGTAGTTCAGGTATTTGCCTTGTCCCTTCTGTTTTCTGTTTAAACAACGAACTTTCTCTTCAAGTATATGAGTGCTTACTGGTGACACGAAGCCAGCATATTTATTGCCTTCTGGAATTAATTTGGCTATGCCATAATTTTGTTCTTTTAAAATACCAAGAGCAGCTGAATGTTTATTATCAGAACATTTAACCTCTCCTTTGGGCTTGTATTAGGAATGAGCAATATGAAGAAAATTGCCTTAAGTGACTTACATAGAGATAGTCAAATCAGCTCCTTAATACAGATGACATCTAATGGAAGAAACTACATTTTCTATCAACAGTGTTTAAAATAAGATTAAAAAAAGCACTGACTTAATATTAGACTTAGCAAATAAATAATTTTTATACTCTTTCATGGTGCTTAACATCTATGAGATGGTCTTCAGAAAAATATTTTTTTCTTTACCACATTAATTATTTTCCATTTTCAGACTCAAGCCGTTCTTCATTTTTCTGTGAGAGTCCAAGCACTGACTTCTCATATGCAGCCCCAGAATGTTTCTGTAATTGTGCAATAATTTGCATTTATAATTCCAGAACTCTCTCTGCCTGAAAAAAAGTCATGTTTTCAATTGTAAGCATTCATATTAAGCAGGATTCTGGCTATGATTTATATGATTTATAAAAGTAATTGTAATGGATAGGTAAGATATGTTACATTATTGAAGAAGTAGGTATTAAACAAAGGTACAGTGAAGGCATTAAGTCCCTTGAAATATCCTATAAAGAAATGCAGTGCCCATAGAAAAATAAATCCTTCCACCTACTATACATGGCTTATTTAATTTTCAGCTTATATCAGCAATAAGAACAACAGAGGAGAATATTTCCTGTGGATTAATGCTTCACTGGGGTTAATAACCTGGGGTTGTACCCACAGCTATTAAGTGTTCTCAACCCATCATTAGGCCCTTGGAAATGCTGCACATCTCCATTGCTGTAAAGCAATATAAAAGACTAGAGGGGATTTTCCTGTGTTCACAGAAATGTGTGTTTGTGGCAAAGAGCTTTATAACAATGACTGTGGTCAGCATCAACTGGAAACAGGATTTTACTTGTTCCAACACCTTGGAGATACAGGCAGCTGTCTCTCTTACTGTGCTGTTTATAATTTTCAAGTCATTTGTGAGAAACTGCATTTCTTTACCACACCATTTTTTAAACAGCGTATATTTAAATATTCAGTGTTTACTGGAAGCAGCAGGACCTGTGGTTTGCAATTCAGCTGAGGGCTTCATTACGGCTCAGAGGAAAGGGAAGAAGGAATTTAGTCTCTGAATGTCGGCGCCTAATGGCCAACAGTGGGTGCCCAGCCCTGGCTACTTGGGCCTTCTGAAGCTCCCATCATGGCAGAGCCTGCTCTCGTACGCATCGCTGAGACAGCTCTTTGCCTGAGTGCTATTGAGACAAACAGAAATAACGTGGGGAGTGCTGGAAACTCCTGGACAATTTAAAGGAGAGTTCTCCAAGCTCCAGTTGAATGCTGGCGGTTCCTGCAGGGAGCTTAGGCAAAGACCCAAAGTCTCCAAAAAGCATCTTTAAAGTGTACAGAGGCATCTTAGAGGGCAGACTAAAATGCAGAGGGTAAATCTGGTCTAGACTGAAGGGAAGAGAAATAGCACTTCCAGCAGCTTAAAGGTGTCTGACGGGTCTTCGATTTTCTGCAGGTTTGAAGAGTTTCCTAGTAGAGAGACTCCCCAGAATGACTTTGTTCCACTGCCTCTAGGCAGCGTTGTTCAACAATACTCCAAAATACTCTCCTTCTGGTTAGATGTAGTCTAGTGAAGTCACTCTAGCTGAAGGGCACGTACTTTCTCTACAGCAAGTTGCGGTGGAATTCTCCCCCAGAAACTGTTATCTCTTGCATACAGAGTTCGGTGCTGTGGTAACAACATTGGCTCTGCTGATTAAAACCTGTTTCCCTTCGTGTCCACTGGAGTCTGGCACATTTTAGAGAGGAGACAGTAAGCAATATTGTGTTTCCTTTTAAATATATACTTTGGGAATTCGTTAACTTGCTTTCTTTGACCCACACCTCCAAAAAACTTTTTTTACTCCAGTAAAGAGTAGCTTACATAAATGCTGAGAGTAGAGGTCATGCAACTATTTGTTCTTCTATTAATTCATTAAAAAGCGTGTCTATGATTCAAAAAGTCAAAAAGTACTTGTGCTGTTTGTACTAAAATGGTATGTTCATGCGAATATATCTTTTGAACAGAGACAATACATCTCCTCTGAAAATCAACACATCCTCATCTCTACCTTTAATCTCTTACACTTGACATATTGTATCTTCTACATTCATTGAAATAGACTATTTCAAATTAATTGATAGATGCAGATACTTCCTGGGATTTCAGATCACTTTGACATAGATTTTAATGGTTATCAGTTTAAGATGTTTGTTTTTCCATTCACCTAACTTTATGCACACTTCAGCACATCTATCAAGATCCTCATGTTCTGCTTTGTTAATATTTTGACATTATTTTAAGTAACAATGAATGAAAACAAAACTAGCCTACACCCAAAAGAACTTCCAGCTGGCCCAGCCCAATGCCAAAGGCTCTTTCTTTCTAGCCTTCATTCCACATAAACAATCAAATCCAGTATAATATGGCATTTTTGGCCACACGCAGTTTTCCTTTTTACTTATTTTGTTTCTTCAAATAACAACAGTTGCTTGACGTAAGGGCAAATTTCTCTGACAATTTCCTCCTTTTGTTTTTATATGTGGCTTGAAGGGCAGTGCATCAAATTTATGGCTTTCAGTCCTCAGTCTGAATTAAAATAATCTACTTAAACTTCCATGGCAATTATCAAGAGACCAAGATCTCTCTCACTAATTTGTCTATTGCCTCCCTGTAGGAAAACTTTCTGTGTAGCCTGGTGCATTGCTTCTATCCACTGACAGGGAATTTAGGCTGGCTGCAGTTATACTTCAGAAAACACTTCTGTAAGCTTCCCTTGACTGAGACGTGTTCCACTGGGCACAGGTAGAGGTTCTACACTGGGGGATGCTGAGGATAGAAATTACTGTTCCTTGGGGTCATATCTCTTTTGCGGATGGAGTAATTCCTCCCATAGGAAAGAGGAGATGGAAAAAAGTGATTCGATAAAGAAGCCTATATAAGAGGTAGATCTGTCTCCTGTCTTGGGCCACCTCCACCAGTTCACCTCTGCTCTGATTTTCAAGCCTCTGCAAACACCACACGTGCCATGGAAAGGACAGTCTGTGTGGCTCCACTGCACTGCTTATCTGCATTCTGCCTCCAATGGTCTTTGTGCAGTTAAATTGACTTCGTGTCCCAAAACCACTACCTGGCTTACCTTCTGCCACACTAAGAAGAGTTTCTGAGTTTACCAGTAGTAAAATATGGAGATTCTCAACAAATTTTCTCATTAAGGAAGTACACCTAGAGCATACACCCTAACAGTGATGACAGCTCCAGGTGTAGGCAATGAAGGCAAAGGGAGGTGAGAGTACTGGAAGGACTTCTAGCTGATGGCCCCAAATACCACGGTACTCCATCAGGCTCTTTTTCCTTTCCTGTGCTCTTCCAGATCAATGGATTTCTTTTTGTGTCTAAATGTGCTTCCTGAGCAGCAGGGAACACCATCATCCTATAAAAGAAGGGATGTGAGGTTTCTCAACCTAAGGAGGAAACTGAATTCACATCTTCCAATCATGAATTCTCTGACCATTAGACTGCCAGCTCTAAATCTTGTGACTGAATTTTGAATAAACAAAGTCTTCCTTAAGTCTTTCAAGTAATGTTGTAGGTTATTTCCCCTTGTGAGTGATTTTTGGATTTGCATTCTGAAAGGGTGGAAATACTCCTGCCTAATCCTGATGTTCCTGCCTGCCCTCCTGATGAAGGAGAGCACCACCCTGATGGTTAATGCAGGTCTGTTTGTTTCTCTGAGGTACCAGATTGTCTCTGTATGCTGTACTGGGACCCTACATACTAAAAAGCTTCAGGTTTTGGATTCCAGCCTGGAGCCAGGCAGTTAAGATGTGGGTGTCACAGCACTGATTGTCTTTACTATTTCCATATTTAGGCATCTAAAGATCTAAGAAATTGGAGCAGTGCATGTTCAGAAACACTGAAAAGATGAGTATTTTGTAGAGAAGCCAAAACATGGATTTGCATTTTAAGGGAGCACCTGCTTACAGACTGGCTGCCATATTTCTGTTGCTTTTGAGCTTTCTCAGATTAAAACTAAATTTCTCTCCCTTCTAGCTATTAAAGCTCACGTAGGCAGGGGTGCCACATTCAAATATCTGGATTTGTGTAAAAGCCAAGAGAGAAACAACACAATTACATTCAATTGCAGAAAGAAATCAAATAAACTTGAAACCTCTTGGGAACCTTGCACACCTTCTGTGTTTGTTGTTTTTTATCTTACTGTCTCCTCAGGCTCCCCAGAAGGAGATTTTCATCATTGTGAGGAACTTTCAATACAGGCTGAAAAAACAGTCAAGAATGAGCTGAGTCCTACTTCCCACAGGGCTGTAAGTGTCCGAAGAGCTTGGGGACTGGAAGGAAGTCACACATCAGACAGATGGCACAGATTCATCATTTAGAAATATATTTTCAGAACTGATGTTTTACTACCCCGCTCCTCGGTATTATATTTAGAAATAGCCATCAGAGTTCAAAGAACACTGGGCAAGATCCCCTTGGATCTCCCTCTGATGACTCAGAAATACCACGATTAGACAAGTGGAGACATAATAGAGCCCTAACAGCACACAACGTAACGTGGCCATGTAAGGTTGTTTCTCTTTTGCATGAATCAGGCTACTATTTGCTAGATCAGCAAGTCTGAATCCCAAAGTCAGCATTAGGAGAGGGTTCACATTTACAGCCAGGCTTTGAAGTTAATCCAAAAAAAGTCTGTGATTCTTCTTGGCTTTTGCACAACGTCTGTCTCTATCTTTGTTGGCTGGTTGAGAAATTTGGGCTCCTTTTGTTTACTTAAACATGTCTAATCATTGCACGTCATTTAGCTGTTATTTGTTATGGGCGTTTGGGTTTTAAGGTGACAAATTGCAACTGTCAAGAGGCAAAGGGGGTCAGCTGTTGACAGTTAAACTAAGTGGAAAAGGAAGCAGTCACTCAATGCAGGGCTGGTCTGTTGTGGCAACAAAATACACAGGCTCATCCATAGACCTCTGATGAGAAACATGAATTACTTCATCCTACCTTTAACCAATCACATTGAATTTTTATCGGGTTTGCATTAGAGTATCTATAAGGAGACATTAGCATATCTATGAGGAGAAAATGCATACTGACAGTTTGTGCTCAACTGTAATGAGCACAAAGAATTTCTTCTGCAGATCATCATATCTTCATTTAGATTATAACACAGTTGAGGAATGTTGCACGACACCATCATCCTGCTTGCTTTGGCATATGAAATTCTGCACATTAAGTGCATGTGCAAAAGAGTTTGGGATGTTGCTGTAGAGAGAGCAATTTTTCCTCTCAGTTTCTGTACAAAAACATTAGTGTGGGGTTCAGTCTGTCCCTTGAATGCTGTGTCCTGGTTCAGAACCATCACATCCTCATTATTTTGACTGTATTTTAATCCTCAGTTTGAATCTGCAGATTTCAGCCATGCTAACAGCAGTAGTTTTTTTAGGTGTACCTTACCTTACTTCTGGGATGACCTTAGGAACTCAAAGTTTACAGGCTTACTAAAAGCAAAAGATGCCCTTTTTAGGCAACTAATTATGCTCTATCATCTTTTATGGTGATGGCTGTATAACTGTTCTTTTTAAAAGGGGCTTTGAGAAAGCAAACTGTTTGGAGGTGAGTGGGAGGAAGGCAACCAGATCCCATCACACTACTTGCTTTCTCTCTCTTCTCAATATATGTTTGCATGTGAAGCAGGGGTCATGTTATTCTGGCAGCTTTTTAGACATATATGGGAAGATGCAACAGTTCTCTGGTGACTACTGTTTTTATGTGGAAAAAAATTCCTGCTGCTTTAAGTGGAGTTTTCTGTGAGTCTTTCTTTTATAAAGCATGTAAGCTACTATCTGAAGGAAACAGAAATGCTTCTGAAGGATATAGATAAAAGGCAAAATCCTCAAAGTCCATAAAAAAACCCTTGTTTGATAGCAAGGGTATGTAAGGACAGTGCAGTACTAAAAGGTATACTTGCAGGAGTGTTTGTCATGGGGTCTCAGCACCCAGGGAGCCTACAGGATGGCTCATTCCAGCCCCTGCCCACAGGCTGGGGCAGGATCCACCTCTGCCTCAAGCTCACTAAGTGGAGGGGGATACAGTCATAGCAAGAAGGATTTATTAGGGGAGAAGGAGGAGCTAAAGGGACCACAGCATCCTCACTGGCACTGCCTGTGTGTTTGCACACACCTGTGTCCCAAAGCAGAGCTGTGGCCCTTCTCCACCATCCAGATCAGGAGGGCAGAGGGTGTTTAAAATCAGATGGACAAAACATCCTCTGAAGACACCTCCCTGTCTTGCCACTGACTAGAGTTAGAAAACCACCTTTGGCATGTAACTTTCAGATGACTAAAATTGGGTAAGATGAGTCCTCCTGCTCCTGTATTAATCATGCCACTAAATTTCATTCAGTTATCCTTCTTCTGAGCCTAAGTTAGGTTTATCATCTAGAAAAAGCTTATATTTAAGCTTTTTTAATATAAGCTCTTTAGCTTATACTGTAGAAAAAGATTCTGTCTTGATTAGGAGACACCTAGTCTTTTGTAGCTAGTTTCTTCCAACTGTTACAGATCCTCGGTCACAAACAAAATCTCAGAGAACTGCCCTCTGTTTCTCATTAAATTTGTTTAGCTTTAATCTCTTATAGTTATTTTTTGCTACATACTAAACTGGACTCAGAAAAACATTTATGAGACTAACTCCCACTGAAAGAGCTGTAAATACCCTAGAAAACTGGTGTCTAGGATCTGTGCAAGGGGGTTCATTTATAGTTTGTGGGTTTTTTTTGGTTGTTTTTTTTTGTTGTTGTTTGTTTTGTTTTGTTTTTGTAACAAGACAAGGCTTTGGTCCTTGCACAGTTAGATTTCACCAGCAGAATGATGAAGAGAAAGACTTGATGGAATCCCAAACGTGACTTATCTTGTTCCCAGTACTGTAGCTAAGGCAGCTAAGCTCTATCTTTTGTTTGGTGAGAAAGATGGGGAAGGTTCACTGGTGACATTGCTTGGACACAGCAGTGGTCAAAATTATCATACATGGTTGTAGACATGGATAATTTCTTTGCCTCTCTGTCTGTCTCTTTGTATTAGGGACAGTGAAGTAGCTGAGCTAAGCTCTTAACTGAATTTAACAGGGACTAGCCAGTCTGCTAAGATCCCACCTGCTCTCTTGTTTCTCTAGGGAAGCAAGTTAAACGGGGAAGAATTTCTTTTATCTACCTTCACATTTGAGGAATAGAAGAAATTAACTTAAAAGGTATGAAGAGCTCAATTTAAAGCTCCCATTGTAAACTGAGCATTCTCCATTTTTCTCCCGCTAGGGTAAGAGGCACTGTGGGGATAAACCATTCTTCTCCCACAGCTATGGGGAACACAGGAAGGCTGGTTCCAGGTAGAAAGACCAGGAGATTTGAAATTCCTTGAAGAAGGAAAGTGATAATTGACCCGTTTGATCAGGATAGGATCCGCAGTTATTTCCTAGTTAACAGTGATCTTAATTTAAATTTCTCAGTGTACTGTTAAAGGTATTCATCCAGAGTGCTGATAGTCTTACCAATCTCTCATGCAGAGTGCTTAAAAAAGTTATCTCTCAGAAAAACAGATCCTTCAGAGAAGCACTACAGCAACATACGTCTGGAAAGTTTTACATTTCAGATCTCAATATATACTGTGGGATTTTTTGATATCCAAAGACAAGATGTACTATGTTTATATTTTCAGTAACGTACATGTAATTAATAGAGAGGATTCCCTCAAAATGATCTTTTGGAAAACACTACTGTAAAAAGAGGCAAGTCCATAACAACCATCCATGTAGTACTAAAGACACATGGCCAGCTACAAGGTACCAGCTCACAATGCAATCCCACTGCCCTAGGCACTGTAAATACAACTCTGAGAATAGGTGAAGTTGGAAATGCAAGAATTTGCAGAAAGTTGTTCATTCTTTCCATGCACTGCCTTTCTTTTTAGTGGTAAATCACACGTCATCTCTACTTGAGTGTTGTACGACATATGAGCTTGATACGTATTACCCTAGATTAACAGACAATAACAATTTATTTGTAAACTGGACACAGCGTACACCGTCTACTGTTTGGTTCCAAGACAGATCTTTCACCAGGAAAGATACGAGCAAAGCAGAAAGCAGAAAGAAAAACAGGAAAGGTGTTTAAAAATCATTGTAGAATTTTCAGGGAAAGATTCAGGACATGAGTTTGAGAGGGACTGACAGTGAGAGAAGGAAAAGCAGCATGCATATGACATGAACTAGTGAGATGCAACCTTCAAAGAAAGTGATAACATAAAAGGGTTTGCTTTTGGCCCATTTAATTTCATCATTTATATTCTTAAATATCTGGTCAAGCAAAAGATGCAGGGATACGTGTGTATAGAAAAAATTTTGTTTGCATTACCTGCAGGAAAGTTTGGGCCCATAGCCGGGACCTGATTTTTAGTGCTGCGCTCTTCCCTCTTTCCAGTTGTCCCACATTGCAGGAAATTAGGATACACTTCACATTTGTACAGTTCTGTGTACAAAAAAAATGGGAAGTCATACATATGCTTTAAAAATGTAAGAAATCACTTTCAAATGCTCAGAATTATCAAAACCAATCAACCTTCCCTTTAAGAGTTAAGAAACCAATAATTTTATCTAATACATATGAGATACCTCATGAGTGATTGTGAGAATATAAACCAAGACAGAGATTCTTTTTGCACCACCAGTGAATACAACCAGCTACTGTAGTACTGAAAATGAAAGCAATAACTTTCACCAATTTAGTTTGAAGAACTCTTAAAATGGCTGGGTACTTATCAAGCATGAAGCATTTGCTTTGTCTCTATCTGTCAGTCATTTTGTCATTTCAACACATACTTTTCTGTTCTCTATGCCTGAAGCCTATATTTATGTTCTTAAATCTTTCCCCTCTTCCAACTCTCCCAGTTTTCTTACCGCTATTTACATTATAGCAGCCAGAACGTTTGCTGAGATTCATTAGTTGCTCTACTTGAAACTTGTGGTCCGTGAAACATTCCTGATGAGCAGTGATTCTGGCTTATACACAGGACGGAAGGCAAAAGCCAAGTAATGCAACTCAAAACTATATACCGTGTTAAAGTCTGCCAGAAGAATGTCACAAAAATTGTTAGAAACTGACTGGAAGCCACTGGAGGGAATGAGCAGAGTATCATGGGGAAACCACAGAAATGATGGGGTTGTTTGGGGTATAGAAAGGAAGGCAGATCTCACAGAAAAAATGATTAAAGTGTGTCAGGGTTTGAAAAAAAAAAAGTATAGCTGTATATATACAAATGGTGTTTACACCAAAAGTTTGGTTTAATTCAAGAGGAAGACTAAGGTTTTAATTAATTCATATTTTTATAACAAAGCATACATTACCTCTCTTACAGATACCTCACTAACACTTATGCCAGAAGATCTTGTGACCTTGATAGCAAAGCTGAGTTCTCACATGTACATTCCCTCAGGGGAGTAAGAATGGCTGTGCTGCAAAGCCCATACTTCAGAAACTGAGATGATGATGGATGTAATAGATGTGAAAACACCCTTAAGGAATCCTATTTCTTTATGGACAGCTTTCCCTGCAGATTTCTACCTTATTACAAGTTAAATAGAAGCTGCATGCTTAAGCACCCTTGTCTAAATGTGCCTGAAAATGAAACTGGAACTTGCAAACTACGATTTTTTTTTTTTTTTTAAAATGAGGATTTCAGAGTATCCGTTTATTTGGCTTTTCATATTTAAACATCCTCCATCCAGATTTATTTATCTTGCAGGAAGGAGGAGAGCTGTATTCATTAATCATAGTGGCCAAAACCACATATTAACAAAATAAATCATTAGTATGCAAAAAGCCTACTTTTGGCTGACATTTTAGGACCTGAACACATATTTCTATTTTTTCTAAGTAATGCATTTAGCCCATAGTGATTTTCAGAATACTTTAACATTAGAACTAAAGGAAGAGAAAACAAATGTTTAATAAACATTATAAATACAATAAGAGGTTCTCAGAATATTTTTCCTTTCTGTGAAAATGTTTTGATGAAAATGAAAATAATTTAAAATTTCTGAAGAAAGAATATAAAATTTTGATCAAAAATTACCTTTAGCCAATTAGGCATTTTCAGCAGCAACATTTGCTTTCCATAATCTCTCAATGACTCAAAATTAAGAAAAAATATATTTTGGACTTCTAGTATGCAATGAAGATGTGGAATTGGGACTAGTTTCTAACTGAACATACTGATTTGCTTACTTTTGTATGCCCATCCTGAAAAAACCCTGCTATATTTCCATTGGTAGGCACTGTACCCAATCCTATCTCAATTTATGCTTATCTAAAGCATATTGTACTCTAAAACTGCTCATCACATGTGCCAATTTTGTATTCCGATGTACTCAGCTAAACAGTTTCTGTCTACATCAAGCAGCTGAAAAATCTCTGCTTCATATTTTAAACTGAGTAATACAGACACAGTACATACTTATGATCTTGGTTAACCATTCACAGTTGCTGCAGTGATTTCTATGCTGGCAGCATACAAGCCTAATCACTGAGAAAGACAACTGACAATTAAGGTATTACTGAAGAATGGATTAAATGTTCTGTGGTATTGACTGGTATGTCTTTGAAAGCCTAGGCATTTTTCCTTCAGCCCCAGTGGAATCAGATTCTTCCCAGGCTACTAGGTTAATGTAAGAATTACATAGGCATCAGCAGTGATTATTGTTTCAAATGGGTTCATCTGTGATTTTGTACTTAATAACATTATGGTATTCATTACTTTCAGATTCTATCTTTTTCCTGTTACAAAAATTGCCAAATTAACCTTCGGAAGCAGCATAATTATTCTATTACTCCAGAATACTTAGGTCAGTGAGGTGCTTCTCTTCCTACCAAATTCTGGTGATGTCAAGGAATTCAAAAATGAGCCTGCAGCAAACGGCTTAATAACAGAATGGACTGCATGAAAGAAACTGCCCGAGGTTCATAAAAATAAATGGCAAGCACTGACCACATGAATCCCACGACTGACCTCAAGGTCATCAACTTTGAACACAGCCTCTGGGCATGGCGAGCTGATGCCTATAGTGCTTAAGTATCCTTGAGATTGAACATGGAATTCAGGAATGGAAAAAAAGAAAACCCTTCTGAAAATACAGACAAGTAGAAATACTCAGGTACCAGACCAACTAATCAGAACTATTTTCCTGGGCTAGATAGGAGAGAGATCTTTGCTCTTGCTCATAATTTTAAGCACCTCAGCTGCTTTGGAGCATTAGTTGGAATGTTAAAAACGCGGTAACCTGTCCCATCTGCCTTGCTTGTGGCACTCGAAAGGGAAAGTCCTACCTTTCCAAGTATACATATACTTACTGACAGAATCAAATATACTCCAAAGTATGTCAGAGCTGTTACTTTCCATGAAAACATTAATTTTAAGCATGAGCTATTGTTTATGAAAGAGCCAGAACACCAGGAGCCAAGTTAACAAGGAAAGACTTACATTTCAGAAGTCAGAATCTGAAATTTCATTCCTGGAACAGGGGCCTATTCTCTAAATTTGTACTGAACCTCCCTGTGATAAGTGTGTCATTGCATGACCACAAAGGTCCATCTGTGTGCATGCAGCCAGAAGTAGCACAGCTAGGAATTTGGTATGCATGATCTTTAATGTAAAAAACTGCCAAACAAAATCTCCAGCCTGTGGCACAGTGATATGTAGTAAACAATATTTTACAATAAGAGGATAAAAATTACTTAGTATTTACAAACCTGTAAATAAATTGCAGTCAAACTGATAGCCACTTTGATTATACTGCATACATAGTCCCAGTTTATAGATTTTAGTTAACTCACCAATATTTTTGCAGAGTTTCTCCTGTAAGGTTCTGCAACTGTGACCTCCCTTCTCCTGATATAATGAGAAATTGTGGAATTATACAAAAAAGCAGCAAGTTCAGGAGTGTCTTGTGGAATAGCAAACTGCAAAGAGAAACAAAAAAGCAAATGGTAATGATGTATCACACGATGAATCTAACAGATCTGTTCCCTTCTCAGAGGTCTTGAATTTTGGATTAACATTGTTTTTTTTTTTTCTTTTTTTTTTCCAGTTTAACAACTCAGCCATGAGAGTATACTGTCTTCAACTAGGAGTATGACTAGTAATAGCACAGCTAGATATTGCCTGGTTATAGGAATTACAGTAGGTAACATTTTTTTCCAATCTATTTTTACTGGAGTCATTGCTGTACTTATTTTTCTTAGGTGCTTGGGACTGGATTCTGATCTCTATAACAGGATAAATTTGAAGTTGCTGCACTGAAATCTGGTCATTAGCTCAGATCAGAAGCTGGCTATTGGAATATAATGATTTTACCAGCATTAGAAAGTAACAGAAAAAAAGGAAATCTGAATTCTAGCAACACAGTTTTTAATCATTGTTTGTTGAAGAATTTTTTTTTGGGGTAACAACTTAACTTTGTATAATGCAACAGTTTGTTCATTCTTAAACTCATTAAAATGCATCCTCTTCACCTTTATCTTCTTGGATTTTCAATCTCTGATTAAAACCTATTTCTACTGTTGCCATTTTGTCTTTAATTTATATACAAAGCATTTGTAGCTTCTTTCAAGAAGCTTCAGAGAATGCTTGAGAACTCAAATTTCTACAGAGAGAAAGATAAATACTAATTTATGACAATCCTGTTATGTTGAATCAAATAAAATGTACGTGGAAGTCTGCAAAAAGATCTCAAAGAAACTCACCTAAACGCAGACACCACTATTCATAATGGGCCTCAGACTAGAAACAGCTATGTCAGATCCATCTTACTAGTTTCTTTAACCTCTGAGCACAAAATATTTTAAATTACTGAAGAAAATGTTAGTAATTATAAGAAATATTGTAGCACTGAGGGGATGAGAACAGGCACAGACACAGAAAACCTTCCATAAACTAATACTGTGTTGTACTTGATTTGGAAAATCTGTACCATTCAAATGATTAAAATTGTGACGCAAAAGAGAGAACAGTTTTGACATTGTCTGAGATCTTCAGTCAAAAGCATCCTGCAAAGTGGAAGATACTATAATTAATTAACTAATGAAAAACACTTAAACAAAAATGAGATTTTTTTTTTCTGAATTAGGTTAACATTGTCTTTTGCAACAAGGGAACAGTTAAATAGCTAGTAAATCTCTCTGTCTCCATGTGATAACATGTGGGAATTCTCTTTCCAGGATTCTTTCACCAGGATATATGGGCTTCTTTAATGATGACAAATGAAAAGAACCACAATATAATGACATGCCTTTGAAGAAGCCCTCAATATACGAAGACAATATGAAGGCATATGTAGATCCATTTGATTAGTAGATGATCTTTACATTCACTTATTTTTTTCATAGATCCTAGTGTCAGCATCTTCAGTACCGAATTATTACAGCTAGGGTTAGAAAACAGCCCTTGGTGATTAAGAAAAAACACACGTCTCCTGCCACAGTTCAAAAGTAGAATTTCTCCAGTGCCCTAAATATTCATGTTGAAGATACTAGATTAAAGTTATTATTTCATCTGTCTTGAGCCAATAGCACAGAACTGGACAACTGTCTGTAGCCATTCTATATACCATATATTTTGCACACTATTACCTTACTTGAAATGGATTCTTGCTCCTTTTCTTTAACTACAATTGATTTTCTTGGTTTCCCCACCAGGAAAAAATTTACTGCTCTTTCCTATCCTCAGCCTTGTCATCTTGAGCAGATTTCCAGCTATCTCCAGTTCTTCACTTCTCACACAAAAAGCCAGTTTAGTTTTCCTCCTTTTCCAGCCTCTGCTGCAACGTGCAATTTTACCAGACATGCTCTGAAGAGGACATTTTATGTGCGTCTCTGGACCAGAACTTACACACACTGGTAACAGCTCCGCAGCGTGAGGAGACGCCACCTCTGGCAGAGGTTAGCACCTGCCAGTCACGTTAGCGGATGTACCTTACCTCCGGTGTGGCTTCTGGTCACCCCGTATGGTCTGTCATATTTGGAAGCCACGGCCTATCCCTCTGGTATTTATAGGCACAGGCTGCGTAAAATTACTTTTTGCTATTAGCCTGGAAAAAAACGTAATCTCAGAAGTACTGGATCAGGCCAAAGGCCTATCTGGCTGAGCCTCCTTCTCATCAGCCCTGCCTTTGAACAGATGTGGAAGGAAGAGTAAGAACAGGGCATGCATACATGATATTCTCTCCTAAAAAAACTGCAGCTTCCACAAGTTTTCAGCTCAGGGACTTCCTGATGTGGATAAAGTTTCTGTTAATTTATTAATCTTCACTGGACTTCTGCAGATTTGTCCAGTTTCCTCCTAAAACCATGTAAACTTTTAACCCCCACTACTTCCTCTGGCAACAAGCTCCAGACATCTAATACCTGTTGCACAAACCACCACTTCCCTTTGCTTGCTTTGACTCCGACTCCGCGAGCTTCATTTGATGCTGCAGTTCCTGTGCAGTGAACGCTGCATTCCTGGGCAGGAGCAGGCAAAGAGCAGTCAATTCCCACCCATGGGTCTGACACTTCTGGCCTTGCAGATCCGATCTGTATACAGTCACCTCCTCTCTAGACTGAAGCATCTAGGGTACTGACTTCTGTGCAGTGCAGCTATTCCGTATCTTTGATCAGTCCTTTTGCTCCTCTGTACACCATTTGCAAGATTCGTAGTTTTACTACCACCACCCCCAGTGTAAGATAAGCTACAGACCAGGAAAAGCCCCTAACTAGGAGTCTTCCCATGTGTGCCCAGGTTTACAAGCAAAATGTGTCTTTGTGAATGAAACAATGGAGCATAAAGGAAAGCTTTCTACAAGGTAATAAATTCAACAATGGGGAGGAATATACTGCTTTAACTGAAACTGAACAATCTAAATCATTTGAAAGGGGAAACACCCCAGCACCCTGGGAGAGCTAGGTTCTGAAATCCAAGAGCAGCCAGACATGTGGTGTCCTCAGCCTTATTTGGAAATCTGAGCCAGATATCCCGTGTTTACACAACCCCCTGCATCCTCTTCCCATCTGAAGCATAACGCAAGCCTTAAGTATTTGAAACCTAATTTGTGCATCCATGCTGTTCAGTGCTTCGAGAAGCTAAAACAAGGAAAGGATGTTTAATTCTTGCAGTAATGACTGAGCATCTGAGGCTGTCTTCTGCTAAGACAGATGGACCGGTATTTCATTAGTACAAGAAGAGTTCACACAAGCCTCACAAAGATTTAGTCTTCTTTATGTAACAGATGTAATCCTTATCAAATAGGACAGGAAAAACAAACTCAAAATATTAAAAAGTCATCAAAAATACATTGCCTGAAAATGTCATTAAGAGCTGTGGCACTATTCCGCCAAGGAGCTCTGTCCTCCTGACAGCGATGTTCCCATCTCAGCTTCTTAACTGAACCACTGCAACTTAAAGCAGAAAGCAGCATGCATTTCATATATTTGCAACCTGATCCGAGCAGTGACTTTGAGATGCTAGGCTTGCAAATACAAATTTGGCATCTCTCTTCTTGTTCCTCACCACTTTAAAAAAATAGGTGGAAAAAATACCTATTTCCAAACTTGTTGTGTTTCGGACACAAAATGGAAACTTTTTCCATCCTCAGTTCCCTATCACACATTTCATTTTTCATCCTCTAGTGAAACTAAATGGAAGGGTGGAATCCTAACCCTTCTCTGGCTTCCTTGGGGGAAACATAAAAATTTAGCCATAATGTTTTTGTTATACATCAGTTTTTCTATATGCTTATAAGTATATTCTGCATTTCTGTCTCTGTAAGCTAAAGACTTGTCACGTAGCTCCTGTGGTGGGGAGCAATCCTCTTCAGTAGAAAGATGTCTCCACTTTCATCCACTGTACTGAGCTCAGCCCCTCCTGGTATGCAGACGACGTATAGCAGTTTTAGTGTTTGGAACGTGGCTCACCCCGCAAGATGTTTAGCAGACTACTGGTTAAACTCGGGAAGTGTTGTTTACTCCAGAAGTGTCTGGAAGCAGTTATGCTTAATAAACTGGATACCTTGTTTTTGATGGGATAATATGTAGAGCTGTGTTTTGCTAAATCTTCTGACTTTGAGCCAAACCCAATTCTTCTTGTGGGATCTGCCATCACAAACACAGATCTTAAAACAGGCTTTTAGACACTGGCCCATCAACAGTGTGCTGAGGAGGCTGCTACTAGGCTTCCCCTTGGTACCACCTCCCCCAAACTCTGAGATGTACAGCTCTGCTGTAACAGAAGAACCACATCCATGGAAAGAGAAGCAATTTAAACAGGAAGCAATACCTAGGAGTAACATGAAGAAAATGGCTGGGGATTTCTTTTTTTTCCTTTCTGTTGGTATAATTAAAATAATTACAGAACCATTTCCAAGTAGATAACAAAAACAGAAACAAAAACAAACAAAACCAAAAAAAGCCTGTCGCAGCTCACATGGATATAACTTTTAATGAGTTAATATTGATTAAGGCATAAAAATAATTTTAGACTAAGTCCTTTTATCAGGTGGCAATACATGAAAATTTTCATTTCTGGAGTATACTCAGTGCAGAATCCTAATTGGTAGTTTACTTCATAGGATATTCAAAGCATGTTCTTTGAAAATTTAAAATCATGAACATTTTAAGACAGGTAAAAACTATATAGGCTTCTAAAGTGACTCTAATTTTACAGAGTATACTGTCTCACACGATGTTGAACTTAACCATACTACAAAATATAGTATGTGATATTAAACATATGTATCATACAGTTGGTGCAAGGAAGTAGCCCCTGGCAGCAATACATGCTGAGGGACTGAGTGGTTATGCAGCAGCTCTGCAGAAGAGGACCTGGGTTAAACTAAGGAGGAGCCAGGGAGGGCTGAGGGCCTGGGCTATGTGAACAGGAGCAGAGGCAGTACAGCAAGGGAAGCGATCACGCCCCTCTGCTCAGCACTCAGCAGAAGAAAGACATCAATGAACCGGAATGAGCTCAGTGCAGAGCCCCCAGGATGGTGGGGGCTGGAGAGCTTGTCCTGCAGGGGGAGGCTGAGGGACCAGTGCTTGTTCAGCTCAGAGGTGAGACAGCTCCAGGGGGGACCGAAGCACACCGCTACATACGAGGAGGTTGTCACAAAAAAGGAGCCAGGTTCTGCACAGAGGTTCATAATGGGAGGAGGATGAGAGGCAATGGGAGTACGTTGAAACAAGAGAGGTTCAGGCTGGATGTCTGAAAAAAAACCCTGCAGAGGTTTTGCAGTCTCTGTCCTTGGATGTTTTCAAGATCAGAGTGGATAAAACCCTAAGCAACCTGGTCTGATCTCACAGCTGACCCTGCTTGATCAGGTTGGACCAAAGCCCTCCTGAGGTCTTTTTTAACCATAATTAGACTATAATCCTAAACAACAAATCACCACGCAGGTTAGCTGTAAATTATATTACTGTTGGAGTAAAAAAGCAAAACAAAACAAAACACTAAAATTGTGTTGTAACTCAAAATACTCTAAAAAAATACTTAATGGCACAATAGCTGGTGGCTGCCTGCTGTCTATTAAACAGCTGTAAGAATTTCATGTCTTTCAATCTGATAATATTGCAGTATTGTGCTATAAAGGATGTTCCACACTGCTAACAGGTTCAGATCAAAGACCTTTTGATAAACAAACCAGTGCTATGTTGTACCAGACTCAACTGAAGATTTATGCCACCTTTGGGAACTCATCTGCTGAGCTCTGCTGTACAGGTGACTTTCTGAATTAACATACTCCTTAGTGCACAAGAATTTTCCGGGTCCCATGAGAACAGTAGAATTTTCTGTCGTCTATTCAAAGGCATGTTAGAAAAAGCTCTCCATAAAAATACTTAAAATTTCCATTTAAAAATTATCTTTTATCTAATGTTGCAATACTTAATCAAAATATATAACTTTCTGCTGATAAGAAGAGTTTAGAAACCAAACACATATCACACAACACAACTGTCACACTGGACACATACTGGACTATCTCTAACTTGCTTTTTACTCATGAAAATGATATCAGGGCCATTATGAAAAAAAATCCCAGAAGCTCCATCCTATTGTGAAGATGTAGGCAGAAAAAAGTAAGCAAACATAGAGATGGAAATAGCAGTGGGTGACTTACCTTTATTTGCAGTATATTAATAGGAGAGCTTGTCTGACAGTGCAGTGGTCCATGTGTCTGAATATGGAGAATGTAAAGAAGAAATTCTTCACGACTGGACACAGGCCAACCGACATGGAGAACTGTGTTGTTGATGGCACTGGGACCTATATTGTGAAGCTGAGAAACAAGTATTATCAGTGCTTTCAAAGGCAGTGAATAATAACTAAAAACACAGCAATCACTACTTAGTCATTTCCAAATTCTTCATGTTCACAGCCCTGAAGTACTTCAGGAAAGATGTATAAATGATTATTATAATTCTATTGATGGAAGATCTGTGCATGGTATGAAAAAGGACTTTGAGATATTAGTTACGGCAAATCTGGGAGAACAAGGTTTTTTTTTTTGTATGACTCTATATTCAAGAAAGCCATCACCTTTCCCATTTTTTCATACATATGAGAGACCTGAAGTTACCAAATTATCTAAAAAACCCCCCACCAACCAAGACCCAAACCAAAACGCATTAGCAAAATACACTGCATAAATATAAACAACAAACCATAACAGAAAATACTGGAAAATAATAGGAGAAACTTCATGACACAAAAGAATCACATTTCAGGGTGCAGGAATAGAAGGTGTAGGAGAACATAGTTTTTGTGGTTAAGAACTCTATTTCCAGCACTTCTCGGTTAATATTTCCCAAGAAGAAAAAAAAAAAAGGAATTAGCTTTCCTAAAGTAACATTACAGGACACCATTCTTTTCTGGGAAAATAAATAAAGATAGAAATAACAGAAATTAAAACTTTGGGTATGAAAGATAGAAATAACAGAAATTAAAAAAATGGGTATGTGCTATCACTGTGTATAAGAGAAACAGAAGCAGAAAAACATGGAGCTTTGCTCAAAGTTTCTGGAGATGTGAAATAACTTTTTTTTTTTTAATGTGTTTTTTAATTGGAACCAAATAAAACACGCTTTTAGTCTTACACCTTCTTCAGTAAAGGGTTTTTATGTTGCTGTTTGGGCTTTTTTATGCTTTGCTGATATCAGTAAACCATGAAAAAGGCTTTAATCACTGTAACTATTGAATCACTGTAACTATTTAAATATGTTTGAGGTCACATATATTGTTCCATAAACATCTCAAATCGCTGAGATAGGATAATTTGTTAGAGACTTTTCAGTTTAGAGAAATGTGTTAAGATGAGGAATTCACAAATAATATTTTGTATTTCATAATCTGATTCACTACCATTTAGTATGTCATGCAAATTTTTATCTTACACTGTTGATTAAACTCTGTTGCTTTTATTTTCTTGAGTGCTGGTTTGTGAATGGTAACCACATGTGAAGCACTCTGTTATACGCCCTAGAATTAAAGCCATCCATCAGATTCCAAAGATGGTCTGTATTCCACGTAGTTCACTAAATCCACTTGTTTCTAACCTGAACTCTTCTTCTCACAGCTTTTAGTGAAGAAACAGTCAAGTCACTTAAAATATTTGACATGGGCTGTAATGAGCTTTATGCACTGTTTTTAATTCTTGCCAAACACCCCAAATGTTTATAAATCTATTAAATGTCAAAGGCAGATTTCTAGCATAAACTTGTGTCTCTTCCACTAACACGAAGAGGGTTGTGAATTTCTGGATTAAATTTGGGTCAGGTCCTAAAGTTTGAATATTTACATATAAGGCTTTATCTAATTGTCGATAAAGATGACAATCCAAATTCATCAGGATTTCATTGGAAGCAGTGTCACATCCTATGGAATCAGGATGTGATAGTATCTGACTGGTAAGATCAGATGGTATCTAACTGATGAGAATTAGTTTTACCTCATAGATGTGTTCTACTAAAGGACCGAGTTCTTCTTCTTTTGTAGGTTCATCTTTGGGTTCCCAGTTGTGAAGCGGCAAAACAATTTGTGGGGGGTGAGACACTCTGTAATATATAAGATGAGTTAAAACAGTATCCGTTGCTAGTGATCAGCTGCAGTACTTTTAGAGAAAATTAAGACCCCTATAGTGACCTGAACCCTGAAGGGCGCTTTATTTGGGCACATTCATTACAGTTAGGTGAGGCGAACAATGTGATGCTTCCATTAGGTGCTGCTGACTCCTTACAGACTTCCAAGGGTGAGCATTTAGTTTCAGACTTCCTCTGAAGGGTAATCCTTTCCAGGCAAGGGAGTAACTCCTTCTCTATTGGTGAAGAGGAATGCAGTCTGCCTGGCATTTGCATCATTCTCACAGATGAGTTATGTGAATACATTAGCCACAAAACTAGAGTAATGATATGTAAATAATGCATTTTCCATTTAAGCCCATAGATGCTTAATGCCATCCATATAACTTTCCTGCAAATATTTTTTAGATATTTATTTAATTTCTCTGACCGTAAATTCCTTATAACCTCTGTTATTATCCCTTTTTAAAAAAGAATGATAAAGTAGTCATTTACCTCATTTTACAGGTGGAAAGCTGAGATACAGGTAGGGCAAATGACTTCCATAAAGCCACAAAGCAAATTGGTGTATCAAGAAACTGAATTCATAGGCAGAGCATGAAACAGTGCTCCAGGCTTTCCCATTTGTTTTGCAGACAAAGTGGTAGCTAGGGCATTGCCCCAAACACTGTTGCAATATCGACAATGAAAATCAAAAACAAATGAAAAAAAACAGTGACTTTGACATCTTTCTTTAGGTCTGCTATTTTGTTTTCCCTTTCCTTCTGGGTCTGATCTTAAGAAAGGACCAAGCAGTCTTCTGTTAACATTTCCACCTGAATCACAAGCATTACTTCCCACAAAAACTGAAAGTTGCCTGGAGGGACTTCATTCAGATGCCAACTGTAACCTTGTTCAGTTGTTGAGATCCTGGGAAATCAGATCCCAAGAATTTCTTTCAGCGTGGTAGGTGAGTTTTGGCCCAGACATCTGTCATCTGCTTGTACTGGAAGTAGTTCTTGGTGCTAAAACAGTAAGCATTACCCTTCCTTTACAAGGGTCAGCTCTCACTCACTTTTGCTGCTTCCCAGATTCTTTAGCTAAGAGGAAAGGCATTGAATTTCAGTGCTTACTCTACTAGAGCTGGGAGTTTGCTGACAGAAAACTGTTAAAACAAAAAAAATAAAATTGCTGGTGATTTTTTTTTTGTGTGCAGAATATAAAATTTGAGTGAAATGATGGACTTCTATTCACTGATGTCAATTCCCTTTCACTTGAGTGTAAACAGAGGAAGCATCACTGCAGATACAGTTTTCCCCTTGGAGAAAAGAACAGAAAACTAGAAGTTTTTGTTACAAATCCTGACATTTTCAAAATATTTTAGGAAGAAGAAATGTTCCTGCTTCCAGCTCATATGCCATATACAATGAATGAAATGTCTGACAAACTTTTTCACAGAATATAGCTTCTCAAAGCAGGGTGGGATCCTGGAGAAGAATAACATAATACCATCCAGCTAAAGTATAAATCTTCGTGAAATGTAGGGTATCCTGGAGAATCCTGCTAACTCTTCCCCAGATAATACTTGCACAGACTTCAAAATGCCTCTAGTTCCTACTAACAAGTATGTCAGAAGACAAATTGAAAAGCAAAGCCAAACAATAAAGAAAATGAAGCATATTCATAAAATGTCATTTCAGATGAGTTACTTAGCCTAACTTATTATGTTTCACAAATAGCCTTGTTTCCAATGAGAACTTTAATTATAAACTGTCTGTGGAGAGTGGGACCTTTCCTGTGTAGTTAGAAAAGCCAAGACATGGAGACCCTTAAGCTAACACACAAATTTTCAAAACACAAAGTGTACATCAATAAAAAGAAGGCACGGGGTTTTAAAAGTCAATATTTTCTATTACAGTCCCTGCACAGTGTTTTTCTCATCTACAGAATTACAAAGTGCGAAGTGCAAATGTAGACATGCAATTAAAATGATTATAAATTATATAAGAATGTGTACATTTATTTTAATAGATTTTACAAAGTTATTTTAAGCACTTCTGCTATTGATGTGAAGTTAATAAAATCAGGTCAAATAAAACAGAAATCCTCTCTTTTGACTATTTTATTTTGCAATTAACTTAGAATATTTGACATTTGAATGATTTATTAGTTGTGAATTTTTCCTGGACTTTTAGATGACAATGATCTGAAAAACACGAGCACTGAAAAAAATTAGATAAAAGAAGTTCTACAAAGAATGGTTATATGGGATATACTAATAAAAATTCTGCCTGCTGCAAGTCCTCCCAGTCCAAATTGCTTCCTTCCTAAATCCCTCATTCCTCTAATGCTCTTTCAGCAGTGGGAAATCACAATTACAGCTATAAAACTCTTAATTTTTTATAGAAATATAGGTAAGCAGAATAATCAAATCTCAGTTATCTGAGCAACTACTCATTCAATGAACAATCTAAGCAGTTATCTCAAATTTCTTTTGAAGAGGCTATTAGAGAAGATTTCTTTCTTTCTCATAGGGGTAGTATTTGCATGCATCTACTGTGTAAGTTTATATGCATATATGCATATGCACAATTTGATAAGTGCACTTAGTTTTCCTCAGTAAAATGTATAATCATTCTAGTCCCACTTCATCCACCTCTGTGCAGAGCAGTAGGGAAATCAGTGTAAGATATTTTCCAGTCCAAATGTGGACACAGACTCTCTTTATTTTTATCTAGGAAATAATGAGCAAATAGTTCCCATGGAGCTGTATGCTTCACCATCTCTGAGTAATTAGCAAAATCTGTCAACAAAGCATTTGGGAATTTTCCTTTGTACACGCATACTACAGCTAACATGAAAACCAAAAGACTTAAGAGGAAAGCAACTGGAAGTCATTCAATTAAATAATTCTCTCTATTTAACAACCTGTTTCTTAGCACTGCAGGCAGCAATTCAGGCCCGTTTTTCCACTCGTCAGCTTGCTCTTTTTAACAACCGAGGTTGTTTGAGTTGTATTTGGTGAAATTTGAAAAGAATACAAACTGCAAGATTTTTCTATGAAGGTGACGAGCAATATCACTGAAAAAAAATCAGAATCTGCAGCAGTGAAAGCAACCCTTACTGAAAAATCTCATGTTCTGTATCCATAGCCTTTTCTTTGCTGCATTGAAACTCTAGCCATTCTTTAATCTGGGCATCCACTCATGACAATACCCAGCAGTTGCTCTCTCCCAGCAGCATTCTCTCTCCTGTCTGCAGCCAACCAACTAACTCCTTTGATCCTGCCTCAGCCTCTACTTCTCTGTTACCTTGCCCCTGATTTTGTATTTTTCACCTTGTTAGTGTGACATTCCTCTCTTGTCCAGATCATTTCGCTGTGATCATTACTAACTACAGAAAATATGATCACAGAATCAATCATAGAATCATAGAACGGCTTAGGTTCTGTTCTTGTTAAATAGTTTGTCTTACAGCTGCTCCTTTTCAGAAATATAAACATTAACAAATGTCCACATAGTCTTTTGTGTGCCTGTTGTCTTCTTTCCACCAAACTGCAACCTTCTTAACCCGGAAAGCACAAATTGTGTTGAAAAATTCTTCAAAAATCTCCCTTATAGTCTTATGTTGAGTCTTAGAACAGAAAACATGATCTCTGGGATTTGCAAAATGGTTGGATTCTTTTATGGGACAGGGTAGTCAAAATATTGTCTTAGAAGTGGTAATAATAAATTGATTTTTGTAAATCTATAAAAGCATAAATAAATGAATATTTGTTTACATCTCAGGCAGTCTGCTGAGGTGGATCATGTAAGAGACATCTACTCCTCTTGTATCAACCAGACCTTATGGTCTGATTGTGGGAGTGAAGTTAGGGCATGTACCTCTGCAGTGCTGAGAATGGTTAAAGTCCAGAGCTATAATTTGAGAAGGGGTGATGCAGGAAATCTGAGCTCCTAGACAAAAAGCATTTTGGCAATCATTTGCTTTAAGAGAACATCCTGCTGATCTCTTCCAGGATGCCAAGATAGCAGTCTAGTTCCAAGATCTTACAAAACAGTCTGAGATTCTTATCCCCTAATTGCATTTTTTAGTTTCCTAAACCAAGCTGTATGTGAAAATAGAGACAATAGAAATAATCATCTTCAATCATATCCTGTGCTTGTTTAGTTTCAGTATCCCTTGTGTCAGTGGACAGGCACGTGCTTCAGGCAGAAATTGAAGAATACTACAGTAGTTGCTGGCTGCACTCTTGTCACAGTCATAGCTCACTCCTCATTCATCTTTTCTCCAAGGGTCTCACTCTGCTCTCTATTAGCATATGCCTTGCCTTAATTTGTTTCATCATTCTAGTGATAAAACCAGCAGATTCTGCTTTGGTATTGAGAATTAAGTGCCTAGGTGGTTGCACAAGCAGACCAACACATACAAAGAGACATTCTGGATTAGTAATGTCCACGGACATTATTTGAATACCCAAATAAAATGGAATTCTACAGTGTGCTGCATTTGCACCGACACTCGGTAAGTTTAAAGAAGTCCACATGGGCAGTCCTGCCCTACATGGCCAGTCCTGCCCTACATGGCCTGTTAAATCCTTAGCTGATCAGGCTTGCGGCGGTGAGACTCCCTGGGAATTCTCAGGTGTTCTTGTTGGGTAAAGGCCCTTGGGGTTATAAAATGTTGAAAGATTCCACTAGACATAATTATTATATGTAGAAAGATTCAATGCAAAAACAGTTACCATTCTGAATTGAAATGGTGGAATACTTACCCTCTGACCTGTACTTGAGCCACAGCACTGATGTTGATACGGAGGTTAACTAAATTGCTGGTTGGATTGATCTTATTAGAACTGGAAAAGATTGAAGATTGGTGCAAAGGTTAAAAGAGTTTTTTTTTTTTTTTTTAAAGCAGAACTCTAGACTGTTATAGATACAGCACTGAACACCCACAAGTCTCCAGCTGGGAAGTGGTGCCGTTGGACATATGACAATGTGGGTTTTGTTATTGCCACTCTTCAGTCTTGTAGCAGATTTGTATTTAAGTCTGAGCTCATCACATGTTTCATAGTATAATCAACTCAAACTTCCTTTAAAGAATCCTGCGGATATGGGTGGATATCATGATACAGATTTATTTGGCTCAGAATATAATTTAAATTTTCCTGTTCAACTTGGCTATCTGTATGGATAGGGATATCTTAATAGAATATGAGGTTGTTTCATGCAGTGAAGGAAGGCAATGTTAATGAACAAGAGGCTTTGTTACAATAAAATTTGCTTTTACGATTCTCCAAACTTGTGATTTCTGCATGACAGAGTCTTTAAAGCAAAAATAGATAAACAGATAAATAAATAAATAAATGTTTTCTTTCCCTTTCTTATTCTTTCCCCTCCTCTATCCAGAGAGTGTTTACACTCTTAATCCCACTTAGCATTGAAAACAGATCTCTACATTTAAAGTGTGTTCCTCTCATTCCTATTCTTTTCTTTTCCTATTGGAAATTCTTAGTAGCAAAAGTAGTTTCCCTCACTTCAAGTGGCCGTTCATGTGACTGTAGTCCATTCACATAAAGAACAGTTTCCAGGTTTAAATTCATGAGGACAGGAAAAAAAATATTTAGAGATTTACAGTATATTTAATTATGGGATTAATGACACTAAGTTAGGAGGTTTTACTCAAGCAAGCATGGAAGCACTTCCTTACTTCATGGAGTCTAAGTGTCTATTGCTGTCACAGTTTACTGTTATCACATCTGGGTAGCATCAGTCAAATGGAAACATTCAGAGGAGGCCAGCATTCCCAGTGACTGACTCCTGAGGAGTAAAGGGCAACAGTGCTTTGATCCAGGCTTTCTGGTTACAGATTGCTAAAATTAGGAGCAGCTCTAATTTGTTTGTAAACTAATGCAGATTCCCCTCAAACATCATTTGAACTTTTGAAGTAATCCTCCATAGCCATTGCTCTGAGCTGGAGTCAGCGTTTAAAATTTGCTTTTAAGTAAAAAATGACTATACAATTAATTTGTTAGTATCAGCTGTTCTCCAGCTTCTTACCAATCTACTTTCCATGGAGTTACAATACAGATTTTGATCACATATATTTGGTATTTAAATCTTGTTTGTGCATTATGCTATTTTGTAGATAACAATAGTTTTTTAAAAAGTGCCGGGACATCTCCATCGCTTAGAGGTATATAATGCCAAGCAAAATCCACACGAGAAAATGAATTGGATTTCAAGACACTACTAAGCCTCATGCCTATTTCTTATAAGTGATGAAGTTCAGCCTTGCAAACCAAAAAAACTATTTTCCACTTGATGTTTTGGAGCAAATTAAAGGTGTCTTTAAGAATAACTCAGACCAGGACACAGATTCAGACATGTTCTCTGCTTCCCTTTCTTTCCATTTGAGGTCATTTCCTTTTTCTGAGTTAAAATTTTCTGTTTCCTTTTTTTTTTTTTTTTTTTTTTTTATTTTTTTTTACCTGTTCACTAAGGACAAAGAAATACATGAATGGTATTGCTGCTTGGGAAGCAATGTTCAGGAGTATGTTAACTATAGGATATCTTCCTTATGCAAGAAGCTTAACTTTTATGTATTTATTTAAGTAGCTGGGTGCTGTTCAGCATTTTGATACCAACTTGTGGAAACTGTCCTGTCTTCTTGGTAGTCCACCAGACTTCCTCCCTCTACATTTCAGTCAGTAGATATGGAGGAAGTATGAGGTGCTGCTGCCTCTTGAAGTTCAGACATCTTCCTTCTCATTTTTTTTTACCAAGGTGACCTGCCCTCAGCTCTTTCTAGCTGGAAAGATCTAGTAACCCACCAAGCTCCAAGCCTCCCTGGTTTCACAGCATAAAAAGGGTAGTGACGAGAGCCTTTGGTACGTATTTCACATATATAACTGTGCTGCTTGCATTAATGCCCTGATGGTGAACAGCGGTGTGAGCAGGGGACCTGCAAGCTAGAAATTATGTATTTTCTGGAGGTGCCTACAATCTAGAAGTTATGTATTTTCTGGAGGTGCCCATGCCCAGGTTAGCATGGCCTCCAGCTTGTCAGCCACCGTCCCAGCCCTTTAGCTTCTGCAGCCTTCTGTTGCTGTGCCCTTCCCAGGTTTCTGCATGTCCTTTCCATTCAGGGTTACATTCTGGAAGCATGACTTAAACATTTTAAATGTCTCAGTTATTTACCATAGTGAGCATGATCAAGGCCCTCATTAAAGGCCAGACATTAGCAATTAAGTCTCTGTGTGTGGGGCAGGGAGGGCCCCATCAGGAACTCCAGCGTGTATTTGATGAGGACAGATGTAGCAGAAGCTCTGCCACCTACTGAAAAATTCCCAAGTTTGTGCTTTCTGTTATCCTAACCCAGCCTGTCCTGTGCTTTTTTGTCCCCATGCATTTACCAGCATAAACTAGAAGATTCTCTAGAAGTAATATTTCATCCCCACAAATGAGGAACTAAAAAAAAAAGTATAGATTCACCTGAATCAAACTGAAACAGCTTTCTCTCTTTATGACAGTAACTTAAACTACATCTTCTGTGAAATATGAAGCATTTTGACTTTCAAGAAACATTTTTATATATGTTCAAGAACAATTATCTGGTAATTTCAGTAAAAAAGTCAAGAGTAAATCTAAAAATACAGATATAAACCAACTGAAAATATTTTTAAATTCATCTCTTAAAAAAAAAAGAAAGGAAAACTGTTGATCAGATTTTAACCGCTCACCTATTTTCTATATTGCTGTGAAGGAGTGGCATATCTTTTATGTTTCAAGAGCATTTTATGCTTTTAAATACAGAACTTTGTTGGAAAATGATCACTGTTCATTAATCCTGAAGTAGAGAACCACATGCAAATTTGGCAAATCTGTGGAAGAACCTTGGAACACTAACCAAAATTAGTTAACCTGTATTTTAACAAAATAAAAACCTTAGAATAACTCTAAGACTGATTTAGTTAAAAGCTAACATGGCCCCAGCTCTACAAATCCTCCTGAAGAAAGCTGCCAAAGGAGAAATAACTAGTAATGTTGAAGAGTTAAACTTCTTAAACTCCAGATACTGACAGGAATTCAGAATTTAAATAACCATGCTCATGATAAAACATCTAACCTTTTTATTTGCAGCTCAAAATTGATGCTGAAATCTGAATTTTCAAAATGCTGAACAGAAAATCGGATGCCTGTAGAGAACTGGAAAAGAAACAAAAGAACAGGTTACTAATTTCCATTTGCTTTTTGAAACAGTCATGGAATAAAGCAGAACAAGCTCATTCAGAAGACAGAATGGAATTGCAAGGCTAGTTAAAGAAGGAATATACAACAGCATATGGTGGGGTCTCTGTAACCCTCTTGCTGGACATAGTTACAGCACTGGTTATGCAAGTGGCTAGGGAGGAGGGGGAGATACCATCTGTCGTCCACATTAAATTAATAAAATCGTACCGCAATGTTTAAATTAATCCTTTTAATTGCCTCATTTCAACTGCATATGTTTTTCATCTGGCAATTTCTGAAATCCGAATTTTGTATTGAGGCTGACAGCAAAGCATACAGCATGTATACTCTGTGTATAAGTACCACTTCTCCCCTCCTTCTCACCTCCTGCATTGTCTGATGGTAACATTTCCTGACAGATAACTCGCATATGTGCTTTCCTTTTTAAAAAAGGATTGTTACATATAACCATATTCTCCATGTGGAGAAAAATAAAGACTTGTCTCTTTGGTATGCTTTCCTTGGCATACTTGGGGCAGCATTGCCAGCAACAGAACACAACACAACAATGCAGTTTTCTGTCTGGGACACAGATTCAATATCACTGACGAGGAAGGATTTTCCTCTGTGGGTATCATTTCAGATGTTTAAGAAATTTCTTTTTTCCAAGCGTTATTTTGTTTTAAGTCTTCACTCAATTTTCCCTCTTTTCTCACTTGCAGTGGTGGATCACTGAATATTAATGCATCTGCAGAGCAAGACTTAGCTAATGTGTTTCAATTACTTCTTTCAATTGTCCTATGCTTGAAGCAATACTGTTACCATTAAAAAATGGCACATTCAAATCTTTGAATTCTTTTCATTTTAATATCATAGTTAGAGCTAATCTCTCTTTTTGGAAGTAAAATCTTTAAGATGAAAGGAAAATACTCATTAAATTAAACAGAAGCTGAACAGTTGGCTTGGAATAGAGATGTAAACTATTTTTATGACCATTTTGGGGATGATTTTAACCTTATTGATTCAACTTTAGAAATGTATCATGATCTTTTTAATCTCTGAGACAAAAAAAAATCAGATACTGATTTCTTACTGCTTTTACTGATCAGTCTGCATAAATTTGTTTCCATTTCTAGCAGAAAAAAAAGTTTTGATGAACCAAAGACACCATTTTCCTCAGATCTAACAGAGCAGGCATGAACTGCAGTTTTGATGATCTGTTATATCCCTGATGTCCCAGGTTTAATCGCTTATTTAATACTGAAACATACCTCTACTGTATGAGTCTAATGAGCTGCAGATGTTGCCTTTGTGTGGTAATATGACTTTGCTAATGTCAAGTAGCCCTTGACACTGCTACTACTAAGATCCTCATATGCCCTTGCTGAAAACTCAGAGGCCAAAGGAGTTGAATTTGCTTTAGCTTGTACACTAGCAGTCACGGGACCTCCCTATTTTAGTAGGAGATTCATCTAATCAGAATAGTTTAACTTTATTTAAATTTTCCAAGTGAAGTTACTTTCATCTAAAGTGCATTATTTGCCATGTTAGAATCATTGTGCATCTTTGAAATACATAACATTTCTTTTATTACTGATAATCTTTAATCTGTTATGTTCGGCAGCACCCAGGAGTACGCTGGGAGATAGATGGCTAGCATTTTTTGACATGTCTTACAGGGCGTATGAAAGATAAAGCCTCTGTGCTCTTGAAAAATCAGTTTGCTACACACCAAGAAATAGGCAAGATCTTCCAAGCCTCCCAGCCTTCTGATCTTATTTCCATTCATTTCTATTTCGTTCCAAATTCTTCTACCAGAATTTCTAATAAGACCTACATTTCACTTGCTAGGACCACTGAAGAGTAAGCTTGTCAGTATGATCCATTTCATAAATTAAGTACTTCGAGCATCTTTCATCTCTGCCTGTGAGATGGTATCACAGACATCTAGTCTGAATTCTGGGCCATATGGTTATGGGATTTTCTTTCTCATTTTTTTATCTTCTTTTTTTTTAACCATGCAGATACTATTGAAAAGGATACATACTTTCTGTGGGCAGTAAATGATTTTAAGGTCATGGAATTTAAAGAAGTCAGAGAGATAGTAATTCTGATGACAATGTTGAAAATGTAAAGTGTTCTGCAGCCCACCGCAGTAATATCCCATGAGGTACATCACAAAATCCTGACATAATTCTCATCCCCAGAAAGTTGATCTTAAACTGTTGGAGAATCCTCAGGTTTCAGGGTGCTGAAAAGTCATTACAGTGACTCAATAGTTAAGAGTTTTAAGAATGTTAGACTTTGACCTAACCCTCTCTTCCCACTCCCTCACAACTTCCACAGAGTCCCTTTCTGACTGCGTATTTTGAGAATAACTGATCTCCTGCCAGAGCAGAATTGTTTTGCAAAACTGGAAATGGATCAGAGCAGCCTCTCATGATTTATGCAATTTGTACAAAGGGTTGGTATTTTGCTGTTGGAAGTACGTTTGCCATCATAAATACGTTTGGACTGAAAAAGCTCAAGTCCTTTCACCTTTACTAAGCTTCCAGGAGAGCTGGTTTCAAAGATACAGCTAGGCTTTAAGCTTTCGCTAACTATAATCCAACACTTTTGCCATCTGGCTTTGTGATGCTTTATCTTTGTATGCCTTAATTTTCAAGTGTGAGATTCTTTTTGTTTCAAAACAGAATATTCTTAAACATGTTATGAACCCTGCTGTTTTATTATGGTACTTCCAAGTCTCCCTTTATGAAGTATTTTGCTTAGGACTATTTGGTAACAATGCATTTACAGCAGCCCGAGTGCTGATTCTGACGCAAAACAGGATTAGCTGTGCTGATAGAATCCATGAGGAGACAGGTGAGAGTAGCACTGCTTCAGTGGCCACCAAATAACATTCCTGAGGTCTTCATACTGGCAGTAGTTTGGGTCAAGGATGATGTGGAAACAGAGCTTTGGATTCACAGAGGAGAGTAGAGGGGCTCTAGCTTAATATCTCCACACACACAGACCTTTCCATTGCTTATACTTAAGATAAAATGCAAAGCAACACAGACTTGCTCCTAGATGGATATAAAATGGTAGTGCTTCTTGTCTCCCTTTCCTCTTCAAAACCCATGGATCTTTAATGCTTACCCGCACAATCATCCATGAGATTCTCGTCCACTTTTGTCTATCTTGATAATTTGCTTTTGCCATAAGACTAACCAGGAAACAACTCAGTAGATAAGTTTGCTGTTTTTCTGGTAAGAGATCTTATCTGCCTAGAGTTTGGATTTTTCTAGTGCTTTGGCCCATCAGTGTCTCCCATCATCACATTAGGAAAACTCCATTCCTCAGTATTTTTTTCAATTCCTCTTCTTTTTTAGGAGTTTCATTTAATAGAACAAAACAAAAACTGCAGAACCTTTTAGCCCTGTTTTCTATACTCACTGACTCCAATATCTATGCAGTCAGTGTTCCTAGCGCAATGCCTTTCCCAGAAAATACTTTTAAAGTCCCCCCTCTTCAGACTTCTAGTTCGCAGCAGTTTCACAGAGCAGAACCCTCACCAAGCAGATTCCTGCTCCCAGTGGGTCTACCATCTGGAGTTTGTTTCTCTGTGGTTTCTAGCTCCTTGTAATCCCAAGGAGTCTGCCTGGGACTGCTGGTAACCATGACTGTACGAGACACCTGGTCTCACATTTGCCTTCAAAAGCTCTATGACTGATCTGAAGCCAACCTTACATACCCAAACAAGCTTATTGGAGTCCAAATCTTCTATCATGTGATCCATTTGGTTCTTTTATCAAGGGTGAGACAGGAACTATTTCAAGATCGTTTGAAAGATCTTGAAAAAGAGTTTGAGTTAAACACCTATAGGATTATGCCCCTTGAGGTTATGAGCAGCGCTAGAATTCCTCTGCAGGGACATCCATGGCAGAACATTCCTAGATTCAACTCTTCTGGGGCTGCCCTGAACTGTTTGTCAGTAAATAGGAACAAGTGATGATAACCATGGAATGGGTAGCTCTTTTTTTGTCTCTGTTATGTTTTATCTAAATGGCAGTCATAATCTGAAGGAAAACTTTACTCCAACCTCATTTTCATGGATGTAAGTCATGATATAAACTGATAAGAGAATGGTCATACACTCAAGATTAGACTCAGAATAAAGAATCAGTCATTTACTACACACATCCTAAATAGAAAGAATACTAAGGCAGAAATAAACATCACACATTATGGATTGGGATTCTCTTCTCATCATACTAGTGCAACTTCTGGGACTTAAATTGAGGGACACTAACTTTCTTTAGAGTATGTGAAATAAAATGTGTGATCTAATATCATCAATTTTTTAGAACAACAGATTGTTAGTTTTTCAGAAGCACAGTACTGTCTCTTATTGCACCAACACTTTCCTGTCCGAGTAAATAATTTGGTTTAGGTGCTACTTATTTGGACACATTCTCCTAATTGAATAGTTTTCCGTTTGTTCCTCTTTAAAATTCAATTAGATAAAAATCAGTAAATGCATCTGGTTTTCCCTTACATTTGCGCCAGCCACCATGGGGTTCCCAAGATCACAAACCACCATTCTAGTTTCATTTTCCATCTTGTAATCACAGCTCAATACACGCAGTGCCTGTAACAAAAGGACACCAATATGGAGGTCAGAGATCACAGTGAAACGTATCCAGTCGGGAAAGTGATGCCTTTTTGATCGTGACATTTCTTTTGATTTCAGACACCTGCTCAGTGCACTAGGAAAACATTTCATTGGTTATTGTCAGACAATGGGTGAAAACTGATGCCAGGGAAAAACAAACAGGGAAGTTTCCCAGTACCTGAAGGGCAATCACTCCAGTTCCAGTTTTAACATACGGCTTTGCTGTTGTAAATCACCCTTATGGCCATAATGACTCAACAGAGAAAATAAGTGTAGGTAAAAGGGGTGAAAGAAACAGGTTTCACACTAATTGTAATACTTTTATTATCTGTCACTAGAAGTCTCTGGAATGAATTTGTGGCGTTGGCCACAAATGGACCAAGCCTAGAATTTTATTTTCCAACCTATGGTTTATGTTGTTACAACTTCATGTTGTTATTTCTGTAACTACATTACTTGTAATTTATAATTTAGCAACAAAGAAGATGGATTTCTACTAAAATAATTTCCCTCTAAAATTATTAATGTAAAATGTGTTTTTTCTTTGTTCTTTCAACCCTTTGTAATCTGTATTGCTAGTAGTTTCATCTGTATAGAAAACAGACTGTACAGAAGGAGGAACAACTATAGGATAGCAGAAGATAGGAGATAAGGAATTAAGACAAAGCAACAAAATGCTTTTTTTTTTTTTTTTTCTGTTTACCTCTCTGGCATATTGGAGAAAATAGTCACAATTATGTGCAGAAGTAAACTAGCTTTGTAAAAGCAGAATGCAGCTAGAGCTGTTGCCATAAGGCTCTCCCACTACCCTTCCTCTCATTTGTGCTTCACACAGATTAAGCAACACATGCGAGGTCATGCTCTTTATATAGAAAGACCTGGGAAATCTCCAGACCACTGGCTACCAATTCACTCCTAATCTGTAAAAGCCAGTGTGGACATGTTGATCTTATCACTTCCTGAGACTGAAAGAAATGACAGGGCATGTCCTAAATGTAGCCCATGTGAAGCATGCCCTCAGTATGCACCTCATTCATATTGACACTTTTACAGTTTGTGAGGAGGAAATGAAGTTTTTTACACAGTGTGTCCAGCCATCCCAAGCCTCTCTACAGCAGGGAGCGGAGGATTTTTACATTCTTCCCAACTGCTTAATTAGAGGTGGGCAGGAACACATGGGAGAAGCAAGAATGTTAACACAGTTGAAACCAAATTTGTCTGGAAAACTGTTCATTTTAGCTTGATTTGTGGGTTTATGGTTTTGTTCTTGATTTTTATTTTTTATTTTTTGAAATTCAGGTCTAAATGTTAGATATTCATCTATATTTCATACCTTGCAGTTTCTTTATTAATACCGTATTAAACACCAGAACAGAATACTTCATCCCTTATCACACACTTTTTGTCCCTTGAAGGCTAAGCAAATAGAAAAGTTTTGCAAGTAGGTTTTCTACAATTTGTAGGTTATGCTTTTAGACTAAAAATGATTAATGGAACTGAACTTATATGACCAGAATCACAAAAGCTCATCTGTGGGCATAAAGATGTGACAGGGAGCTGTGATATAATTTCTTCAAAACTGATATTAATTGCCTTTGTTTTTCCACTGATCACCTTTTTAAGGTGGTTCAATACACCTCAAATTAAAACCAGGCAGGAAGCAAGCAAGAGCAAAAAAACTTATCTACCTGGTATTGTCAGTACTATTATCTCATATGTAACTCAGCCAGATGGAAGGTTTTGCCACAAGATCCTACTACCTGCCACTGGCAGCAATTTACATTTTTATAGCAACACATGGTCTTTTTGGCAATCTTGAGCAGAAGCAAAACCCCAACAATTAACACATGTGCTCCCAGGGTGCATTTTAACTAGGAAATGACTGGATGCTCTAAGTCATCCAGGCAGCCTACAAACTTGAAACTCTTTCTGGTGGTCTTAGCAATGAATTACAAATTGATGCCAGAACTGTTAAGCACTACAGGCTGTGGATTAAAATACCTCCTCTCTTTTCTTGATCAACACCTTCCAACCTTGTCTTCTGAGTAGAAATGGATGGATTAGGTACCAGATTCCAGAATCTAGCTTCTCATCTAACTGATGTATGAGAACTAGTGTTTGTCCTCAAAAGGCTCAATTTATGACTCATCTAGCCAGCCACCTTCTATTTACTCTTACGATATGAATTTTCAGGTAAAATAAGAAGGTTGCATATCTTTTCCTATTTTAAAAGAGTATAATGATATAGTTCAGAAAGGCATGGGGCTAAAAGCTCTGGACTTATCCATTGAAGAGTAAAGCTGGTTGTGATCTGCAATAGCCCTGCAGTTCCCAGCCTGAGCAGAGACAGTCATGCCAAAATACATAATGTTTTTGGTGTGGAACAAATACCTAACAGGGCTTTGTATTTGCTTGATTTACTTCTACTAATTATTCCATGATAATTTGGGCTCCACCCACCACTACTAAGGCAGGATAGAGTTGTATGTGAAACTCTTTTGCTGGGCAAAGGATTAGTGTACAGTACTCAGACAATGGCTTGGGGTTCAAGCACACAATCATGCTATTGTAGTGTAAGAAGTTACCATACAGCAAGCATATACTGCCTCTGGCTCTACTGCTGGCCACGGAAATGTGAGGTAATATAATGTGGTTATACTTTTTTCATTGCAGCTAATTCCTGTAATTCCACACCTACTGCATATGGACAGTTATGACAAGCCAAAAGGTTTCCAGTAACTTGTAAAGCTGTGGTAATTTTCTCATTTACCTGGTATCTGGAGCTTTTAAGTGTTCCCGCAATACAACTAATGAATAACACATTTCATTTCATTATAAGTCATTGTTTCATTAACCAGTTTTTGACTGAAGGAAGTATCAGTACGTGCAAGAGTCAAAGAAACTTCAAAATCATATCCTTGACCTCAGACTTTAAGATCAAACACACTAGCTTGGGTCTTCACTTGCATGTGTTCATGTACATCTCTGCAAAGAGCTATTCTTCTGATACAGTTGCCCAGTCTAGGTTCAGTATGTTACAGAATCAGGCCGGAGATAACAAGCTAATGACAACTGAGGAATGCCAAACACTGCATTGCATCGAGCTGAAGAGAAGAGGTAATAGGTGTAGGAATTTTCAGTTATGTATTTAACAGAAATTATTTAACGCTTCAGTTAAATTATTTAACTGAAAGTATTTAACACATTCACAGTGTAACTCAAATAATACAGAATAACCCAAGAAATTATTTAAAAAAAAAAAAAAATAATCAGGCTTAACGGAACCAATTAAGGAATAAATTTGTCTATTAGCTAGACTAAATCCAGAGTGGCCCCATAATAAAGTAGTCTAACATCCTGTAAAAGTATAGTTGATTCGAAATGCTGGCAGCCTAACAGAATAATTTGATTCTAAAGATTTTTCGGTTCCATCAGAAATGTACCAAGTGATTTCTTTGGCTCATTACATTTCATTTGTTCGTCCCTCAGCCTACTTGTTTTGCTGCTTCTGAGATGTCTATCATCTCTGCATTAGTACAATGAAGTCTGCAGTATGGAGAAAAACAACTACACAGAGGACTGTGAACATATGCAGTGAATAGTCGATGAAATCCTTGGATGCAGAGCTTTAAGAGCATGACCGCAACTGCCTCTACCACAAGCCCACCTGTCTGCCAAAATCACTCTGTATTCAATTATCTGTATTTCAGGAGTGTTCACAAATGCCGCATTGCCAGGGTGCTGTACAAAAATGAAAATAAGAAATGAAATCCCAGCTCCACTGCACCTGACAACAAAACGTTAATTTTAATCTACAGTCCATGCCTCAAAGTACCTACAGACCAAGAGAACTTTCTTCCATATACCCCAGTGTTTCCTGCATACCAATGTGGTAAGTTCTTCTGAGCTCTTGTCAAGTGGTTCAAACTGCCATAGATTTTTAAACCCCATAGGTTGCATTAAATGAGTCCTTTTCTAATTTACAGTCATTTGTACTATGACCCATAAAAATCATTAGAACAAATCATCCTTGAAACAGATGGGCCTCTGATACCTAGGGTTCTGATCACTCCGGGGAAAATGAAATTGCCTGCTAATTCTTGTTTCAGGTGGTGATCCTGCTTAATCTGTACATTTACCTGGGATAAATTAAACAAGAATATTGAGTAAGAAGAATATAAAAGAATGTCTGAGTTATTAAAATCAGTGATATTTTTCCATTGTAAATTTATTTTTTTAAATTAAGAAGACTATATTTTCTTCTTTGTCATGTTCACTGCAGTTTTAAGTAGCATGTCAGAACAGTGACGTGGTTTAATGGTGGACTTGGCAGTGCTAAGTTAAAGGTTACACCAGATGATCTTAGAAGTCTTCTCCAACCTAAATGATTCTATGATTCTATGAATACGTACAAGAACCAACTTCCATCAGAAAAATGCCAGCAAATTTTAGCTTTGTCTTTTTAAAGAAAATTACAATATCAATTTCTCTCCCACATAAAGATTTAGAAATGAATTTTTTAGTTAAATGAACTGTAACATCACAAAGACCATTCTTTTCAAAAATATACTTTTACAGTTTAAAATTGGTAGAAAGAACAAACTTTCTTTCAGTACCATGTGTAATTCTTGTGTAAGCTGTACCTGCAGTGTAGAAGGCAAGATGATAACAATGATGTAGACAGTAGGACTAACGTTTTGATACTTCTCAGAAAGAATGTAATGACATCTCTTTTGATAGAATAAGTATGAAAAGAGAATACAAAATAAATTCTGTGCTCTAGTGAACTAACTAAATGTGGGGAAAATGAAGGCAATTCTTCCATAAATCTGGGAGGATTCAGAATTTGACTTGTCAAAAATGTATATTACCTTCCACAAAAACTGAAGAATATGAAAAGCTTTGTAATGTTTCCTAGGTTTTAAAAAAGAAAAAGAAAAGTAATATCTTTTGCCAACCCATTTCTAGCTTATCCTCATTCTTGCAAAACACCAGACTCTCCCAGCTCTTTTTCCCTTCCTATCCCCCCTGAGGCTACCCTTCTGGCACTACAAAATTCAAGCCTTCCTAACATAATGAAAAGCCCTGAGTGATTTCTGTTCAGTCCGAATGATAGATATGTGTGGGCTAATATGTGTGGGCTTTGGAGTAAGTGACTCCCCTGACATCCTTGGTAATGGCCAAAAGAACAGCCAAAGATTCCCAAAGAGCAGCAAAGGAAAAAGACAGCCAGGTGTACATGTTAAAGAGAACTTAAGTTTTCCTTATGCCTTGTAGATCACAGTATGAAAAAAGGGAGTATGCTAAGAGAATAAAAGAAATGCAGATGACAGCAAGAGGCTGGTGTCTTTACTTATTTGTGCACAAATATATGCTTTTGAGAAGTGAGTTTTCAGAGAATTTCCATATTACCATCTTCAGTGACATCATTAATTCTTGTCATTTTTTTTTTCAAAGTGAGTTAAAAGCCCAATAATAAAGGCACTGATGGAAAGAGAGTAAGGAAATACTTTGTAAGTTACTTTCAACTTCCTTAAAAACATTTGCCTTCAGAAAGGAAATTAACTTGCTTTCTCCCACTCTCACCCTTGAGGCCCTGCTGCACATTCCAGGCACTGACAGAAAAAAAGAAAGTTCATGTTGCAACAGCCTGGGAGACTTATGTGCAGATGAGGTGATTCAGACTCGCTGTCCAACAGAGAATGCAAGAACACTCTGCTTGTTTGCAGGATAGTGTTTCGTCTGTGCTCTTAAAAAACAAACAGATCCCAAAAGGAAACACTGCGTGTTCAGTACAGCTCAGCGGGACATGAGTCAGCCCTTTTGTGAACATTGCCACATTTCACATTTTAACTGCTTTTTTGGCCTATCCGTAAGATAAGTTAATTGAATAGAAAGGAGGTCAACTTTGTCAAGTTTATACTGCAGTTAATGTTCAATTATTCAGGATATCAGAGACTGGAATACTCTTAACAATGGTAAAACACTGCTGGGCTGGTAGCATGAGACAGAAGTGTCCGGGTGTCTGGGGTTCAGCACGGCTTATTGACCCTGACTGAGAGGTGGTAACACCATGGGATCGACCATGGGTTGACTGGTTCAAAATCTGAACTATGTTAACAGCACTCACACTAGAAGAAACATGACAGTATTTGTGTGGCACCATACCTAAGTTAATGACGAGGAACTGGACCTGATCTGGCTCTGAACCAGGATGCACCTGACTTTCCCATCTGCATGTGACACGGCTAATCTTCAGCCTGGACTGTGAGCGCAAAGATAGCTGAGAGTTGATGGGATCTCCTCTCCTAAGAGGCACCTGTCCACTTGCTGCTTTCAGCCAGCACAGCCTATGTAGGTTAACTGGGCATGTCCATAAGCATCTGAAGGGCGGGTGCAAGGATGACACACCCAGGATCAGGCCGGTAGTGTGGCCGAGCGGTCTAAGGCGCTGGATTAAGGCTCCAGTCTCTTCGGGGGCGTGGGTTCGAATCCCACCGCTGCCAGCAGCTGTTTCATGGAACTGGTCACCTTGAACGCAATCACACAGCATATGTGGGACAACTGGGGGATCAGGACCAGTCAGCCTCCCACACAATTCTCCTGGAGAAGCTGGCAGCGCATGGCTTTGACTGGTACATGATTTGCTGGGTCAAAAACTGGGTGGACAGCCAGGCCCAGAGGGTGGTGGTGAATGGAGTGAAACCCAGCTGCCGAGCAGTCACCAGTGGTGCTCCCCAGGGGTCAGTGTTGGAGCCTATCCTCTTTAATATCTCTATTGATGACTTGGAGGAGGGAATTGAGTGCACCCTCACCAACTTTGCAGACAACACCAGGTTGGGGGGCAGCGTCAATCTGCTGGAGGGCAGGAAGGCCCTGCAGAGGGACCTGGACAGGAGGGGTTGATGGGCAGAGACCAATGGGATGAAGTTCAACATGGCTACAGGCCAGGTCCTGCACTTTGGTCACAACAACCCCACACAGCGCTACAGGCTTAGGACAGAGTGTCTCGAAAGCTGTGCAGAGGAAAAGGATCTGGGGGTGCTGGTTGATGCTCGCCTGGACATGAGCCGACAGTGTGCCCAGGTGGCCAAGAAGGCCAACGGCATCCTGGCTTGTACCAGGAACAGTGCAGCCAGCAGGACCAGGGAGGTGATCGTCCCCCTGTACTCAGCTCTGGTGAGGCGCCTGCACCTCGAGTGCTGCGTTCAGCTTTAGGCCCCTCACTACAAGAAGGTGTCCTGGTTTCAGTTAGGCCAGAGTTAATTTTCCTCCTAGTAGCTGGCAGGGTGCTATGTTTTGGATTAGGATGAGAAGAGTGCTGATAACATGCTGATGTTTTAATTGTTGCAGAGCAGTGCTTACACCAAGCCAAGGACTTTTCAGCTTCTCGCTCTGTCCTGCCAGCGGGCAGGCTGGGGGTGCAGCAGGAGCTGGGAGGGGACAGACCCAGGACAGCTGACCCAAACTGGCCAAAGGGGTATTCCATACCATCTGACGTCATGCTGAACAATATATAGGGGTGGCTAGCCGGGGTGGGGGGCCGGCTGCTCGGGGATAGGCTGGGCATCAGTCAGTGGGTGGTGAGCAATTGCATTGTGCATCACTTGTTTCGTACACATTATTAGTAGTACTACTATTATTATTATTATTATTATTATTTTCCTGTCTTAAGAAACTGTCTTTATCTCAACCCACAGGCTTCACTTTCTCGTTTCTCTCCCCCATCCCAGAGAGGGAGGGGGGAGGGTGAGTGAACGGCTGTGTGGTGTTTAGCTGCTGGCCGGGTTAAACCACAACAAAAGGACATCGAGGCCCTGGAGCATGTCCAGAGGAAGGCTATGAAGCTGGTGAAGGGCCTGGAGCACAAGTCCTGTGAGGAGCGGCTAAGGGAACTGGGGTTGTTTAGTCTAGGGAAGAGGAGGCTCAGGGGAGACCTCATTGCTCTCTACAGCTACCTGAAAAGAAGGTGTGGGGAGCTGGGGGTCGGCCTCTTCTCACAGGTAACTAGTGATAAGACTACAGGGAATGGCCTCAAGGTGTGTCAGGGGAGGTTTAGGTTGGAAATTAGGTGAAATTTCTGCTCAGAAAGAGCAGTCAGGCATTGGAACGGGTTGCCCAGGGTGGTGGTGGAGTCACCATCCCTGGGGGTGTTTAAGGAGAGGCTAGACCTGGTGCTTAGGGACATGGTTTAGTGGGTGACATTGGTGGTAGGGGGATGGTTGGACCAGATGATCTTGGAGGTCTTTTCCAACCTTAATGATTCTAGGGTTCTATGATTCTATGATTATCACTAACATTTTGATTTTCATTTACCTTGTTGTTGCGTTCAACACCAGTGTAATCTGCTTCAGGTGGAATCTTTATATGTAGCTCAGCTTCATAGGCTCCTTCTCCATCATTCCTTGGATTTATTATGAGCATTACACAGTTTTCTTCTCCAATTATTAGCGGATCTTTATCTCTGTATAGAACATACAACTTGTCAGGAATTAAAACAAAAGTATGATTTACATATGATTAAAGCAGAAAGCCATTTTGCTCTCGTAGCATCTGTTCTGGAAAATATTCTGTGAATACAGAGCAAATTTTTTTTTTTTATAAAAAATGATTCAATGGAAAAGTATGCAAGCACCTGGGAAGGAAACAGTTCAAAGGAAAACACATACCATGGATGATCAGAGTAGACTACCAGAGAACCTGAAAGTGAGTTGTATAAAATTTCAGAGCCTGACTATTTTCAACCTAGAGACAAGTATCTAGTGGAGTAAAATACTTGCCACCAGAGACCCACTTCTTTCTGGAGGGAACAGAATTGGTGGGATTTCAGTTATCCCTTCGTGCCTGTTGTACAATGAACAGACAGAAGCTCTCCTGAGAACTGCAATGGCACTGTGCCCTTTCCTTTCACAGCTATCTACTGATTTTGCTGGCACAGAGACAGATTAGAGGAAGTTCCAGCTGAATATGAGAAGGCACTTTACCGTGAGGGTGACAGAGCACTGGAACAGGCTGCCCAGGGAGGTTGTGGAGTCTCCTTCTCTGGAGATATTCAAAACCTGCCTGGATGTCATCCTGTAATGTGCTCTAGGTGATCCTCCTCGGCGGGGGGTGTGGGGGGGTTGGACTAGATGATCTTCAGAGGTCCCTTCCAACCTCGGCCATTCTGTGATTCTGTGATTCCATGTAACTGCCAGAGGTTTCCCACTTATCCTGCTTGGTGTATTTCTCCCTCCACAGGAGGAATTGTTGCCATGTTTTGAAATTCTTTTATTCTTTGATTCATTTAGTTCACTGTACAGTGAGTTCAAGAGAATTCTGTCCCAAGTTCAAATTTACTGTCACAGTGAAATAAGTACATTTAAAAGCTCCCTTGAACAACAATTGGTGTTATCTCTTGGCATTCAGAGAACTAGTACTGCTCCTAACACTTGCAAACTGTATTTTCTATAACTTTTAAACACCATGAACATGTCTGACAAATACATACTTTATAAGTGTATATTTCTCCACTTCTTGGTTTTCTAGATGAATTAGATGCACAAGTTAAAATCTGGAAATCAGGTAAGAATAAGTAGAGACAGCAAACAACAGAACTGTGCTTCATTCTGCTAAAGCAGTTAGAATTGTCTGGGTTTTGTTATATACAGCATCATTTATTTTATTTAACTTACGGCATAGCAGAAAGCTGCAAGTCAGGAATGCACAAGTTGTCCTCCCCACAGTCTACCAGAATGTAAGCCTGTGTAGTCACAAAAAATGTATATATAATACAGTTAGTAAATGCTTGAAAGTCCAAATCACTTTATTAAATATCCCGAATTTAAATGTCTTAAATGCCACTATCACTGCCCTTCTGAATTAATCTCCTTTCTACAAGTTCCTTTCCACTTAAGTACTGTTGGAGACTATTTAGATTGTAAACTATGGCCTTACCAGAATAATAACATCTTTCAGGCCCTTTCCCACAGTAACTTGGCTTACATATCGTAAAATGCAATCAAAACTATGAACACAACAAAATTTTGGAAATGCTTTAAAGGATTCCCTGGTTCTATACTTATCTTCAATATACATTTTGAATTAATTAAATCCTCGTGCAATTTCTGGGCCTGATACTCTGTTTAAAGAAAAATGACACACATAATACTCCTAAACATTTTCGAGTTTATATACAGAAGATGCTGCATGCAAAATTCATACCTGTTCTGTTAATGAGCTTTTCTGGTAATAATTCAGTATTGGCTTCACAGTCAAGCCATCTTCATAACGGGATTCATCCAAGCTATAATTCAAGTTTATATTGATGGGAGACAATTTATCTCTAAATTCTGTTTCATCCTGTGAGAGACAATCATATAATAAAAAACAATAGTTTAATGTAATTCTTTCAGATGAGTAGGGTATTGCAACAGATTCAGAATTAGTCTTATTGAAGGTAAAGATATGATTCTTTGACAGGTGCTGGCCAAAATCTGCCTATTTGTAACATCATTATGAAAGCAAAGTGACTCACATGTAACTGGAATGCCCAGAACACATTGCCTCCACAGCCCCACATCTGGAAGAAGCTGGCTGAGCTGAGTAGACTCTGAATATTTTCAAAGCATTAGCTTAAAATGAAGCTGTTTAAAAGAGAGACGCAAAACCAAATGCTATCAGCTGCTGCCTGCCTTCCGTTTGGAATGGAGGGAGTGCACGCGTGGATTTGTGGAGGTAATATTGTTGGTTTGTTCCATAACCAATGACTTATATGGATTAGTGATGGTAAAACTCCACCAACTCCATTGTCTTGATGCTGTCTTACATACATCTTGAGACTCCTCCATTTCACCTCCCATTGCATTTCTAGGACCAGCCTTGGAATCTGCTTCAATGGCAGGAGGTAATTCCAGCTGCAAGTGAGTAACCAACGACCTTTCCTCCTTCGTAACTTAAGCACCACTGTTTTAATTTTTGAAAAAATATTTTAAAAGATTTTAAAAATATTTTAAATAATGTATTAATTTAGGCCGATGTTGTTGGCAACATGCCTTTAGCATATTTGTTGGAACTGAGTTGAAATGACATTTAACAAGTTCAGTTGATTATTCTACTGCACATACTATAAGAGAGAACAATATTGCACTTTTGTATAAGGAGATGCAGTGTTTAATCAGAATTTACAGAAGAGCATGAAATGAACATATTTGTACACAGAAGAACTGTACACTTCTTCAAAGGAAGTCTTCCTTTTATACTTACATTGACAAAAAATGAGACAAAGATTTATGTGGGAATTCTTGCTGAGGTAGAAGAATGGTCTGGACACTCAGACCAGGCCTTTCTTATCTCTCTTTTCTCTAATTCTGGGATCTAAGAACACTCTAAAATGTGCTTGCTTTTCAAATGGCTCCCCCTTTTTATTAATCTTTTAAGATCCCTGATACTACTCAAATTATGGTGACAGTCCAAAATATTTTAAACTTACTCTGAGATAAACAAGAAAGTCCTGGCAACGGAGCTGTTTCTGTCTTTCTATCACAATGGAGAAGTAATGATGTGACTGATGGTAGTCAAAGAAGAGAGTCCTTTTAACAGCTCCTTTCTGTTTCAATGAATCTAACTGCAATTCACCTTTCAGCACTAAAGAATATAAGTAAATTGAGTATTTATTTATTTAACATGGAAAGAAAAAATAGCAAACAATTCATTAAATATTATAGTTAATAACTAGCATTAACATAACAAATAACTAGCAAAGTCTTCCAAGTAAAACCAATCCATGCCCAAGGTATCTGTTTGTTTAGGAGCATACTAGTTTTTGATGCAAAGTATGTCCTCCATGTAACTTCAGTCAAGCTTTGCAAGTTCATTTACAGATCATATGTGTAGTATACAGGAAATCTGTTTTTTATTTTTGTTTGCTTGTTTATTTGTTTTCAAAACAGAACATTCTCCAACTGAGTACAAGCTTATTTTTGTAAAATGGCTAAAAATGAATAAAAAATCCTTCAAGTGAATAAGACAAGCTTTGTGCTTATATAAGTACCCTTTTAACTGCATTTTCTTACCTTAGGAACATTGTAGTCCTATTATCTTTCAAGGCATGAGAAAAAAAACAAATCTGAATTTAAGTGGGACAGACTAAATTACAGGAATATAAAACATTTCTTACCTATCTCATCTGAAATACTTTGACCTTCAAATGCTGCGCAGACTTTTACTGTAAAACTAAGTATAAAAAGAAGAAGTAATTATTAGCATAAAGAGAGCTGACCTGAGGAGTAGCAATTCCCAAATCATACCCATGTTTTTGTTTCCTTTTCTTAAATGATGTTCACTGAGATCTGTGTTTAGGCACCCAACATATCCCCTAACTAATTCAGCAAGTCTCCCGGGCTCCACCAATACTCAAAGAAGAAAGACAGGGTAGCCTCTTAATATCTTCCCAGGAAAGATATAGAGAACTTTTCCAACTAATTCTAGAGAAAGCCTATAGAGATCACCCTCGTAATACTACTGGCAAAGTTGGGTTCCTAATGCTGAGCTTCAGCAAGCCACTATTGTACAAGGCTGCCTGTAGAAGTCCTTTCTGCTTCATCATGCTGAAGAAAGAAAGCCTTCCATGATTTCAAGATGGTGCAATTCAATACAAAGTGTCCTTGGTTACCAATCATTCTTATGGAATACTTCAATGGGTTCAGAAAATATTTTGCTTTGTACAGGGAAGAATCAGCTGAACATGGATAGTAAGTCATCATTGGAAGATGTGAAACCAGAATATTTTACAGTAATACCTTGGGTTAAATAGAAATATTTTTGAATTAGCCATTGCTCTTCATCTCCTCCTATAGTTACACTGTATACTAAATTCTCCATGTAGTGGATTAAAAACCAGCAACACAATCTTTAAAATAACCTGCAATCATATTCTAATTGAATGTTTGCTTTCTCTGACAAACATAATGAAACTGTGCCACATCTGGGATTCATATAATTTTCATGACCTTATTAAATATTTTCCTCTTGGCCAAAAACTTCGCCTTATGCCATTAAACTATGCTTAACCATAGTCTTCAAATGACACTAGGAGTGTCGATTCATGTTCCATGCAGAAATTGCAAATTCAGTCACATTCCTACTTCTTTAGAATTATGAGTTAACAGATGAAGAACCAATCATTTGCTGACACACAAGGGCAAGAACAAACAACATGAAAGAGAAAAGCTTGTGTAATTGCATAAATGCGGTTTAGACATCAGGCTTCACAAACTAGTCTGACATGTCATAGCACAGAAGAGCATTTCCTCAAATGTAAACTCACAAGATGCCATTGTGTGTTGAACTTGGTGATCTCACTTCCTGATATCTCAAATAATTTTTGCACTATCCTGTTTAAAAAATGGTTGAGTTAAAAATCCAGCTTGAAATGGATTGTAATCAGAAATGAATTAATTGTTAAATTGCACAACTGTAATGTATATTTAATTTATTTAGTGAATGCAATAATTCATAATACACATTTGATAACCCAAGTCATGTTCTGAAGTACTATGGTAAGAGCCAAGATTTAATCCTTCCTTTCCAGGCACAGTATGTCAAGAAGAGAATGGCAATGCAAAAAAATCAAAACTTTGGAATTTATCAGTCTCTTGGCTCTGCCCATCTGACTGGCAAGACTGTGGGTTTAGCAGAATTCCACCACCCATTTCTGATTTCAAGGATACTCAGTTCAGAAACAGTTCTACAGAGAGATATCCTCATCACTTTGACAAGAAGTTGCTGTGGAGATTTTGCAGGATGTTTTAGCCATGAGAAAAAGAAACAGAGGAAAAAAGGTAGACCACAGAAGAGGCCAGGATATTTTTGAGATTTAAGATCTGACTCCTTGGCACATGAAGAAACATAATAATTGATCTTCTGAGCTTGCAGGAGCCATAAAGCAAACAAGACAATTAACAATAAAAGGAAGGAAACTTCAGCAGGTAAGAAAAGACTGGGAAATGGCCCATCATCCTTAAGCATACGATCTTTCCTGTGCTATCAGTTTTATTTCTCTGTAGGAGATCTCTGCACTGCATTTATTCAACAGTGTCTGCCATCACAATCAGCTCATGGTTTGCGCAGTGTTCAGTTGTGGCTATGAAATACAGGGAAAGCCTTCAAACTGAACACACTAGCTTTCCCTGGTAATCTTGGACCAACAAAGCAGTTTGTTTGAAATAATTTTATGTTCTTCAGTCAGACAGAAACATTTTTAATGCTATTAGAACAAGCTTAAAAGTATTTCTTTTCATTCAAAACATGTAGCATAGATGGGGATAGTATCTTGAGAAGTGAAAATAATATTAGAAAAACAAAAAAGATGGTTACCCCCCCAAAAATGTTTTTTGGGCTGCCATTTTTACTAGAAATAATTGAATTTAATCTGACTATGCTACTGGGTGAAAAAAATAGGAAATGTACTTGAGGAAGTGGTAAGTTTGGAATTATCAGATCCTACCAGAAATTACTTGTCATTGTTGGCTATTTTTTCAGAATACAGAACTGCACACAGAGAGGAAGATGGATAATGCCTTAGCAGAAAGGCACTCAAAGTTTTGATGGTATAGACCTTCATCTGAACAAAGTAATGAGGGCCTTCAGTCCCTGACTGTGGGGCACTGGTCACATCCAGGTTCCAATGAAGTCAGTGGGAGCAGGAATTGCTACCTCTATTTTTAAAACCTTTCAAAAAAAAAAAAGTCTGTTTACATTGTCTTTGACAGCTTCAAAGTTGCAGAGTTTGTTCCAAATTTGTTAGTTTCTATTTGTATGTTTCTAGAAGTTCAGGACAATTCTCGTAAGATTGTGTATAAAAATAACTTTTTATGCATGCTTCCTCTGCACTTCAGTTTTCCAAATTATATAATGGCAAAAATAATATTTTCCTAATACTAGAAAGTGTACAATAATCTACATTATTCATACTTTACACTTCCTGAAACTGTTCCGGTAGGAGGTTTTCTTTCATTCTAATTTTGCAATGTCAGTCAGTAGACATTTTATACTAGCAGCACAGCTGGCTAAGAGATACAGAAATCTATCCCAAGGGACTGAAGAATTCCTTGCCTGTTGGAGTTTCCCTACTAATTATTTTCATATGTACAATACAAGCTTATATCAACTAAGGAGAAAAATTACAGCATGGAAAATAGCAGCTGGTCTTCAGTCAGTTCATAATACGAACTAAATCTTTAGGGAAGAATATTTTGGAATAAAGCAAACAGAAATTAAATTATGCTCATAATAAAAGTCTCGTAGATATGAACCAAACATCTTCTGGCTTTTTGTACTACAGAAGTGAAAAGTAATGAAAAAACTACATGTTACACAAGCCTTATTTGAACAGTACCTTAGAGCAGGAATACATTTTTAGCAGAGATGTTTTTATTCACTTGTCTTGTGCAAAGAAAAAAAAATCTTTTTTTTTTCTTCCAGTAAACTATCAGTAAATGCTATAATATTGACTTTTTTTTTTCCAGTACAAATCCTATCCAAACGATTCTTTAAAAGTCCCAAAAACTGAAGTTTTTGGGAAAAAAAATCAAATGCACTTGGAACAATGAATATGCTACAGCCCAATGTTGATACTTTAAATTTTTTATTGCATCGACTATTAAAACAAAATTTGCTTGAATCAAAATATAAAGATAGATCTTTATTTAGAACCTACTCCAGAAAGGGCTAAACTTTTTAAAGTTCTGGGACCACACAGTTCTACCGAGTGCATTCTACCTTCCTCTGTAGGTGGGTGATTTTACTACACACAATGTTGAAAAGAGGAATGTAATGATAAATATAAGCAGTTCCGTAACAAGTAAAAGAATAGAGTAAAAGTGAAAATCTCTTGAAAACCCTGTCCCAGATTTTGACAGTCAGTAGATGTAGCACTTCCCAAGTCACAAATTGCATCCACTGCATTTAAAGCCCATATATTTAGTGGTTTAATGGTGTCAGAGTTGAGTTCCTGTACATCTCTTAAGTAAACTGTTTCTAGTCATGATTATTTTTTATTTTTCATATTTATCAATTTGATGTAAAACCTCCTTTGCTAACTCTAATGTTTGAGACTATTTTTAGAACTCATCTCCCATAAAGAATGTCTCCAGTGCGGGGAGTCCCTCTGACCACCTCTGGTTTAAAAGCAGTGAAAAATTTGTGCAGTCACCTTGTCTTTCTCCTTTACACCTTGATATTCTTTTAATACATCCCATGTTCTTCAGGCTTTGTGCCCCTAATGTGTTTAAATAAAATCATAAGACTAGTTCTTATATTTTAGAAATTTGTTCCATACAGTCTCTCTGGCAGGACTTGTTGGAATTTTATATTCAACTTGCAAGTGTTTATGCTCTGTTTTGTTTTTAGTTTCCTCATTTGTTATGATTTCAACTTTTAAAAAGCATCTAATGTATTCCTAATAGCCTGTTTTATCAGCTGTTATTTGGGGTCCTTTCTAAGTGATTTTCTTCTAGTGGTGTAAATGCACCTGCATGTGGTGCTAATACTATTAGATAGCCTCCAACTGTCCTACAACATTTATATTTGTAACTGATCGTGAATTGTTTCAATTTGCTTCAAGGTTCGGAGTGTACTTTTTCTTTTCAAAGTTAAATGCTACTATGGCAGAGGGTTTCTCTTTTAAGGATCTATCCAACATTGTCCTGCCTGATGCACTAAAAATAGCTTTCCTCTGACCAAAGACAGTCAGAAACAACATCCTGTGAACTGCTCTCAGCATAGTGAGCAGGACACCTTCTCTCTTCCACGAAGGACTAAGATCTCTCTTTCTGTAGCAGAAACTGGTGGGACCACCAGCTCTTAGCATCACTTTCACTGTGACATTTTCTCAGCAAAGGTATGTGTTTTGTCAGGTGAATGCTTCTGTGTTTTGTCAGTCTTGGCTGTTACATGTTTCACTCATCCAGACACTGAATGTGATTTTGCAGCTTGATCCTATAAGACACTGAACATCCTCCCATGAAGGAGGATATCACACCACTGAACTTTTAGCTACTTCATTTAGAGAATCTGTGAAGTATTGGAAGGTGTCAAAAAGAACTCTGTTCTATATCATTTTGTTGTTGTGCTTATAGCATATTTGAATACTTGTATGTTCAACAAAAAGCTGCAAGAAAAGCTGGGATTGGGAAGTTATTTGAGAAAAAAGAGGACGCTGAAGATGTTTTTTGTCTAATCATGAACTTACCAGGCTACCAAAAGCTGAGAGCCAGGGAGCTGACAAGTCTTATTGTCTGGATTGACAATCATAGGGTTCAGAATGAGCAGAGCATTCACGGTCACAACAGGTCTGGCTCTGAGGGACAGAAATAACATTCACTACATGCAGCACATTAGTACCTAGGTTGCATCAGAGAAAACAACTGAGATAGCCACAAAGAAGCTTGAAATGTAGGGCTACGTTGGAGAAAATACTTTTATAATGCTGCTCCTACCCAAAAGACCTTTGATATTTTTTTTTGGTCAGAAACTGTGATACCTTCTGCTATGACATTTTGAAAGTTCTTCACAAAAAACCCACAGGTTAACAGCACACAGCATCGCTGAAACAGTATGCTACACTTAGCAATAGGTCTGTCCTGGGACTCAGGCACATCAGACACATTCCATCGCACTGGATTTTCACAAAGGGCCAGAGCCTGCAGTTTGGAAATTACAGAAGTCCCTTGGCTGTTATTTTATAAACTGTCAGGTTTGTGTTTCTTCATGAACAGTGATATATTCAGGCTTGCTATCACTGTTTAAGCTTCTTCAAAAAATGAACATAATTTAGTTAAAATAGAAGTTGATTTAGAATTATCTTAAGCCAACAATAAAGTAAACTCTGACATCATGTCTTGAGACAATTGACTTTGGAAAATGAGAATAATCATCACAGAAAATTCTGCTGAGCATGTGAGTACATGGTTGTGGTGATGGGAAACATCCCTCTGAAAAACAATCTGCTAGTAAGTAATGAGCTAATCTGTAATTGAGAGCATTTTAAAAGAGAAAACAAAATTCTGTTAAGACAATGATACTGTTTTACAGTAACTTAGATAATTCTGCCAAAAATAGCTTACTACAGTTACTTTCCACATATTTTAACCCACAGTTGAGCTTTTATGATCACTTTTCTGTATTGTTTCAGCAAGACACTCAAAAAATAAAGTTACTTCCTTCATTTCTGTGCAACAGGGAAAACCTTTTTTTGTAGCAAAGTTCAGCTAATAAAACTTTCTCCAGTATGACAAGTTAGGTATTTGGTACACTCTGGACAGGAAACAGAAAGATTGAGGGATTCTTGCTTGCTATTCACCTTCCTAAACGAAATAGAACACATTTTTTATTGCTATCTAAAGTACACAGTGGATCTAATTCTCCAATGTTTCACATCCTGTGCAGTCATTTAATGCCACTGCAAAGTGATGCATTGCAAAATACTTGGATGATTCTAAAACAGGGCAGCAGGAAAACCAGGTTTTCTCACTGTGCTTACAATGTTACCAAAAACGAGCTAATGCTCCTGTTTTACAAAATTCTTATGCTTTGACAAATATTCATCCAGGAAACAGAACATGCCTTCTCTCAGACAGGTACTGTTTGGAATACAGACAGCAAGAAGACAGAGAGGAATCAGGAAATATGACTACACTGTTGCAGCAACAGATGGTGAATATTTAAATGCAAAGAACTGTCTGCATGTCAGCATTAATAGGGCTGCAGCAGATTTTTATTTATGCATTTGGTAGTCGTAATTTATACTTCTAATCAAACGGTGCATTTAGCGAAAACCAGTAGTCAGCCAACAACTCTGGAGATTTGCAAAGTGCATACATTTTTTCTAAATTGAAGCAAAAAGCAGCAGTCTTTATTTCTAATAAATAGTTTGTGTCTTAATGTACATGACCACCAAAGAGTCAAGAGTCACCTGAAAATCTGAATTTCTTACTAGCACCATTCCTCCAAGAAATAAATGAATTTTCAGTGTTGTGCTTCATAAATTTCTCTCTGACAAGCTGTAGGGAGAGCTTTTTGACTATACAGAATTTTGCGTGAGGTTGCTTTAAAGGTAGAAAAGACACCATTTTTTCTTCTTATCTAATTTAAAATTAACTGAGGAGTCAAGCATTCCAGAAGGAGTTCCTTGAACTAAGACTAAGCATGGAAATTTTCATGAAAAATGGGAAGTTTTGAGCATGAGAAAAAAGAAACCTGTAAAACAACATTTGTTGCTCACACGATGTTTCATTTATCACATGTAATCAGCATCTTTTACACATTGCACCAGGGAAACACAGAAATGTGACATTTGTTTATTCACAGATCTCCTACTGAAGCTGTAAAATTAAAAATCCATTGTATTTATCACGTACCTGTAAACAACTGCTTTTCCAGCTCCAAATGCACCCACAATTAAATCTGGAGAAAGAAAACAGCTTCAGAAGAACTATATAGAGGCCTCTCATGCATTTTTTCCCATCCTAAATAAGATTAATTATATTCAGAATGTGGTAACATGAAACAAATGTAATTCCCACTTTCTTATCAATATTTTCAACACTGCTACCTCAAAGAAAACATTTAAGACTGGGCAAGACTGGCTCATAAATATCTTGGTTGTATCCAGTCAGTGTCAATTTGTTTAACACAGGGTCAGGCATGGCACAATCCTGCTTCTCCGCAGCTTGTATTGAAGAGTAAGAAGAATGCCTTCAACTTCCATACATTTTCACAGAATCACAGAATGAATGGGTTGGAAGGGACATTAAAGATCACCCAGTTCCAACGCCCTGCCATGGGCTGGGACACCTCCCACCACACCAGGTTGCCCAAAGCCCCATCCAGCCTGGCCTTGAACACCTGCAGGGATGGGGCATCCACAGCTTCTCTGGGCAGCCTATGCCAGGGCCTCACCACCCTCTGAGTAAAGATCTTCCCAATATGTAATGTAAGTCTCTCCTCTTTTAATTTAAAAGCATTACCCTTGTCCTATCCCTACACCTCCTGACAAAGAGTCCCTCCACAGCTTTCCTGTAGGCCCCCTTTAGGTACTGGAAGGCCACAACGAGGTCTCCCCAGAGCCTTCTCTTCTCCAGGCTGAACAACCCCAACTCCCTCAGCCTGTCTTCATAGGAGAGGTGCTTCAGCCCTTTGATCGTCTTCATGGTTCCCCTCTGGACTTGTTCTAACAGGTCCATGTCCTCCTGGTGCTGGGGGCCCCAGAGCTGAGAGAAGCACTCCAGGTGGGGTCTCACAAGAGGGGGAGAATCACCTCCCTCGCCCTGCTGCCCATGCTGCTTTTGATGCAGCCCAGGGTGCGACTGGCTTTCTGGGCTGCAAGCGCACATTGCCGGCTCATGTTGAGCTTCTCATCCACCAACATCCCCATGTCCTTCTCCTCAGGGCTGCTCTCAGTTTTATCCCAAACCACTAACTGACCATTACACAAAGAGATGCAAACCAACTTTTTGGTCACTCACATGCAGTTCACATTGAAAGTTAATGGTGTTCCTTCTTGACAATCCCTCCAGTCCTGCTTTGTGCTTTAAGTCATTTGTTCATTAATTTAGGCACAATAATTCTTTGTGACCATGAATACAAGGCACAGGTTGGAGGATGGCTGATTTCATAGGTACTAGTGCTTTCAGCATCATAGGAGGATGTGTTAAGGCTTGTAATAGTTATCAGTTGAAAGCCATCATAGGTCACCATTTCGAACAAATAGGGTCAACAATGCTAGCATTTCACTGGGCCTTGTGCACATCTTTGTTACTGGGCCTGGCTTGGAATCCTACAGGCCCAAATATTTCCTCCTTTTGTCTGGAGTCCCCATACAGGGCTCTCTGGAAAGATCCTGACTGGCTCACTGGAAAGATCTCCAGTTCCTGTTGGAGAAAAGCTGGGGCCAAGCAACAGGGAACAAAGGATCAGCTTTTCTGCTGCTTCTAGCTGGAGCACAAATCAAGAACGGGAAAGAGCTTTGTTTTGTTTTCATATGCCCTAATGAAATGCCCAGCTGGGTACCTCTTTCTCTCTGCTGTTGCTATCCTATGGTTTGATTTATAAATGTGCCATTTGGTAGGCTAGGTCTTACAACAGGCCTTGCAGTGGCACAGACTGGCAATCTAAACTGATCTGAGTTCATGAAACCAGTAGACACAGTTGAAAAACAACCCCTTACTTGCTGTTTCTGTAGTTTGAGCACTGGTTTGCTTAGAGGCACTGAAGTCATGGAGCATAATGCAACTACACAGCTCTGGTGCTAATTAGCCTGATGGGTTCAGGCCAGTCTGGCAGCGTGTTTTCTAGCGCTGTCTGCCCTTCAGATGGTCAGGATTTAACAAGTTTAAACAAGCACTCCACATGGGCAACAGCCTGTCCTACAACGGATTCCACTGATGAACATCCTCATAGGAGAGGGCACGGACAGTTTATGGGTCTGATCTTCCTTTTGTATAACATTTACATTTTTCTGCTTCCATTGGCCTTACAGAAACATGCTTCAGAGTCAGGAACACTTTAAACAGCAGAAAATAAGTGTTGTTTCTATCTCCTTTTCGGGATATTTATGAGTCCTTTTCATTAGGAGCTTTTAGAGAGAGCTTGCTCACAATCCCAAGACCTAAAGATATTATCCTCTTAAATAAACAACTGATTGAGACATACCTATCATCATAAAGGCTACACAATGCAAACGGCAGAACTTTCCCTAACAGCTACAGTATGCACAGTAACCCAAAAAGATTTTTTTTTTAAAAAAAAAACCACAACATCGTGTTATGAACAGAAAGTGAAACAAGAAGGAAGGTCTTTACATTAAATCTGTTGTTTTTAGCAGGATGCTCTTTATGAATCCTGCAACTGACTTAACTTAGGATATGTACTGTTTCATACCAGACTAGATAAGTCAAAAGGTTTCATTACAGGGCTGTGCTATGGCACTGACAAAACTAGCAGATATCTATGACTTATCCATATTCCAGAATTGTGATGATTTCATAATCTGATTTTTCATTAAAAAATCAAGCACTCCAACCCTTCACAGACACTAGGTAAAGCTTGAACACACAACTTGAGTTCAAGTTTAGTAACCCGTAGCCTGTTTGAACCTGAAGTTACACAGAATGAGTTTGCGAGACATAGTTAGCCTCAGCAACGTGAGTGAAATCTTAATTTCAGTATCTACAGCTGTGTGAACTTATGTCCCCACTATCTCAGCATCCCCACTTTCATATTGAAGAACATTTTGCACATCTGCTTAATAGTTAAATCCTGGTTTCTCTGGGACAGAACCCAGCTTATTTGAAAACAGAAGGTAATGGTTTTAGAGGAACAATGACAGTCCCCAGTCACCAAAAGACTGAGCAGTCTTTCTGCATTGCCACCTCAACCAGGCTTGGAGACACAGCAAGAAAGATGAGGACATTCAATAATGGTACCATAAAAGCTCCACTTGAGCAAATGCTTAGGACAGCTGGGACCATGTTCATCCTGCTCTCATTTGGAAGTACTTAGTTTTTCCCTGACAGGTCCTTTATTTTATACTCTTGGCCATAATTATTCTTCAGCCAAAGAGCCTGAATGAGTGTGTGCTGGTTTGCTTGAGATAGAATTAATTTTCTTCATAGTAGCTTGTATAGTGTTATGGGTTTGTTTTTTTTAATGTATGATTTGTAATGAAAATACATGAGATAACACACCGATGTTTTAGTTGTTGCAGAGCAGTGCTTATAGTAAGTCAATGACTTCTCTGCTTCTCGTGCTGCCCTGCCAGCAAGTAGGCTGAGGGTGCACAAAGAGCTGGGAGGGGACACAGCCAGGACAGTTGATCCAAATGTACCAAAGTGATATCCCATACCATATGACGTTATGTTCAACATAAAACTGGGAGGAGTTGGACAGGGGAGCTGCTTGGGGACATTGATCAGCTGGTGGTGAGAAAATGCGTTATACATCACTTGCTGGGTATGCAATTTTTATTTTTATTTTATTTTTTTCCTTTCTTATTAAACTGTCTTTATCCCAACCCATGAGTTTTCTAACTTTTGCCCTTCCAATTCTCTTCCCCCCACATCCATCTGCGGGGGAAATAAGCAGCTTAGCTGCCCACGGGGTTAAACGACAACAGCACGAAACTACTAAGAAGGAAAAGTGGACTTAAGAATAAATATGCAAAGAATAAAACATACTTATGTCCAGGAGTGACATCTATGATCTAATATAAGGACCAAGTCATTACATATTCAAGAAGAGGATTTACTGGAAGATCCATTACAGTTATGCTTTGCTTTTACTTGTTTTCTTAAAGAGCATTTAGCTTTATTCTTCTTTCTTTCATTGCTTTCTGGGGTCAACTCTTATACTTATCATTGGGAAAAAGAAAAAAAAAACACATTTCTGACACTGGTACAAATCCAAGAGATTTGAATACACATCAAATCAGATCACTTATATGTCACTTAAGTTTTGAATTTGTTGTGCGTTTTGAAGAAGAAAAGTTATTAATCATTTCTATGAAAGAAATGCATGTCTAAATTATCTGAAGCTTGGCAAGTTTCCGTTCCTAAAAATAGAGAGAAGTTGTTTTTATTCATTTCTTGTTAATACTATGCATGCAGTGTCACTTATATAAAGTCCACTAGTTAGAAAACAAGGGTTTAACGAGGAATTTGGAATTACATATGAAAAAAAAAAAAAAGAAGGAAAAAAAAAACAGCTTAGCTAAGTGTAACCCTTCCAAGAGGAGCCTGAATGAAAGCATATGAAAACTTCTAACTGCACCTTTGCATTTGTATTTTTTTTCAAGGTCCGAATAAAATGTACAAATAGAGAAAGAAAGAAGTATCTGACTCACAAAATGGCCTTCACTCCTTCTCTATTTCATGTTTTCAGGAGGATGAGGATCCTTCTAGATTCAGGTAAATGACCACCTTGTCCATGCCAACTCATTGAGAAGATCCTCTACCAGCTGCTCCTCTTCAGAGAAACAGAGCTAAAGGAAGGGCTGGAGCGTTTCTGCCTCATTGCTGCTATGGAATAAATGAACTGTAGGGTTCACAACCAAAATGTTCAGTAACTATGGAAAGAGGCAATTTTCAACTTGCATTTCAGCACAACTTGAAGGTTGTATGCAAGGAAAGATATCTCCTGGATGTTACTAAAATCCCAACTGATAGAGTTCACAGAACTTAATCCTGAGACAAGTGTCTTACATATACTTAATTGAAGTCAAGGAGCACAAAGCAATTGTAATGTTTATTTCAAATTTTACTTTGCTCTAAAGAAAGGGCTTGCAATATGTTATCTGGAGAAAAATAATTCATTTTCTGAGAAAAAATTATCAAAAATAGTTAAGGAAAGATCACTCACAGATGGCACTGAAGGGCACACTGGGTTTTGTAAGCTGATCTCTTCACCTGTACCTTCCATGTGGCCATGCCAGACCTTAAAGGCTGTGCTAAAGGGATGAACCCGGCCATGGTGCTGACTGAACCTTCAACCAACTGAAGGAAGTAGAGTTCTACTTCCAGTCTCAACAAGAGATACTCATTTCTTAACTTGACCAAATTCTTTGATCCCCTGATATTTTTAAAGGACATCTCCATCCCTTATGAGAGATGCAGCCCCAGGGAGCCTTAAGCAGGGGAGGAACATGTGGCATGCTCAGCACTCCACCCTTCGTTTGGAGTCTGTCCAGCAGTCCCAAGAGACACGGCCAAGGCACAGAATCTCATCTTCATGGGGAGACAGGGGCCAAGAAGAGCAGCCAGTGAAGAACTACATCATTGGCACACGCTTCATTTGCGAGAAACCCAGAAATGAAAACAACAGACAGATGAGTCACTGCCCCACCACAACTCTATCAGGATACAGGCATGAAAGTGTTTGCTTTATGGGCTCAGTATGTTTTGCTGGCAGCTTTAAACAGTATATTGTGTAGTCTGTCAGTTTAATTGCATAGTAGAAATAGCAACTGGAAAACAATTAGAATCCTATCAATGTAGGTGCTAATGGAAATTTCACAAAAGAGAGTGAGAAAACTGCGTAACTGGAAACCCTGTTAAAAATCTTTGTGAGCCTTTGTTCTTTTCTACTTCCCCAGCACCAGATTTCTATTTCTGCTTTCTAGGATTTTAGAGATCACTAAACAGTAGGAAAGGTCCAGAATAACATTCCTTTTAAATGGCCATTACTACAGGCTTGACCATAATGAAAGACACAGGATATATCCAGTTCAGCCAACCTTACTCAAGAATTTTAGCTGAATACGACATTCAGCCACCACCCAGATCAGAATCACTTTCTTGTACTATTCTCAACTGTCTTGATCCTCCCATTTTTCAACCATTCTGGAAGCAGATCTGTTAAGAATAACACCTAAGGCTAATTCAATGCTCCCCTTTTGTCTGAATGAGACCCTTTGATAACGCAATGTTATTATTCACTCCACAATACTACAAACAAATCCAAAAGGAGGCAGTTCACGTCCTGTCACTTCAGTCAATCTCTACTTCCTGTTATTAACTGCTTTATTCTTATACTCCATTGGGCAAAATATTATTAATTTCATTAAATAACTCAAAGAATTTTAGAAAAGTGTATCTATAAATTAAATAGATCATTTGCACAATTGTTAATTGTAAAATTAACATATTTGCAGGAAATTCTTGGCTTGTCACTACATTTTTGATTGATTATTCATGTGCAGACAAATTTAGCTGGTAGGAACACCAGCTCTTCTGCATTTGCTGGCAGAACCCACGCCCTTGTTCTGGCTCCCACGCTCAGCAGTCTTTTCTTACCAGAGCAGATGCAACTTTTCATTGATTAAATTTGTTTGTCTTCCACAAATCTCCTGGACCAATTTCATAATTTAATCATCACTAGATTATGATTCTGTGTTGGCATGCTGCCTATTTTTCTCAAAAACTTATGAGCACTGAAGAACCCTTGCCTCTCAGAAAGAAACTTGAGTGTTTTCTTCCCACTGTTTGAGTTAAGGCACTTAGCAGATAGAGCTGTTAAATACTCCTATTTTAATACGGTTACACTGGATTGCCGAAGTTCTTAGGAAATTTTGTCTGATTATGACACTTGTTTCTTTCTTAAAATGTTTCTAGAGTAAATTGTTTGTATTAAATTATTTAATTGAATTACTAAATATAAATATGTGTACTCTTAAGATAATAACTGAGCCCAAAATAATGAGGCCTGAAGATGCCTTTATCCATTTCCTTGGCAGAAAAAGACTTGACTAAAAGAATAGCCAAAAGAACAGGCCAACAGAACTGGGTTTGTTTAAAACTGGGATACCTTGATGGCGGAGTTTCAGTGACACTTATTCCAGGGGAATCTCTAAGTTAATAGGGAAGACTTACACAAGTGTCAAAGCAAGCAGGGAACAGAAACAATAATGCATAATGTATTTGAGCAATTAACTAATTAACTATCAACAGCCTTTGAATAGTGAATTCATCCAGAGAACTGCTCAGAATCCACCCACACTGTTAAAAGAAACTGGTTAAACAATCCTGGCTCACAAAAACATTTGAACAAACCACAGTCTGCCGGAGGATATGCCACAAGAAGAAAGCAAGCTTAATGAGTTGAGTAAGTTTCTCATTATAAACTATTTGCTCAGCTATAATCAGCCAACAAGTGACTGAGCATATGCTCAAATGTGAGGGTGGAAACCTCACAGCCTCCAAATGCCTGAGCCCTGCACAGATAGATGAACCAGCTGGAAGTGCAGCACCATCACCTAGATAATCACAGACTTCAAGCACTCAGTTGGGACCAGCTTTGAACTGATTCCCAGAAGCAAAAAGAAACAAGTTTATTTTTTCTAACTAGTTGCAATTTCTAATTATGCTATTAGAAAAAAATAGATAAAATGATAAATAAAATAAACTACAATTCAAAATGCAAGCCTAAGCTGAGACCTCATTCCTTGCTCCAGGCCTTGTGACACAAATAAAGGTCAGGATGGAGCAAAGGGGCCCTAAAACCTCCAGATTTAACTGGGAGGGGAGCAGTAACTGTGTTGAACATTATCATATATTAGACTGTTCAGATGTTCTAGCATAGGCAGTCAGGAAAGGCGTGCAGAGACAGGGACTGCAAAAGATCCTGGGCAAACCTTGAAGAGGTACTGCTACAGAGAATCCCATGGCTATATAAAATGTATTATAAGCCTCACCAGTACACCCTCAGATAAAGCCTAGCGCTGCTGTGCCATGCCCTAACACCAGCACTGGAAAATGTGGCACAGAATCTTGCACGTATTTCTTTCAAACTGCCACTGTATTTTGATATATGCTGATGAAAAAGCCCATCTTTCACACTTCTGCACTCCATTCACTCCTCCCCATATTCTTGCTTTAATCTTTATTTCTTTACACCATTGTTAATTCAGATTAACCGTGTTAAGTCAATAGTTGATACATAGCAGCGCAAGTGAGATTGGATCCCCTTCTTCAAAATATGACCTCCTAGAACACAGGTTGCCAAAAACCCGTGAAGTTCATCCATCTGCTGAAGGATGTTACAACTAGGTCAGTATTAGAAAATTAGTGTCAGGGAACGTGTCAGTGCTGTACCTCCATGTCTATGTTGGTACCATTAGAATGACAGTGAAGCAGTTGGCTTGCATCTCCAGAAGATGATTAGGAGTTAGTATAGAGCAGGCAACATGCTCAAAAGGCATACAGTGAACCTGTTTTGGAAGGAAAGTGAGTTTAATGGTACGGACATTGACAGTTCAGCGACAGCGCGGAAACAAAGAACAACCACAAGCATATTTAATTTACTAGTGTAGATGTAGCTTAAGAGGACAGATTGGTATTTTCTTTCAAATACTGGGAATGGATGGTATACTGGAGAGATACTGGGTATGTCTCAGTATCTCTCTCACTGATATTTTCAGTGCTGTGGTTAGAGAAGACTGGAAAGCTGCACTTTCTGTTTGTCCCTCTGAAAAGTCACATCACAGACAGAGCTGGCTTGGTACTTTCTATCTGACTGACATGCTTGATTTGACTTCTTCTTACTGCTTCCTTATAGCCTTACTGACCATAAAATTTGGTCAAATTTAGACTGTATTAAACTATAAAGTTTGCCTAACTCTCATACGACTACAAAAAAAGGAGCAGAGGGGGCAGCTGCACGTCCTTCAAGAGACACACCTGTCAGCAGCACAGGGTTTTACCCCTGGTGCTTCCCAGGGCTGAAAGTTTCCCACTGCTTTTGGGCTTGCAAAGCAGAGGCTAGCATATTATCACCCCCAGCTATATAGATAAAGGAGTAGTTCTGGGCACACAATATCTGGAGTGTCTGTGAACTTGACATGATTTACAGAAGTCCTGCTCTGGAAGTCTGTGGAGATGTAAACCTAGGGTTGTGCTTAATAACAAAAACTAAATCTTCCCTGTTGAAAGGTTAAAAAAATCCCTGTATTTTCACAATGCTCAGAGAAGAGGTCTGTTACTTTTACAGCACTAATATCTATGCCGGGGCAGCTGAAGACAGATGGTCATTACACCGAGAGGACGGTTAATGAGAAGGAAAAGCAGCCCTGTCTGTATGCTGACCCTACTAAAAAATTACTAAAAAATAGGAGAAAAAAAAAGACTGTGATTCATCCTCAATTTTCAGAAACTGTATTCCCCAACTTTTAACTCAGTCTTTAAGTGCACTGGCTCCTGGGAGAGTCCAGGATGAAGCTCAGTGATCTGTGAGAGGAAGCCGAGCAAGCAAGTGGTCTCTTCTGGCCTCCAAGTCTGTGAATCCACTGTGCTGCTCCAAGAATATTAATCTGTTGTCTGATTTAAAGATGAAGCACTGAAACTCTAAAAGCTCTAAAAATGCTACACAGTGCATTAAAAATGAAATGTCAGATATTCACCTATCTCTCAGCCTCTCATTTCCTAGCCAGGGATATGCCTGCATCACAAACAAAGTTAGGCACAAGGGCTTGAAAAAACTGTATCAGCACAGCTTAAATTAAATGAGCCTTCACAAACTAGTGTCTGAAGTTCTGAACTTCTTGAAAGCATGATCCCTTTTTGAGTTTATTTATCTTCACACCACTCTTTGACCACAGAAGAGATAATTGCTGGGAGACTCCCACCTTAGACTGTGGCAATACGTGTTTATACCTGCAGCCAGACATTACAGCTGGCTCTTATTTCCCCATCTCCAGGGAACTGAACTTCTGAGAGTGATGAGTCAATATAACCTGATTTTATTAACCTTTTCTTTCTGTAAAATGGTTGATTTTGCAATATAGTCATTAAAAAAATGTTGAGATCCTTTCCTAATTTTATTCAACCCTCTTTGAACCACAGGGATGACCCATAGTTTGGGAAGCACTGAATTACAAGTCCTTCTATAGTCAGCAAATGCCCTGCCTCTCAGTTGACATCTAAAATAAAACTGCCTTCATATTCTTTCGAAGTTCTGTCTCTTCTTTCCTCTTCATTCAAGGGCAGCCCTTCGGGATTTCCGTCAGAAGGTGGAAAAGAAAAGCTCTTTGACACAAGAAGGATTACTTGTTTCATTGCCCAGTGTGTTTGTCCTAGACCTGCATTTCCCCGTATTATTTCCTTTCTTTCTTTTACCCACAGGAAGGGATTCTATTCTTGTGCTAATACTGTGCCATGGTTGTGCTATTTTTACAGCTTTTTGGTGCTTCAAGTCTGTGACTTAAGGAAGAGGTGGGCAACTAATAGTAAGGTGTTTGTTTTTTCACTTATGTCATTTTCTGGCAGACTCTCACCAGTGCTCTGAACTGCTCCAGATATTCAATGAGGGATGGAGGAAAAAGCTAATTACAATAAATGTAGGTTTGTTTTGTATTTCTAAAATAAATAATTCATGTAATAAAACCAAACCATCTAACACATGGTGTGCTGATATCACAATGGGAAGTTCTTCAAGTAGGATGTATAGCAGAGCCAACAATGACAGGCAGGATAAATCCAGTAAATCTCACAGGTGAACTGACTACAGAATCTCCTCAATGCACGTTTAGAAAGATCGAGTCCCATCATCCAAACTTTTCATTAATTAGCTTAAAAGATGCTCCACAAAAAGTGGTTTGTACAGTAGGCAGACTTCTACTCTTGCTTCCCAGTGTGGCTCAAAGATGACCTGAAAGAATCTTTCCTTTCCCTCTCTCTATCTTTCCAATCTTAGAAATGTCAGGAATGCAATATCCTGTTTTCTTTGGTTTTGCTGGGGGGCCTTGTGTGTGCTTTAGAAAATGTTTAAATGCTGAAACTTTAATAAAGAGCTCCCTTGTCCAAAACAACCTCGTTAGTCATGGACAACGAAAAACTATTAATAGCACCACAGACAATATGCAAACAAAAAGTCAGAACACTGTTTAAAGTCCTTTCTCTTCCTAAATGCTAAAGTTTCTCTCACTTAAAGTGATAGCCTCATTTTATTACTCTGCAGTCAGCTTTTCTGTTTGGTAAGACTGTAATTTCTATCATAAACACCCCTTCCCAGAAACTTTCTTCCTCATCTGAGAAAAACAAAATCAAAACTCTTCTAAGGTTTTTACAATTCATCACAAAATCAAAAGAGATCACACTTTTGTCCATTTGAAAATCAAAGTTTTCCCTTTCTAAAGAACACAACTTTAAAGAAACAATCCAGGCTAACGAGAGATTTCAGAGTGAGTTAGAAAACAAAGACTTAGCATCCTACTGCGGATGAACCTTTCACAATAAAAAAATATGATGTTTTATTGCACACTATTGCTAAGCTTCTGAATTATAATGAAAAGAAACAGATTTGTTTTCAGAAGAGAGAGAGTAAACACAGACACATGTAAGATATCTTCAACATTCAGACTACTTATGATGCTAGGAATATTCCTCTTTTAAAAAACAAACACCTCCTCCCCAGCAAAACTCAATTGATGTTACCAACTTGACAAATCTGAATGCACATCAGGTAAACTAATAAGAAAGAATCAAAGCTAACCTGAAAAGGAAGAGGTGACATAGCAGAATGAAAACAAAAAAAAACATGGAAAGGCCCAAATTAAATATCTGTCTTTAAGCAATGTCTTCGCATTCTCTCTGTTTTTTTGTAATGAGAACAAAGCTGTTAAGAACCCAAATACAGCCCATCATCTCTTTGGACAGCAAAAAACAACTTAGCAACACTACCAAGTCAATCTCTTCTACAACACAACATGTTTTTAATTAAGAAAGAATGCCAGAGTGAAGGAAACCTTACAAGTTCAATAAGCTGAGAGCACTCAGTGGGGGGAAAGGGTTAAGCTTGTATTGTAAACTTCACATGTTTTATGTTAATGTAACTGTTTAAGCCCTTTCTTGACTTTCTGATCATGTCTTTTGACAGGAAAGGGAGTATTTGTTTTGTCTGATTTTAACTCTCAGGAAAGCAAGCTAGAACTATCCGAAAATATGTCTATTCGTTAATTTGACCTCTGCCTTCCAAAAGGAGCAGTTTAGGCATGATGCATTTTCCAGGGGATGGAAGTATGAAATTCCCTTTCTAATGGAAAAATCTTACCTGGGTAATCATTCTTGTCTACATCCGAGTCTCCTCTCAGAGTGAAGCCAAATCCCGAAGGCATGGACTGTGAGGCCCAGGCTCCATTGAGAACCTGGGAAGGGTTAGTATTTAACCCATTACTATATCCATTGTAAATGAACACTTTCCCTCTTCGGTCTTCACCTGCAAATGGTGCACCAATAGCAATGTCTGCAGCACAATAAAACAATAAAAAGAATGGGCACAGTTAAAATAAAGCAAGAATTAAGTCACTGCAGGAAAACAGACATAAACGGTTTCTGCTATGTACATGCAAGAACTATGACATTCTGTACTTCTCTATGAATTCTAATTTCAGGGCAAATACTCAAAAATGTTCGCAATGTCTTATGTGTCAAACTTTTATGACAAAAGCTTACAAACTCATCCTATGAAGGTGTTATTACATTATACTAAATTGCCAATCCACACTGTATTGCTCTACTGTATTTCCAGGACATTTAATAAGCTTTAATAAACTGAGACTTAATGAATGCCTGAATCTACTTCATTTTATTTAGTCAGACAAAATTTTTCCCTGATTTCTTCTATCACATAATTAATAAGGAATAGCTGTTATAGAAAATTAATTTTATTATTCCTGATTAAATGTTTAACACAGGCAAAAACCCCACCCCTCTCAAACATCCAGTGAGTTAGTATGCAAAAGAGAACAATGGAATGTAAGGTTTTATCTATACCAAGCCAACATGTTATTGAGAAATGGAGGAGGAGGAAATAGGAGGCCTTGCACATTACGCAGCTGAGCACTGCAATCCTTAAAAAATGAGGTGTCATATCCAAGAAGTGGAACTCACAAAGCTCTTCACAGTTCTAACACATAGGAAATGGAGAGAATCATGATTGAAGTGGAGAGAATCAAGGACTGAGATTCAGCACCTGCACTAGCTGAGCTAGCCAACAGGAAACACTATCTACAGCTCTAATTTTTAGGATCTCATCAAGGAGCTCACACTAGACTCCTTTATTAAACTTGTCTTTTGCACCTGGAATTCCTACCTTTCCTCTGAAGGCACGAGTACAGCAAAGCTCTGTGACTCACATCTTCAATTATGAAGCAGAATACCTTGGCTCTAGATCCTTCTTAGCATTCTTTACACAGCAAGAAATACAAGCAGGAATATGTCTTCCCTTCCCTACCAGAATGTGAGGGAGACCAACCTTCCCTGCCCAGAGAAGCTGAAGGCATCTGCTACTGCTCACAGGTAGGAAAGAGAAAGTCTTCACCATGGGGTTCAGCCCAGCTGGGGCTTCCAGGGAAATGGGATTCCCAGAAAACCCAGTGAGGGTATTCTCACCAACCACAACCCAGTGACTTCTTCCTGCAAGAAGGGATTCAAGTTTTCTGCACCCTGAACTCCAGTAAAATCCTATGGATCCAGAGATGACTTATCCCTTGCACAGGAGACACACATTCGCCATACTGCCCTACAGTCTAGTGGTTAGAGCACTGTGCAAAAGGAGGAGCTAAGTCCTTTGTTTTTAGTTTACTGGCCGAAGTATCTTTAAGGCTACTGTTCAAAATAACTCCACCAGTAAAAACCCCTTGGAGCTTTAGATGCAGAGATGCCTCCTTGCAGGCCCCTAGCATTCTGGCAACAGGACGTAAGAAAATGCATATAGGTAAGATGAGAATGTTACTGACCGTGAGTAGGCGCCTAACTCTAGGTGCTCAAAGCATCCAAGATATCTCATACAATCAAGCAAGTTAGTTTACTTGGACTATTTTCCAGAACTTTGGCTCCCAGTTTACTTGGTGAATGTTTTGCTATTTATTTGTGTGCTGTTGGTATCTGGAAAAGATCCCACCATGAAACTGTTTCTTCCAGTGCCTAAGTACCAGTGGAAGTCTGATTCCAAAACAGTATGTCTGTACTTGTCCTCTTCTTTCATTGTGGGCAAGATACTCCTGCTCCATTTACTAAGCCTTGTTCAATTCATCCAAGCATTTGAAGAGAGAAAGAGAACTCTGCTTTTAAACAAATTCAACATCTTAACTAAGTATTTAAATCTAATTATATTTATAAAACAATGGATAATATTTTGATTCAAATGAACATGTTAGCATTTAGTAAAAAATAGCACTGTAGTGAATAAGACTGTCCTAAAAGTAAGCTTTTTATGGTTTGGCCCTCAGTACCAGTTTCATTAGGGTTAGTGTAAATCCTCACAACTTTCAAAAGCAATTACATGGTAAAATGCCTTTTTCAGGCACTGCACAGACACTTCATCTTCACTGCTTAGCCATTTTTAATATCAACGTTATACACACACATATATATTACTACATTATATAAAAATTACCGTTATATCCATCCTGATTGAGATCTCCAAGGTGTGTGATTGCACTGCCAAATCTACCGAACACTTCTGTGCTGGTCAGAATTTGCGCGTCTTGGAAGAGGAAAGCACTTTCTTGCATGTACAGATAAACTTGCCCAACTTCTTTAGGCTTGCTCTCAAATTCTCGTTCCATAAAGAGAGGGGCCCCAACTAAGATATCATCTAAACTGGAAGAGTCAAACAAAGATCAGTGTCACTGAGAGATTGAGAAAACCAACAAAGTTCGTGCATTTGTTAAACATGAAGCAAACTAACTGAGGTAGGAAGGCATTTCTGGAGTTCTTCTAGTGCAACCACTTGGTGAAAGCATGGTCAACTAGAGAAGGCTACCCAGGGCTGTGCCCACTCTAGTGTTTAGTATCTCCAAGGATGGAGACTCCATAACGTCTCTGGGCAACCTGTTCCAGTGTTCAATCAACCTCACAGCAAAAAATTTTCTGCTCAGGTTTAAATAGAATTTATTGTACTTTGGTTCATGCCCACAATAGACACTGAAATGCTATACTTTGCAGTTTATGATTCAGAAGTCAGGAATTTAACTCAGAGGTGTTCTGTGTTAGCAGAACAAATTCAGTAGATCTATCCTGCTAATGGTGCTAGTGAAAGACAAAGTTTAGTATCAACTGTAGATTTATTTTTTAACGTTATACAGCAGTAAGTGAACAACAGACCAAAAATTGCCACTTGCCAGGATATTTTTGAAGTAATACATGTGAAACACAGGCAGAAAATCAAACCATAGAGAATTCCTCATCACTAATTCAAACGTAAGCTGGGAGACAAAGCCAAAGCTTCATTTCTGAAAACTCTTCTGTTGAATATTAGAGTAGCTGCGGTGCTCATGTTATTTGCTGTTATTTTACTGTATTAAGTATTAAGGAGAAAAGATATCAAAAAGTCACAGTAATATGAGGCTTAGAGGGAAAAGTTAATCTGTACGTTTTGCTACTCCAAGAAGGATCAGTAAAAGATGACAGACCAATCAAAAGATACGTTGCATCTTACCAACGTTTGTTTATTTGGCAAGAAAAAAAAGACGCTTTACTGGACAGTAAAGAATAACATCAGGCAAGACTGATAGACATCTAACAAGAGGAAATGTTCTTGATAGATCATTCTGAAATATGAAACAATGGTACCAGATGAATTTCTGAAGGTTGTTCAGGCCCCTGTAAACTAACAGGAAAATTATCATTATATTCAGTGGCACTGGTCATCCATATTGAGGAACTCTGTTTTTGCAAAGAAATACCACTACTTAATCCTAGCATTTTACATTTAGAAAACATATTCTCTAGCTCTAACATGAAACTTTGTTCCAACTTTGTGAAAATCACAGAAAATTTTATATACTCAATTCACCATATTCTGAATAGTGATGTTTTCACAGAGGCTTTATTCATTAGCAAACCAATTAGCAAAAAATGCACTACATTGTTTTTCCTCATCCTGATAGAAAACAACAACAACAACAACAACACAAAAACATGTTTTAGGAGTAACTTAGCTACTACTCTACCACAGATATACACTATTGTTCTAAGATGTGTGCCACAGAATTTAATAGAGAATACCCCATTTAAATGCCTTTTAATCATATTGTAGAACTTATGCATTCTATAAATTGTGACAAAGCACATACTCAAAATGTTATTTTTCTATTAAGTTTTATAGATGTTTCCATAAAGGAAACTGTAATTCAAAGTGTTAGGTCACTTTTGTACAGTTCTTTTTTATATGTCAGATATTACCTCATTGAATGGATAACTAAAAAAGGAAGGAAGCAGAAGCTGACTTAACAGCAAAGGTGGGGTTTTCCTTCCACACTAAACATCAAAAGTTCTCTGCTAATGGAAGTTGTTAGTGTCTTGGACAGAATGTCAGCTGAAGCTGTTGTCACAAAACAACAGTTACAACAGAAACAGATCATTAATCTTTTTTTTTTTTTTTTTATGTATGCCATGTACTGAAAGCATTGCACAGTAGCATTATCATCTATAATTTTATTACATTGCAGTCCACATGTTCCCACTGATAAAGTGACCCCATGGTGTTATGAGCTGTGTAAACCATGAGGTAAAAGATGAGCCTGGCTCCAATTAAAATTTTACAAATGAGGGATTGTAAGGCTAAGGGAAGATATTTTAGAAGTGGTAGGGAACCAAAAGATTCAGAGCCAGTAAGCTCCCAGTGACATCAATGTAAAATAAGTAGATACCTTTGAAACTGTGGGCCATACAGTAATATTCCAAGCGCCTAAAATGGAGAGAGAGGCAGACTGTCCATTGTCCACTATGGCCAAAAATCCCCTAAGCAGAAGCCCAACGCAGAATACAAGAGTCATCAGATGAGATGGAAAGCAAACAGATAGGAGCTAGATTCTGTCATGTAGGGATTATTGCATCTCAGAACAAAGTCCTGGGTTATTTTTCTAGGATTTATTTTTTTACATTCTTAAAAGAAATGGCAATGACTGTATAAAAAGCATGAATAGTCCAGGGAGCAGGACCAGAACCCAGCAGCTAAGATGGCTAAGAGGTAAAGGCGGGAGGAAGGCACTCATCTAAATTAGACAGACCTACCTCTAAACTTGTTGTGGGTAGCAGAGCTACCTGGAGCTCCCAGAGCACTGAGTTGGCCTTCCCTCCAGGTCTTGGCATGTCCCACCCATACCAAACTTCCAGCCCTCACCCTCTTGCTTTTCCCTCTTCTTTCTTAGTGCCCAAGCTCAGGTCAAGATAAGCTGCTTCAGCAAGTCCTCTATAAGAAGGACTTTTCTTTTTTTTTTTTTTTTTTCCATTGTCATAGCAACATACAATAGACAGAGAGGATTCTTCAGCTACCTTGCTTTCTGTTATCCTCATTTTCTTATTCCAGTTTCTTACCAAGCAGGTAATAAGAAATCAATTATTGCTCACCATGCTTTACAGTCAGTGTTTTAGGACCTTTACAGGTTCTAAATATACGTAGCACTCAAGATGAGTCACTTGTTTGGTTGTAAGCACCATGTGATTGGAATTATTTATTTTTATTGGTGAAGGAGGACATTTCAATTGGCTTTTAGTTGTAGGAGTTTATATTTACAGAAGTGGAGTTGTGAGCCAAATTCAGGCTGATGTCCTGTCTTTTAAAAGGCAACAAAAGCAAAGCAAATGTCCCTTAACAGCAATATTAAATCAAAAAGGGCAGTTCAGTGTGCAGCATTTTGAACTGCACCATTAGATTTATTTTGTCACTGCGCTATGGTGGTGCAGTTAACATGGATCGTGTTATAATCATCATCATATTTATGTTTGTTACAGCACAGAAATGTTACTGGCTGATATTGCTTCCCTAAAAGCACAAGCTGACCACCTGCTGAGACTGGATGGGGTTGCTTTCTATCCTGCCCTGTAATAAAAAGCAGAAGTATGGGAAGTGTCAAGAGGTCAAAGTATAACTACGGGAAGCTTTGATAGAGGCCAAATAAAAGACCAGTAAACAATTTATTCCACATTTTTTATTGAACTGTTTTACTCTAAATTGAAAGTGTTCTCTCTTTTTCTCTTCACTAGGAATTCAGCCCGTAAGTTGATGGCACAGCTTGATTTGTTAAGTTTCACTGAAGATTTCTGATTACTAGCAGCGGGCAACTAAAGGGTAGTTGAAACAATACCCTCAATTTCCCTGTTCTGCCTACAGAGCTGTTTTCCTAGGATAAGCCTTAGAGCTACATCTTCAGCCTTATTAGAGCAATTCATCATATTTATTAATATTTTCAGCATATGACTTAATCAGCTTTCTGCTACTTGTAAGTCCATCATTACCTCCTTTGTCTTTAGCTGCATTAAAAAAAAAAAAAAAGTGAATTTGAAGTGGACATTTCCCTTTTGCTTTTATTTTCTTTGCCTCCAGTTTTACTTTCCCTTTCAGATAAATATTTCCATTGACTATATGTGCAAACCAGCAATGACGGACTATATATAATCAGACATGTTTATCAAGTAGAGCTTTTTGTGTTTTGTTTTCTGTGGGATGTTTGGATCTCAGAGAAAGTCATTAGATTTCTTTTAAGATATAGACTGGGAGACCACACAGGCCTCAACAGCATTTTGATTATATTATTGACATAAACTGTGGTCTTAGAGGTACACAGAAAATATGAGACCTGCCAAGTAACCTATGATTCACAGGAAATAACCTGTCTACACAATAGTTTGGTTCAATGAGAAGTTAACTAATAAGTTCCCTGAAAGTCTAATGAGTGCCTATTGTAACTAAGATCAATATTTCTCCATCCTTTCATGTTAGTAAAGCCTTACAGTAACACTAAACTAATCCTGACTCAGTGTATCAGAAAAAATAGGACTTTTAGAAAGCTAAAGTATTATCACAAAATCTGACCTCAGAACCTTGGAGCGACTTGACTAGTATAAAGGTATCACAGGAACTGCTGAAGCCTTTATTCACCCCATTTTAGTTTTGGAACTACAGTAACATTTGATTACCTTGTTCCTCTTCTCATTTCTTATATCCCTAACTTTAAGGGTTCACTAGTTCCTGATGGGAAGTAATGATTTAGCCCAGAGAAAGTATTTAATGCACTATGTTTACACCACTAATAAGAAATAATGACAAGAACATAGCGTAGAAAAAGCTGAGATGTTGCAAGAGGAAAGAGTATGAACAGCTCTAAATAGAATTCTGGCTCACCTTCATGCAGGCTTACCAGGTTCTGAGCCTCACTAATCTTTAACTCCTTTCTAAAAAGCTAGTATCAATATTCGCTTACTAAAGTCCTGATTTTCTAAAGCATTTAATCAGATTTTACATAAGATCAAAGTTAGCAAGCATTTTGTTGAATGGGGTCAGTGTCATTAAGCATAACCCTGGCAGTTAAGAAGCAGCATTCTCCCTCAGACAAGCACAATGGCTGTCATAACAAGTATGGGTCACTGACACTTTTTGGACCTCTAGATGATGAAAAAGGATGACCAGCCAGCAGGCACTGCAAAGAGGAACCAATGATACTGAAAAGCTCTAAAAACTGAGAAGTGAGGTTCTGAACAGTCTACTTGTGAAAAGACTTACCTGCTTTTAAGAATAGAAGAATGAACTTTTGCCTTGCATCTATCTCTTCCCAACAGCAGTGTGCACTTTTTATTCACTGTACCTCTACTTGGATTTGTTTCCTAAGACTTTAGACATTCCCACTCTGCCATGCTGCTTTGAATAAATATTCAGGAAGATAAACTCACCCAAACTAGGCCTGAAAATATTTATGCCACTGTAATTGCATAAAGAAAAACCTAAGTGAAAAATCAGAAAAGCAGAGAAGCCAAAAGAAGCATTCTGAGGCATGAAGCACCTGAAAAACTGTGTTTATTAATAAATATCAGGCATTGCTTCTATGGATGTTCAGTGGAGCTGAATATATTTGGTAACCTACCCATCATTGTTAACATCAGATACTGCAACAGTGTACCCAAAATAAGACGCCATCTGGAAATAGAAAACAACAGATAGGCTTTCATATCATATATCAATTTTTAAGAAGTTTTTACTGATAAACCTCTTTGTTTCTATGGTTATTAGTTCTAAAAGGTAAAAATATTTTACGTATTTTTGAAACTATATTGATGAAATTATATCCTCTTGATATATAATACTTCATCACATAGTTGCTTGACATTACCTGTTCACCAGTGAAGTTCTGGATGAAGGTCAAGTCAGAAGAATTAATGATTGAGACCTGATAACAGAAAGATATGGGAAGTTTCAAGCACAGACAAAGATGATACAGCATAGCATCACTGCAAACCAACTTGAAACACTGAAGGATGGTCCAAGGTGGTCAAGAAAACACATCAATTCTTTTCTGTTGCACCACAGTTTTCCTGTGTTATCTTGGATAAATCACTACAATTTTATGAGTTCAACTCCCCCATGAAGAAACTGGGAAAAAAATTGTTTCCTTCCTTACCAGACAATGTGAACAGCTGCAAATCACAGCATATCAGATAATCAGCAGCTACATTATTAAGCACGAAAAGAGAAATTTTAAGCAAAAATATATATATACACACATATACACATACATGTATATATATAAAAATATAATAAACATATAATATATATTATACATATATACATACATTTACATCTATACACATATATATACATAAATACACACCTTTCCTCTGAAAAATGGTATCAATACGTTCCAGAGACACAAGGAGTTTTGAGTCCACAAAACTAGAGAATGTGTCTGTGGCTGGGATCTTTCTGATTCCCAATCAGAAACACCTGAAACATTTTTTTTTTTTTTCTTCCTAAGAGAGAAAAGCTGTGTATTCACACATCACCCTTCGCTCAGTTTCTGTGTACTGTACCTCCTTTCATCTGGTAGTCAGTCTATGTACTTAAAAAGAACACTGAAAATAAACACCGTGTATGAATAATCAGAACTTGGACTTCTCTCCACTGTGGACAGAAAGTTGCACATGAAATACCCCAGCCTATGGGTAAACTTAGGCCAGGGTCTAATACCTGTGGGTACTGGGATACTACTCATACTCAAAGCATGCTGGTAATTGGCTGTTGAAAACAGATTTCAGAATGGAGTAGGAGCTTAATATTCAAAGCCGATGCCAGTAAGGCATTTCAACCCAATCAGGTAAGCCTGAGTGTAAAAGCCAGTAGCAGTTTTATTTGATTAGAAAGTTCAGGCTCAAAGAGACAGAAAATATAATATAGCCTTTAACCTTCCAAATGGCCTAACATCATTCTCACTATAAAAAGGATAAAATGTGAGTCCAGTACGTACATAGCCAAAGTTCTGTGCTCCTCTCGGGACTCCAGCAACCAACTCTGAAAGATAAATGATTGGCAGTGAACGGGTTATGCTATCTGAGCAGTTCATGCAATATGCATCCCATGCCACTTATATCTTCCTTGATACATTATCTTTATGATTTTGACTTTTTATCTGTATCAGAAACACCTGCAAATCACTTCAAGACATTCATTCATAAGATTTTAACATTCATCCAGTGCATCTAGTTGCTTGAAATACTACATCTGAACTGTTGAATACACTCCACACCTAGCCAGAGATCTCCTTCCACCTACTTAGCATAGAACAGTACAATAAAGCTGTTACTCTGATTCAACTTGTTACCTGACAGCTGTGGATTGATCAAACAAGAATTAGCTGTGGCAACACACACTATCATACAGAAGGTAAACATGATTGTCATTACAAACTCCCCTTTTCTTTCTGGCTGCATGACATTTTCTCCCATCTGTTATTTGGCTTGATGCCACGAAAGTGTTTGACAAGTTGTGCACACGCTAGCTATCTAAAAGCATTACAAGCAAGTTTTTGTGAGTGGCATTGAGGGAATTCATTGAACTAGAACACGAAACACTGGACCTAACTGCTCTCTTGTACATGATTCCACTCAGAGAACAAATCTTAAACAACCAGTGAGAAGAAAAAAACAAGAGCAAAGCCACAGCCAGCAGTCATACTGTCTAAACCTTCCCTCATTAGGATACCCACATCAGAAGACAGCAGAAGGAGCTTCATATACCAGAGCACCTCAGACATCTTCCTTGACTGACCTAACATTCACCTACTCCTCTTTGGGTTTATATACTCCCCTATGGTTGAATGTGTCTGGCCAAGAGGAGATGAAAACAGTAATGAAAGACTGTGAGGTCAGCCAACGATGCAATTCTTTGTGCCAATCATATAGTGGCTGCAGCCTTCCACTATCAGAAGCACATCACTTTTTTTTCTTTTTTTTTCCCCTCTTTTTTTTTTTAATATTGCACTCAAAATTGTGTCTTTTTTTCTTTTTGACTCCAGAGTGGCACAGGACAGGAAACTCTAAACTTTACAGGGATTAAGCAGCAGCAGTTCTGGGGAGCTGGCTTCATTTGTAGAAATGTACCAGGTCTCTATTGACTTGTGAGTCTGGACCATGGAGCTATTCATATTCAAGAAATCTCCTCTTTATGCAATACTTTCTGACTGTCAGCCTTACACAAAATATATAGCTCTTAAGGTATGAAACATCAGGGATGACAGTGTTTTTTACAGCTAACTGTATGTTTCAACATACAGAAATTTCCAAACTAGATTGCATTTGTCCAGCCAGGTGCTGAGCTCCAGCAGCCTCTATGCTGCTGAGTAACTTGAGTACAGGCCACAGAACTGTAGAGGATTGCACAGTTGGTTCCACTCGTTACCACTCATCACCAAACTGGCTAAATTCAGTGAGCTTAGCTGACTCCACCTATGATGTTGTTACAGCTCTGCAGAACAGATGCACAAGCAGGAGGACACCATAATAACAGATTCAGATGTTTAAGTTACTTAAATTCTGCTCTGGCATGCTACACCTTCTAAGGAAATATTTGCCTCTAAGAATATTGGGCACAGATAGGTTAAGTTTCACCAGTGTTTCAGGTGCATAAAAGGTATGTACCTGTGTACAGACCCAAACAGCGGAATTTAATAGGTGCACAGCCATGTGTTTTCCATTTAAGTATATGGCTTCTTACCTTGTTCAGAATCTCCAGTAAATTCCCCAGCAGCCACTGAGTATCCTGTTTAAAAATAAATCACAAGCAAAAAAAAATGTTAAACCATTTCTTTCCAAAAATGTGGAAGGACAATCAGATTTGTCGGCTCATCTAATCACCAGAATGTAAATTTTCTAAAATTAGTATTCTAAATCTGTGTGGGGAAAAATGGGAAAATTATCACATTATTATGACTTAATTAACTGTAGGTCTCAAAGAATAACAACAGATCTAGCCTTCTTCTCCCCAGATGAGCTGCCAAAGCATTAATACTTAATACTTTCTCTGAAAAAAATGGGAGATACTACAGTAGTTTGCCCTAACAGCTATTGACACAATTTAGGTCTTCATTACTGTCCTGCATTGTGTGAGAATCCTCTTTTAGTTCTATATGGAAGATAAAGTTCCAAAGATGCAGTTGACTACCTCCTCAGGCTTTTGTAAGCCAGTGAGATAATTGATACTGACAGAGTAAAGACTTCAGGATTGTATCAGTGACTGCAATTTCAAATCTATGGGCAGAGATGAAAGAATGCATCTTTGCCTTCTAATTCCACTGCATTTTTTCTATAATCATGTGAGGAGCCAAAAATTGCCTTGCATACAGAGATGTGTGAACATCATGCAAATTCTTAGTGAAAATAAAAGGTACAAAGAGCCCTTTTTTTATCACATAATATACGCAAACAGTCTTAAATTACTTAAAAGACAATTCAAGCAAGCAATTGCAGTGAGAATAAATTGGGTATTTATGTAGTCCCGTATGAAATACTGCAGAACTGAATTTTATTGATTAAAAACTGAAATAGTCTTTAATTACTTTAAACTCAAACCATTATCTTGGAGTGAAAGAAAATATAAATAGGAAAACTTTGTATTTGTGGTTATTTGTTTAAGATCAAATAATAAGAATCCTAATCAGCCATTTAAGATCTCAACTTTCAAAACCTGTTGTTGTGCATAACTTGAAGAATGTTCTTCATCCCATTGAAGTCACAAGCAAACTACTGATTTGTTGTTCTACTCAAGGCATAATGTGTTTGAATCATCTCACAATTGGGACATTAGTAATTTAGGGCTTGTTTTCTCATTTATATAAGCCCCTTGCTTTTAGGACATACTGCTAACTGAAAAAGAGCTTAGCTTACCCATGTAATTGTCATCATACGTGGGTGGTGCCACTCCTGTTTGCTTCTCTCGTGCCAGTTTCCTCAGAATATCTTTGAAGGAATAATTTGCAATGATATCCGCAATGCTTGCAGTGATTACCTGACCTGAATTCAAACAGCTTCATAAATGAAAGGGACACAAAGGACAGCCACAAAATAGAGCTAGCAGAACATCAAAACAGAGCTTCAAAGGATAATATAGCACGAATGCAAAGATTAGGCATCTTCTCTCAATCTTTCTTCATCATTACCCTGAAAGTCTCACAAGTACATGTAAATAAATACATCAAGGCATTGATTCTGCATTGAAAAATCACAAAAACCAACTCCAGATACATTTCACAGTGCTGAATCAAACTAAAATCAAGCATTTTCAGGCTCGGCTTCTTCAGAACAGCTACCTTTTGCAGCTGTAGAATTTAAATGTAATAGACAAATGGAAGTAATTTCTTAATGGAAAATTCAAAGCCATGCATCCCCTACCAGTATAATCAATCAGATCTTCCTTTTTAATGGCTATGAAAAAACACACGTCAGTGAGGCTGACAAGAGGCAAGTTGGTAGGCAGAGTCTAGGAATCAGCTACATCACAAACGTCAAAAACAGAGCAAAAATACCCTTTTTCTCCTTTACCAAAACTACTTCAGGTTTCATCTACATGAGAAACTACATCTGAGAAACTGCAGTGATGCCACATATATCCTAAATATATGTGTAGATAGCAATAAAAGGTGGTGTTCAGAAACAAATAGTGACAAAACTTTGAAAATATTACATTTACTGTACAAATATTAGCTATTTTAAAAATATAAGTATTTTTAGGAAAACAGCTTATTAAACAACAAATGTGCTAAACTGCCAAGATAAAAATAGTTATTTCTGTTTGTCTCACTTTCTATATAACCTACAGTCTGAATTTTCTCTGACTTGTTTTTATGCTCAGTGGCTTCTAAACAATTCCTCTGTTGTTTAGACTTGTTGAAAATAGACCAGAGACTGGTTATCTTAAACTGAGAAAACACTGGAAATCTAGAATGTTTTCCACAATACTTTATGCTTCACTTCTTAGATCAAGTTAACCAGCCAGATAAACATACCTTGCCAATAAAAACTACCAGGCCCGCCTACTATCAGGTCTCCATTCTACAAAAAGCAGAATTGAATAAAATTACACAACAAAAGAACACAACAAAATGAAGCATGCATGGGAAAAACAATTTAAATGACCAAAAGAATATCAGAACAATGATAAGGGAGAACAGTCCTGTTCAAGCAAAGGATGTAGGTACATGGATGTTTAGGAAAATCCACAGTTAAATACAGTTAAGATCATCCTATGCATCTTTGTTTGAATGAAAGCCTATTTTCTTTTTCAGTACTAACGCAGCATTCTAAAAATTGCTGATTATTTGTAAGAAAACAAAGCATAAAAGAGGTCCTTGACATTCAATGAAGCAACAGTAATGCTTTACAGAGAAATACAGCTGTGTACATTCTACAATGAAGTTTTTACTACTTGCCTATTAATAGTGTGAATAACAATTGTTGCTACACAACACTGAAAACAATTCCAATGATGTGAAAGACATGTGGGCTCCTAGTGCTGTAATACTGGCGAAGATAATAACAATAGCTGCAAAGTATATTCTTTGGCCCGCAGTATTTTTACTGACTCTCTTGGCATGTAAGAACAACTAGCTATTTCCCTTCAGCATTTCCTCTATCACCTCCACAGGAGAACAGTCTCAATCATTGGTCTGGCTCCAAAAGCATCCTTATACAATCTATTTTGACTTCTAGAAGATAGCTGGTGCCTGCCCATTATTTCCTGAAAGTCAGGTCTCCGGAAAGCAATGTGTGTGTGGAACACTGAGAGAGAAGCACATACAGTTTTTGCTTAATTATCTATTAATATAGATGGAGGAGAGACAAATCTGAGTGCTGCTAACAGGTACTGATAGTGATATTTCTTTTATTAATGAAACCAGAAAGTTTGAAGCTTGCAAAGGAGGAAAGAACTTACAACAACTTTGCAAAACTTGCCATATAAATATATTTGGTCAAAGTATTTCAGAAGCACAATCTCTCACCTTGTAAAAATCTAAGCTGAAACCTGCTTGACAAAAGCCTTGTCCTTCAGGATCTGCATTGCCTGCAATTATGAAGGAAGAAACATTTTATTGATTTCATTGTGCATGCAGAAGACAGTGTACACACCCCATGGAGCTGTAAGGCTGTAAATGCAAAACTATAAAATTATGTAGAAAGAAGGTGTTTTTTGTTTTGTTTGTTTGTTTGTTTTAAAGAGGCAGAGCAAATCAAGGCCTTCTACAGGACACTGAACATGCAGCCTCCTCGTGAAGATTTTGGAAAACAGGACCAGATACTAGGGTCTTCATCCTCTCATTGCCAAGGAAGGACCCTTGTTACAACTACTAAGGATTCAGTTTGAATTTGTCTGCAGATACAAAAGTAAACAACACAACAAGGAATCCTAGAATGGTCACCACAGCCTGCTCTGCCATAAACACAGAATTAAGTGTTTACTAAGGCATTCTCAAGAAATGTTGACATAGTTGATGAGTCAGCATGGGTCAATGTTCAAACAGCATCCTGATTATCTGCACTACAGCATGGGAAAGGGGCACTTGTTCTTCACAAGGGTCACCCCTTTAATCGACACACATTTGTTCAATTGGGACTTGTGAAATATAATTTTGGATGCACATCTGTACATGCAAAAACATCCTCCCTGTTTCTGTTCATTTTTATTTCTAGTCTCCAAATTCTTACATAATTGTACAAAGTGTGCTGGCATGTATTTTAGGGATTCCCTGTGAGCACTGGCATGCTGGAAGTCTGTAGGATCAGGAAACAGAGCAATGACTACTTGAACTCTCTCTTGAAATGGCATCAGCTTTTGGCAAAACCCCAGTAAGACATCAGAATTACATGAAGCAGATCTTGTGGGCACCATTTCTTTTACAAATTCAGCTTCTTTCCATATCTGTCCACCCAGGGATAAGGATTAGTCAATGAAGAAACACTTGGTAGCACAACTCAGTTTAGCGCTTTTTCTGCTACTTTATGTGTACAGATTTTCTGGTAGACTGTGGAAAGCATTACTGGGCTGTATTATCAAGCATCTGTCAGATGTCAGGAAAATCCAGCTACACAATATAATGCTGACTGTAGATCATCACAGTAAAGAGACCTTTTAATTATGCAAAGTGTGTGTCTACTTTTCCTGTAAAATGCCTGGTACTTTTTTGGCAAAATAATCCACGAGAAACTTGATGGTAGGAGCACAATTCCCAGAAGAGGAACAGTCAGAAGGTGCGGTTCGAAATTAGCCCATGTGCACATGGTTAAGAATGCTGGCTGCAATAGCAGGTTATCTGTTCAATGGGTATTGTGATAAGGGGCTATGTGCAGACTTCTCGTGCATTGGCTGGCACACACAACTTGAAAGAGCAAACCACCTTACTAAATTGAACAACATCATTACTCTACTTTGGGAGTTTCCAAAGGAAGGGATAGGCAAGCGTATCATATTTGCTATCATACAGACATTACCTTTAGGAAAGTAACTGAATGAATAATTCTCTGATCTGTGAGTGCAGAAACTGCAGTATGCCTAGCCCAGTCCAAAGCTCAGTAAAATCACCAGATACCTCATATTGATTTTAATAATTTGGAGCATTGAGGTAATGAGAGTATTAGCAATCATTACATACACCTAGACATAGGATGCTGAACAGGATGAACATCTGATTTAATCTGATGTGTGGCATTTTCTGCAGACTTCTAGGTAACAGCTTCGTTCTAAATATACACGCACTGCTTTTTCCTATTCCCCAGGAAGGCCCAGAGATTGCTACCACAGTGGAGTGAAGGCACACATCATCAGAACAGCAGAGTGAGGAACAACAGTGCTAATGCATGTGGCTTTCTTCCACATTGGAAGTCCTTCCTAAGTGAGTCACTGTGGGTGACGTTGGCACGAATGGCGATACAAGCTTGTGTGTTTCCGTGTAGGGTCTGGTCTTCTGATGGTGATCCTGTGATGAGCGATTTATACTCAGTATGAACATGAGTAATTGGTTTAAAATGCTGTCTGGTTCTTATCTAGATCTGTTTGTTACATTTTAAAGCCATTTAAAGTGAACCAATTATATCACATCACTATAACTGCATGAGCTTAGTTTACTTAATTTCTTCTCTTTTAAGTATACAATTAAGCATCCAATTGCAGGCATACAATTCAATGTCGATTTTTCTTTAAACCCTCATCCAGTGTGATAATAACATACAGTAATTTTAATTCAACCAAGACTGCGCAAAAACTGAAAGGATGAAAACATTGAGTGAAACATCGATTCCTCCAAAGCAAATTAGTTTCTATTAATACTTACTGTTGCGACAAGGTGAATATTCAGCATAGGCACTGAAGTTCTGAATTGCTACATAGCAGGTGCCAACCGGGTCCTTCTCAGGGCTATCTTTAAGGGTCCTCCAATGATATAAGGGAGCACAAGCCTATCAAAACAGAAACCATGTCACACGTACCTTTCATAAACTCCTGTACCTGACAAATGTAGTTTTTAATAAACAGTTTACAAGGATCCTCTCTGGTGTTGTATCATTCATGTAACAATTATCATAACATATTGATAGAATGAAATGCAGAACCACTGCTTCTTATAATGAAATTATAACCTGAAAAACAGTCTCATCCTTCCCTTATAGCCCTTAGCAGGTGAAATCTAACAGGGACTACAACTCACATTTAAGCGTACGTTACAAATACCCCCTAAGCCCGCTTCACAAGTAATATGCTTGCTCACTGCACAGGACTCAATCCCGTAGTTTTAAGCTGTACATTACATGTATTAGGCTGAGGACATCCCTACTTCTGTCCTGATATGTCTTAAGATAATGGCCACTGCAGCAGAACTGATATGATTTTCCTCTACTGATGGAAGATTTGTCAGAGTGTTCTGCCCCACTGCCTATCACTGCGTCAGATTGTCTGCTGTCTTATGAACCCCCGGACCAAACCTTTACAGAGGCAATATGGTTATAATGCATTTGACAGACCCTCAATGAACAATTTTTTTTGTTGAATAACTTTTGGCTAGTAGACTAGTATTTCATCTTCTGTGTTCTGGTAGTGATGCTACAAACATGAAAGTCTAAGGATAAAATATATTTAAGTTGTGTAGGGAGAGAGAATCTTTTTTAAAATAAATAATTATAAAACCAAAAAGATAAGCTGTCAGGTATGCAAGTCACTCTTCAGGGTCTCCTGTGCCCTAAAACTTTTCAGTTGATGGGGGTGGTGGGGCAGAGATATTACCTTCTCCCTACAACCTTTCCCCTGTAAGATACAACCAGATTCTCCATCTGCATCCTGCCCTGTTTCACTTTTGCAATCAGAAACCCGTCTCCCTCTGGCAAGGCATTGTTATTCACATTACTGTATTGGCCTTAGTTCTGCAATCAGTTCCAGCTGGACAAGCCCCTGTGTTATTCAGAGCTTACCAGTAAAGTCAGAGCTCCTGGAACCCCAGTTTAGGACCAGGGACCCTAAGACATGCCGCTGCCTAGAAGACCTTGCAGACTGAGATATATCAGAGAGCAAAACCAGACTGCAGCAATGAGGAATACATGCCCTGTGAGGGTGCATTGAGGTACGTTCTATAGCATTGAGCAAAGTGGATTGAAACAAGAATTATACATATCATAAATGTTGACCTCATGCAGTTTACAATTGGATTTGTAGTTTAAAAATTTTTTTGACAGTTTGTTGACATTTTCCCTTTCTTTCCTTTCAGTTTACAAACCTTAAAAAAAAAAAAAAAAGAAAATTTTCTAGCTTTGCTGACCAAGTTTTTGCTTGAAAAGTGTTGACTATATCTGTGTATCAGAAAGCCTGAGGAGATTTATGAGAAAGAAGACAATGTTTGGTTAGTACAGACACCACACATCACTCTGTGATGACGTTTTCAGTTCGTTTGATTAAGATTCAGCAAATGGTGATAAAGTTGTATTCTATTACAGTTTGTGAATTATTTTTAGTAGAGTAAACAAAAGGAAAAATCTTCAGCTACTTCTAAGATTTTTACATTGACAATTCAGAAAAGTGACAAATACTTTGTGTAATTAACATTTAAATAGAAAGTGCACGTACAAAAGAGTGGTACATGAAGGCAATGAATATGAGATTTGAGAGCTGTGATAACACTGACACAGTATATGCTAACTCTATAACAGAGTAAGTGATGTTTTATTCATTACATGTTCCGTATCAAAATCCCTCTCTAGGTTAACCACAAGGCATACAATTTAAGTGAAAGCACTTCCTTTTGATGCTTCCCTTATGACTATTTCTTAAGTAATAACTGGAAGTTTTAAACAAATACCAGGACACAAGTTATTGCTTTGTAATTGTAAAAATAATAAGGTATCACCAAACTATTTATTCATATGAAAATTGTTTCAGTAGTATAGCACTAAAGTGCATAAATTGTAAATATAAAGTGTCTGCATGTAAGCAACATCACCACTACCTTACTAAGCAATAAAACTACTTGCACCATGAGGACCATTGGTCTTCAACCAATACAGAGAAAATGCTCTGCAAAACCGGAACACAGACATTGCACTTTAACAGCAGTCATGACTTGGAGCTTTTTTATTGCGACTTTTTTGCAGCTGTTCTACCCTGTGACATAGCTGTTTGAAACAATGTAAATGTGACAAAATAGGTCAGTGCTTTCTCTTATTAATTGATCTTCAGTGCAGATTCTTGGCTTCCGTTACATTTTACATTTAGCATCCCTCATAAACCTTCATAATACAAAGTATTTTTAAGCATATAGCTATTAGAGTTAGTGTGTCTCAAAAAATGTCCATTATTTGTTTAAAAAAAAATCATCGTTTGCTTCCATAACCAATATGGCATTCCGCTATTATGACATGGCAGCAGGATCATCTTCAAGTGATCAGTTCAACCTGATTTTACAGACTGATTTTTTACAAGCTACATACATCATCTGTTTTAAACTCTATGAGTAATCACAGACTTGCTTATGTGATCTATACACAGACAGCTATTAAAGATACACATTTGAGAAAAGATAAACATTATCTCCAAATTAATACCAAGTGCGTAAGACTTACCACAACTTTTTCTTTATGAGCTTTGACCGTTGCCCCAAACCACTGATTTGTCTTAAACTCAATTGGTTCCCTGGTGCCATTGACCTTAATTTTCCTGTTGTCTGACAAAGAAAGAAGAAGTATGTTGACAGCTTATTTTAAAAAGTATTACCCGGTGAATTACAGATACGAGTAAACAGACCAATGGGTATATTAATTACATCATATCCACTGTCATCATCCTATCAGTTGACAACTCAAAATAATTACACTTAAATTTCAGAAAAAAAAAGGAAGATGAAACTCTGTGTTACACACACACACAAAAAAAAAAAAAAAAAACAAAAAAAAAACCACCAAACAAACAAAAATCCCAGCACTTGACCTGGAGTTTATGGTGAACAAACAGGAATCTACAAAAATAAGCAAAAATCCCTAAAAACTTTTCTCGTAAGTGGCAGAAACTTTCCATGTTGAAAATAAATAAATAAATTAAAAGACCATGTTCTATAATTAGTTTTTGTCAAATGTGAAATTTCTCAGCATGAATATTCAGGGCCCAACACTACTGACAGCAAAGGACTTCATTTTTAACAGAATTACATGTGTACACATTGTCACAAGAGACAGCTTCTTAATGTTGCTTTATATACACTCTTGCAGATGTCAGCATAAGAGAAGCCATCTGGGCAAAGACTCAGGCCAATTATAATGCATTTCAGGTTTTAATAAAAAACAGACATCCCTTCCTTTCACCCTTAGTTCTCTGAAGTAAACTGATTTCCCATATGTTCGTGAGCTATGCTCTTCCCTTACCAGTCACTCCTAATGAACTTCTCAATTTATACATAAGCAGGGCATTACTCCTTTCCCCTTGTATCTGCATTCCCTTATGCTTGTTTCTGGTTCCTATCAAGAGGGATTGCACAAGAATCAATTCTTTTTATTCACTCTAAGTGAAAATAAAAACATATACTGTCTACCTTGGAACGTAGGGAAAAAAAAAAGGAATCTCACATTATATAGTATGGATATATACACTTTTTTATTTTAAACTGAGGAAAAATGCAGCTGGTATAATTGTCACCTGTAAAAAGTCAATACTTCCTGGGATTTTCCCAATAGGCACAGAAGAGATATCTGAATCCTTTTCTAGGATGTTGGATCACTGGTTACCTCAGCCGGTGGTAATCTCATAAATGTTACAGATACGAACAGAAAGACAAATGCTTTAAATTTGGAGAAAAAGGGGACCGTACCTTTGTATTTTTCTAATAAGCATCGAAGAAAGTTGAAAAAGAACAAACCTGTGAAAGTTTGAAAAGTCTCTGAGAAAGCTTCCTTCATACAAGTATTTGTTGTTGTGCTGTGCTGAAGCTAATACAGAAATCTATTCTCAGAGCACTCATAGCAGCGAGATAAATTTCAGGAATATTTAGATCTTCAAAATTCAGAAATAATAATTTAAAATTCTAGAAACTTTCACTTTTGAAATACATTTATTTAAATTAGGCATAAACTTTAAGAGTGTGGGAGACAGTGACTTTGACACTGCATTATGGGAGCTGCCAACTACCTACTTGTTGGCAACCCCACTTTTGATTATTTTTTCCAGTGAAGACAGACCATTTCAAACATAAAGAAACCTCTATTTAATTTATTTATTTGTTTTAATGCTTCAGCAGATCTGAAGATGATCAATGTCCACAGATTAGGTCTTGATAGAAACAAAGCTTTTGAAACTTGAAAATCAGCCATGGCTGGCTTACAGAAGACAATGCTAGCCTGGCTCTGAGGAGGTTCCCAACCAGTTTTCCAACTTAAAAAGAGCTTACATTTTTAATCAAAACAGCTCACTTGTCTACTGGCAAAGTATACTAAAATTTGAGATGATGTTAGGTTTTAAAACTAGGACAACTGTTTGCAGGATTTATGAAAACCACAGCTGAATTTAGCAGTATCTGCGAGAACTGTAGTCCCCCTTAGTGGCATATGGTGTAGTATGAATCCTTTATCATGTGGCATGGGATTTTCATTATAAATTAATTAGTAAAACATCACACACACACAAATTAGTAAATAGCTTTTTATTTTTCCCTGGCTAAGTGTTTTTTGACAGAAATTCTCAAATCATGTTTATCCAGGACCCTTGCTGGAGCTGTCATCATCTGCCAACTTTCTGAGGTTGTGCTTTGCAATGCAGTTTAGCCTTCAGTATGTAACAACCAGCCAGTGTTTCAGATTGCTGTAAAACAGCAACTGCTTCCCCTATAACTTTGTCAAAATGAAGCTACAAACACAATTAACTTGTGTGAATACATATGGACCATCATTACTGTGCACTGACTGCACTCAATTAGACAGCAAGACTCCAAACGAAGATCCTACAAATGCCCCCTCCTGAGCTAATCAGCCACTTACAACAGAGGGCATGATCTACTGCACAGTTCTTATCCTAAAGCAAGCACCTGAGAAGGTCAGAAGAACCATGGCCTAAAAGTACCTTTCATTTTTTTAAACTGACTATAGACAGCCAAGGAGGACCAGCTTAGAGTAGGCTACCATAAAAGCTACTTGTTTAGTCAGATAAATCCCACTCTGGTTCTCAAAAAAACAATGAAGCTATTTCTGTCTTTGGTAAATCCCTCAAAACTGTGCTAAGTGTTTCAAAAGATGTCTGTAACCTGACAACACCCTTAATAAGACAGCAAAATATCTCTCCTTGTGTTATTTATGGGGTTCTGAGGCCCACAGGCTATGTCTCGTCTGCTTTGCCCTCAGGCTAAGCTATACTTCTGTGAGCAGCAAAAACTTGGCTCGAATTCAGGTTGCATACAAATGTCATCTTCTCTTCTGGAGGAACATGCCTGGCCCCTTTTAGGAAGGAGTCCAGGCTATCTTGTATCACGATACGTGACGCTTGCGTGAGGAGAGCAAGGCTGGAAGGCAGCAGCTGGGCCGGGCACACAACGCCTGGGCCTGCCCGCTGAGAGGCCTGGCGAGCACCTCAGTCCCAGCTGGATTGCTTCAGGGCCAGCCCAGGAGCTCTTCCAGATGGTCAACAGTCTGGATCACTCGCAAATTTGGCTTGAACCTCAGCCCTGGAGTCACTCGTCATTGTACTGGCTAGGACTGTATTGCAGGCTAAGGCCCAGACAAGCAAGAGTATGCAAAGGGCAGAGAGATGTCTGTATCTAAATATAGGTGCATGTTAGCAGCCCCAAATCATCTCATTTTCTGCTGCAGGAGCCAAAACTCCTGTGCATTGGTACTACCCCACAAGCCAGCTTCAGAAGCAGTGCTGGAGATGGTGAAACATGGTTCTCAAGATCAGCGTTCCTTCAGCCACTGCTATAGACTTGAGCTACCTAGGGGCTACTAAAGGGAAAGAGGCTCCTGAAATCACCAAAGCAGTACCTGGACAAGCAGAAAAAAATGAGTCCAGACAGGAAAATGCAACAGCAATGCAAAAGAACAACAGCACAGAGATTTGGTTTTAGGAAATTAAAGCCTGAACCTGGAAAAAGTGTAAATGCCAGCCCATCATTTGCACATATTAAACTAAATTTGGCACTACAGGGCTTGGTCTCCTCTCAGGCACTGAATGAGTACATTATAAACTCTTTAACAGGCATGAATCAAACATCACCCTTACAAATATTTCTTTTTTGTTGTTAATTAGGATCTGCATAAAAATATTTGCAGATACTGATAATGGCTCATTGTGGCTCATCCAGTTCTTGAAAACTAGAAGTAAAAAATTAATTATCTACTAGAATTTGAAAATACTCGAATAAAAGCAAAATACTTTAAACAAACTTAATACAGGAAAACAACGCTTCTAATCAAAGCAGCAAATCCAGCTATATAATGCACCTGCAACTCTTTCAGGTCAGTTCTCACTCATCATGAACTTTGTTAAGTACTGTCTTCACTGGCTCTGTGTGCATGTGTTTGCCTGTATGTGCTGGAATGGATAAACATACATGGCCATTCATCAGGCACCTGTAGCAGGCTCATTTACACTACGCCCACTAACCTGTGTCTAATCAGACTACATCCAGGATGGCAAATCCCTTTTAAATACCTGTTTTGATATATTTATGTATTTATGCATATCCATGTGTATAAACAAATGTATAGGGAAAATATAAAATGTAAGATAGTTATTACATATATATTCATACCTAATTATACATACACAGAGTGGAGCTGAATAATCATCTCAGCCTATGCATATTTCTATAATGTGAATATAAATACATAAACAAACCAAACATTTATATTTCTATAAATATTTATAGGTCAAGAAAAGTGAATATCCCCCTCACATGGGGCAACACCTAGAATGCTACAGTACAGTTTTGAGACACCAGTACAAGACTTGTAGTTGCTTGGCCTGAAGAAGAGAAAGCAAAGGAGGATCTCTATCATCTGTTTGCACTTCAGCCAGTGCTCAATAGGTAGAAAGAGAGAGCCAAACTCCCACTTGAGGTACACTGCAAAAGGAAAAGAGGCAACAGACATTTGTTGCAGCAAGGGAATTTCTGATTAAATATAAATAAAATACCCCTCACAGTGAGAGTGATTAGGCACTGCAACAGTTTCTCCAGAGAGGCTGTGACATCTCCACCCTTGGGTAAATTCAGAACTTGGCTACATGTGCAAAGCTCCAAGCAACCTGCTTTAACTTGGAGATCAGCCCTGCTGCACTGGTAAGGTCATGGCTTTACAGGAGGGAAGAGAGAGAGGGAAGGGTTTGTGCTGGTCCCATACTCTAGAAGTGAGGTAAGAGGTGGTCTTGTCAGCCCTACCAGCATGGCAGAGTGATTATTTTTGGTATCACCACCATAAAAGATTCAAATGATACCACCCATTATTAACCGAAGGTAAGCCAATAGCTTCCACAGGGCCACTGATACTAGGTCTTCAGCAGAGAGTCAGAACACAAATGCAAGGCTAACCATCATCCAGGGAACCAAGCCAAGCAGATGCATTCAACGTTAATGCTGTATAAAAAAGACTCCATAGTATTTGAGACAGTAAGGACATGCAAAACCCACGCATGACGAGAAGAGTTGCCTCTATTTTTATATTTATCTGACTCTATAAACATCTATTTAATTTCTATGTTGTTTTTTTTTTTATTTTATTGTGCCTTAGATTCTATTCATATGAGTTATTTTAATTTAATAGATCGTATCTAGAGAGCTTTATTTGGACTTAAATTCCATGAATTAAGAAAAAAAAAAGCATCATCAAACCCAACAGGATTTTTTGCCTAAGTACTATCTGATCAAAAACAAATTAAGACCTCGGGGCTTGAACTAACACAGCTAAGGGTATTTTTTTTCCCTTCTTTAGATAATGCTGAGATTTATAGAAGAAATCCACAAGGGTCTATGATAAACCAGAGTGCCACAAGTGAACCATGAGGCTCCAGATAAGGTCTTACTGGCATAGTGACTGAAATGCGTCAACATTTCAAAGTACAACAAAGTTCTCCCTCAGCATTTTCTCTTGAGATGCAAATTCTGGTTTATAACAAGATTCTAAGTTCTCCCCAGAATCTTAGCATCTTTGCAGCTAATGATTTTTTCATGTAACTGAATCTCTCAAGTCCCACAAGACATCCTTTCCTTATACAGTATACCTGGGTTCTGTTACAATCAGCTCAACTGCCGGCCAAATTAGCTCATGTTTTTTATCAACTGCATGCTTGGCCAGGTCTGACCTATATTCCCCCTCACCTGTCCCTCTTCAGAGCCCGTTCAAATTCTCTGGCATTCTCTCCAGCTAGTTTTAAAAAACATAACCTATTTTTACTAAAACTGGTGAAGTTGACTGATAGCAAAGGCGACTCCAGTGAGCCCTGGAAACCTAGGGCAAGCATCTAAAATTCTGCCCTTCAGAGCTAATTTAACATTAATTAGCATCAGAACTTGTTACGGTTTGTTTAGCACTACAATTAAAAATAACTATTATAATGAGTTTCTGAAATACGAAGTATTAGCTTCTTAACAGATCTCAAACACAACAGTGTACTTCAGGGGGCATTTAAGTTTGCTTCTGGCTGCAAGATGCCTTGAGAGCTTCAGAAGTTCCCCAGTTAACAAAGAGGGGAGAAAGATTTCTTCATATTGCTCTCCTGCTACCTCTTCTGGCAGCCGAAAGGAAGAGCATCCAGTTTAAACGCAAGGACTTGGTAATTTTACCTCAGTGCTAAAGCAGAAAAACTCACTGTAAACCTCATTTCATAACGGAGAAACTGAAAAGGAGAAGTTGGCTTTGTGTAGGAAAGAGGAAATTCAGATCACATCTCTCTAAGATAATGCCAACACTTGTTCCCCTGTTCTCCCGTTACGTTTCAAAGAGTATCACATCCTGACAGTGCAATGCAATAGGACAGCCTTACAGAGCAGGGAAACAAGGGAGAAGAGTCTCTGCCCTTCAGTCCGTATCTCCTGGAGTAAGGGGATACTAAAAGCCCTTCCATTATACTTTATCTCACTTCCCTGCTGCAACAAGGTCGGTTAAAGCACCAGTTGTGCTCTGAAGGACAGTGCTTTCAGCTTCCTCTCAGTCTTGGCTCCAGTACCTAGATTTAGGGAGCTTTGAAGAAGGGCAAACAAGGGACTGCAGAGTCAGCACTGCATCACCAGCAGGAAACACGGAGAGTTACTGCTAAATCCCCTTCTTGGCTGCAGGCCATATCACTGGTCCACCCAAATGGGAATGTCCTGTTACGTGACTTACATATGGCTGGGCGGAATCAATTCCCAACGTACGTCAAAATGTCATCCTCCTTCCCTCCTCCGTTCCCTGTCAGGAACGATTTATTTCATCAGGAGGACTAATTATACACATAGTTTGCAGGTAAGTAACCTCAGTGCATTGGAAATGTCTGGGTTGACTGCTCTGGAGCAAAGATGGGTGACATGAGAGATTAGTGACAATCTGGGAGAACTCTCAGTAGAACAACTTCAGTTAGGTGGCATCATAGAATGGCTTGGGTTGGAAGGGACCTTAAAGCTCATCTACTTCCAACCCCCCTGCCATGGGCAGGGACACCTCCCACCACACCAGGTTGCCCAAAGCCCCATCCAGCCTGGCCTGGAACCCTTCCAGGGATGGGGCATCCACAGCTTCTCTGCTATGACTTGTAGGAACGAGCTGCAGATACTCCTACACCTCTGCTAACTCTAAGTAAGCCATCTTCTCATCACAGCAGCTTAGCCCACACACACTTCCACATTAACACAAGTTCAGCAGCAGCGCATAGCACTCAGACCAGCTTGTGCATCCTAACTACAGGCTGGGCCACAGAGAGTTCAGGAGCAGCCTTGAGTATCACTGCTAGTAGTAAGGAACCTAGTTTGTGTTTGACAGCCAGGACATGGCACTCAGAAGTAATGACACATTGTTAAAGTGTTTGCCTATCTTTCACAGGGAATTGACCGAATAGTGTGTGTTCCGGTTAGGTATATGTTAGTAATCAACACAATGCCTATTTCCTCATGCAGTCTTAGTTCCTGAGGAAAAACAAAGAGGAGCAAGAGAACTTCAGAAGCCATAGGGATTTGTCTTCTGTAATTTAAGGCTTACAGGAGACAAAGGACAGTGTTAGTTCTGAGCGTGGTGGAGGGGAGGTGAGCTGCACCTTGCCAGTGCTGCCCTTGCAGTGTCCTGTCTCCGGTCCTCTGTGGAACACCTGCAGTTGTCTTACACTAGTGTCAGGGTGGCAGGTCCAGTTAGGCTTCACATTCAGGAAGGCTTCTCCCTTCAGGACTTTACGGCATGGAGGATACAGAACAGCTTTCTTTAAACTAAACCTTTAGTTGTTTTTAAAATAGGAAGGTAATGTTCACAGAGGGAAAAAAAAAATCATCAACAAAACAGTCTATGCAGGACCAAAGTTCATCCTATCTCAGCACTTACCATCCTAATATTAACCTAACCAAGGTTAAGCTTTTCACTAAGGTGTCTGTCTTGGAACACTGTCTTGGAATCAATAAAATAAAGGGAAACAATAAATTAGTACAAAGCAACCCCACACCTGTAACACCATGATATTAGAAAATGTCCAGAATCTTGACAGAAGTCACCACAGGAAACTACTCAACGACATCATTATTTTCACAGGAACGAGATATTAATAGTGTTAAGACAAATAATATCAAAGCATTTGCAAATGAAGGAAACCTTGAAATTAGGTCTATTTTCTTTCTGGAAACAGTGCAATAACCTGTACAATTACACGAGTCTCACCAACCAGGTACCCACTTACAGACTTATTTCCACCAGCAAAACTGAGGCACTACGACGTTACAGGATGATTTGCAATGACTGCACACTACAGCACCTGCACAGGGCAGCAGAGACACCCTGCTTGTGAGATAATTCCAGTCTTGATGCAATCAAAAAGACTACTATGCTTTTTTTTTTTTGGTAAAATTGTCCTAATTTACACAGTGAACCTTCTCTCTTTCTGAACTATGATGGCTGTTGTTGGCAGTAAAAGTCCAAATAACATCCAAGTGCACAGTATGTTCCCTCAACGGGAGAGCATAACTTGCATTGAACACAACATACCTGAACTACTTTTGTGTACCCAGCCCTCAAAAATGGAAGGCATATCAAAAGCCTTCATGCTCATATGCAGTTGAAGTCGGTGTTTTTCAATCAGCCAGCTGAATTTGTTGATGACTTGAATTTTTAGGTTACAGTAGAAATTCCACAGTTTCCGTGACCTGCAGAGATTTCATGTCTCTAACTTGGGCTGTAGTATGCGTGAATCTGCTTTTCTTTAACAAACTTTTCAGAAGTTCTCCATTGGACCCTTCGGGCTGAACAATACTGATTTAATAAATTCTTTATCTATTTGTTGGGTCACACTGCCTTTTAACTGTTACATTATTCTCTTCCTTTCTTTCTAATTACCCTCAATTTTAGCTTCTGATGTTAATTTAAAAATACTGTTACTGATTGAGCAGGTTTTTTTGTTGTTGTTTTTTGTCCGTTTGTTTGTTTGTTTTAATAATTTAAATTTGAAGCTCTTAGAGCTGAATTTCCAGTCTTCTGACAGTTCCTGGGTGTTTCTGCTTTGGGAGAAAGGATTATATTCTGGTTAAGGCACTGGAGGAAGATAAAAAAATCCAGTGTCAGTTTGCAGGTCCATCACCAACTTCCTGTATGGTATTTGACAACCTAGACTCACTTTTTTCTTTCTCAGAATGGATACAAAAATGGAAATTAAAATAGAAAATGGGAGTAATGGCAATTCTCAGTGATGCTGGAGGGAGAACGCATAGTGAGTACAAGGTGCCAGTCCAAGGAAGAGCCGTAATCTGAAAATACCCCTAATATTTAAAAAGGACCAGCTAACTTTCACTTGGCATACAGTGGTCAAAGGCTTCGACAGGAACTGTGTGTAACAGGCTCTTTAAAATAAATAGCATCATCTAGGATAGAGTTCACATGGACTGCTCTGGGGGAAATGTGGAAAAGATGGAAAAATTGCTCCAGTAAATGAAGTATTTTGGAGAGACAAAATTGACATGAAATACACATCTCTTCTTCCGTAAAATGAATTATCTAAGGCATATTAGAGATAGCCTTTATGTTGCTGGCAGTGAAGAATGGGCATTGGTACAAGCTATGCAAACCTTCCTGGGGTCCTTGTCTATGAGGGCAGCTGGCCAGCACCAAATTGTGTGAAATGACGCCTGAACTGCCCTTGGTACCTGAATTGGAAAGCCAGTGGTAACACTTCCAAACATGTCTGTACTGCAGTCCCACCTCCAAGTACCATGCATTCATGTTCATACAACGGGCTTCTTGCTTAACTTCAATGTCTGCAAGTCAGGCATCTATCCAGGGGAGATACAAAATGCCTCAGACTGAAAGAACAACACTTTGGAGATGCCAAGCTCTCTGTCCTCTCTGAACAGTCATGTGGCACAGTCCAAAGCCTTTCTGATGTACTTAGTCAACAGCCTGTGGTTGTGCCTTTATTCAAAGTGTAGTACCCGCAAATGGAAATCTGTGCCTACAGCGTATGGAGTTGTCCTAAGCCTCTGCAGTGAACTTTTCTGAAGTTTCCCACAGGAAAGCCAGATGCCGTTCTAGGTTTCATCACTAGGTTTTCATTCATTTTTCAAAACGCCCCTTTAAAACGCAATGGAATTTTCATTTGGTCTGAAAGCTTTCTCTTCAAACCTAAAAGTAATTTGTGTAGGTAACATATTCTACTTCTGGTACACGAATTACCTAATTGTAAGATAGAAATAGAAGAATATCTGCTCAACTAGGTTTATTAGTATCCTAGCTCACGAAGACACATTACAATAAAAATATTGTATGCATACCATGCCCATACATTCCCATTTATATATAACTATATGCTCTACATCACTTCCCATGCCCAAGTAGCCAAAGGCACATACAGTACTGCTTTGCAGGCTCCTGGGGCAGGAGCTCCTAGCCTGTTCAGACATGGGACGATGCGAGTCCTGAATGGAGGAGGTTGTAAACACTAACACAGTCATAGTGGGAGGGTGGTTGGGGCTGGACGGGGGGAAGGACTGCACTTCCTTGCTACACTAAAGTAAGCTCTTCTAAGTTAATCTGTGCTCAAGACTAGCACAAGACTGAAGTGTATTGTGTTTGTATTTAAATACGACATAAAAGCTAAGATCAAATATAACCGAAAGAACCATAACTTTTGTTTAATGGCTAAACTGTCAAAGTTCGCCTGAATTAAACCAATCGGTTTTAATGCCCCTGGAAACACTAGGTTCAAATTGTTTTCAAGACCTTTAAAGAGACAACAGAAAGCATAAACAGCCTGAACTGTTTAAAATGCGTGCTCTCCCTAATTAAATAAGAACCATCTGTCTTGGGACTTTGGAAGTGGATGTGATCTATCCACACCGTGCCTAAATCTTTTTGCAGCTAGCCTCCCGTCCTGAGAGGAGGAAAAAGGGAGGAAAGCAAGGTTCTTGCTCTGTGTAAGGAACTACACAAGCGTGCCACGCCAGGTACCGCGACGGAGCATAACCGCACAGAATAACCTGCGATTTCCAGGAGTGGGAGAAGCGAGCGAGACAGGGCTTGGGCCACCCAAATAGACGCGTGAAGGCGCCGTGTTCCCAAAGCCGGGAGCACCTTTCCTCGCCGCTGCTGGGAGGAGCGCAGGGAGGGGACCCGGCGGCGACCGGCTTCACTTACTCGTGTTGTCGAAGGGTATCTGCTGGCAGCCTGCGGCGGGCCAGGCGCAGTGGTACACCGCTCCTCCCTGCACGATGTCCGGCTGCGACGTGTTGGCCTTGGGGGCTCCCACCAGGACGCCGACCCTGCGGAGCACGGCGCCCGGTCAGCGGGGGAGGCGCGGGGGGCTCCCGGCCCCGCAGCCCCCCGCCGCCGGCCCCGCACTCACCTGCCGGGGTCGGGGATGTAGAAGTCCACCGAGTAGCCGAAGTAGCTGCCGGGGGGCCCGCTGTACACCGTCAGCTTCTCCTCGTCCAGGTTGAAGGCCACCGCCAGCGCTGACAGGACGAGGAGGAGGAGGAGGAGGATGAGGAGGAGCGGGCACGGCGGCTGCCGGCGGCGCAGCATCCTCGCCTCGCTGCGCGGCTCGCCCAGCCCGACCGCAGCTCCCCGCAGCCGAGCGCAGCTGCGCGGTGCCGCGGGGGGCCGGCGGGGGAGGCTCGGCCCCGCTCACCCCACCGCCACCTCCACCTCCGCCGCCACGGCCGGCGGGCAGCGAGCCGCGCTCCGGCGCCCCCTGGCGGCCCCGCGGCCGGCGGCGGCGGCCCCGGGGGAGAGCGGCTCTGGCGGGGAAGCCCCGGGAACGTACGGCGGCCTTGGAGGCTCCTCAGCCCCGCGGTGCCGGCCCCGGCGCGCCTCGGCCGCGGCTGCCCCGCTGAGGGGCTCCGCTGAGGCGACGCTGTCGCTGGCGGTTGCTCCGTCGTGGTTGTACCGCATTCACCGGGCTGTCTGAGGAGGATTTGTCACAGACAATCCACCAGTGGAGCTGGGAGAAGAAGCTGTCAGCTGGGACACCCCCTTAGATCTGCCCTGCAGTCAGTCCCCTCAAAGCTCCGTGTGCCCAGCCCTGTCCGCAGAGTTGAGGCTTGTGCGGGCATTTCCCTCTGCTTGCAGCATGTTCTAGAGTTTGAACTGAAGGGTCTGACAGCTGGACAATGCCTTTTAGTAAACTGAACACATGGAAAAAAAAGAGACCTTCATTAGGTTATTATGTGACACGGGCATTAAAGAAAAAGCAAACAAACACAATCATGCAAGCAAAAAAACCAAATGTCTCACCACAGGAAAGATGTAAAGCTAACTAACCCCCCAGTTCAGAACACTTTTGAGTCATAGAAGCATGGAGTGGTTTAGGTTGGAAGGGACCTTAAAGATCACCCAGTTCCAACGCCCTGCCATGGGCAGGGACACCTCCCACCAGACCAAGTTGCCCAAAGCCCCATCCAGCCTGGCCTTGAACACCTTCAGGGATGGGGCATCCACAGCTTCTCTGGGCAGCCTGTGCCACTGCCTCACCACACTCTGAGTGAAGAATTTCCTCCTTCTATCTAACCTAAATCTCCCCTCTTTTAGTTGAAAGCCACTACTCCTTGTCCTGTCACCACACTCCCTGAAAAGAGTCCCTCCCCAGCCTCCCTGCAGGCCCTCTTTAGGTACTGGCAGGCCGCTGTAAGGTCTCCCCAGAGCCTTCTCTTCTCCAGGCTGAACAACCCCAGTTCCCTCAGCCTGTCTTCATAGGAGAGGTGCTCCAGTTCATCCTCTGGATGGCATCCCTACCTTCTGTTGTGCCAACCACACCACACAGCTTGGTGTCATCCAAAAACTTGCAGAGGGTGCACTCAATCCCAGTGTCCATGTCATTAATAAAGATACTAAACAGTACTGCTCCCAGTACCCACCTCTGAGGGACACCACTTGTCACTGATCTCCACCTGGACATTGAGCTGTTGACCACAGCTCTCTGAATGAGGCCATCATTAGTGGTTAGGAAATTCCTCTGTAAGTTTCTGTTAGTGCTTGCCTGGCTACATAAGCTTTTGTCGTGCTGAAGGGAGATCCTTACATTCGCACAGAGGACAGCATTGCTGTGGACCTTCACCACAGCTCTGTGCAGGTGCAGATGTCGTGCCTTTATTCCCATAGAAATGGCCAACTCTACTGTACTGCAAGGTTCACCAACTTTTAGAAAGTTCCTCATATAAGTTCTTCTTAAAAGTAACTAAAACCAATAAAGCTGTATAACATCTTTCTTGAATTGTTCTGCCCCAGTGAGCCTGACAATAGTGTTCTAGCTGTTTTTGTTAAGAGTACGTAAAACTGCATCTGCCTGTTAATGCTCCCCTCCCCAACAAGTCTAAACGGGACATTGCACCCACATCTAGAAGGGACAGTCTTATTTTTTCTGACCAACCCAGAGAAAGGAAGGAAAGGGAAAAAAAAATATTTAATCAGCTCTGTTAGGACAAAAAGTGTTGTTTTTCATCATTTATAATGCAAGATGTGTCCAAAAAATATCAGGGAAAGATCAGAAAAATTGAGAACATTTTTCATGAAACCCATTTATAAACATGTTCCAGTAGTGCATACCTATGAAAGCAGCTGAGAGTAGTTTGTTTTGTTCTGAGGTTCTGGTTTCTTTTCTTTTGTGTTTGTTTTATTTTAAGTGTTTTATGGCAAGATTATTCTGATAAGACTGACATTCCTGCTCACGAAAATAGAACAGTGTGTTTATTTCCAGCATTAGCTATGTGACCCTCAGCTGTCCCCACAGGCTTGTAATATTCCTTAATTCTGTTAGCTTTACAACTCGACTAACTTTATTACTCTTACTAGAGTGAAACATAACCATTGACAGTATTTGGCCATTTTACATGGAACTAGTATCACCTAGAGTTCTAAGCACCAATACGAAACTCAGAAGTACCTCAATGACTTGTGGGGATAATGCCTACTCTTAACAGTCATACATTTTTAAAGCAAGTGAAGGCAAATAAATGAAAGTGGTATATCGTGATACTACTATATTCTACCCTGCCTATGTCAGGGAGGTTGGAACTGGATGATCTTTATGGTCCCTTCCAACCCAAGCCATTCTGTGGTTCCGTGATTCCATTCTATGAATAGGAATTCAGCTACTGTAAACGTTGCCTTATGCTAATGTCTATTATGTTGAACTACGAAGTCTTAATAGGCTCTAGAAACAGATCTGGAGCCAAGATAGAGAGCTTTTATATAAGAGCATTTAGCCAGAGTCCAGAAGTCATTATAAACCTATTTACTCTACAGAATAACTGGAAGATCGGATGTGGAGCCAAATAATTTATACAGATAAAGTATGAGATTCACAGTGTGAACTTCTGCAGCTTACATTATATGCAGTTGGTAAGGTTAACGTATCATTATGGTCTTTCCAACCTTAAAAATAAACAGTGAAAGCTTCTACAAAAAGTTTTGCCTAAGTAAAATTTAGATATTAGAATTTCATACAAGACTATTATTAAACCTTTAATCTTATTTTATGCCATTATTTAGTAATCTGTCTGCTAGCAGAGGGAGGATAAATGTTCCAAAGAATCATCTGGGATTTTAACATAAATCTTGTCAAAACTAACGCCAATTTTACCGTTGGATCTTTCCAAAACCTGCCAGTACAGAAGCCTTGAGTGTCCAATTCCCACAGGAAAGCTTACCCATTCGTTCCCTTAGCTGTTTCCCGGTAACTCTTTCTGTAGCAGGAAGCCTTCTCCTAAACCGCACTTGGAGCCATTGCAGACAGTATTTTGTACTGATTATGCTGTCGCAAAGCAAGAGGATGAAATGAGAATACGACCATGCCCTACACAAGGCATACATTTCTTAACAGCTTGCTACTGCCAGCTACTGAATCTGAACACCTGCTTGTCCTTCCTAACTGAAAAGGACGAATTTTAGCCCATATCCAAGTCTGAGAGCAACGAAGCGATCAGGTTCATCAGGGGGCTCATTCTGTACTTCTGACCTAAGTACGGATGCTCTCCTGCATTTGGGAGTAAAATGCCTGACAATTTTTGCTTGTAGCCAAATCAATTAGTAATTAGCAAACTCATTGAGCTGTACTTTAAGATTTGCTAGAGTCCCTTAGACTAATTAATAATTTTACTATCACAAGACCTTTCTTCTTCCCCCAGACACTAGTTGCTGGGATGTGCATTCAGCATGACATGCCAACAAACGATTTTCAGCGTTAAGTTTTGAACCTTACCCCTGTGAACACTGTCCAAGTTATAAATCTTAGCAAAATTAATTCAGATATGAAAAGCATTAAGGCTATTTTGAGAATGAGCAGACTAAGCTTTCCAGTGACCTAAGCTTATAGCCCGTGAAGAAAACAAACAAACAAACAACTTATTTTCAAGACATCTCATGGGAATAGATTTTTCCTTATTTTATAAATGTCAGCTAGGTTAATCATATGAGATCAATGTAAACCAGTCTAACAAGCTACCCAGCAATTTACCCAGCATCTTCCAGGCTATTGTGGTCAGCAAACTTGCAGCATAATACAGCAAACCCACAACTAGAGTTTCCAGAGCATGCCTGATCCTATATGTCAAGCAGTTCAGTGTGCAAACGAGTACCCAGACTAACTGGCCACAAGCTCTCTGTAGACACTCATCTAGCTGGAAAGCAAATGCAGCATGGCATGTGTTACACTAATGGCTGTTCTTGTTCCTGCTCACCAAATGTTGTGCAGACATTGCCATTTCACTACCCTAATACATCTTATTCCCACATCACCTATATACACTTCCTAGGTCCAGCTTGGGCTTCTTTGCCCTAAATTCAGCCTCACAAGGAAGAGAAGAAAGAATAAAAAAAGCACACAGATGGATCAGATAGAAATTAGCACTGTCTGAAAGATAAAGCCAAGAATTCAACACAAGTATTCAAAAGCCAAAGTGCCATGTGAATGTACTGTTTTAAAGGGGTCTTCATGGGGAATATAACAAGCATAGCCACATTTGGATTTATACTGGCTGCTTACCTTGCACAGTTTAGGCTTTAATGAAGCAAAAAAAATATTTACGTTAGCCTTAACCCTTCATATAGAACTCACCAGGCTAATATGAGGCACCGGAAACAATCTTTCCATTATTTATTTATTGAGAATATCTAACTGCAAACTTCAGTACGCATCCAAGTTAGGCCTCAAACAACCAGCCAGTTTGAAGGAAGAAAGAAAGGTGTACGAAAAAGGGTTCCTTTACATGAGGCATCAGCTAAATTCCTACAGAGTATTGCAGCAGGGCTTCTATTTTTTTTTTCTTCTCTGAGATGAAAAATAATTTGTATCTGACACAGGACTAGAAAGAGCCTGTTCATTCTAACAGACTCGGTGCAAGCTCTGTTGTGAGACCCTGTATTGTAAACCGAGACAGACACTGGAATCCAGAAGGAGCAAGAGAAGCGAACTCTCAGCTTCAAAGTCCGTCTGAAAACATTTTTCTTAAATTACCCAAACTAACTAACTAAAGCAAGTACCCATCAAGCCTGAGCATTTCAGGAAAACCAAAGCTTCAGACTTGCCAGGTAGTCCAGTTAAATATTAGAACAGATTCCCTTAATTTCTTAAGTTGTCTATATGCTTTTGAGTAGCAATACTACCGTTGCACAAGTCTTTTAGCATCCAGATCACATAGATTAAGGAATCTTTTCAAAAAATACTTTGGAGATGACTATTTTTTTTTTTTTAAACAAACCTCAAAGAGTTAAGATACACTGCTGTCAGATTAGCATTCAGTAATGGTCATGTTAATTGCAGGAGCTACATTTTTAAACAAGTCCTATTTGGACCTGCACTGTTCACTCATTTCCAGATGAAAAACTAACAGATACATTCTATAGCCCTGCAGAGAACATATCTGCAGGCGTCATGCAAATGATGTTCTCTTTCTGCCATTACTGCCTACTTTACAGTGCAACAAGGATTTCACCTCAAACCTACGTGTTCCATTTCTGACCATGCCTGTTTGTCTTCCTGCATGATGATCATTCTAGAGGAATGAAATTTTTAAAAAGTAAAATAGTTCTGAATGCGAATTTCAGCCCTGTTGGCAATAACAGAGGCTCTTCAGTCAGTTAAGATGCAATAAATTACCCCCCTCCCCCAACTCCCTCTTGAGATGTGTTCATCTCAAAACCTGGCATTTCTAAATGCAAGGTCCCTTTTCATCATTTTACAGAAGTGGTAAACAAGTCACATTAAAACCAAATATATAGATAGAAAAAAAAAACAACACATCATGATTCAAGGAAAAAAATTTATTTTAGGGCTAACAAGTTGATAATAAATAAAGGAATATAATAACGTAATAACAGATGTTCTCATGCACTTAACACATACAATAACGCTGGCTTACACTGCTGTTTGGACAAATTGAGAAGAGGTATTTGGCAATATAAGTTTGAATAGTTTAGAGATTATAGAACAAGAAATTCTGCTGTGTTTCTTTTTTTACATTTCTTTTATACAAATTCAAATAAATATTAATACATCTATTTTTCCTCAGATTGTGTTCACTTTTAACATGCCTGATAACTAAGCCACAGTAATATACAACTGCCAAGAAATAGTATTTATGAGTTATACTTATTAACATTCCTAGAAATGTATCATATTATGTCACGTTGTGCAAGCTCCTTAGGTAAGATTGGATTTTAGGAAAAACTGCAGAAGGTTTAAACTCATTTAAACATATCCAGTGCAAAGGCCAGTCTAGTCCACACATTATGGTACTGTAATGTAAGCCAATATAATTTAAATAATAAAACATGCCTATATGATTCAGAAGCTGAATATGTCTTATGTTTTAAAGATCTGACATCTAATATGCAGATTCTGCAATATCAGACATTTTTCAAATCTTCATGAGATGGCAAAATAATGTTAAGACTTTATAAGTAGTTTTTATTTTCTTTTTTAAGGGTAACTCACATTAACAGTACTACAGTGGCCAAAAAAAGACAAACTATTATAATAGAAATCAATCTGATTAAAAAATTAAATATTCCAATTAACACTGAAAAAGTGTTTGTATTCATTATTTACAATTCATCAATGATACCAGTGTATAACTTCACACATCAAAGTATACCACTTTCCGAGCAAATACCAATTCGTCTATCCCCATTCAAGCATCCGATAGTAGCATGTTGTTTATACGTTTCATTCAGTTTAAAGAAGGAGATCGATCTGTGGTCCACAGTAATTCTATATATGGCCATTTGGTTTGCAAGCAGCGCTTTACGGGAGTGTCATCAGTCTGTAGCATTGGTTCTTCAAAGCCCATAACAACTGCTGTGCCTTCTACATACATGACCTGTCAAAACAAATCCAAATATGTCAGCTTATGTTTGTTCAAAACCTTTCTTTTCCTAAAGAAGAATCAGATCCATGAAGACCTTCTTATTATTTATTTTTATTTTTAAATGAAATGAGGTATGAAATCTCTACTCAAAAAGCACATCTGAAGAGCTGCAGTCTAGCCAACCCATTCACTATACTGTCTACAGTATGATCATAAGCACAAAACAGTTTCTGATTCCAAATATATCCCTTTGTAAGAAAAATTAATACTTTTGAAAAAGCCAGTTTGAAGTATTTTGTCTGCCACTACAGTTCTACAATTTAAGGCAGGGAGTCAGCTTTGCAGGCTAATTGTTATTAAGACTAGATTTATGTTTCTTACATCTTACCTTTTCATTATAGTTGGATTGTTTCAGTCCGTTGTAATGGTAAACAGTGAATGACTCTGAAACCCTGGAGTCCTAGTAGAAAGAAAATGGTTAATTTCATGTAATATATACACTGTGCCTTAATAGTGTCTTTTCTTTACAACCAGACAAAGCATTTGAACAGGAAGGCTCAACGAATCTGTAGGAGTGTACTATTTCTATTTTTCTTTTTCTTTCAGGTGACATATTGAAGATTTTGTTCATCTTGCTTTCTTCATCACAAATTATTAAAAGATGTCATTAAATTAACAGTTAAACTCCTCCAACACCCCCCCCCAACATTTTCACGAGCTACTCATGATTTTCAGTGTTCATGTGGACACTTTAAATCACACCTTCAATACTCAGCATGTAGTAACTGTCTTACTCTTTAAAGTTAAGACACCTTAAGTAGTAGCCACAGTTGTGTGTATTTATAACTGTTTGGATACTGCTAAGTTAAATATTTACTAAGGACCAGATCCAGTCTCCAACCCTCCATTTGAAAGGCAGAGAGAAATTTCTATTTTACATGCCTGCATATCTGCGCACTAATTCTGAGGACACCTGTTCAGCTGATGCCTAACAGATGGACTGCAGTTGTCAACCTTTACCACTCCAGGTGTTTAAGTGCTTTAGTCCTAAAAGGACTGAAATGTTTTGCATGTAACTGAATTAGGAAATGCATATTAGGTGTAATATCATCGCTTTTATACCTAGTGGTCCAGGCTCCAAACAAAAGCTTTTCCCATTTTAAAATACACGGCAATAAAGGCTGAAATGAGGACACATCTGCTCAGGTTACAGCACATTCATCAGTTTACAGAAAGCCCCCGTTCGTTTTTCTTCTCTGGAAGGACTCAACAACTGTGCCATGCTATGGGTCTCACACAGCAAGCTAGGTTATGCAGCAAAGAGAGGGTGGAGAAGGGAACTTACTGAAGTTGCTTCACAGAGACAAATAAAACTATGCTTTGGTGGGAAGGGAAGAGGGCACGTTCTTTTCCCTGATAAAGGTATGCTCACCCTGAAGGAAGAGAATTGCTGGTTTCCAGTTCTTGTCCCACAGATGTTAAGAATTTTGTGCAGTAATTGTTTCCCAAATAAAGGGCATACGGGAGAGTGCAAGTACTCCCCTCTCCAAGCGACTACCTAACCACTGAAGAGTCATGCTTGCACTCCCAGTCTAAATGATTTTTGAGTATTTTTCTAAGTCAACAGCTTTGAAAAGGAAAGCTGAGATCCCTTCTTCCTCTTGAGGTGGAGTTCAGTACTTTCTAGGAGAGTAAGAATGAGAATCCCTTCTCAGGAAAGAAGGAACTGATCGGGATCTCCTGAGCACTAAGTGTTCATATATTACATAAAGGGGAATATCAACAATCCCAACCATCACCGGCATCTGCTATTTCCTCACATTACTTTAAGACATTGTTCTTAATTTCCAAAGAATTTTACTTTAACAAAGAATTCTGAACTAGGCATCAGTATGGGTAAGGAAGGGTTCCTGCTATTCAGTCCAGAGACACGGGTAGGTTTGACAACCTGTGCCCTCAGCATTTAGTCACTCACTGACAGTGGCATCTCCCAGTCCAAAACATGCTGGTTGTTCAGACTGTACTCTTTAGGCAGTAACATTTCCCGTGTTTTGCACTAGAGCCAGTTCAACAGCTCAGGGAAAACCGAGTGGTAGGGAATCGTGGCAGCAGGGAATTAGCACCTGATGGACAGGTGCTGATTTGCGGCCTCCACCCTTGCAGCAGACAGAGTTCCTCCACCAGCTCACCAGGTGACTAACGTGGAGATCTGCCCATGACTCCATGATGCGTCCTTCTCCAGCTATCTTTGGCCTGTCAGAGATGGCATCCAGGACATCCTTGGCCAACAAGTTCAGTAGCCCCCTGCAAAGACTTTTTTTTCCCCTCCAATTATGGCCCACAGTACCGGACAGTTTAGGTACAGCCAATTATAGAATAGGTACTTTGGCTTTCTAAACTCCATTCTAGGCATCTGAGGCCTAAAATTAAGTACTGGAATCTTCTAGACTTAAAAGTGCAATATAATTGTAAAAAATAAGATTAAATTATATTCATTTTTAAAGATATTTCCAATTCTGGAAGTACAAATGAAAGGAAGACGAAACAGCTGGCAAATACACAATGTGTGTCTAGTTCTGTAAATCCCAAGAAAACGAACACTAACTCCTCTTTTGTCCTCCAGATGCTGAATCATCTCTTAATGATGTATTCAGTCACTACCATCTTTGGCAGTGCATTCTTCTGAATGGCCATCTCGTTTCACAGTGCAGTACTGTTTGGGTGTAATACTCTGTGCAACTCTAACAAAAAGAGTCTTCCTGAAGGTATTTTAAAAATACTAGTTTCATGTTACCTTGGTTGTAAAAATTAAGCCACAGTTTCAATTATATGTTAAACCACAAAAGCCTCCAAAGGATTACTCCTCCCAGCCCTTCTCTTGCCTCCACCATTGTATCTTTCCATCGCTGGGAAAACCCTCTCTCTTCTGCCGATACAAACATCTGAGACTGCTCTCGTCTGGACCAGCTGCCTGTTCTGGTTTAACATACATCTGTACAAAGTTGCTCCTTGTGGCAGGAGGAAGGCAGCATGACAGCAGGAGAATGTGACCCAGGCCAAAGAGAGAGGCGGGCAGCAGTGCTAGGTTAACACATGCTTCAGAGCAGTGGTGCTATCTTAATGAATATATGCAAAATTACTTTCAAGCTCTCAATCTGTTTCATCACCCTGGCAGATACTGACTTCCACACATACTGAACATAAATCTATAATGACTTCTTGTTGTACTGTTTACATGATTAGAGATGCACAGTTTTACATATGTTGCAATCTTTTCCTATTTGGGTAGCAATTATAGCAGACGTTTGGAATATTGATAGAAACAGACCCGTCATTTCATTCTCAGAAAAAACAAACTCAGATGAACTTCCTTTTCTGGCTAGGGAAGTGGTTCAATTTCATATGCAACATAATTATATATTTCCAGAACTTAATTTTTGAAATTGTCACTACAAGGGAGCTTCCTTCCAGTGTAAAGCTGACAAAATCAGAGATACCTTATGCAAAATGAAAGTCTACAGTTTGCTATGCAATGCAAGGAGTTATTTACTGGTCATACCTGCCAAATGAATACAACACTTATTATTCAAAATATCTTTATGATATTGATCAAAGTGCTTTATGACCCTCAAAGACAAGTTAAAGAGACAGTGCTCTGCAGCAATGAAGCTATATTGATTACCTGCTCAGGGAAAAATTCTTGCAGAAAGGGACCCAGTAATATGATGCCCAGCCCTTCTGGGTCTAATTTGGTCTTCATGAGGTTTACACTATGACAAAAACATCGGATATAAAAGTATGAGTAAGACGTCTTTACTCCTGCATGACTAAATTACGCTCTGCTACCACACTACTGGCTGCCAAGTATATCAATACTATTCTATTTTTAATCCTAAGTGACAAAATGCACCAGAATGGCATGCAAGTTGCCAAAACACAGTTATTTTTAAGTAAAAATAATCTGTTATTTTAAATTAAATAAGTGATAATTCTGAAGGACCACCATATTTGGTAAAGTAATTTGAAACCCATATAATCTAAAACTAGGTTTGTAGCCCAAAAGGCATTTTGCTGTCTCGTAAGCATTCTTGAGCTATACATAAAACAGTCATCTCTCAAACACAGCTCTGTAACTGCCAAACAACCTGTTTTGAAACAGAGACTTGAAAAGCCTCCAGGATGTACTAAGCACACTGAAATAAAACTAAGCTTAACATTTCATGTATACATTGTGCCCTTGATAACAAAGAAGCCAAAAAAATAATGCATTTATTAATAGTACACTGGAATAATCTGAAAGCCTTTCTGCATGAATATGGTGCAATATTGGGTCACTACAAACAAATGTCAATTATACCTTTATGCTTCTACTTAAACATCATATTCTACAGACATCAGATTGTTTAAACATTTATTTATATTTATCCTATCCTTTTGTCTAAGTTACAAGTTGTACCATACAGGAGAATGTCCTCATTGGAGCAAACCAACAGACTGCCTTGCCCTGTGTACTGTTTCTGACACCGGTCAGTAGTGGATGCTTACAATAGAGTACAAGAGGGCAAGCACAGAGTGATACCCTTAGTTTACCCTCCCCGTTTCCAGCAGTCTGCTGCTTCAAGACATCTTCAGTGAGAGGCTGTATCTAAACACAGAGATTGGTATTTTTTTTAAATTTCCATGCATGTGCCTAATTGGCTTTGAACCCATATACACTTGTTGCATCTAATCAACTCCACTCAAATTAAATTTAAGAAACTGTAAATAAGCATCCTATGTTTTGCAACTGCTATCTGCTAATCCAGTCTGATGACACCTTATTCTTGTACAGTGAGTAACAATGAACATAATTCTGTATTTATTTTTATGAAAATCCTGAATTTAGAAACCTCTCACATGCCAATGATTGTCTTTCATTACTCACCTTGAGATTCCAAAAAGCTTAAAGTATTAGATAAGATGATCACAAGCAATTTCTACTTAGTTCTCAAATTTAAAAGTGCAAATATCACTCTTGGAAGCAATGCCTTTAATTTTGCTTTAACAACAACAACAACAAAAACAGAACAGAAAGGTCTGTATGTAATTTGAAATGTGTTATTTATACTTTTGTTCCACATTAAATGGACAGGGCAACTAGAAACAAAATAGAATAGGTCCTCAAGACAGTAATGTTAGACAAAATTTTTATTTAAGAAGAGATGTTTCAAGACAAAATATTCCATGGTTTGATCTCCAGTGAGGTCTTTCCCATATAGCAGGCTGTCTGACTGTCATCCTACATCAGTTTATGTTTGATGTGCTAAGCACAATAACATAGGCCAGGGTTATGCCACAGACACCCTGAAGGCCAAACAGCCGAATGAAAAAACTGCTCGATACAGAAAGGGTATTTCTGCAGACTTATTGATGCAACAGAACAAAAGGCCAAAACAAAGTTTCTCAGACCTTTTAAATGAAGGCTTTTTTGCCCTTTAAAAAAAAAACTTTTGCAAATTGCACCATTTACTAACATGACACAAGTACTAGTATTTTTGTCTCATCTTTCCTTTGATTTTAGTTTCCTGGATGTCTTTTGATTCCAATTTTCACTCTTCCTCCCCAGCTCAGTAATCTTTGCTGTAGTTTGTAACATTTGGAAGACAGAAAATGACATCAATAAATTTCACGTCTGTGGTAAGTCCACTTGCAGCCTCCACAGCCATTTTACAGGAACAACTGATTTAGACTATAATAGGCTAGAACATATGCTCATGAAAGAGCAGAACCATCTTTTGAAGATGTAAAAAAAAAAATAAATAAAAATAAAAATATTAAGCACATAGCTCTCCTTCCTGGGTTAAACATTTAGTGTCAAGACACGATTAGAAGGTAAGCTTTGACACTGAAGTTTAACTGCTGCCACTGAATATTAGTCCTGTCAGTCCATATAACATCTAAAGTAAACTACCTTTTTCACTTAGTAGTTTTGACTCTAATCCTAGAAATGTGCCATTTCTGGAAATAAATGTCAGTTATAAACAGAAGATACCATGTGCTGCTGGAACAAAAATGCAAGCGAAGCAGTTTCAGCTTTAAACTCTGTACATGGATCAGGCAAAACCGCCTTCACGTGCCTTAGTGATTTATCTTTTTTGTCACACAGTTTCACCCTAGTCAACGTATGGGAATATACTCAAAAATGACCATCTCCTCAATACATAGTAATGACAGTAGTGTTTTTTTTTTCTTTTTTTTTGTTGTTGTTGGTTTTTTTTTTTTTTTGGCTTCTAGTTATCACTACCAAAGTTAGAGAGATTTTAATTCTAATTCATCCCCCCTTCCATTTCACTGAAAGCTGACTTAGGCACTTCAAAATAACATCCTGTGCCCAGAGTACAGGCTAGAAAAAAAAAATCCAGAAAAACCAGGAATTAATATGTGGCTAAATGATACTTCTGTATTCTGAAATTTCATTACACTTACTATTCAGGATCTGAAACAAGGTCCAGAGCCTTCATTACATCTTCTAGGAGAGTGTCAGGTATAAAGCCATTATCTAAAGAAGTAACAAAGCTCATTAGGAAAAGAAAGAAAATGCTTTACAGGAACACAGAATTTACTAAAAAATATTGCATATCTTTATCTCTAAAACTTAAAAACAAATGGTGGGGTTCTAGAAGGAACAGTTTTCAAACACTTCTCTCCCACTTTAAAAGAATGCAATACAGAAACTGTAGGTTTATCATTCATACACTTAAAAGCTTAATTCTTGCTAAGAATTCAATCCCTATAGCAATCTCCACTTGATACATGGGGTAATAATTGCTCCTTTTTTTGTTTGTTTTTAAACAGTTAAAATAATGACTGAATGTTACACAATTTGTTTTTCAAAACATAAGAAATTTTTCATTTTGTGCCATATACGTTTAAAAGCAATTTCATGACGAATGCAATCATAGCAGGTCAGTTATTTTATGAAAGATTAATATAAGAGAAATCAAATTATATGTAAGCCTTCTATTAATTACAAACAATATTACGAGGTTAAAAAGCATATGCTCTAAGAACTCTAACTCCTGTTACACTATGTTGTACTCAATTTCCTTTGCTATAAAAAGTTTTCAAAAATTTGTTTCACTTATAGATTGAATGCTGTATTAAAAATTTCTTGTCTTAAGTACTAAGTACTTTATTTGTCTATTAATCAGTGTGGGAATAAACAGCGTATTACCCTGACATAGAAAGCACAATGGATTTGAAAGTGCAGTATTTAGAACAAGTTTTATAAAATAATAATCCTGTTTATTTTTAAGAGATACACCATAGAATGCAGTATTCATCACTCCTTGAAATTTGTCTCTACTGAATGAATGCATTTCAATCTGAAAATTACACTTCAGCAAGACATACAGCCCTTACCCTCAGGGTCGTATGTTTGGAAGACCCTCCTAGCTTGTTCTGAAGGCGCTTCAGGAGCAACAAGGGCCATATCCTTTGGAGAAAAAAAAAAGAAAAAGAAAACTTTCAGGATATTCTTGATTCAGATACAGATTACTAAGGAAAAATTTAGCTATACTACACGGGTTTGGACCTTAAATGAATGCAAATTAAATACAAGAGAAGAATAACTGAAGGTACTTTGAAAATATCGCTGATAGTGACTTAAAGCTATCAAGAAATATGTTACAGACCATTAAACTTCTAGACAAAGCTTACGTAATTTTTTATGCAGATGTCATGGCACAGAAAAACTACTTGGAGTCTGTGTATTAAATAGAGATTTAGATTTATAGTATTATTCTTCATATCCGAAAACACAAACAAGTAGCAGAGGAATTTAGTGAGTGTACTATGCATGCATGCATTAAAAAAAGATAAAAATTATTTAGATAGAAAGCTGCAAGACAATGTTTTGAAGTCTATTTCACAGGCTGGCAGAACACAAACTTGTTAGTTGCATGAAAAAAATATGGTTCCAATAGTAGCTGTTGTAATGCTTTTATTTATGGGCTTTTCATCTCAAACACAGTTTTGCTTTCCAAAACTCATATACAGGAGACATTTTCTCTACTATCGTAAAACAGCAAAAAGCATATTCCCCTGGTTTTATAACAAAAACATTATGAAAAAAAATAAAACTGGTAAGCTATTCATGAGAAATAAAAAGCGATAAAAAGGGTAAGAAATGCACCATACTCAACACACCCTTTAGCTTAAAAAGGTAACAAAACCTGAGATTAAAATGGAACATAAAACACCAAATAACTGCTCACTAGGAGTACCTCAAGTCCTACATCTCCTCTTAAAAGTTATGATCATGTATGTTATTTTTCACACAGAAAGGGAAATGAAAACTTACTGAGGAAATGCTGCATTTGACAATGCCCCCCTATAGTTTTGCTTCCTGTCAAAGTAGAAATGTAATGCTACCTGCTTTGCTATGAAAAGGAAAACAAACAAAAAGTTGGCTTTCCTCTAAACAACAGTAAACATCAAAACTGTTTCTTCATATTGTATTGAGTAAATTTATTTGTTTTTACAAATCAAAAAGTGTTTTAAAAAGTATACAATCTTTTTTATTTCTAGTTTCGGCTCAACTTTTTGAAGATAACAGATTTTTTAAAAAGATAAAGTCACAGTATCTACTCATTATACCTATATGCGGCAACGGTGAATCAGAAAAACATAGAATTCAAAAATGTATAGCGATCTATGGTTCTTTGAACAGATTAAGAAAACTACTTCAGGGAAAGAACAGTAGCAAATCATAGATTTTACCAGAATTCCACTCTTATCCATTTTCTCTTAATGGCTGACTCCAAATCAGCCAAGAATTTTAAGTATACACCTAACAGTATCCGGCACGTGCTTAAAAAACTTTCCTGAATGAAAGCCAGCTGCCTGGAATACACAAAAAGGGGTAATATGCGACACAACACACATTTTAAAATATCAATCAAGTTTTACTTTGCAGACATGAGAGATACAGCTATTACTGGCATCAGGTGCATACAATCATGGGTTAGAGTTCCCCTAATTTCTGTACATGGGACAGCCAATATTTGGTCTTAAGAAGGACAGTATATAGAAGTTAGGAGGAGATATCTGAGCTGCCAGCCAAGGCGCTACTAGAACACCACCCCATTATACTTTCTCTCCTAAGGCCTGCTCTCCTGCTGCTTGACACCATGCAAAAAACCTACATTACCGAGCAGTGCGGTGCCTTATGGAAGGATCGAGGTTCAATCTGCTGTGATCTATTACGGGGTACCCGTATTGCAACTTAAGTGGTAATAAAGTTTGAGCCAAATGCCAGCCCTAGATGCACACTGTGCAGAAGCAAAGCCAGCTGCTCGTGTCCACCCCACAGGCAAGGCTCTCTGAAAAGCAGCAACCCAATGTGCAACTTCAGCATGGGCTCCGCAGCTACAGAAAGCTTTCAGCACATCTGTTGGACACTTGGTTACACGCTGCAGGATTCAAAGGATCAATGCAATGGGAATTTTCCCCTAAAAGAAAGCTCTCAAACGTGCTAAGTCCCTAATGCAGATTAATCCAATGAATCACGTCTGCTGGAAGCCTCCTAGTTCTTAAGACGTGAAAAGTGCTTACCAGGACCAAGTCAATTCCAGGCTCCAGCCTACTGGGCCTCTTGCAGCACAAGTACCACATCTCATTGTGACTGGACTTCTGAACCCATCTTCATTTATATCAGAAGTAGGCTGGCCTGCAGAGAAACTAGGACTGCACGTCTCCCCGAGCTACATGCGACTTCTCCATCACCCTGTATCTGAGTACTCCAAGGTAGGAAGCCTACAGAAGACACTAATTCAGGAGAAGTCCCTTCATGCTTTTAGTCTCTCCTAGTGAGAACACATTCTACAGTACTTGCTTAACAGACTGGAAAAATAAAAGCTAAATTGTTACATTAATCCAGTATCATCAAAATGCAATTTTAAGGGTCTAAATATGACTGATTTGGAACAAAAGCACCAATGAAAAATATTAGTGATTATGTAAATGAATGACAACTAGAGCACTTACAGAAAATCAATACTTTAACAGTGTATCTTCATAGTTGCCTATGCTTAATCTTTTTTTAAGCAGGTAAGAGACTTAGCAAGCAAAAAGATTAGAAAAAATTCTTATGTTTGAAAAACCCTACAAAAGATTAAAATTAATTCTTTAAAAAAGGAAAAAGTAAATAAAATATATCTGTAGGGAGTGTGGAACCCCAAACTGTTCTAACCTCTGAGACCATAAATAATTAAAATTCCAAGATTTTAGCTGTGTATATACAAACCCCATGCATCCCCTAACTTTGACTATATCCACTATCCAGAAAAACTAGACAACTCAACCAGTCCATACGTTTCTATCTAGCCAACGCCCCTCTTGCTCCCCCCAAAACAAACCTGTACCTCCCTCAAGCAGCAAAATTGAAAACGTGACAAACATTTAATGAAAACATACTTCAGCTGCCCAAGTTGATACTCCATCATATGTGCCAAAACACACGCCCCCAGCCTTATGAATTGTATTTTAATGTATCCCATGCATTGAAAGTTCCATATAAGGGAATTCCATCAACAGTTAATTGTAATAATTATTTACAATATTAAGTACAACATGTCCCAAAAATCACATTTCACTTGTTGGCTCTTATGATTCACAAACAAGTCATTTTGTATTACTTTGAAAAGTTGTTCTCATCAGCGGTACCAGTTATTTTAAGATCCCATGTTTACCCTCAGAGGCAAAAAATACTCTTCATAAGTTTTAATGAAAACATTCCAGAAGTTTTCATTTTACAAATCGAAACCAGAACATAATGAATAAGCCACGCTGACATTCTGGCTATGAATTTTTACAAAGACCCCTTGCTGAAAGACCTGCTGCCCCTGAAAATGAAATGTTTGTATATGGCCCACTTCACAGGTCCACATATACCACTGTTGAGTGATGCATGGAAGAATTACATACTATAGCACTAATTCTTTTCTTAAAAATTTGCCTGAAAACAATACAGAAACACTGGTAATTTATTAACTATTTAATCGGATCTGCAAGAACCAAGATTATTTTGTATCTTGTATTCTGGAATCTTGTATTACAGACAAAACAGTGTCCTTTTCAATGCTGTAATCATTGGCTTTCAAGACAGAAACTTTTCCAAAATAGTTTCCTAAGAAAACAAGGCTGATGGGATCTGAAACCAATTCCCGTATCTCTAGTTGACTTCTGGATGCATTGCTCAACTTCAATTTTATTTGACAGGAGGGCTGGAGTCTCAAGACTGGTTGTTGAAACTGGAGTCCAGGCAGAGAGGAATTGCACAAGTTTGTGTTCCCAGCAAGACAGAAGGCAGACACTGCTGTTAGTGACTGCGTTTGGCGGAAGGTAGACAGCTGTCAACTACTGCAGGCACAAGCTCAGACTTGTGACTCCATGCCTGACTCTCCTCACGTGCACCCTTGCAGGGGATTGAGTGGTGGGTTACCACAGCACGTATCTGTGTGTGGAGAGGTAGAAAGAGAGGTGCAAGAGAGAAAAGGGAAGGGAAAGAAGAAAAAACATTTAAGGTTGTCTAGGAGACAACTTGCTGAAAGACAGGCTTTGTCTGGTTTGCTCTTCCACAATGTGCCTGGGCTTGGAAGCCCGTTAACCCTATAGCAAAATCTGACAAAACATTCTTTGCATACTACTTTCTTTCCCTCAAAGATAAAATGAAATAAATTTTTCAGAAAGTTAGGCCATGGTATCTTGGGAGTTCTTTTGGACAACAAATTGTCTATCAGTCAGCAGCACATCCTTGCGTCAAGGAAGGCTGTATTAGCAGGAAGGTTGTAAGTAGTTGGAGGAAAGTGATTCTTCCTCTATACCTCTGAGATTCCACCTGGGATACAAGGAACGGGTTTGGGCTCCTGACCACAAGATGTTGACATGCTGGAGAACTCCAGAGAAGGGCAACCAAAAGGACTAGCGTGGGGAAAGAATGTAATATAGGAGAAGGGGCTGAGGGGACTGGATTTCTTAAGTCTTCGAAAAGGTTAACAGAAGGATCATTGCTATCTTCAACTACCTACTAGGACAATAGGGAAGACAGGGCCAGACTGTGCAATGTACAGAGAGGACAAGAGCCAATGGGTACAAATCACAAAACAGGAGATTTAGATTAGGTATTATAATTCAAATTTTTTTTCCCCCATGATGAAGGAAGTCGAACATTGGAACAGGCTGCCCAGCAAGGCTGCAGAGATATTCAAAACACAACTGGACAAGACCCTGAGCAATCTGCTCTGGGCAAGACCTGCTCTGAGCAGGGAGCTTAATCCTAAAACCTCTAGCAGTTCTTTCCAATCTAGTTTATAATTCTAACAAGTTCTAGATTTACGGTTCTCATCTTACAATTTCAGCTGGTCTTGATGAGACACTGAACATGTACTTAGAGATGTGTAACAATCTTATTGTATAAATTACTTTTTCAGAGTGGTCACCATTTCCTCTTAATTTTAACCCAATGGCTTCAAGGTGAATGCTTCCATAACTGATTCAAATATAAAAATACAATGCCCTGGCAAGTGACAATTGTGATTTGAACTTAAGTACAAAGCTTGAAAATTCTTATCCAAAGACAGCTATCCACACATCAGTGTTGAAAAACTTTGAGTGTGGATGGATCTGATAGTTTAATCGCTGGTTTTGGTCCACATGTAATGGTCAGGACTCTGGACTGAGATCCCGATAACAAAACTATCCCTACCATGTCAAAAAACACCAGGGTCCTGTTCTGTTTTTACTCTAGATAGGAGTCCAGAGACAAGTTAAACTGGATAAAATCCAATATCTGTCTGTTCAACCCAGCACACCATTGGAAACACAAAAAAGTAGGTTTTAACAGTATAGGAAGTAAAAAGGAAGTCAGATCTATCCTAATACTGTGAGACTATAAAGGCACCTGATGCATGGCGTAGAGGAAGAATCTCATTCACTTAATCTCACTGTGGAGGCATTTCATAAAGAAATCTGATTTTAATTGTCATTAAGGTTCTCTTAGAGATTATCTTTTGAAAAAGAAATTTCATATGATCCTAATAACGTACTCTGTAACTGTATCACCATTTGGATGCATAGGTCTTTCACACATGACCAGAATACTTTTCAAATTAGACAGTGCTCCGAAGTAAGAACGAGAAGCTTCAGTTCCTCAACAACATGTTCAACAACATTCCAAGAATGCAACTGCTGCCACATTAAAAAAAAAAGGGGGGGGGGGGTAGGAGGTGGAAAGGGGGCAGGAAATTCATGATCCTTGTTTTGAAGCATGTATTACAAGAGATTACCATAAAACAATAAAGAGTGGTTATATAGTGTTCACTTTTATTTATTTCAATTACCAACTTGTCTTTCTCACTAACACAGAACAAAGCCTTTGTTTTGAGAGCAAAAGTGTGTTACTGGAATTACAGAACAGGAGTGGATAAGTTTTAGTTTCCTGGAATTCTTATTTAATTACTGAATTAAATGTTACCCCCACCTTCCCAAGTTTAATTGAAAATGGCAGCATTTTCATACTTATTTGTATTTAATAGTATCATAGTCTGTCCTCAACAACGAAAAAAATAATCTTTATTCCTAAGAGGAACCAAACTGGAAGTGGTCAAGTTTCATGGTTGACAACATGCAAAAACCTCACAACAAAGTTTACTCAAAATGAATTGTAGTTTTTATTATCATGCTAGCTGTCAACTTTTAAAAAAATCTATATGAAATAGTATTTCTGTATCTAGTACCATTTCAGGCTGCACATGAAGCACTTGCAGTACGACCCTTGGTGAGCATTAATATACTAACTCTATTTGAAAATTGCACTAAGTAGGTGGGAGGTGAACAGGTATGACAGGAACATGCAATGGCACAGTTCGAAGATGTACCTCAGAAATTCAATTCTTCTTAAATACTCAAAGTACTGGGAGCCTCACTTCATGTTAGAAACTAGTTTCAGGTATTCAGTTTGCCACTTAAACCATGTAATTCATCCTTGGAAAGACGAAAATGGCCTGGTTTGCTTCAACCCAGAATCATGAAATGTTTTTGAAAGTGGGTGTGATTGTGAGACTGATTATTTTGTAATTCAGATATGACAAAAATGTTTCTAAAAGACAATTATTAACTTGGTTAATTACTGACAGTAACACCTTATGGCTTTACATGTGAAAAGTATGAGTTTTAGAAAGTAATCAAGACAACAATATATTAAGAACATCATGTGACCACTGCTATTTTGTGCTGCTAAGCAGTATTTTAGGGAATCTGTGTACGTATGCAGAAAATACTACATACTCAGGGACATTACACTTATTTTCTTTTTAAAAACAGTATTGCCTTTTATGTTCATATTGCAATTTGGCATTTCAGGTAGCTAATTCTGTAATACCAGAATACAACAATTACCTCACATTAAAGGCAGTATGCTTATTCCTTTAATACAAAACTTGTGTTATTTTCCTCCTTACAGCTGTGTTACACAATAAAGCCCATTTCATTTAACACCGATTACATCAGTTTTCTTAATTATGCATAGGCAATCACAGAACTTTATTTCTGAATACATCCATACTGTCTCAATATTCCTGTAGCAAAGTATCTTTAACTTATTCACATCTTAGACTGGCAACTTTGGCACCTCTCTAACATAAAAATGCTCTTTTCAAAAAGTCTATATGAACATATACAGACATATAAAGATTCCCTAAACTGTAAAGCAGTAGACCCAAATGGGTATAATTCAAACTCAAATGAGAAAATATTAATGTTTCATACCCTTCTCATGCAAAACAAATCAACAGTGGGGGAAAAAAAAGTATTTAAAAACTGAAAGGAGGTTACTTAAATCTTAGAAACAAACATGTTACTCAGTTATTTTAATATGACTTCTGATGCTACGATGCTACATATGGGAGAAATAAAGATAGAAAATTAAAGTAGCATGTTAAATAACTGCTTCAACTCAGCTACGAAAAGTTAAAAGCTTCTTCCACCATAAGTGGTTCCCCCCCACATCTTTCTTCATATTTTTTTCTTCCTTCCTCATTTAGACTTTCAATTCATTCATTCACGTATTTCTAACCTGAAAGTAGAGCTGCTTTATCAAAGGAGGTTGCTATCAGTATGAAAGGAGATGACCAAGGAATGTAAACCTCATTTCTGAATGCTTCTCAAAAGTGGTTAGAAAGGGACTTCTGAGGGTATTTGTGATTGTACTTGTGAAGGATGAAATTAGATGCTATATATGGGTTCACTCTGATGTTCCCAGGGATTCAACAGCTGTCACATGCATTAAGGTTCTGTGAATCAGACAATAGCTAAAATCCAAGTTGATTTTAATCAGGTTCCTGCCAGTTATAAAATTACCTAAGGTCTCCTGGAAACATGCGGATTTTGTACACCAGGTCAGTCCGTCACGTGACACGTTTATTAGGCAGCTGGAGAGTTTTGTGAAACGAAGTTTGGCCTGAAATTTCAGAACAAGACTACAACTGCTACTACTTTAAAGAATACTTTTTTACTATTGACGCATATGTTGTCATGTTGGCATCTTGTTTAGTGTTTTCAGTTCCCTGCATCTAGCCTAGTATGGTCTGGGAACATGGGAATAAAGCAGGCTGAGCAGAGATGAGAATTAAAAAGAAAACATCATCTTCCCAAATCTTCCCAAGGATACAGGACATCTTGCTCAGAAAGAAAGAACATCTGTCTTCAGACTTTTGGGGGGAAGGAGAAAATGGACACAAATTTATTTCCTTGTTGTTTAGCCCAAAACCACTTCACAAGCTTTCAACAACTATACTTAAAACTCCCTATTTCATAAGCTATATAATACATCTATGACTTCACTATAAAGAAGAAAAATTCTATGGGGAAGAAAGAATATGAAGAATCAATCTAGAACATGTATTTATAGCAGGCAAATACAGATTAACAGCCATTCATACTCACTGATTTTTGCTAACCGAGGACGACGCAATGGTCATACCACCAGTTCTTACACTAATTCTGGCACTGCTATTTGGTAACGTAGTGACTACCAAATTTTCATTTCCAAGTTTCACTAAAAATGGTAAAATAATATTCCTAATATCATTATCTGCTAAACAGTTCCTTCAGTTAGTAAGCTGTAACTAGAAAATAAAATAAAAAGGAAGTCAACGAAAGGAACAATGAATGGATGGGACGGGCCTGGCATTTTCAGAGTTTATTATTTCTATATATTACCTTGTATAAGAATATATCGAAAACGGAGAGAAGTTAGTCATTATATTTGACTTATCCTGTCTCTTCTTTGCAATTCTACATTACTACGGATATTAAATTCCATATTTTGGAAGGCAGTAGGTTAGGTTTTGTTTTAGGACCCTTGGGAAAAAAAGAATTGTTCTGTGTTGAAACAGCTCAATAAAATCTCTTAAGATTCCCTTTCTGGAATGATTTCATTAAGAGAATCACTGAGTCTGATTATACTACTTGCTGACATAAATTGCCTTATTTACTGACCTGCGTTAGTTTAGAAGCTTTGACAATCATGTATATACTTGTTGAAAAGGCATGGAAATTAAACCCAGCTTCTTCCCCCTTCCATGTGCTGAGACAGCATCGAATGACTAAAACAGTACCTTTTACCTCTGTCTTCTCTCTTTCTTAGGCACAATTTCACGCCAAAACCTGGCATGAACACTGGAACAGACCACTGCACTGCGTTCATATACTTTCTAGAAAGGGGTATTCTACAGCATCAAACTAAATCCCTTCTTTCCATTCCTCACTTGCTGTCAGCTTACCTATTAAGAAAACTAGTATTTTCTTACATATTATTCAATGATTTGTAAACCAGCAAGAAATGAAAGCACGCTAAATTTATTAAGTCACAGCTTTAGGGCTAAGACTTTAAAAAGCCTTTAAGGGAATAAGTTTATGCCTCTCCCCTCCATCTACTCACAAATACTGGATAAACTACAAATTGATTAGGGTGTAATGATACCTGCTCCATTATTAACAGAGTTCAAATAAAAATAGTAATATTATTATTCAGTGGGAACTTGAAAAAATAACTAAATATATGCAGAATGCTAAAGTATAAAATAATTTCAAAAATTAAAAAGCCAAAACTTAAATTTCCAAATGAGAAGAGGACTTTTAAAATAGTTGTGTTTTTCAGGCCAAGATCTATTGTGAGCTAAACATACAAGCACGTACAACATCTCAGCAGCTGTCAGATACAGGAAGGATTCTAAGCTGTTTCATATAATATTCAGTGACAACTATCCAAAAGAAAAGGTCTGTAAAAAAAATTATGTAAAGACGTAAGTATAAATGCCTAGTTTCTAAACGTTACCTGCAGACTGGAACAGCTGCAAACATACCACTTGCCAAATACAGAATCAAGACCGCAACTGGTAAATGTTAATGCATTGAGTGAGGTGGACGTACTTCGTGACCAGCAGAAAAAAACAAAACAAAACAAAAAACAACAAAACCCAGTAATACAATATATGAGAGAACATTGTATTAAAAGAGGTGTGGATATAAAACTTCAGATCAGGACTTGCTGGATGGCTATATCCTATTGTACTACTGAGCAATAGCATGAACAATGCTTTGCTATTTAATATAGCTGAAAATGGAACTAAAGTGATAATTAAAGTGATATCACTAAGGTGATAACACCAGAATTGAGTAGAAGTTACAGCTTGAGAGGCCAAGGTACCTGACTAATGGAAAAAGCAGATGATGGAGAAAAAGCCATCAGCATTTTGTTTTTCACTTGAACTGGAATTAGGAATAACTTTTTATACATGTTTCTGTAAATATCAATATGATTGATATTTAAAAACTGTAATACTATCAAAAATTTTATCACTTTATTCATCATTTTTAATAGTAAGCTGGGATTCCTATTCCTCCAAATTTGAAAAACAGAATATCTACCCGTCATGTGATGACTCAGGCCCCATGTCTTCTCTATTGTATCAAATATAGCTGGAACCAACATTGGTTTCATACCTAAAAGGGATACAGAATGATACAGTGATGTTCTCAGCCTTCGTTTCTATGCGTTGACGTTCAGATTTTACTTGATACAGTGATTTATACTTTATAAAACTGTATTTAACAATGTCTTTGATGCATTTACTATTTGCGAGACACTCTGCATATACTAACAAAAAAACTGTAATGTGTTTCTTCAAAAATCAGCCTTTCATTTGATAAGACTGACATACAAACTACGTTGTTCATACCCTCTTTCCTTAAACAGGACACTATAAAACCTTCTGGATGCTAGTAAGTACTTTTATGGGGTAAGACCTAATCCATTACCTTCCACTCCCCAATTTCAGTTTACATAGTCATGACAAAGTCATTCATTTAATTCTAGTATGGGGAAAAGGAGAAAAAATAATTCTCAGGACTGCTCTGCCTACAAATGGGCAGTAAATGAACCATGATTTTTATGTGTTGTACATTTTTCACAACAGTAGCTTATACATTCATTATAGTGTTCCAATAAAAAAAATACCTTTCATAAACAACGTGTCATTTAAGTTAGTCAAAATAATTTTCAGAGATGACTACACCCCGCCCCCATAGCCTACTGTTAATCTTTAAAATCAGACAAGTTTATTTTTTAGGCAACTGATATACAAACTCAGAAAACTGAAAGTAAACAGAACAAATGTTTTGAAGAGAACTAGGAAAACTCAGTAAACAGATGAATTCTAGAATATTAGAATCTCTTTTCTTCCTAACCGTATTTAGAAATAAACTTGAAATGGTTAAGAAATGGCATTTTTAGTGTGATATTCATGGCTATTACTTAAGCGCATTTTCTTTGTAATCTTTCCAGTTTGGAAGTGCTCCGACGATATGCTAAATTGAGAACTTAACAGTTCAAGGGAAGGAGGTTTTTTTTTTTTTTCATATGTGGACCTACAAAAGGCTCCTTACATTGCATTGGTTTCATTTCTTTTCTTATTTGATCTCTCCTCCTCTTCTTGTTTTCAAAGGGCACCTCATGTAACAAGTGTTAGCATTTTACTTTGAATTTTTAGACTTAGATTTTACTGGATCAAAAGTTCCCGTTGGAACTACTAGAACTATTTTCTGCCCCATTTCACAAGTTTTCATCTAGACTCGGAAACAGCATCCAAGATGACAGTACAAAGTCATTCCCTCCTCTACTTCTGCACAAAACAGTACTAACATGTAATATTTCAGGAGGAATAATTCAGTGACACAAATTGGAACAACATAAACACATGAAAAGTGATATCATCTAAGCAGTCCTGTTCTCATCTACATCATGTATAGAAACTCAAATTCCCCCTCTGAAAGAAAACAGATGGATGAGAAATCTTTTCCCAAAAGGAAGTAATTTGCTTATTTGCTTAGGGGTATATACAATTACATTTCATGGTCTATATCAGCCAACCACAAACAATGTCCTTAAATGATCACAGTGAAAGCTATACATAATGGGATGAATGTTAAAAATATCTGAAACTTTAGGGAACTTATAAATAAAGATAAGTGTCTGAAATTAGTCAGAGAAATCAGGATAAACACAGTGAAAGCATTCTTTTTGTTGGTAAATCCCCAAATAGCCGGTTTGATGAATATTGTGAGCCTTACGCCCTCTCAGTTTAATGACCTCTGTTACAATTTTTCAGTGTCTCAACTCCGAGAATAAATAATGTAAAAATCTTATGATTGAGTTACTGCCTCTGTGATCTAAACACTAAGTCCCCATAATTGCTAGTCGTATTAGGAGATGCACAGCACTTTTGACAAGAGCAGCATCAACTCTGCCTTGAGGTTAAGATCCTCAAAAAAAATCTTGTGTACAAATCTAGGCATCCTTATATTGGAACACGGACAAAAGCTGTAACTGATATAACGTGGCTACATGGATATAGCATGGATACAAGTTATGAAGCAGTGCCTCCAATGCCTTTCCACAGTTCCTCTGCATACCATGTGGCAGCAAGGAAAGGCCCTACCTGAAGATGTCATTCCACTAATTAAAAAATAAATAAATTTAACCTACAATTTACTTGGGTAAATGCTGGTGTGTAAGTTACATATGTAAATGAAAAAAAGTACAGGTTTCCCCATAGGAAGCCTCCCAGACAAACAAAGAAATAGCCCAGAAGTGCCTGCTCTGAGACACAAACATGCATCTGCATTAGGAACAGTTTAATCAGAAAGTAAGATTGGAGCAGACCTACAAAGAGAAGAATAAGGTTTCACAGTCACGCTCTGTGATCTTGCAAAGCCAGAATAGGGTAGATACCTTACAGAAGTATTGTATTTTGAGGTACCCCTTTCACGATGAAACCATTATTGAGAATAGAACTGGCCTTTTGGCTACAAAACTATTCGGACAAAGCAACCCCTGTGAACTACTGCATTATTCAGAACAATTTAAATTCATTTGTTTAACAGCAGCACTTACACTGTGAAGCTCAAAGTAACCAGCAGAATAAATTAAATTCTCTGCAGGCTCACAGATACCACAAGGAACACCCTGCCCTTACATTCACTTCAAAGAGGGGTCTTTTCTTGCAGAAAGAGCTCTTAACAGCTGATGGAAATATATCTGAAGCCTCACTGCTGATTTAATCAGGTCAGAGCATTTGTCAAGAACAGAGCAGCATCTGTCTTCCTGCTCTTCATCAGCAACACAGAAAACTAACCCCCTGCTTGAGCCCAGAAGTTACCGCCATTGACTTACATACTCATCTACATCCTCCTGCCAGAAAGTCCCAACCAGAACCAATTCCACTTACTCTTGGAAACTTAAGACACTGAAACCACATACTCTGTAACCATTTCCTGAGGTGGAATTCTTCAAAATCTGATTCTGGTTTCTTCTCTAGTGAAGAAACACTTCAAAATCTGATTACCTGATTACCCAAAATGAAGGGAGTAGACTTTTTTCACTACCTTCCCTACACAGAACTCCTCTATTAATGGAGAAGTATAATTTATTCAGATACACATAGTTTACTTTTGTATAGACCATTATTGTTAGCATACACTAGTAATGGTTGAATTTTTACACATACATCTTGTTTTCTTTCATGGCCACTGTCATTCTCTGTTGACGTTCTTAAGTTAGATGTCATATTCAGTAACATTCCTCCTTAGGGCAGTGCTGGCAAACACCACTGACTCAAATTCAGGATTTCCTATAGCAATGCCAGTGTTTGTTCAGGTGTCTCTCTACTAAAATTTGGTTTAAAAGTTTGTTTAGGAATAGAGGTAAATGACTTTTCTGAGAGAATATTATTGAGGACACTGCAAGAAAGGCCCTGAGAATATGTAACCAGGTTACAACAATCAAAATTAGAAAAATAGAAAATTGTAATCCAAAACCATAAGGAAAAGTCCCAACCCAGCAAAACAGGCTCATTTTCCTTGAAAAGCGTTACTTGTAACTTGTTCAGATGTCTCAGCCAGGAGTTTCCTCTGCTTATGTGATTCCTGAAGTCTAGAAATGCTACAATGCTGTAACTAAAAATGGAAGTCGACAGCTTGATTCTGTTGAGGTCTGTGAGCTCCAAGAACCGAGAATGAAGTAAGTATATAATAACCCAAAGTCCCTGGGGACTCATTCCATGTTGTCTTTTCACTTTTAAAGACTCTGAATTCAAACTTCCAGAACATGCAAGTTAGTATGTCAGCAGACACTATTTAGTAAACAGCTATTAATCTATTGTTCTTCCTATTATTTTCACTGAAACATTTTCTTATTTTACATAAAAACCACATAAACTAGTTGATTTTATTTTATTTTTTTTTTTACAGTGCCTGATGACGCTCTGACATTCCTACAGGTTCTGAACAGTCTCAGCTTGTCATAACTTCCTGTTATGAGGATAATAAAAACAACCAAAACCTGACCATACAGCATTTTATCCGGAGCATCACATCCTTATCTCTACATCGTCAGAACCACCCCATTTTTCATTTTCTTCTCTCCACAATTTAAAAAAAAAGTTGATTTTAAAGGACATTTACAATACTGTCTATTTGCATGATCACCGTCTGACAGGAATACTTAGAATGTCAGATGAAGCTTTCCTTGTTTATTTTTGTTGGCCTGAGGCCATTTGAGAGCTTTCTTATTCAGTGAGAGGAAGGGAAGGCAGGGAGAGGCAGAAATGATGGCCGACTGGATTTAGCTGCCTGCAAAGAACCTACATAGTCAGTTTTTCAGGGAAAATCCACCTTGTGACAAATGCAGCATCTATGATAGGTAACTAGGAGGGATAGCCACCCTTCCTCCCCCCATCAAGATTAAATTCAGATTGCTGAGCATCAAGCAACTTTCTAACCATATACGTACAGTCATAATTGGAAAAAAAAATATTCTAGTACTAATTACAATCCCCTGCTAACACTTGCCCCCCTCCCAACTTTTCACCCCATTTTTTTCAGATCTACTTTGATAGACATAAGTATCAGAGAGTTCTGAAGAACTATTCAGGTAATGCAAGTGTTCGTATGTCCTTACCAACTTTATGACATACTGAACTACAGAACAATCTGTAGCATTTTTCCTTGAGACCTAAGAAACTAAAATATGGAAAATGTGAGGTGAAGGTTCATTTCATTAAGGAAGAAACTAATTCTTATATCATTTCTGTGTACCTCCAATTCCCTGTAGTGAAATGAGGCTGAGTGAAATATCTCTGTACATCCCAAATGAGTTTTGACAATCCTGATGTGGTGATGAAAACCATGTAGATAAAATCTCCATTATTTCAACTTCCATTAATAATGGGGGAAACTACTGACCTACTGGTAGACTTTTGCTAAAACTTGGAATTGACTCAGCTGTCACTGTTTAAGGCTATTTCATGCAGCAGCAAGAGAATTTAAGCTTAGTTATGAACTAGTTTGTTTTTATTTTCACTGTTACCTTAAAGTGTGATTTTCAGCACAAAAATGCTATGTTGCACTTTGCTCATTCATTAAAATCCACTGAAAACGTAGAAGGTAAGTTTCAGGCTGGTTGCTATGGACAGATTTATTTTAGAAAGTATGACTAAACATTTCTCTGAAAGTCACAGCTACAGCAAAAGGGTTCAGATTTAGTGATGCAAATATATTCTGGCAGACAGCAACAGTTGTCTGTAACATTTTCAGTATTTAATATAAAATGTTCTAAGATAGAAAACCATGGTGAATGATTTCATTCCACAGTGAAGACACCAATGTTTATTGCTGTACTTCAAGTAAAATGTAAAACCTGAATGAAGCAACTGAGTAAACAACAGCTGCCAATTTTGAGTAGGGTGGTATGCAGCATTTAAGTAAAACTTTTTGTCTGTTGAACGTTCATGCTCAATAAAGGTCCCCGAGGGAACAATGAAGAATCTGCCCATAGGGACGATATTCTAGGAAGATTGCCTTTTTCTAGGCTTCTTGGCCTAATTACACAGCTAACTCCAACAGTGACTACTCCTCTGCTTAACAATTGCTTAGATGTTCTATTTAAGCATAAGGGTTTACGCTCCTGTCAATTATACGCAGCTTCAGAGAATTAGAGCCATATTTATTTCTATCCAAACCTAATCTAAATTGCTTTTGTCTTCCCTCTCCATTTTCCTCGTTCAGTTCTGAAGATTTCTCTCTCTAATCATATTCAACATTGAGCTGGAAGTTACATCCTCAGTATGAAGCATCATCCAGAGAACTACACACACTACTTTACGAACTTACTGACTAACCATTTGGCAATGTACTCAGGTTTCTTCCTACAGTTTTCAGCAAGCAGCTTCAACTGATAATTGCAACATGATTCAGTACTTCCTCTGCATAGCTGACTTTTCTGCTCCACCTGAAATGCTTACCAACCCTGACTTTAGGGTGAGGACAGACATACAAAGTACTCATGGAACTTTTACACACCTTCAGCTCCTACCTCTTTTCGTAAGAAAAAAATCTGGAAAATTCTTTGCCAAGCCCCCATTGCTTTGTTTTCCTGCTCTTTGATTCCTGAGATACTAATCACAAGATGAAGTTTTTCACAGCCTATTTGGAGTTCAGCAAGGAAAGAAGAGCCAAGCTATACTGGAAGCACTAGACATTGATGCCTAGTTACCTTAAACCCAGCAAAGAGACCTCTACGTACTAAAAGAAAGAGCATTAGAAATGGATTTCTACCTGGAAATAGTCTCTGTAAACACAAAACATTTGGAGATACAATAACATTCTGGACAGGTATACCTGACTTGGATAACAGGATGATTGTGTCTATTTTATTTATACCTATCATGACTCATAACGCTATCTACAGAATAAGGTACTGACATAGGATTATTCTAAAAAAAGTGAAAAAACTTCGAAACTGAAATCCAAAAAATTTACTTGAAAAGACTGTTTGGGGAGATAGTAGGCAGAAAACAAGTAAAGTAGAATATAGATTTTTTTTTTCTGTACTGTGGGAAAGAAAAAGCAATTCCTTTTTAGAGCAACAGGAATTCAAAGAAGTTCTAGTATAGCGTTTTCAAAAAATTCAATGCAGAATATGAGCTAATTGTGTATTTTTTTTTTAAAGGTTAAAGAAATGCTGCACATACGCTTCCAATTATCGTGGGTTTCTTTTGTTCACTTTTATTATATAAACCTGCTACTCTGTTTCTTCTTTATTTTTATTTATGGCAAATTCAACAACTGAAGAAATTATGGCCTTCATTTTGTCATAGGTTCTACTACTTACTTTCAAGATTTATTCCTAAAAATAGTCATTCATTTGTAAGATACTAAGTATAGGAAAGTTCATTTGTAATAAAGACTAATAAATGCACTAATAAGTACCAGATAAAGTTTCAGTAAGTGTTTTTAATCAGAACGTGTTCTGTAGAAATTATAAGTGTATGAGAAAAAAAAATCTTACAATCTTCTACTAAACAAATAGAAACTGTTCAGAAACTTTGGTCTAAGGCTTTAAACTGAGGACTTGTGATTATCATACATACCTGTTAGAATAAATAAAAGGAATTATTGCAAGTGTCCTGTATCTATTTTTAACCTAGGACAAAGATACCTATGGTTATAGATTAAAACCTGTGAAAGTACTGTCACGGAAAGATTAAACTACTAATAGGCACCTACATGTAGCTATTTCTTTTTTCTTTCTCTCTTGCACAACAAAAATTCAAGACAGTATGTATCACAATTACGGTGTTCTAAAGCACCCTCTTCCCCCCATACCCTCAATAAATTAAACCAGAATCAAAAGATTTCACTAAAATTTAACAGGTATCATTAAACCACTTCAACAAGTCTGTCTTCAAAGGTAGGCTTAATTACAAGTTTTGGTGACTACATTTTATATCAAAGCCACATGAAACTCATGTCGTGGCAAGATCTGAACTTCAGATTTATGTGGTGTTTATCTGCCTGAGGTTACATAACAAAAATCACATCTAACATACCTTGGCAAAAAAGACTGTGAGATGTGTTTCACTGCCGAGTATCCAGATGGGGAATTTTGGAGACTTCAAATAGGAGCCAACCTAAAAAGTTGTAATAAAATCAGAATCACAAAGCAAACCCAGGAAATTCATCTCGTCAGCGATCAAGCTAATAACAAATCAGTTAGTGCAGACCCAAATGCTCTGAAAACTACCATAAAATGTTCAACAAAATATCAAAATTGTGTAAAATACTTGAATTACAGTTTAAATCTCTGATTCCTGATTGACTCGGAAAACAACATAACTTACAGTAATTAACTGAAAGATGACATCATTGAGAAAGTGGTATCATCAATATCTAGTACTTCAACCTCGGAGACATACTTCAAAATGCACAGGATTAACTACTCCTATGTCTAACAATACTATAATCAGATGCTAAATGAGGTACAAGTCCACTTATTACCTGTTTTTGGATGTATCAATTCAGAAATGACAATTAACAAATGAAGGGGCAGTGTCTATCAATACACAGTATTTTGAAAACCACACAATCCTCTTTAACCATGAGCTAAGTTAAAAGAATTCAATATAGCTTGAAGAAGAAGCAGAGATCAATCAAAAAGCCTTTTGAAATTAAGATTATCAATGCTGTAGTATGTATGTAGTAGTATGATTTTCTAGAACACAATTTCTCAAATAAAATCCTTAAATAAAGGAAGTCTGTGTCATGACATGAAGGAACAACATAGATTAAGCAACTTTCAACAACTTCAGCAGCTTTCAGATGTGCACAGATAAGTACGCAAAGTAATTACTAGGTCTTCAATACATTATATTAACTAACATTTAACTTAACAGTTTTACAATTTATACTTATAGCATTTTAAGTGGAAGACAACAATGGCATAAAAAGAAAACTAGAACTGCAGCATTCACGATTAGCAAATCTCCTTGGGACTAGATACTGTTTGAAGACAAGAGTTTCATAACCACCTATATAACTTGCATTAAGCATTATTTTGGTAATAATATGAGCTTCTAACTTGCTATCTTAAGTTGGTGCAATAAAGTTTTAATTTAAATAGCATCAAACATTTACTCAGGAAGATGCATTTAACAATTATAATTCTTTTTTAATATAGTATTATTTTCAGTTTTAATTTGAAGTTGAAAATGCTTTGTAAGTTCTGTAATATCTCCCATTGTTCACAGTGAAGCTTTTAGTAATAGTCAAAGAAGCACAAAACACCACAGTGAAAGAAAAATTGTAAATTATACAGAAAATAGCTTACCTTACAGTACCTCAGAGATTCCATCAATGTCAAAAAGCCAATTGTTGCTTGTTTATGTATACCAAGAAGTTCTGTTCAAAACAAAACCCAAATTTATTCAAGAAAAATCCTCACAGCCTCTTTTAAGCTGCTTTTTCTTGCTTTCAAAATTGGTCAAGGAACAACAATTTTAAAAAGTAATGCAGTTTCAGCAAAGATAAATCACTAAGGTATAGTAAAAAAAATGGAAAGGTTTAATAATTTCCCTCTCTATAAAGAAATTAGAGTCAAACAGATGTTTTTAAATGAAGTTTGCTGTTGATACCTCTTTTCAAAAGTTGCTGGATTTATTAGAAGTACTTGTATCTTACACCAAAATTATTCTCAGAAAAAGTTAAGAAAAACAGCTTTCCTGAAGGGGAAAGAAAACATCTGTGTGTGTATTCTTTTAATTTTAAGAGTTCCACAGCTTTATTTATGTTAAACATTTCACATTCTGAACAATAAAACATGAGAATTTTGTAAATAGCAGTTCTGTTAGTAGGAAATAAAGTGTTCCCTCGATTTGATTTTTCTATACCAACTTCCATTTAATGAATCATACAGCTCTCAAGCACGCACAGCTGTCAGCAACATCTAGACTATTTACATACTACTGAAAGAGTTGTACTGAAAAAGTTGACTGAAAGAACACTCAGAGCTTTTTTGAGGATCTCTATTAGAGAGTAAGAAAGTACTTCAAAATTCAAGCTTAGAAACTAGTCATAACCATATGGAATTGAAGGAGCTCTGGGCTTACATATACATCATCTCAACAGTGCATGGAGCCTATGCCACACTTCCTTCACCAACTTTGAGTTTTAATCACTGAATTTTGCAACAGTGGAGAACAGTTATTATAGACATGGTTTAACTTTTCCTCCACCATTAAGAATAATGGAACCAAACTTACAACGTTAGTTCATTTAGTACCTTTGTGGCCTGCAGGTACAACTCTAAGGAGTTGGCAGCTATATGTGTAAAAGGACCTCTTCGCAACCTAGGATTCTTTGATCTGAAAATACGCTTTCAAGAATCATCTTCAAATTTTCTTGAATTAAAACATATGGGGGTGCATAGACATTTCTTTGCAGAACCCCTTTACCTCACCAACTTCACAGCTGCTATAAACTGCAATATGCTTTGGCAATTCAACCTCCATTTGAGCCAAGGGCAAGAGAGATCTCAATTCAGAACGTACTGAAGGATCCTTCAAACTAGGGAGTAGCTATTGCTCTGAAATAACATTTATATGTGCAACAAAGAAAAATGAATGACAGAAGTAACACTACATATTAAGGACAATCTTAACATATCACATTTTGGAAAAAATCAATAAAAAATTAATGTAAAACTCTGTCTGATAAACAAAGGCTTCAGATTTAAGAGCTGACGCACAGAACAAAAACACAATTAATATTTACTAGTCAGAAAACAATGATTCAGGTTATAATGAACGGGCTGCCCAGAGAGGTGGTGGAACCTTCCTTCTTGGATATATTCAAAAGCCACCTGGACATGGTCCTAGACACTCTGCTCTAGGCGTCCCTGCTTGAGCAGGGAGGTTGTACCACACAATTTGCAGAGATGCCTTCCAACCTCAACCATGCTGTGATTCAGAAACCAACCAGATTAAGAATTTTTTTTTTCCCCTGACAAAAAGTAGTTTTGCAAGTATAAGCAGATTTCTAAAAATGGAGAAATGCAGAGCCTTTAAAAGTTCAGGCACAAATTAATGATGATTTTAGAATTTAATGATACTGTTACCAACAGTATAAGAATACTACCACCTAGCGACTATCTGAAACATCACAAATTCTTGGCATTACTTAGAAAAAGTGACTCCAGCATTTCATTTTTGAAACACTTCTTACATTTCACGTAAGAAAGACAGGAAGTTTACTCTAACTAAGATCAATGAAGTTTTGGTTTTAAAACACTGAACTGAAAATAAGCAGGGTAGCTCCAGCTAAAATACAAATCCCACAAAACACAGAATGTAAAAATAAAAGTGTATTTCTCAAAGATTTCTATTATTAGAACCTCTTCAAGCAATAGCTTAAACAACACCCACGCCCAGTCCTCCTTCATAGTTTGTCCACTGCTCCACCACAATCCCTGATTCTCAATTTCCTTGTTGATTTCCTCACTACCAGCCTAGCAAGGCCACACATGCAAGGCAGTTAATTATACTAACGTGCTGACCAGTAAAGCAACAGCCAACGCTTGAGTTCAGCACGCAATCTATCTCATGGGAAGTGTTAAGTTTGTTCTCTCTGAAAGACCTTACTTTTCATGAAATTTTTGCGAACTTCTCCTTAAAATGCCTGATGCAAAATTTGATTTAATTTGTCAGAAATTACTTCATGAAAAGAGAACAGACAAATGAACAGCAACTGAGATTAGAATAAGATGAATAGTTTAAACGGGAATACGTACATAGGAAATGAGAAGAAAGCTAGGAAGTCAGAAGACTGATATTTCACTGGTAGTTGTACAAGTGGTGGCTTAAGAAAAACGCCGGTTAACTTCTGCCCAACTTGGAAAATTTGCATTACCATATAAGTTAGAGCTCTGAGTGTCACTTGCAAACTACTTGGTAATTCCTGAAGTTTGTAATTCAGTATGTTCTTTTTCTCTAAAAAGATTACTGACAGTAACTTTTAAATAGTTTTAAATTAATTTGAAAATTTTACTTCAGTAATTAAAAGTTACCTATTTAAATAACTGAACAAGAGTTAAAGTATCTTTATGCAACCTCTGAATAAAAACACAGGACAAGTGTAATTTTGAAAATTTCATAAGTGTATTGGCTTATGGTAATATTATCACCTATTGTTTTTCCTGTTTCTGTTTTGAGGCTGAGTCTTCTCACTGTTACTTCACTGTGGTCCCTACAAACATGATATGCGCTGTATTCCTGCTTGAATAGTCTCCTTGTTTACTGTACTTTGATTTTTAGCAGACCTCTAGTGGAAATAAAACATAATTGCACAAAATCTTTGATGTTAATCAGTGAGTACAGGATCGTCAGCTACAGGCTGAGATAAGATATCTAATGACCTGGATCACAGAAAGGGAAACAGTCTCAGGAAGACAGGAAGATAGGCCAATACACTGGAGGCAGGGACGTTATTCAGAGTAGACACACCAGGCTAGATAAATGAACTGTCAGGAAACTTATGATATTCACCAAGGGCAGATACAAAGTCATGCATCCACAATGAAATAAGCCCATGCAGCAGAATTGGCCGGCACTGACTGGCTAGGAAGCAGCTTTGTGGAAAAGGACCTGAGGTCTGTGTGAACGAGTTGCACAGTCATCAGTGTGCCACTACAGCAAAGGTCAGCTGCGTCTTGGGCTGCATTAGGAGGAGGACGGCCAGCACATGGAGGGAAGTGGTGGTTCCCTCTCTCTGGCACTTACAGAGACCACCACTGGAGTTTTGGGCTCCCCAGAACAGGAGAGACATTGACAAAGTGGAGCGAGTCCAGTGGAGAACCACTGAGATGATTAGGAGGCTGGAACACACGATGTACAAGAAGAGTCTGAGAGATGAGTTTGTTTCATCCCAAGGAGAGGATAACGTGATGGGGGGAATCTTATCGCTGCCTATGACTATCTGACAGGAGGACATGATGGAGTCAGAGGCTAGCTATTCTTGGAGGAATACAGTGGAAGGACAAGAGGCTGTGACCAGAAGCTGAAACGTGGAAACTCCATCCCAGTACTGGGAAAATACTTTTCCAAGAGAGTAGCGAAATGATGGAACAGGTTACCCAGGTAGCTTGTGGAATCTGCATCCCTGGAGATACTCAAAGCTCGAGTGGCCACAGCTGTAATCTAACTGGAACTACACTGAGTAGGGGGTTGGATGAGATGACTTCTAGAGATTGTTTTGCTTTCAACAATGAATTATTTTGTGATTCTACCATACCTTATATGAGTACTCGTTGACTTTTTTTTTTAAACTATTGTGCTGGGCCAGATCTTCATTTTGTACTTTTTCTTTCAATTCAATTGTACTGCGCTTTTGATTTTTGTTGTTAACTTATTTTTACAAAGATGATTGTCTGAAAGCATGAACACTTCAAATTCTGAAGGTATTCACATCCTCTCCTCTGCTTCTACAAAGTCTGTTTCAGGTTTCAAAAATACAAAGCCTGTATTTTTTTTTTTATTTTTACACAAGGATGTAAGTCGTTGCTGAAAATACTGACTTGAATTGAAATTTAAGATAGATTCATGCAAGATCTGAATTAAAATGCTCTGGTTTGACTACGTACAAGTAGCGGAATCTCCTTTGAGACTTTTTAGGCTTCCACTTAATTATGATTCCACAGAGGCTGTACTTCTGCATCAGTCTTATCAGAATGTCATTTAGATATTGTATCTAACTCTTCTCACTCTTATTTGCTAGACTTCTTACCAAGGCATTCAGACTGAATTACTGCAGTCTATTATTGATGAGCTTATGCTGGCTGTTCTTTGGTTTCCATCCTTCTCATGCATGCATATTTACTACTAATTTATTTCAAGACCCTTTGGAAGTTTAAACTGTCCTTTCTCCAGGGTTTTTCCTTTAGCATTTCTTGTCGTTTTTGTTAAGTACCCTGTTTTCTCTTTTCTATTGTTTTGACACCTCCTGTCTTTGATACACATGGTAATCATTAATGGTTCTGAGACTTAAGTTTGTCTAGCTACTTAAATATCATATAATGAATTGCATTAGGATTTGCGAACTTGAACATGCCTGACCCTTTTTTTCCTTGCAGTTCTCTCTCCCCTTTATTTTTCAGATTATCTTTCTGGGAGACCTTTAGTACCTTCTTTAGTACTCCAAGTAAGAAATTTTTTATTTTCTGAGAATACTGAACTCTTTTCACACAGTAATACTATGAATTTAGGTTCTCAATTAGTTCTGACCTAAGTCAGAAGTCCAGAACCAAAGCTCCCATAGAAGCATCTGTCTCCCATTTTGGAGAATGGAGAAGCAGAAAATGATCTTCAGCACATTTTAAGAATCTGATAACATATGTCTTGTTATTCATCAGGTCAGTAATTAGACTTAACTACTGCTAGGAGCCCTCAATTTTCTCCAAACCCTTGGGATAACAATAGTCAAAAACTAGCTTCATTTGCTATCTTAAGTTAAGTACTCTAAAGTTAATCAGTACCTATTACAAAGTGATTTGTGTAGTCTATCAAAAAAGGGGGGGAAAAAGACCAGACTGTACTCTTCAACACTTCTTAAGCAAGACAATTTTGGATTTATTGTCACATTTCCTTTATCAATGCTTTTTTGTCATCTTTTCTCTCTTCCTTTAATCACTTCTCATGTAACTTTTTATCTCTTTGGCTGTAGTCTTAAGCTTCCTTTCTGCCAACACTATGAGTTTCTTATGTTGAGGGGTTTGCAGGTGTCAAAATAACCAGAAAATAATTAGCAAACATTAAGTTTTTTAACTTGGCCTTACGTATATTTTTCTGGTTTGGTTATTGGTCACTTGCCTTAGATTCTTCTGATCAAACAACTACAAGTCAGAAGGTTTGACAGCAGTAGTATATAGAGATGATTGCCAGTACTTCTGAATTTCTGTAGGGTCAGCATCTTATACTAGGTAAAAACTATGAACAAGCATAAAATAGAATTGACTTACTCATTCCTGAACATTCTCTGTCTCCATCCCACACATTAGAAACAGCATGTCCCGTCAACAGGAGATTAATCAAACTTTGGCTATGCAACAGAAAGAGACAGCCTGTTAAAAGTGACATAATTTATTTCTGAAAAAGCAGTTAAAAGAGCTTAAAATAGCCTAATAAAAATATTTTATCATTCTCTAACTGTATAATTTTAATTATGGTGTATTTGTAATTCAGTGATGCTAACACTCTAACAACACTGATGTAAAAATGTAGCCCCGAATAAGCAGTGAAAAAGGTATGCTATGGTAAGTGTTGCTTTTACCTATTACAAGTTATAACTCAATCCTTCTCATAATGTCAATATTTTCCTAAAAGAATGCTCAGTTACAGAAACAAAAAACTAGCATGCTCATTTATTTGAAATGGTAGCAATCACACTTTCTAGCCTACCTTCCATGACCATAAACAGGATCTATTAAGGGCTCAGTTGCATCTTCAATTTCGTTTTTTATGTTTTCAATACCCTGCAAAAAAATAATAAATATTTTTGCTCTCCTGAGGAATGAATAGACATTTACTGCAGAATGCAACAGTAAAACATTAGGAGGCTGGCCCTCTTCTATGAGCCGAGACCTGAACACACTTGTTTCTCATGATAGAAAATAGAAACAGAAATGGAAAGCAACAGAATGCAGTATTGAAACAGACTACTACAGAGGCTGATGTTCTTATGTAGTGAATTGAAACCTAAACACATTTTTCTTGATAGCTGATGGTAGAGATATACAAGGAAGGATGTTTCCAAAAATCTGTAATTATCCCAGATGAGAAGAAAAAAGACACAAAAGGGATTGAGCTTTTCAAGTTTTCATGCTGCAAATGTATTGCAACATGAGTGAAGACAGCATTCTATCCATTTATCTAGATTTCAACTAGTTTACCAATTGACTTTAGTGTTCACTTTTTTACAGGAAAAGGGTTACATGATCAAAATTTCTGTTAACAAAGACACACACAAAAATCAAATAACCTACAAACCTTTGTCAGTATCACAGAATACAGAAAGAGCAATACTCCAAATCTGTTTGTCCACACTGAATATTGATCCCAAATTGCATCCTTCAGTTCAGGGAAGCTTTTGAATGCTCGTTTGCTAAAGATAAAAAATAACAGAAAAGAAGAACGTATTTAGATGAAGTAGAACAGTGTCACAAAGCACAAACAAGAAATATTAAGACCTAACATGAAACTGTCCAAGTAAAAGCAGCATAAAACAATTGTTACATACAGAATGATGCAGCAGCTGTTCTGCAGTTACTGAAACCACCACAGAGTCATTATTATTTACCCATTAGAAGAGGAAAAATAATTCTGGAGCAATGTGTAAAAATGCATGTATTTTTACATGCAAACACTAAGCTTAAAGTTACATATATTTGTGAAACAGCCGAGTGTCTTGAGCCAGTAATTCTATCACACGCTGTTATTGAAATCACAAATAGACTGTATGTCCAGAATAATGTTTGCATTACATATTGTTATGACAGATGTTCAGTTCATATACAATGGAGAAAAAAACTTCACCTAATCAGGTAAAAAAAATATTTCAACCTTTAGAAGTAATTGTTACCTTTCCCTTAAGAACTTGATTTTATTAGACTCTAGCTTTGGAAAAAGCCAAACATTCAAAACTACTAGTGGTACATCCACATTTGGGAAAATACCCTGTTGCATAATAGCATTACTGCCTGGATGATTAGGTAACACCAGGTGATCTTATGTTTAAAAATAAAATAAAGTTTATAAGTTTATAAAGTTTATTACATAAAAATAAAGTTTAAAAGTAAAATAAAAACAGAGGAAAAGTTCCATCAGGTTCCAGTGAAATAATGCACTTGGTCTTTCTTGGGAAATATAGAATCGAATACTGCTTTTCAGAACATACACACTTTTTTATTGAGTAATTCAAAGTAAATCACATTCTCTGCTTATCTGTACATTTGCAAAGTATCCAGAGTGAACTCTCATATGGATATAATACTTGAAATTTTTAAACTAACTTCATTATCGACAGAGTATACAAGGCAAAGACATTCTCTGAAATCCATCACTCAACTTAATGACATGCAAGAGTGCTCATTTCCAATGAGATATACTGAGAAAAATTGAAATGGGTATCACGAATCCAGGAATTGGGACTGGGGGAGGAAGTTACACAAATTTAATTATCCCTTTTTCTTCTTTCCTCATATGACAAGAGGTTTAAAGCACAAACTGTAATTACTACTGAAGACAATAATCAGTAGTTATTTCAGTTCTAATTAGTAGCATTTTCCATCTCAAGTGTTTTTATAGTTCTCTTGCTTTTATTTTCCTCTTTGGATATTTATCTTTATAACAATTAAAACTCCTCACTGTGAAAACAAAAGGCAGTTGCCTTTAAACACAAACTCACTAGTTAAGCTCTGCATTTACACCCCAAAAAGAAAACAGTAAAGTATGAGACAAAAAAGAGTCCTCTATATGAAACATTTTTATAAATATTTCTTGGGTAATCCCGAGTCAAATAATAGTAGATGACAATTGTTTTCAGTGCATACATCACGTATTTCAAATACAATCACCTGTGTATGAAAAAAATTGAGGATGAACATCTATAATTAAATATGAACCTTGACTAGCTGTGTTCATTCAGCCAATTTCATGTATTACATTGCTCCAGTTTTATTTTAAAGAAAAATTCTTATGTTCAAAATAATATTCCATTTTAAACTGTAAAATGCGTAACAAACAACACAAAAAACCAACCCCCCCAAGCCCCAAACGTGAAAACCAAATTTAACCTGATGTGTAACACACAAGAAGCTTCTGAACAAAGCTTTTTCAGGGCTGTAAATATTAGTGTTATTTCAAAATATTGTATTTTAAATGTTCCAATATATTACTTACTGAATTAATGCATGAAATCGCTCAAAGCCAAGCTCTTCCACAGCCAAGGCAGCTATACACAAGAGACACTTTTCAGCACTACACATGGCAAAAAATGACACAAGATACACACAGCAAGCTAGTATACTTTCAAGCATTAATTATATTTTTAATTTTTAACCTGCCCCTGAATTAATTTTTTTTTAAACTGATTAGTATAAAGCTAATTTACCATAACTTTAAGTTTAGACCATACAAATTAGTGAGAACACTATTTGGAGTAATCAATTTATTGAAAGCACAAAGCCACTGGATCGCATAGCCTTGAAAATATCTGTCAAATGCCAAGCTGTTGATTTTGTACAAATCATGACTGTCTCAAAGTCATCAAGCATACGCATGCTATAGATTTAATTTTGCAGGTCAACAAGTATTATTTCCTAGAAGAGCAAGCACGATTATTTGGATCCTTTTATCAATGTAGGAAAGCTGTATTTTTTCCTTTAAGTATACATCTGTATTACTGAAATTTTTGTTTTTCCCTTTTAATGCTTATTCAAATATCATAAATGAAGTAGAATTAGTCTATAAAGTGTTACACATTCTATTTCTATATAGTTTTTTCACCATTTTATATTAATAATGGTTAAATAACCATTCAAATATTACCTTCAAGACAGAAAAAAAATACAGCATTTAGTGTCTTCCCAAGTTCAACACGGGCTTTATACCTTTGTTCCCCTCATAACACTTCCAAACTAGGGAGGTCAAATGAACTTTTAAAAGTGTGCTAATTGTGTAATTATCAGTTTCTGATAGGCATTCAAATATGACGACTGTAGAAGTCTTTAGCGCCCTCGACGTCTATAAGGACTTTATCTTCCTGCTAATGGAATAATATTCCGAACAGACTTGCTTCTGATTAAGGCCACTTACTACTAAGTTTTTAAATAATGTCTCATCACCTAGCTATTGAATTTGACTGCATATACTTCATTAAAGACCTGAAGCCAGTACGGTTAATACTACTGATCAGCTCTTCCCATAGTAATTCCCTTGTAATAGCATTTTATACCTGGTTGTATTTTGAAAGGTGCATTTGGTTTGCCTACATACAAATATAACTGACTCTACAAGCAGTAATTTCTTTTCCCACCTCAGAAATACGGCAGCAGCTAGTTTTTAATCCTTTAAAAATTACAACTATGAGGAATTGCAAAAATTGGGTTTCTAAGACCAAAACTAGACTTAAAATATTTTAAGACATTTTTGAAAAATATGAAACTCATCTACATTGCAGAAAATTTCCAAACAGATTTCTTTCCACCCACTTCCCCTATTAATGTAAAAGTGTTTTTATATGAAAAGCTATAAATGCTACAGGAATTAACCCCTCCTGAAGAACACACATCTTTGTAAACAGAAAATTAGAGGGAATCAATCATATAAAGCAATCTTTGAACCTGGGAACTCGCACTACTACAGCCAATGCATGGCCAACAACAATCACTAGTATACATCACAAAAGCAGATGAAAAATGCTACTGTATTCAGCAAGTGGGCTTGAATCCATCTTTTGTTTACACAGCAAGATTATAGGCAGTTTCATTCTGTTACTACAGAGCAGATGGAAATGGTAAAAACTACTGTTTGAAACAAAGGGAAAGAAGTAGAAATCCTACAGAGAAGTGTAGATGTAACCCAAAGTTGGATAAAGACAGTATTTACTGGAGAGGAGAAGAACAAAGAACAACAGAGCACGAGCTGTATGAAAGCTACAACTGTATAGGATTTCTTTAGAATGATATTTTATTATGTTGTTACTAACCATATTTCCAGGTTTACCATAAACATATCCCCATATGCAATTCCCAAATAGTACTAGCCTGCCACATGGAATTGCATCTGTAATGCTGCACCACCAACCTACACCATCTCTTAAGTCCTGCAAACTATGACAAAACCTGCTTCTTTTTATTGATTATAGCAACCAAGCAAGAAAAATGTATTCCTTTGCACTATCAATGGTACCATTCCACATTATTAACAATACCTTCTTATCCTTATCTTTGACAACACCCTGTTATCCATATCTTTGTTCCTAGCCTAAGCAGGCAAGTAACTGAAATTACTTCTATAGTAAAAAATAGCAGCATGTAGAAGAAAAATGGAAACACTAAAGTATATCTGAAACTAGTGAAAACACTAAGTATATCTGAAATCAGGTACAATCAAGGATATTAGCATTCATGACAAAAGCAGACTGCTCACTGCTCATAGTAAACGTAACCTGCTCTTCCTAAGCACATTCCATGATACTAAGGACAAAGGCAGAAATTGTAGACTTGTACAGAAATATGAAAAATGTACATATGTAATAGAATGGACTAGTTGTGTGTCAGTATTGAGACCCCCTGAACACACTTGCTATAGTTAAAATCTCTTTAGAACAAGGCAAAAAGGGCAAAAGAAACCTATTGATAGCTAGGCTCTGCCTCACATTTTCTTCAAACTGGAAAATCCACAGAAACTGGAAATTTCAAAGTTACAACTGCCTTATCTTTCAAAGGAAGATTTAAAAAAAATCGAAAACATAAAAGTGCAGATACAACTTTCTAAATAATACTTTGTCTTCATAAAAAAACCTCACTTTGGAACTCTTATGTTGTGACCTTTTGGGTTGTTTTTTTTTTTTTCCCCAATTAAATTACATTTTAATTATTACTGATTGAGCCTTCTAAAGCACATAGAGCATTTGAGAACAGATGATGACATGTCCCATAAAGAGTTCCAGCACTACTAATTGCTCTAGCTAGCTTTACACATACAAATCTACTTGTGTAATTCTTACTTTGTAATTACACCATAAACGTGAGTAACAGATATCTTCTGTCAAAAGATGCACCTTTATAAGCATGTTTTCATGTGAAGAGCTTTTCATACTTCTCAAAGGGCACATTGAGAACAAAAACTAAAAGAAAAAGAATCTTAACTTTTAACATGTTAGATGTTTCCTACTAAATGATGTATAAATACATCCCCAATGATCACATCCACACAGAAAAAAATTCCTCATTACTGGCATCACAGTAGTTACATATGACTGGATGCAGCATCTTAGCACAACAGGTGATGTTCACTTGGTCTTTCATGTCAGTAACTGATGAAGAAATCAAGACATTTGCAAAAAGAGGGTAAATGAAAAATTCTAACCTACAAAAAAATCCATTAATAAAAGAAGGTGATTTGCTTTAGTTGTTCTGCTACTTCAAAAGGCTACTTCTCCCCAAAGGAATCCAAAATATTTTAGAACAGTTTAAGATTTGAAGAGTTTCTTATAAATGCTCTTCTGAAATAAAGCTGCAAGTGACAAGTTAAAACATTCCTCCAGCTTTATGAAGCACGTACATTTTTCCAAATTAAAGTAACACCAGGTCCCAATAAATTCCAAAAACAAATGTGAAAAGATTGGTCAAATTGCTCAAATTCAAGAAGACGCACATGTTTATTAACTCCAGCGATAGCACATTTCTTTCAACGAAAAGGACCGATGCCTCTAATTAAAACAGACAAAAATGTCCTACTGCTAATGGAATTACAAAGGCAAAAACCCTTATCTGTATACTAACAAAAAGCAGTGGCCGCTCAAAAACAATATAATACTTCACTAAGTGATAGGTAATTTAGAGCTGAAATTCTTCTTACAAGGTTGTTCCTCTTGACGACTGGATTCTGCAGGACTTTCAGAAATACTAGCAGTTTCTTCAGTTGTTTTTCCTCTTATCCATGTTGCCAGAGAGTATGACTCAGAATTATCAGAGCAAGCCATTTCCAAAATATCACATAACGTATGACAGAGCAGGTTCTTCTGTTCTTCTTCTGTAAAATCAGAAACCTGCATGAGTTCAATTGCTGCTAATCAGTACCTTATATATGCTAATAGTATCTTTTAACCACATTAATATAATGTGAATAATTAAGTGAGCTTATTAATTTTATCTTATTAACGTTGTTTTGTGATTGTAATGGACCAAAGACTTATAAAGCTGTCTTCAGAGTATTGTGTTTCAATATGATTTCTAACCCATTCCCTTTGCTAATAATAGATTTCAATTAATCAAATATTTATAAAACACACAAGTACTGTGGACTGGCATGGACCTTGCAAGTAAGAATTTAGAGTTTATAGAGAGTTGGGGTTGTTCAGCATGGAGAAGATAAGGCTCCAGAGACACATTATTACAGCCTTTAAACATATAAAAGGGGCTTGTAAGATAGACAAAGACTTTCCTAGGGCTTGTAGAGACAGGACGAGCAGCAATAGTTTTTAAACTTAAAGAGGGTAGATTTAGATTACATAAAAATAAATAAATTCCTTATATGATGAAGGTGGCAAGAAACTGGGACAGGTTGCCCAGAGAAGCTGTGGATGCTCCGTGATTGGAAACGTTCAAAGTCAGGTTGGATGTGGCTTTGGGCAACCTGATATAGTGGAAGGTGTTCCTGCCTATGACAGTGGTGGGCAGCCTAGATGACCTTTAATTACCCCTTCCAACCCAAACCATTCTATCATAAAACATAGTATACATACTTCATGCCACGTAGATGGCACAGGAGAACACTTAAATATATTAATAGAACATGTAAATGTTTTATTTACTATTATTTAATTACAAAATTATTTATTTTACTACAAGAACAAAAATTTGTATTATGACTTGATTTATGAATAATTAAAAAAAAGAGAAAAAGAGGTCTCAGTACCTGGACAGTCTCTCCAAGTAGACTTTTCGCTGGCAAAAAGCCTCTTCAAGAGGAATGCCTTTGATATCAAAGCATCAAATAATTATTAAAATTCATGACAATTAAGTTTTACATTTCATCACAAGCTCTATATCAAAGCATTTTTGCATGCTATTAGAAAAGCTTCAAGCACGTCACCACTCAGTAAGAGACCGAAGTCTGGACTGTTTTACTGATTTCTCCCATTCAAAGTAACTACAAACGTGGCCTTAAGTTCAACCTTATTGAGTTTGAACCTAAACTATACTTTCAATTCACAGAGTACATATTTAAACAGCTCCAGACCCATGGGACTACAGTATTGGAGGCACAAATATTTTGCAACATATAACTGAGGAGTACAAGACAATGCTAGTCAGAGATCAAAAATCCCTTGAGTATTTCCAAAACGCACTGATTCAACCATTACAAGTTGTAAGTTGAAGATCACATTAAAGAAAACCTTTATGTCTACATCCCTGCTTTGCTTTTCATTAACACCAACATTGCTCAAATAACCACAATGCCTATAAAAAACTTTGACACAGGTACTGCTCTTCTTAAGGTCAAGGAATTTGAGAGAAAAGAAAGTATTAAGATTTCATTTCTATCTAATCTTTTACTTTTCCCCTTCATCCTGCATTCCCCATTTTAAAGTTGCCTCTGCTTGGTTCATCCCGCTGTACTTTCTCAAACGAATCCCATTCAGCACACACAGCTCAGAATGAGATCAGCTCTGCCTTATCTTGTGCTGAATATTGGTTTCCTCCATACTGTAATTATGAAATTAGCTGATTTGCAATTAATTTTGGTATTTCAGATCCACATACATTGAGAACAGAACAAAATTTGGGCTTATTAATCTTAATAATTCCTGTAATAAATGCATCTTACCTGTACTGGTGCAATCACTGCACAAGGGCCACCTTCAAATTGCTCTAACGCAGTTGATTCGGATTCACTGAAGACAAATCCTGTCAAATGAAAGATGATGGTATTTAGTGAAATATATAAGCAATCATTTATATATATTCCTTCCCTAAAAGAAAGAACATTTGATTTATTAACTTTTAAAGATCAAACAAGTTTTCAAGATTTTTTTTTCCCCTATCATGCAGCAGAACGTGGTTAAACTATCTGAAAAGATAAAAAGATGGTAACAGGTGAATAGAAAAATGAATATATCTCAACAATCACATCATGACAACTGCTAGAGTTTTTTTTAACAGTAAAACTGTCACTGGAGTATGTGCGGCTAAACACTTAAAACAATTTTTAATTTATTATTTCTTACTAATCAACTAAAATTTGTTTGTAAGTGATATTTTTGTCCTGCATATGTAAAAAAGTCACCTTTGGAGCTTCACTGAACACGTATAATGCATTTCTATTCTCTATGAAGAACATGTTATGCCTCTCACTGATCTCATTTTCGGCCTATCAGTGCTTCCTATTGAGGTTGAAATAGGTAGAGTAACTCAAATATTCACTTGTAACCACAGAAGCAAGCTTCTTACTGGTAGTGTTTTGCAGTAGATACACTGTATCTATCAAGATGCAAGATTACCTATTTCCCCCTCCATCTTTGAAGTCAGAATTATTTTACAGTCACATAATAGAGCAAATGCTTGAGCCACTATTGCAGAATTATTTATCACTTTGCTCTTAAACTTCTCTTCAACAGTTGTTGATTCGTAGCTTGCATTTCTCATAGATAAAAGCATATACACAATTACCTTGATGAAGCTGATGCATAACAACTTACAGTGAGCAGCATTTTGCATTATTTAAGTTCTAGTAGCATTGTGCTAAAGTGACTCTAGTTCATTATAATCTAGAAGCCATGCAACTGTAGTCAGCAACTAACCAGCAAACGTAAGCAAGTGGGGACAGGAAGAAAAGGGATACACATGCATATTTTCTCAGCAGTGCCAGTCTCAGCAGAATATTCAGCACGTATTTCCCACAGTTTCTCCTTTCCCCTACTCTGTATCATTACACCCTGCCGCATCAGAAGTGTCCCCAACTCCTAGATGTGAATTTGAACTTGGGGAACGTGTCCCTCCCAGTGCAGCCTTCAGTACTTCTGCAGGACAGGTACCGCATCCCAAGCAGCACAAGGAAGGACTACCGTTATGTCTGTGAGGCCAGATTCAGCACAGAAATGGCAGCTATTCAACAACAGTGTGAAAAAAAAAAAAAAGAGACAGATCAGCGTAGCCATAGCTCTTCAAAAGTGGGCTTTCCCCTGTATCTGACAGGGAGGCTGCGACTTTTTTTTTTTTTGAACCAAATGTGCACATGTGCATTACAATGATGTCCTTTAATATCCAAATCTCAGCTGCTTGTCACGCCTACTAAGTTAGATCCAGCATCACCAAATTTAGCAGTGATGCTGCATTAATCCGTACTTCAAAGTTTGCCCTAGTGTGATTTCATTCCCCCGTTAACATGCCCTAACAAGAAGTATCACCAGCCATTTCAACAATCACACTTATCCGTATTAAAACTTTAGTTTTCTTCTACTTTGAAGCATTATTACATGCCATCCAAGCACACTGCAACATTTTTAGTTGTTTTAATGATTTAGCCACTGCAGTGAAAAAAACATACTTGGACATGGTACCATTAAAGCACACTTAGGAAATCCTGAGTTTGTTTCGCTTTCTTCAGGGGTCTTACAGAAAGCACAAACTGTTGCTGCTTACCCTGCCCGTTTTTGAAAACCATCTCCTAGAAGTAAAGAAAATGAAGTGTGATCAATCAGAGGGAAATATGGGATAGATGATGCAAAACTGCTATTATGCAGAATTTGACAGAATACAACCCTAGAAAAAAAAACATGCAAACATTTTCTTTTTAGCTAGACGCTGCTTATTCCTTAATAACTGTCAACCTTCCAAAATCTGCCTAGCAAAAAAAGGGGCTTTGGAGTTTTGGTCTTGTTTTCTTTCTTCTATTTTCTAAACTTCTACAAAATCTAAAGTCAACTAAGACAAAATTTCAGAAACCAACAGTCTGAAGTCCAACTGGGTTCAAATCTACCTCAGCTTGCAATCGCATCTCCTTGCTTTTTTTGCATAGTAATCACATCTTGGGCAGTCCCCCACGCTTTTCCTAATGATTCACAGGAATGGCTTAGCCACCTTGTAATCTACCAGCTAAGACCAGCATCTCTGATCCAGCCCAATTTCGACTTACTGTCACTCTCAACAAGTTATTTCCCTCATACAGCTCCTTTCACTCAAGATTAAACCTTAACAGCAAGAGATGTAACACAGCTGAAATAATCTTTTTTTTTTCCTATCTCCCTGTCTTTATTCATAAATACCATTATGATAATTTGACCGTGAGAAATGATTACTTTTTTTCATTGCTGTTTATAATCCTAGCAACTGTTCCATTGACCTCCCCCTTTCCTTCCCCCACCCAACACCACTGCCCTGCTGTATCCTTTTGGCTGTGGAGAACAGCAACAACAGTCGATTTAGATTGCTGCCAGTAATCAATGCCACCAATATTTTCTGTTACACCGACTATGCTATTTGCAGATTTGTCTTCATATCCTTTATTCACTACTAACCACACAAAAGAAAGTTTGTCTCCTTAGTTCCCAAAATTTGGCATTTACCAAGGTTTATATTTCTTACAGATAATCCTCAACTCTTCTACGCGCATTTTGCCAAAACAAACGTATGACTTAGTTACACATAATTGTCTTCTATCTAATACACCACATCATGGCCCAAAGCACTATAAAAAACATTGATTTTTCTATTCTGATCACCCCACCACTTTGTGCATACTTTACTGTCTATTTCTAGTATCTATCTATCTATATATATCTTACATCCATGCCACTACAGACACCAGTAAGTGTCATTTCACAAAGGATGTGGTATATACCTTCAGTGCTTTCACCCTGTGCACGAACCAATTCTAGCTGAATAAAGGGGAGAAGAGGAGAAGCTAAAGAGCACGTGGCCTTAACCACATCAGAAAAAACAATTTGTTCCATCACTGACCCAGTCTAACTACAAAGATACTGTGCTATTCATTTTTTGTGCTATTCTCTGCGGAGCTGGCCTCTTCTCTCACCAGAGTACTGTATTCCTCTCTTTTGGGGGATGTAAGAACTGCCTGACAGGACTAGTAGAATAACCTGTTATTACCAAAGTACAAGGTTTGCAACATGTCTTAATGCTTCATCCTTTCTCTAAAGACGAACGTAGAATGGTAACGCACATTTTGCATACAGCTTTGGGTTTTGAAGCTACGTTGTTAATTTAAACTTCTGAAATTTTCTTTGCTGAAAAAAAAAAATATTCTTACATACAAAAAGAAATGAGAATTTACTACCGCAGTACCACAAAAAACCTCTACTTACTGGGTTGCGGGTAAGGAGCCAGGATGCCCTGGAAGGGTTTGAGGAAAGTACCCAAATTACCTGGCAAGCTGCCGTTACATTGGGCAAGGACCTGCCAGAAAACAAGGTAAGGTCCCAACCTGTCTGCCTTTCTCCACCTCTGTCAAAAATAGAGCCCTGTGAAACTTTTGTATTTCAATAAATGTGTATGTTTTCTATGTGAGCCCTCCTCAAGAGCTTTTATTTTTGTTAAGACTGTCACCCTTATCGAGAGAAGGGAATGGTCTTGCTTGTACCACATCCTTACAGTATGAGCAATACCTCTTCTGATTTTCCTCTTTGGACCCAGGCAGCAATAGAGTTTTAGGGTTTACTATTTAGAAAATTGTGTTACAGGGCATTTGAAGTTCTTACTACATCTACATTCAACTACATTAACCACTATGCCTTTTGGCCAGAGAATACAATCTTCTCATTAACTTAATTTAATTTACATGTTCACACCCCGTTTTTGGGCAGTCATTGATATATTCTATTTCCCTTCCAGTTTAACAGTGCCAAAAGGGCTGTACCTTACACATAATGAGTCCAACAGTCCCTCGAAAAACGGCACTGCCACCCCAAAGCCTAACCTTTCAATCAGCAAGCCTCATGGTGTGTCTGATTTCCTCCTTCTGGTACAAAATGAAGTTGACTAAAATAGGAGAAATTGGCAACACCATCCATAATACTGGACAGACACAAAACTTAGGGAAGTCCTAGTTGGAGAAATTTCAAGAAATTTTGGGTTCAGTTTCACTTATACTGGAACCAAATGAAGGAAATTTCCTGTGAAGCAGGAACCCACAGCTCAGGCAGCGCTAACCTTCTGCCAGTGCAGAGCCTCTCTGATCCTTCCCCATCTCAATTATGCAAGCGCTCTGGCTGTTCCCCAGGCCATTACTTCACAAAGGCATTCGCGTTCGTCAGAATTTATCCGTTATTTTTAAGACAACTCTGTTACAGAAGGGTGTGAAATAAAGAAGTTAAATCTCACAGAGCAGAAAGGGATTTGACCGTCTTTCAGTTGCTGTTCGAAACAGCAAGATGTGGTTACTTGGTCTGTAAAGACAGGATCACTGCCCCAAAACAAATCTGCCACTCCAAGGGGAGAAAAAAGGTCAACAAACATAAAATCAAGAAAAGAAATTTCTCTTGCCTAAAGTGTTAGGTGGCTGTTCTCAAGCAGAACGTCCCTGTTGTTTTTCCCAAAAGCTACTGTTCTCTCAAACTTAGAGGTATTGCTTGTGCTAATAAAAAACCACTTCCTACTGGCTGAACTAGCAACATTTTCTGTTTAAACTGAAGTTTCAGGTCAGTACTTTACAGTACTTGTTGATTTGAAAACCTCAATACTTTTTCGCACGATGTACCAATTCCTGGCGGCAGGCTTGGCTTCTTTTTACTTTTACAGAAGCCTTAGAAGCAGTCCCCAGACCATAACTCAAGAACCACCCACCAGGGTTTATTTTTGCTTTGGCAGGCATTAATAAAGCAGGAACTTCAACAACGGTTCCACCAACCGACTTGGAGAGGCAGACAAGCAGTAACAAGCAGGTAGAGCTGGCACAATAGGTGTAACCGCTTCCTCCACCTGTTTGCACGATCAACAGCCGTCTATACCCTAACTGCAAATATTATGAAGAATGTATTTTTCTTTCTGATTTACTGTTTGCACTAACATGGAATTCACAGAGACGGAAAGCAGACAGAAATGCAGATGTGTTTTCATAACTAGTAATTATAAAATAAAAAAAAAAATTACATAGATAACAGGCACTACTCCTCTCCAATTACCCAAGTGAATTACAAATTATTAAGTTAAAGGCACGCTCTTCAAATTGCTACTTCTATTTAAGGCTTAAAGAATAGCAAATCCTTTTCCCTTTACTTTTCCTTAAAAATATATGTGCTTATCTGGTAAAAAATATTTTTCCCTGGTAACCTCGACTTGATCATGGTCTAATGATATTACAGCTCCAATGATTTAAAAGCAGTGCGATAGGAGGTAGCTCCTCAACCAAGGATGCAATAAAAGCCAATCTGGTGATGTTTAAATATACTAGACCAGTCCAAAGAGTTCCTGGTATGTAAAAACATGGAAACCTAGAAAAGAAAAAGGTAGAACGAAAAGGAAAGCTGGCAAACTACTCATCCAGCTCTCAACATGGAAGGAAGTTAGAAGGGGATCTGGATAAAACAGACCTATTTCCATCGTATGTTATACATATATGCATAAATTGTAGTATTAATACCCTCATGCTATGCTTTTGAGTTAAGCAATTGTTTTGAAAAGACAGTTCCACGTCCTTTTCCCCAAAGGCCAGTGAGAAAACAGCTTAGGTCATTCTGAAATGCTGTTGCACTTAAACCTGCCAGACATTCCCAGTTACGTATCTGCTGATCTGCACAGCAGCTTTGTGAATGGAGTCTGTCTCCTGGATCAAAGAAAAAATTGTTCCTATTGCAGGTATGGTTATTTAGGGTTCAGCCCTCCTCCTACCTGCTTCTCAAGTCCCCATATCTATACCAGTAAACACTGAAGTGCAGACCAAGCCTTTGCTCCATATTCCTCTGCGCCCACTTTGAGGATTCTGGTGAGTGGGACTCACAGGGCTCACACGGCAACTTCTGCTGCAAACACACAACGATTTTCCTTGGGAAAAACCAACAACAAACACCACCACAGAGAAAATTCAAACACGGTAACAGCTTTGTGGTTATGCCTCTGTGAGGTCTGGAACCAAGAAAACGTGTTTCAAGTCGCCAACGCAACAAACTGCAGGAATTACGCCTAAGTTTTGAACCGTCACTAACTTCAGACAACATATCCACATTAGCCAGGTCTGTTCTGCTAACTCACCATGGCTCAGTTGATCTTAGTTTTGACCAAACACATACAATGGTTAAGCGAGTTTTGTGCATGACTAGGTTTCCCAGAACACTGCTATCTTTACTAAGAAACCGACTGGTTTGAGTCTTACATTCCTCTACACCCTCCCTACTACTTATTTTCCTTTCTAAATGTAAGTTACAGCTCTCAACTTCCAAAGAGTATGAGAAAGATTCATATTCAGAAAGTATCTGAAATAAACACCAGTGCTGTCGCTACACTCTGAAACACAAAAACCCAAAGCCAACCAACCAAAAAAACAAAACACCCACAAGCAGCAACAAGAAAAAACACATACAAAAAAATCTCAAACCAGTTATTTTAGGCAAACATCATTTATATGTCTTTGGTAACTTTTGCACAACTGATGCAAAACAAGAGTCCCTCTCAACTTCGAAGGCTGTGGAAATAAGCGTGTGTATATATATATATATATATATATATATACACACACATATACACACACACGCGCACATGAAAAATCAAGCTTTATCTTGGTAAGTCAATGTTCACAAGACTCCTTGGCAGCAGGAAAACAGTGCAGTACCTTTTCAAGATGGAAATTTAAAGTTGGTAAAGGTATTATGTAGCTATACACCATAGTAGACTGAGACTGACTTTTTTTCTCAGCACGAGGACTCCAAACATCACACTAACCTGCTGTCCTGTGCTTTTACTATATGAAACTGATTATACTAAACAGAATATAGGGAAGGGAGCAGAAACGCTACACAGTACAGTTATGGGACTTTGCTTAAGGACAGATGGAAAGACAGGAGATAACAGCTTCTTCCCAGGAGCCACCCAAAGGCCACGAGAGGCCTTTCCATTAATCCTTCACAGGAGCGCAAGTCTGGGGCATTACAACACACAGTTCAATACGTTTTGAAACTGCTGAATCTCCATTTATGAACAAGCTGTCCTAAAAATATCAGTTTAGGTAAACTAACATTACCAGTAAAGAGAGAATAATTTGTTGGTACCAATTTTGGTACCAGAGACTGATTGTCTGAATACCACTTTTACCAGCAAGTCTCTGGATTACACCTTTCAATTGTAGTTCTGAAACGGCACCAGAAAATCTGCACCGAGAAGAAATTACGTGTAGGTTGTGTAATTTACATAGAGAAAAATCACACTGCAAAGCCCCCAGGAGCCACGGTTATTGCTGCTTTATCTCTGGCCACCTCCTGGGGACGATCTGCACCTGCTCCAACTGCCAGAGAACCCATTAGGAAATAAATAAATAAACAGCCAGGGGGACTCCGTCCCAAGCCAATCCCCACATCTGGGGAGCCTATTTGGGGCTCCCATGTTTTTTTGGAGGAAAAAAGGCAAGTTAGCCTTCCCGTTTCCAAAAGCTGTGTGGAATAAAGGAGCAATACGCCCTTGGGAACAGGCGTAAGGAAGGTTTTTGAAAAAAAATGATGCGAGAAACGGGTTTCTATCCCTCCTCCTTTCAGCTCCCTTGGAGATTTGAGGCAAAAGGCGACCGAGCGGACAAAAAATAATAATAAAAATAAATAACATAAAAAAAAAAAAACAACACCCCAAACCCCAAACTTCTTTCCCAAGCGAAACTGCTGCATCATTTACCACCACGCCACAGCCTCCTCCTTCCCCGGACACCTCCCGGGCAGCCAGGCAGGGCTGTGAGGACAGACGGACGGACACACGGACGGACACACGGACGGACAGGGAGGGAAGGAGGGAGGGAGGGAGCTACCTTGCGCCCAGCGGCAGAAGATGGTGTCGGCCAGCCCGCGGGGCCCGGCTTTCTTGCCCCACACCAGCTGGACAAGCTCCTGGGCCGCCTCGGACATGACGGGGACAGGGGAGGGGGAAGGGGGGAGAAGGGGGCGGCGGCGGCCCCGGGGCCGGGCGGGCGAGGCGGCGGCTGCCGGCGGCGGCGGCCCCTGCGCAGGGGAGGGGCCGGGGCCGGGCCGCGCCGGGAGGGCGGGGCGGGCGGGCGCTGGCGGCCGCGCATGCGCCGCCGCTTCTTTTCCGCCTGCCCAGCAGCCCCCGGTGCTGGAAGGGGGAGGGGAAGGGGGGTGGTGTGCGCGGTGCCTTTTGGCGGCCGTTGATGTGTGAGGGGCGGTGTCGGGGGGCGGCCTTTTAGTCACAGAATCATTGGGGTTGGAAAGACCTACGTGATCATCTGGTCCAACCATCCCCTACCACCAGTGTCACCCGCTAAACCATGTCCTTAAGCACCACGTCCAACCTTTCCTTAAACACCCCTAGGGAGGGTGACTCCACCACCTCCCCGGGCAACCCGTTTCAATGCCTGAATAAGGCTTTAAGGCTTAATATCACAGAATCATAGAAACAAAGAAAACGGCGGTCAGCGTGAAGAGTCGTAATCTTGCATGTGGGCTGGGTGTGCCAAGGGAGCTGTGGAGTTCAGTCAGACTACTAACGTATTCACAGAGATTTCTTTATGCATAAGTTCTGTGGAAGCACCAACCTGACGCATAGGTACAATGCAGTGCTTGCATGAGTACCTTAGATATTTTTACTGGTTTAGAAACAGCTCTCTTACCTAAATTCATACAATCACTTGAAATGATGAGTGAAGACAGCCGTATGATTTTCTTAAACCAGTCAAGAGCAGTGTCAAATGTACATCCCATGAACTTTAGGAGATTCAACTTTGGAAAACAAATAAACAAACAAACTCAAATTGGGTTTATCTAGTTTAGTAACAATTATTTTCCTGCTAGAGATTTTAGAAATCAAGAGTTGGTATTTTTACAAGGGATAACTGCCATTGTTTTTCTGGAAGGTAATTGCCATTTGAATGGGAATTCTTCATGGAAGGATTTGTGGTCAGTGTCATGCACAAGCTCGAGAGACTTCAATAAACAAAGTTCTTCAGAAAGGTGGTAACCATTACCACTGACAAAACTGGATTAAGGATGTTCTCTTAGGAAAAACAAAGCAAACCTAAACAACAGCAACAAAAACATTTAAAAGTTTTCTACGTGAAACTGTAATGCATGTGCCACTCAGAACTCTTCATCTGGAGATGAAATTGGGCTGGAATATTGTGCCCATCCATTTTATCTTTATCATACAGTTACTATCTTTACAGAGACTGAGCATATATCGAGACTGTTGTATGTACAATCATACTGAATTAACTGTGAAAACAGGCAGAATCAGTGTGTTTGTAAACTTTATCCTCTGTAATACCACAAATGGATCAGAAGATGGTGTGGTTGTACTTCTGATGTGTAAGCATTTTCAAGTACTTGCACAATTAAGCATTCACTTGAGTTACTGACATCATTTTCCTTCAATACTGATGAACAGAATTGATTTTGGATTTTACATAAATAATGCTTATAATGTCCACATTTTGAGTTTTAGCATGAAGAAAGAGTAACTCCAAACAAATGAAAAAAATGAAATTGGAATTGAAAGCATCATAACAAAATCTGATTCTATATGTATTATAATAAGGGTGTTCTTTAGATTTAAAAATTTTGAATCAATGATGAGCAATAAAATAGAAATTTTCTTGTAGATGTAATACTTTGAGCTTAATGCTAGGTATAACAGGCTTGTTATTGTAAGTATCCCATGAGCAGGAGGTTAATAGAAACATTTCAAAATGGAGCAATGCTACAAGCATAAGTCCACTAACTCAACAAAATTTAGGCTGTCCATTGATGGTCAGGCCGTAGGAGGAAGAAAGAACTGCAAGTTTTGGTTCTCTCTTCACATTGATGGGCTTGTTCTGAGGAAGAAAACTTAAGTTTGGCATGGATGCTGAGAGTGAAATCCAAGAAACTGTCTTCAGTGAAGCCAGTGGAAAGAGTTGGGTAAGAGGGCACCTTCAAACAAGGATGCCAAGCTCTGCAACTGGACAATGGCCACCACTATATGGAGTTCAGTGGCGCTACCCAGCAGCACCAAAAGGCCTGAAAATATTATCCTCCCCCACTTCCTTCTCTGGTGTGTTGGATAATCATTTGCATGTTACCAAAAGTGCCATTTGATTTCCTGGGTGCAAACAGGTATTCACATTGAAGTGAATGTAAGGAAAAGTTCAGTCACAGCTTCAGGTGTTGTGAGCCAGAAGAGGTATTGTAGTTTAATGTGCTCTAAGTACAACAGGTTTACTGTCTCATCACAGAGTGGAAGACTGCTTACCAACTGTGTGTCTGTGATTATAGACCCATCGGTGAGCTAAAAGCTAATACCCTGTAAAAGTCACAATATCAAGCTAAATTGCACCCATATTTCTAACCTTTGAAAGATAAAAGGAAGATGCAACAGAGTTAGAATCACAAATTGTCACATTTTGGTGAAGTAAGTTTAGTTGTGTAGCAGTAACAATGAGATTTCAGGCTAATCTGCTATGCTGTATGTTGTATAAAATGTCTCACCAGCTATTCACTCTTAAATACCTCTGACACTATCAATTTGCTGCTAAAAATGTGGTTTGAATGCGGATAAGAGTGAACTCGTCTTCAGAGTTTTTCAGTATACTGATGAAAGCAGAGACAGTAATGAGAAACAAGGTGTAAAATGTTTTGACCCATTTTGATGATGTAGTTGGCGTGCAGCACATGGAATTCGATGTAGACAACTACATATTAATGAATCTGGGAACAAGGGAGCAGTCTTGGGTTTATGCGCCAACTGGAACAATCTGCCCCATGCTGGTTAGAAAAGCATTAGAAAATTATTTTGGAAATATCGCTGAAATTGTTAGCCTCAGTGATACAAATGGTAAAAGTCAAACCGTGCAGTCAGTAATAGAAAACAACACTGGCTACAAGCAAATGAGGCCATGGATGTCATCCATTATGACTTTTGATCCCTCACTGATTATCTTTAAAGTTCTGGGCATCCATAAACTAGTGTTATATATGCATATATTGCATATACTAATGAATTGGACCGGAAGATATGTACGTGAATTTGTGTAGGTAGTTGTCCTGAAATCAGAGAGGAGGAAACAAAGGGGATTTGGAGAAAAGCATCGGTCCAGAAAATCTGATATTTTGGAATTAGAATGCACCAAGACTTTTATTTTTTTCAGTTTGTTGAGGGGGAAACTAAGACTTCAGTCAGGTCTAACATCAGGTTGACCTATATTATATGAAGGCAAACTATATACTGTATTACAGAAACAGAATATGCATGGATTTGGGGGCTGTGAATGAAGAGTGTGCAAATTAACACACTAATACATGGAAATCATTTTCTAAATTTCTGAAACAGTCGTTTAAACTGTGTTTCTGTATAGTCTGGGATGTATGAGCTGTACTGTAAAGTTAGGAGTGTGTGGAAGATAACATCAGACTCCTCTGCAAGTTACCTCCTTTTATTTTATTTTTTTAATTTATTTTATTTATATATTTTTTTGAATGGTTTCTATTAAATACACAGAAGTGGGTGTTTTTAATTTATTTTGTAAACGTTGTGCTGCCACCATGTGGTTGGTTTGGTGACTTAAAGTGCACTTTAAAAAAATCCTCAAGCTTTCTATTTTTCCTTTTAAATACTGTGCGCTATTCACTTATTTTTTTCTTTGTCAGAAGCTGCTAATTCCCTTTGCAGGCTGTTTGTGTGTATGTGGTGGTGTTTCTGTTGTTGTTGTTTTAGGAAAACAAAGCAACTACCATTTTCTCCCTTCTAACCTCTAATCTAAACTCATTTGGTTTAGCTTGGCTCTATTAATTTCAGTATATGACATCTTAAAACAGTTCTCCATGGAAGGAGGAGGTAAAGAACGTAAGCATGCATCCTCCATGTGCACAGTCCCTTTTGGATTACTTCAGTGCATTTTTTAAGGATTAAGGCTATTGTCATACTTTAACCCTGGCAGGCAGCTCAGCACCACACGGCCATTCTCTCACTCTCCCCAGGTGGGATGGGGGAGAGAACAGGGAAGATAAAAGTGTGAGAACCCACGGGCTGAGATACTGACAGTTTACGAGGTAAAGCAGAAGCCGTGCGTACAGGCAAAGCAAAACAAGGAGTTCACTCGCTGCATCCCACCAACAGGCAGGTGTCAGCCGCTCCCAGGAAAGCAGGGCCCATACGTGCAGCAGTTCCTTGGGAAGACAAATGCCATCACACCGAACGTCCCCCCAGTTCCTCCTCCTCTCCCCAGCTGTTATTGCCGAGCATGACACCCCGTGGTGTGGGTGGGACACCCCTTCGGGCAGCCTGGGCCAGCTGTCCCGGCTGTGTCCTCTCCCAGCTCCCAGTGTACCCCCAGCCCCTCGCTGGCCGGGCAGTGCTTGGAGTAGGAGAGGCTTTGCCTCTGGGTGAGCACTGCCAGCAGCAACTACACATCCGTGTGTTACCGGCATTGTTCTCATCCTAAATCCAAACCACAGCACCATACAAGCTTCTACAAAGAAAATGAACTCTATCCCAGCCAAAAGCATAACACCTATCCATGAAGGTTCTTGAATTAATTAAGGATTTATGGGTTTACCAGTAGGAACTGTTGACAGACTGCTGTAAGACTTACTATTTTACTTATTGTATGTTTTTGCCGGGCAAATCTCATTGAAAATCATCTGCACTGAGGTAATTTTTTTTTTTCTTGACTTCAAAAAACATTGTTTGGCTTGGGTGGTAGGAAAAACAAGTATATTAATAACAAAGTAAATGCCAAGCTACTTGGTGCATTCAGCTCCAAAGGGGATCACACTGGTATGACTTGTGTGACACACTTGTATGACTAACGTGTTCTGACATCAGCAAGGAGCTATAACTGAGTATTTATTTAATATTTAATATATATATTACAGTGAAAGTTTGCTACAGGTCCCTTTTTTGTTTGCTCTCCTTACTTTTAATTGCCTATAAAACAAAAGTCTTCTGCCCCCTTCCCCCCAAAACAAAACAAAACAGAACAAAAACAAACAAACAAAATACAAACCACCCACATATGATCAGGTCTGTATAGAAAAAAATGTTATTAAGAAGTTGAAGCATTGCATTAGGTTAGAAAAGGCCCCTGAACCAAAACACAGAATTATTTGGTTTATCTGTTGCCTGGATACCTAACTTCCGACTGGTGCACGTTAGCTAAAAAAATTGTGTACTTGGACTTTGTCCACAGCACAACATGAAGTGTTATTTAGCTATTTGTTCTGGGGATGATTTCTGAGAAGGAATTATGGTAATCATAGAGACATAGAATAATTTAGGTTGGACAAGACCCCCAAGATCATCAGTTCCAACCATCACATAATGCTACCAAGTCCACCACTGAATGATGACCGTGTCACATGCACATGTCTCTTAAATACCTCCAGGAATGGTGACTCCACCACTTCCCTGGGGAAGCCTGTTCCAATCACAGAATCATAGAATCATTAAGCTTGGAAAAGACCTTCAAGATCATCTGGTCCAACCATCACCCTACTACCAATGTCACCCACTAAACCATGTCCAAACCATGTCCCTAAGCACCATGTCCAACCTCTCCTTAAACACCCCCAGGGAAAGTAACGCCACCACCTCCCTGGGCAACCCATTCCAATGCCTGAATACTCTTTCTGAGAAGAAATGTCTCCTAATTTCCAACCTGAACCTCCCCTGGTGCAACTTGAAGCCATTCCTTCTAGTCCTAAAATGCCTAACTGCCCTTTCTGTGAAGAAATTCTTCCTGATATCTAAACTAAACTTCCCCGACTCAAAATTCTGTTTGTGTGCACATTGTTGTCTGGGGAATAATTAATGTTCCCAGTTTACAAAATGAAGATTATTCAATCCATTGCATCAGAGATAAGCTCTGGACTTTGGGTAAGCAACAAGAATGGGTGACCTCAATTCTTCCAACTTTTTCTCAGTTGAGAGGCACAGATAACCTCAGCAACTGCAATGACAAAGTGGCATGGGGAGAGGGACACATCCTGAGCCAGGCAGCGAGACACCAAATGGACAGAACAGCGTCATGTTCTTCTTCTTTATATCTGCATCCCCAACTGGGGTAGTTCTGCAGAGTTTGTTGCTTGCCAAAGCTCTTCAAGTGCCAAGGGACATGAAGTCACCCTGAGTCTTGTGTGGTTCACTTTTCCCCTCCATAGTCCTCCTTGTTTTGAGAAGTTAAAACTTCTTACCTGTACCTCAGCACCACTTCCTCTGAGAAGGTGAACTCCAAGGCTAAGAAGCAGAAAGCTCTGATGTCTCCTGTTTTCTCTTTTCAAATGATGAATTAATGCTAGATTTAGAAAAGGTTTTAGAGGATGTACTCCTACTGAAATCATAGAAAAGAGACAATGGGCAATTTCTATGTAGATATTCACTCTCAGCTTCTATAAGTGAGACAAAACAAGCTACTCTGTGTCCTGGATGTGTGAATGTGTATGATTGGCATCCCTTTGGGATGGGAAGAAATTCCAGGAGAATCACAACTTTCAGTGATAGCCCACAGAGCAAGTGAGATTTTTTTTTTCTTGTGTATATACCATATATATGTTATCTTTATGGTATAGACAATAGTTTAGCTCTAGGAAAGCAGTTTAAGGCCGGTGGAACTATAACACCATCATTTGCAGAAACACTGACAAGAGTAAACATCCATATACATTTCACAGGACAGGACAAGCTACATCAAAACATAATGATTCTACTCATAATTACAGTTGCATTTCATTCAGGGTTTGCAAGTGTTAGCAAAAAAAGTATGTGTTAGCAAAAAAAAAAGTATGACAGAAGATAAACTACTTTAGAAACAGTCATTTATTCACTTTTTGTGAGTTACCATGGCACTTTCATGTTTAAAGAGAAGAGTCTTTCCTCCCAAAGCATCTGAGGTTTTCTGTGCCTTTCAAATAAAGTTATCTTACAGAGACAGCTTAAGATCTAACCTGCCATTATGCTTATATGGTCACTGTATGGCTCACAGCAAATTGTTTTGGACTACGGACTGCAATTTTGGGGAAAAAAACAGCATTGTAATTATCAACAAAAAGTTCGTAATTATTAAAACTATTAGAGATATAATTAAATTAGGCATGTCAAACGCCAACACAGTGATGCTAATAGCATATGTCTGGCTTTCTTAGTTACAAATGGCTCAGACGGGCTTGGTGTGACATGAATGGGCTAATAACTTGCTGTGCAATCAGTACTCTGGTTAATTGCGGAGATTACCTAGCAGAGACAAAGCTCAGAAGAAAAGATAGTTAGAGCTAGTAATGCAGTTAAATTTTTAAAAGTCATGTGAACTATATTTTGAACTGAAAAATTACTTTGAGACAAAAGACTGAGTTATTTGATTTAATAACTGCAATGTATTTAAATGTTAAAGTAATTACACATAACCTAGACAAAAGGGCTGGTTTCCCACAGAAAATTCCACTGAAGCATTTAGCCCAGATTTTCTTTCTAGGTTGGGGAGGCTGGGGAAAAATGGTTTTAATGGGGAAGTTTATTTTTCAAGCTGGTGGTAGGCTGTGTGTGGGAAGAATGCACAGTGAAGATGGTCAGTCAGATGGCTGGTAAGGGGAAAAAAAGTCAGAGAATGGTCTGTATTAATAGACAGAAACCTCTTTCTTTAAATGTGGTGATCAAAACATTTACCAACTTAACAGTCTTGCCCTCTAAATTCTTTGTCTTAGTTTCTCAGCTTTTCTGTTCCAAATTCCTCTTTTCTTAAAGCCTCTCTGTATGTTCTCATCTCATTTTTACGTACAGTACTTATTTTTAATGACCCTTGCCTTTTAATTTTCCATCTTTCCATTGTTTTGTCTCCTCAAGTACTAATATATATTGTATTGCTTTTTTATTATTGGAATGAGCTCTTTCTTTCTATATGGAATTTTGTCCTTCAGGTCTCTTATGAAAATCCATAATTTCATCTTTTTTATTTCACAGAGATAACTGAAAAGCTCATGTGCTTTTCATATTGATACCTTTTCATATTGATACCTTTTCTACAACTGTCTGTGCGTTCCTTGGGTATGTGATTGGTTTGTTTCTTCTGTGCATGCTCCAAAAGTATCACATACCTCATTTTAAGAATATGTAAGGAAGAATGCAAAGACAAGAGTTTTGCAGGGAGTGAATATATTGGGAACATTGAGTTGTGAACAATCAGAACTCAGTAGAGACATTGGCCAGTACTGAGAAAAGCACCAATCAGATGGAAAAAACAGTAGGGAAATGGAGCTCATAAGTAAGTTACTGTAACTTAAAAATTGATTTAAGACGGGTCTTTCATCAGAAGATGTGATGCTTCCTTATTTGTTGAGCTGAAATCCTACTTCCTCTTTACAGAATGTTATCACACCAAAATAAATCATAAGATAGTATGCGTCATTATGTCTTATGTATAGCTTATTTTATAGACTGTAATGCACTCGTGAGTCATGCACTCAAACTCGACATTTTGAAGAATGCAACCAGTGGTTGCTTCAGGTCATTCAAATCAAGTATACTTTAGCATCTCTGAATAAAAAATCTCTGCCCACTAGGGGGTGTTGTAGTTCTTAGAATAGCTAGAATAATGATACATTAAATAAATTCAGTGTAAAAAACCCCAGCACAATCCCGTGGTTAGGAAATTAGGGGTCAGGGAGCTATGCTGATTTATAGCAGCTGAACATCTGCTTTGGAACACACAAAGTGAAGGATTTCAAATTTATGGTTTCCCACAACAACCATGACTTCTCCTTGTTTTACATACTGTTGGCATTTTTACAGACAACTTTTATTCCTGAACATATAAAACACTGTTGTTTTTTTTATTGCTGTTGTTGTTTTATTTTGATCTTACACTTCTCCCTATGCAAAATTATGTTGACACTTTTGTTTGCTTCCCATTTTCTTACTTACTTTATAACAAAAGAATTAAAACTGGTAAAATCTAATACCCTTTCTTTTGTCATTCTAAGTAGCGATTGATAGGCATCAAAACTTCAAAAGATGATTACGGTCTGGAACTGTCTACAAAATCAGGAACATATCCTCAAAGCCACATTCTCTGTTAGTTCACTAGCTGAATAGTGAACAGGAGCAGATCCTCAATATTACATTCCTCTGTTAGTTAAACAATCTATTCCTGAGATAAAATACTTTGAACGTTTCATGGTCCTTATAGCAGGGACCATAACTGCAAGTACTAGAAAAGATTTTCTTTGAAATTTTGCCATTAGATGGAAAGAAGTAAGTTTCCATGTTTTATAGGAAATCAGTTTTCTTCCTTTCTTTTTCTTTTTTTTTTCTTTTTCTTTCTCTTTCTCTTTCTCTTTTTCTTTTTCTTTTTCCTTTTTCTTTTTCTTTTTCTTTTTCTTTTTCTTTTTCTTTTTCTTTTTCTTTTTCTTTTTCTTTTTCTTTTTCTTTTTCTTTCTTTCTTTTTTTTTTTTTTTAAATTCTTATTTTCCTTTTTACTTCCCTTCTGCCCCTTTAAAATACCTTTAAGAATCGCATGCTCTTAGAAAAAGTTCTTTGTGAGGTCTTTTCTTTGATTTGCTGTGGAACCTGTCTACATTTCGTTGTCTACCTATCCATCAGGCGTTAATGACCTATTCAGTTTTCTCATTTGATTGTCTCTAATGCCATTCTTACTGTCTCTTGTGCAGTTGCCCTGAAAATCATATATGCTTACTCTCCTGCTAATCTTATGCTTTCATCCGGCACTCCCTTGTTTCTTGACAATAATTATCCGCCACAATTCCAGAACGTGTCTGCACTGTAATCCTCCCATCATATGTTAGCTATTACAGCTTAGTATGGCTATTTTGCGGTCCTCCACTCTTGTGTTTGCATCTGCTGTCCATCCTGAGTGTCCATCTTTTATGTCCATAGCACGCCTTGTTTTCAATGTAATACAATATTGTCTAATACTGAGGAGATTTAGATTCCTGTAGCCGCATTCCTTCATTTGTATCCAGTATGTTTTGTATTGCTAAATCCATCTTTCAGATGAGAAGAAACTAATGACTTGCAGTCACTGAGGCAGAAACCATGCTCACATTTTTTTTCTCCAATTTGGACATGTAGTCAGAGCAATCACAATTACAGTGACGGTGTGAAGGGACGGTAATTGCCTATGCAAATTAGGGGCACAATTGCAAATATTTTTGTGTGCCGGTTAAGATTTATGCTTAAAATTATATAGTCCTTTTTATACAATTAGACATGATGACAGTCTTCTAGCAAAATTCAGAAATATTAAATGATTAGCCACTTGCTTATTTCTCAATTGCAGATTCAGCTGAATATATTTTGTGTTCTTTATCTTCTGCTCCAAACTGCTGCTTGCTTGTTACTTTATAGTGATGATTTTATTTGCGTATACTATAATACATTTGTAATTCATCTGTGTGGTATATATACATATATCTCTCTTTGAATGATGTTTTGTGAAGTTTAAATTGCACGTATGAAGTGGAATAACATTCTTAAATAAAGAATATTAAATAAAGCACTTTCAAGAATATATTCAATCGCAGTAAAAATATATTCTTCCAGTTAAATGTTTTATGTTATTTGTTTCTTAATTATTATTGGTCCAGAACATTTGGGAGGATCAAAACTATCTTAAACTGTAAAATATTCTGCTTATTCTGTTTTACAGCAAAGCAAAAAATTGTCATACATTTTAAATGTCATTACTGCAAAGCTGTCTGAAAGTATGGAAAATTTAAGCCCAGTTTTTTTTTTTTTTTTTGTTTTGTTTTGTTTTTTATGTATAAGCTCCTGAAAAGTAAGGCTAGGGAAAAACCTGCTCATTCAGCACGATAGCAGGACTGCTGCTAACACCACTGTTCAGAAATAATCAGCAGGTAAATCTAGAGTATTGTGGCAACTCTTCTCCTAAGATGGCTGTCTGTGAAGAGCAGAGCAGAGAATCTGATATTCAAACATCTTGTTGAGTCACTAGACGTGGTTGAATTGCTTGTTATTAATTTGTATGAAGCAGGTAATGTCAGAGCTTGTTCTGTAATTTGACGTATGGTACATCCTTGAGTAGTGTTCTACAGAACTTAGCATTACGTGAAGAGTGTATGTATGAGTTCTGAAATCCATTCGTCTCCATTCTCACCTCAAAAATACTTTTGTTGTAAAAATCATCACCAGCTGTTAGCACGCATATACTTCCAGTGGCATCACCTGTGTACAGAGAACTCCTCTGCTCTGCCCTTGAAAGTTTCGTTCTGGAGCAGTGCAACCAAAGGCAAAACCCACGAGCTTGTCAGGAGCTGGGAAAGCAACTTAGTACTACAAAAAATCACGTGAGGGAAGAGGCACCTTTTTCACGACATTGAAAAGAAAAAAAAAAATGATGTGCAGCTTAATGTGACAAAAAATGTCGAGCTTTTTATATTTCAGTGAAGAAGTCTGTTTGTTTCAAGCAATTAGTGACGAGGATGCGTACCCTAAATCTTGTACTTCTGAGCTTCCAGCATTACCTTGTTTGCATGAGAAGCTGCTACATTGACAGAGCAAATTAAATCACTGGCTGCTTTTTTTTTTTTTTTTTTTTTTTTAATTTCAGAGGGCATCGTGTCTGTAATGAGCAGAGTCTCTGGGGACAGAGAAGTTTCCTCACAAAACTCCAGAATGAAACACGAGGCCTGCAGGGAAGTGGATATGGCTTCCTGGATTTCTGGATTTTTTATTTTATTTTTTCTGATTTGCAGTGGCTGGCAACAGTTGCCAAGCAACTGGTTTCTGTGTACTGTGGCCACCCCTCATCCGTGGTACGCTTCCTCAGGCTACCCACAGACCCTCCCTGCGACACGGTCTGCGGAGGGACCGCTGCCTACCTTCCGCGGTGAGGTGACCAGCTGAGTGGATGCCTTGAATTTAGCAAGGCCTCTGACAGTCTACCTAGTGTTCTTGCAGCCAAACTGATGAGCGGTGGACTGGATAAACAGACTGTAAGGTGGGAGGGAAATTAGCTCAACCGCTGAGCTCTGAGGGTGGTGATCACTGGTACGAAGCTCACCTGGCAGCTGGTTCTGAGTAGCACGACGCAGGGACTGATGGTGGTGTTAATCATGTTTGCCTTCAGCAACAGCTTGGATGACAGCATCCTTAGCAAGTTTGGAAATCATATGAATTTGGGAGGCTGGTTAGTATATCAGATGGCAGGGCTGCTCTTTGGGGGACTTTGTCAGGCTCCAGAAATTGGCTGTCATGAACCTCATGAAAATCACAAGGCTTCAGTGTGTCCTTATGGCAAAGGTGAGCTGCATCTTGGGCTGCATTAGGAGTAGGACGGCCAGCACATGGAGGGAAGTGGTGGTTCCCTCTCTCTGGCACTTGTGAGACCACCACTGGAGTTTTGGGCTCCCCAGAACAGGAGAGACATTGACAAAGTGGAGCGAGTCCAGTGGAGGAGCATTGAGACGGTTAGGAGGCTGGAACACACGATGTACAAGGAGAGGCTAGGAGATGTGTTTGTTTCATCCTAAAAAGAGAAAGTGAACGTGATGGGGGCAAATCTTATTGCTGCCTATGACTATCTGATGGGAGGATGTAGAGGAGTCAGAGGCAGACTCTTCTTGGAGGAATACAGTGTAAGAACAAGAGGCTGTGACCAGAAGCTGGAGCATGGAAACTCCATCCCAGTACTGGGAAAATACTTTTTTTTTTTTTTTTTTTTTTTTTTTTTTTTCTAAGAGAGTGGTGAAATGATGGAACAGGTTACCCAGGTAGGCTGTGGAATCTGCATCCCTGAAGATACTCAAGGAGATACTCAAGTGGCGATAGCTGTCAGCAGCCTGATCTAATTGGACCTACACTGAGTAGGGGTTGGAGTACATAATCTGCAATTGTTCCTTCCAACCTACGTGATTCTGTATGAGAGATTCACTACATGGTAGTTATCAAATGTGTATGAGCTAACACAGTAAGAGAGATCTATCTGCTCTTCTCTTTATTCATATTTTTAAAGTATCAGTACACATCAATTGAGTTTGGTTTTGCAGCTGAGAATATGAAGATGAAACAATTGAAGTGAAAAAGGAAATGAGTTATGAGTTTTCAGTTGTATAGTATGCTACTAGTCTTAGATGTGTATGAACAGTATATTTATTTCACCTTCTCTATGTCCTCTTGATATTTCATTTGATCTTTTCTGTCATAAAAACTTTCTAGGAATTGCATCCGCTTTCTTGTTCCAGATAACCACATCATGAATTTTGTTTGCACACATTGGCGATGATCCATATGAAACCTAGACTTTTTGTTCCTGTCGGTCTAACTGGGGGGCTTCTCTGTAAATTCATTATTATTATCATGGTTTTGTGAATTCTTACTGCTGAAAGAAGTTTATTAGTGTTTTTTGAAGGCTCACCCTCAATGGAGAGTGGAGTTGTTTTACTGAAACTAAGCTGTCTTAAGTCAACACAACTATGAAAAGCGTTTGTATAAGCTATGTATCAAGTGCTTTCGTTAACAGCTTAGCAGCTGCCTACTTACATTGAAGTCTCTTGGTGCCTTCCCACCCCATTACTAGCTAGAAAATTAAGATGCTTCAAGATTTCCCCCTCTGACAGTCCAGTATTTGAAAACTTAAAAAAAGAAAGGTTTGTACGTAGGTAGGAATCAATTAGGGAATCATCTTTGTTCCCCAAAGCTACTGGTCCAGTAGTAAGAGCAGCAGAAGCACCAAGACAAAACCAGTCTGCAATGTATGTTCAAGTTTAAAGTCTGATTTCAGAGAGGTTGTCTGTTGCATACTGATAATCAATCCGTTTCTAGTCTTTCTTGGTTTTCATTCTTGAAATTTTTTGTTTGTTTTTCTTTCCCCATAGTTATATATTTCTTGTATCAAGTAATTTTATTCCGAAATAAATGGTAGTTGTAGAGACATTATAGCCTCACTACGGGATTAAATACACAGACAGTTCTGGGTGAAGAAATATAAATCATAACAATGTACTCCATCAACTTCCATTTTTATGCCCATAAGATCAGGCATTAAGTACAGTTTTTACCTTGTAAAATGAAGAAAGAGAAACAATAAGAATTTATGGTGCCCAATAAACAAAACAAAAGAAAGGGAATAGAATTTAAGAAATAATGTGCTAACTCAAAACAATCAAGGATGAATATTAAATCTATATGCTGTATATCTAAAGTCTTTCAGTGTAATAAATAACATTGAAAAAACATTGTAAATCATAGGACCTGGCTTAGTTTCCATGCATTACTGTTTTATGTGAGATCAACCAAGCCTTTTAGGAAAATGTGAAGCCTTTTTTTAACAATGCAATTCTTTGAACTAGTTTGGGGGAGGTAGAGACTATGAAGCAACAAAGTGTTGAATTTTCCTATGTTATCAAATGTTGTAGCTACCTTTCTGTTTGTCTATAGATCTTGCTATAGCTGGATCTTTTGCTCTCTTTGAGCTTCTTAATAGGCATGGTTTACAATATTTGATCTCCTTCATCAACTCTAAGTTTTGATATGTCAAAATTAATATTTTAGGTTGCCAAACAGAATTTGGATTCAGTGCAAAAATTTTTATTGTCTCGTTGAAAATTGAGTCAGGTCTGAAAGGTTCATGTCCTGCAGTTTGTCTTTGGAATATTTTTCAAGGAAAAATTTTGAGACTTTAAAAATATTTTAAATAAACACCTTCCTAGCTCTTTTGCCAGTAATGTTTTCATAAGCATGAAAATTTATTCTCCTCTTATATGCAACAGTGCATGGACAAGAAATAAAGTAGTGCCAATTTATGTAATCAGAATCTTAAGCTCAACAAAGCCCAAAGACTGATGGATTTTCAACTGATGGCTTGAAGAGCTGGAATTTTTCTGGACTTACCTATGACTCAACAACAAAACTTCATGTTATAGAATGTTTTTCAAGAACCAAAGTGGAACAGCTTTCACAGGGGGAAGTTTTTTAATTAGGCACATGGGTGCTGAATATTCACTTTTTGTAACAGTCAGCCAAATACCAGCAGTATTTCCCTGAAAGGAAGGGGGACTTTTTTACTGTTTCAGAATAATTGTTATAGGAAGCTTAGGTGGAATGGTGCTGGAGATGTTTTGATGTTGGATGCCAAGTACATAATAAAAGTCTTCGGTGCCTGCCTGAATATATGTTAGTATGAAACTTGGCATGAACACCAGTGCCAGACCTTCAAACCTTTGTAAGCTCAAGGAACTACCTGCAGATTTGGCAGAGGTTTGCCAGATATTCTTCTGGCAGCTCACCTGTAACCCTGAAGGCAGTAGAAATGCTACTTGTTATTTTGAAATATAAATCCCAGTTCAGTATCTCAGTACTGATTCCTAATATTAAATGCTGTCTACATCTGTGGGGGCTTTGGATACAGAAACAACCACAGTCAAACAATGGGACAGGGATTTTTTCTATTTAGCATCTAAAACTACCTGAGAAGCTTTACTGAAATAACCACTTGTATAATACATTCAGCTCCAGCTGAAGTGTTTAAAAGCATCTGAAAGCCGTACTGTTACAGTATGCCTAAAAGGAAAAGCTTGGAGATCGGTCACCCAAAACACATTATCACTCTGAAGTGGTTAATAGCTTCTGTATATGGTTTCAAGCAGGAATATGTGATGAGCTTCATTATCTCATTACCACTAGCTTCCTTAGATATTTCTATCATGTATGTTTCTAATTAAAAACTGATAAAGACTGTAAAGTCTGGTGAAACATACATTCTTCACTGCATCTCATCTCAGTAGCTTCCTTACTAAGTTTAACAAAATCATTTACATAACTGTGAAAGGGAAAAATCTTTTTTTTTTTTTTTTCTAATTAAGAGGTAGCCAAATTGTTTCATATTGAAGGTGAAAATAGAAGTAAAAAGTAGGAAAAGAAATGTACAAAACCTGAAAACCTGATTATCATCTTGTTAGGAGAAAAATAAGTTAATTGTGTAAAGGTAGCAATTTCTGGGGTAGGCTAATTGTAAGCAAAGTAGTAATAGTTATATCTGTGTACTCTGTACTCTGTAAATGTTTTTAACTGTATTATCTGTTCTGGAGGTCATGATTGAATGCTTTTTTATTTTGCATTTTCTCTCAACCTGCTTAAGTGGGATTTAAGGTTAACAAAGAATACCTCACCCAAGCATGCAAAGAATCAATGAACCAGGGCCATCTGACATCTTAACAAGTGCCCTAGATGCCCAACACATCCTCCACAGTATATACACTTGCAGATTTGTTCCGTGTTGAATTGCAGTAAACAGACAGAGTGCTAGCAGCACAAATGTTGGGGGAAGCAGAAGCCTTCTCCAGTGACTGTTGGTGACAATGAGGGGTCTCCAGCATGTGCTAAGATTCTGCTGTGCACAGCTGAAAGATAAGGCTCATAGGTGTCTTTTTTATCCCATTTGTTTAGCTTGAATTCCTAAGGAAATAAAGCATAAGCAATTATTCTTTTGGTCTGTTTGTACATCTTTCCTTTCAGCCATCCCTGAATCCTAGAATTACTTTCAAACAATGTGGGCACGGTGGGTTAGAGATCTTAAAGACAATGAATTTTGAGAAGTTTTGTGAAAATATGTGTTTGGTTACCGAAGATTTCCTTCATTTATAAAAAGACAAAGAGAATTTATAAGTACGTGTAGATATATGTGGAACTGCAACCTATGCTGAAGCAGAAACTGGCTGGTCCGTCACCACATGTAGGCTACCAGCCAGCCATTGCACCTTTTGTCCAGACAAACAACTAGGATAAAAGCAGGAACTGTGGCAGGCTCTTTGAAGGAAGAAATATGAAAGCTTCTAGGATAAAAGGACTCCCAAATTCTGTTATTCATGACAAAAATGTTTGTATTGTATAATTCTTGTTGTATTTTGATGTAAAATATTTATGATCACAGTTGGAAATGTTGACAGAAACAGACTAGTAGACTTGTTCCTTATTTTGTGGTTAAGTTCAGCTACAATATTGTAGTGATACAGGTATTTTTGTTTTAAATAACTTTTAAAAAATATGCTATTCACACGAGGGTCCTGGCTAAGTCAAATAAGCACTTTTAATAAAATAGAAAGATGAAAGGTCTTTTTGTTGTTCACAAGTCACATGAGATCTTCCCTAAGACAGTCATATGCTTTTTGAAAAGTGCATTTTTGTTCTGGAAAACATTGATTTTTTTTTTTCTGATCACTTTGAACAATGAAGCTTATTTCAAACATGACTACAATTCTCTCTATATTTGATATACAGATCATTTGAACACAAACTTCTTAAGCCAGGATACATGGATTATTTTTGTCACTACAAACTATGTTTTTTGTTATGTCTAGAACTTTAGTAGATGCACAATGCAGATTCTAGGGTCAGGTTGCAGAATGCGTTCATACAGAATGAAGTTAAACTATGGAAAAATTAGTACAATCTCTTTGTAATTTTTCTTACCATTAAAAAAAAAAAAAAAAGGAAGAAGAAGAACAAATCCAAGATGTTCCGTTATTGCCATTAAAGTGATTAAGTAATTTACAGTGCAGAGATCCATTTCCAGACTTCAGCCTCCAAACAAAACCATTGTTTTTCCACACTGGGAAAGTATGTACGGCTCCTGGCTTCATTCCATTTTGATGAAATGTGTCATTGATAAAAGAGAGTTCAAGCTTCCCTAAACCAATTAAAATGTTTTTGCCTCGGGTGGTAAATAAAAGCACATGATAGAACTAAAGCAGACTGGGAGAGTAGTAATCAGTACAGTAGTTCAGTATTGAACAATATTGAACACTGTAACAATAACACATAATAAATCATTTTGAAAGGTACATTGGATATATTTTTTCAAGGACAAATAAAGGATACTCACAAGGATCAAAAGGAGACCTTAGTTATTTTTATGCTCTATTTTAGAAATTACTGACAGTTCCTTTTTAGAGTAACTTCAGCTCGCTTGACTGCAAAATATTTATGACTATAGTCTTGAGTATGGATCAGATGTAAATATGTTTTATTGAAAGCTTTTTTCTTGGAAACATTATGCAACTTTAATGTTTCATTTATTTAAGACAAACTTCTTCATTTTTTATATCAAATAATTTGATCTTATAAATGTGAGATGTAGTCAATTCATTAATGCTTTTATCATACAAGTCAATGATAGAATTTGGTTTGTATTGCTGTATCTTGTTTTCTTTTATACAAGTAATGCACTAAAAGAAAAATCATATGTTTTAGGAGAAAATTTTACTTACTCTGTGACAATATTCTTGGCAATTCCAGCAGACTTAGTTATTTCACCTAGAAGAATCATGAGGAATGGGTTATAACCCAAATAGACTTTTCTTTCTTTTTTTTTTTTTTCTTTTTTTTTCAGTAGAATCCTATGTGAAGGGTCAGTTCAATGCAGTTCGTCCACCCAAATCCATGAAAGATAATGGTTAACAAAGAGAATTTCCTTGAATTGTCGATTTTCTTATTCGAATGCAAGCGTGCTGAAAAACTCAAGAGACCATGAGCACAAGTCTTTATAAATCCCAGCTTTAGATCGGTCTCTGCAGTAGGACTGAGCTCTGCTGGTTTAGGCTAACAAATCTTTTATTTTTTTCATTTGCTTCTCTAATGACTAAAACCATGGTTTGCTTTCCTATAACCATTCCTGGAAGTTCTGTTCTTGTGCCAATTCCAAGCAAACTGTGTTTTTTAGGATAATAGATTTTTACTATGGTAAACCAAAACTGACATTTTCTGCTAGATGTTGTGTGTCAGTAAATCGTTTTTAGAACTACAATATTCCAAAATGTGCAGGAAACATTGTAAGCATATTCCTGTAAAAATGCAGCTTTCTGGGCATATCTGAATTAATAAATGACTGAAATATTGTTAGGTTCAACTTCCAGCTTTTTACTAGCCACTATTTTTCCTCATTGCAAAAGAAATTTGTGAGCTGAGTTACAGGTGCCAAAGAGCAAATCAAGGTTCCCATGAACAAAACTAAGAGGTAAAATTCTTGTTATTATATTTTTAAAAAATGACTATTAATGACTATTACCTATTCAATGCCAACATCTATCTATGTAGCAACAAGCAACATTATGCTTAATAAAAATGTTCATGCTTTCTGCACCCTCTGAACATAAGAGGAACAAAAAAAAAAAAAAGTAAGTTTTAGGTCAAGGATAGCACTGATTAATCTTTCAAATTTCTTGAAATTTAAGGAAATTATACTGTATAATTATCAACTTCTGTTTACCGGTCTCTGCCTCCAGAAGGATTTTTCTACTTTAGTGCCCTTTCAAGTCTTTAATTCCAACAGACAGCATAAAGATGTATTTAAAATAGTATTATTTGTTTGAAAGCAGAGTTGATTTGAAAAAAAATGATGCCACATTACGGTCAATTCAGGGTCCTTTCATCACAGCAATGTGTGGTCGTGACCCAACAAGGCCATCACTGGAAGCATTAGCTAGTGGCAACAGCTTAGACCAGTTGCAGTGGATGGAAAAGCTATAAATATAACCAAGTAAAGGGTGAAGTTAAAAGCACTATTCTGGATAGAGCAAGGAGAGGTCTGAGCTGCAGTTGGCAGCCATTTCTCTATCCCATTACTATCCCCATGTAAATCTATGAGCAATGAGCATCCTGAAAATTGTCTTTGTGGATTGTTTTGTAGTGGAGTTTGTATTCTTGGCCAGTCTCAAATAATTAATTTCTTGTATACTGAAGCAGCCAACAGATTAGAAAGTCCTGGTATTTATGAAAAGGTACATTACATAGGTCATTACATTGTCAGTATTCAGTGTTTCATCCTGAGAGACTGCATATATATGAATAAGTAATATAATGTTATCTAGAATTATACCAAAATACTTTATTACATTCTTGTATTAATAGAGAAAAGATTCCCTGCAAAGTGACAACTGGTAGCTTGAGCAGATTGTCTCACTTAACATTAGAGCTGTAATCAGCTGAAATTTTGTGTTTTGAGGTTTTGACCACTGCAGTATTACTTTTTTTTTTTTTTTTTTTCTTTCCCTGAAACCTACAGTGGTTGACTTTGACATAGACAGAGTCCTCTTGCTTTGCAACAGAAAATTAAATAATATCATGCCTAAAATTGTTAGTTAGACCTTAATAAGATTTCCTGAATTGCGTGATGTTATTTCATCAACTGGACTCAATATGATAATTTAAAGCTAATTTATTTTACTTTAATTTATTCGTACTACTTTTAATTTATTCTTTAGCCGAGTTACCAGAACATAGCCTTTCGAAAACGTGTGGTTTGGATATTTCTTCTCCAGACTTCCAAGTCTGTTAGAACATCTTGTTTGTGATGATGGTCTTGTTATCCTCTTCCCTAGACAATAAAAAGTGGAAAAGAATTGAAAAGCTCACCTGAAGTATATTTTATTGACAGAATTTAGTAGCACTGGTCATTACTGACTGCCTACCAGGTAGAAAACAACCTTCGCCTCATCACAAGTGCCATTAGTCGCTCCTTAAAATACTCTTTCGTGACATCTCAGAATATCCTCCAGAGCTCTCTGAAACTGTGTTTCAAAGTAAATATTGTCCATGTGTGTCCATCCATAAGTATGTCACTGTCAAGCTATAAACAATGTTATACAGTGTTTCTATTTGAGGAGAAGCTAGAATAGGATATATAAAAAAAAAAAAAAAAAAAAAAAAAAATATTTTTTGTTGAAAAAAAATCTGCTTAGGCCAAATTAGTTTACTATTCCATAAATTCCTTCAGTGTCAAAAAATTCTTTACTGTGAAAAATTTATCATAAAATATAAGGCTCTCCAGGATGAAATCTGACTGGGAATCTGAAGGTAAATTCTGGAGGACCACAGATTAGCTAAAAATTAGTTAACATGGAGTTACTGTGTCAGCGGTACCCAGAGATCCAGTGGGAAATCTCCTAGATTTGGGTTAAGCTCTCAATGGGCAGCAGTTTTCATCAGAAAGCAACACGGATGTTACAGAAGGGAATGAAAGTAGGTTTGATTAGCTTTTGCTTCTGCTTAGGAAAGCTAAAATAGAATTTTCTGTCCTTTCCGAAAGGCTTGCTACATGTGATGCGAAATGTGGCAAATGACAGCAAATGTGGTAGATCCACATTTGCTACCACACTTGTGGTAGATCCAGTAACAGTGAGAGGAGAAAATTTTTGCATGAAGAAAAAAAGACTCAAATTTATTAAATGATATCGGTATTTTAGCATAAGTCATGGTGCTTTGTATATATCCTTTTAATTTTACAACTGTTTTCTCTATTGACACCGTAAAAATTTGTAAGTAACATGCCAACTATACATATGCATTAAAGAGTGTTTTCCTTCCGTGTTTGTAGTGTAGCTGTCCTTATTTAATGGTGATAGTCTTAATTGTGCTGTTCTCTATTTTTCTTTGTTCCTAGTTCTGATCACCATCTTGGAAGACTAAAGAAATATTGCTGCTCTTACCGTAACATATACTCTTCAGAAAACACTGCAAACGTGCAAATGTTGCAAATGTTTCTAAGCACTCCAAGCAATCACTGAGCTCCAATGCAGCTACTTTTACCATCACACATGCTAACCCATTTTGCATGAAAAGATAGGAAACAGAATGTCAAGGCCAGAGTGGTAAGAAAACTGGACCCTGGTGAATCCACCCTGAGCAGATACAAAGCATCTCACCATAGGCACTATCTCCAGACATCACTGATGTTCAGATGATCGCCATCCCACCATCCCGCACTGCTAAGCCTTGGATTCTTCCTCTTGTTTTACACTCTCCAACTATTTCATTATTTTGTTATTCATTTGATTCTCATGTTTCACAGAGCAGGCCTTGGTATCCCCAGGATCTGGGATGGCAGCGTGGTATCTCACTGCCATTTTTCTGGTGCTTTTTTTTTTTTTCTTCTCTTTCTGTAAACATCAAATCCCAGGCACAGTTTTAGTGCAGCTCAGTGACTGTGGGTACAACTTCTGAAGAAACATAATTCTAACCCAAAATAGCTAAACCCTTCCTATGCTTAACAAAGAATGGGAAACCACAGTGCTGGCTCCACACTACAGGAAGTTTCACAGTCTCGTGGAATCCCTGATAGGCTGTGTTTAAACAGAGCAATCCAGATCTCATTTTGCTTGCTCTTCACTGCTCTATGTGCTGTAGTGCTGACACCTCCATTGATCCTGCTGCCCTCTATCCCAAAGCCACATTTGTTTTTGCACTGGCCAGGCCTACTTATCTCCATCTGACTGGGTTGCTTACTTGTCACATGGGTGAAGACATATGAACTGTCGTGGAAAGAATACTCCTATAACTCTTTTTTGACTTGAGCAACTGCTTAATGAGATATTTCTTTCAGGAGAAGAAGTTGAGGGAGCCAGGTATCTCGATATCATCCTTTTTATTTACAAAGAGTGCACAAAATAACAGGAATTGTAAGCCTCTTTTAGACAGCGCTTGGTGTAACTCTTGCTGGGCATTTTTCAGGGCTATACTCCTGGTGTCGTTGAGAACACATCATTGATTTACTGATTCTTCCTCTTCATGTCGTAGGTCTTTTTGCCTCAAACTGCAAAAATCCCTTCACATGCACAGTTGATGTGCCTTTGTCTGCCACGTGTGCGTGTTCCTATGTTGATACAACTATTGCTTTGTGTCGTGTTGTTCCATGAGGGAATGTAATGATGGCATCTTACAGCTCTCTTCTTCGGTCTACTGAGAAAACATTAAAGTCATCAAAGTGGAGCCCTTCCTAGAACAGATTTTAATCTAAGTACATAGTGGAATTTACGGTAAGGTGCATGGTTTTTGTGATGGGTTTAAATATTTTAAATTAACCTAATTTTAACAGAATTATCCAATACAAAATTGAGAAGATGCCACTGTTGGAGAAAATAGGAGTTAAGAGATAAATCATGTTAGAGAGGTAAAATAACATAGCTTTTGTTTTTAAATGAAAGGCAAGGAGAATAAACAAAGGGAAGAGTCCTGTGCCCTTAGGAGAAACTAGATGATATTATTACAGGACAACTGTTTGGAGAGGCTGAGATACTTGGGGTTAAGTGACCTGAAAAATCTTGCACATGCAAGTTTGTATGTGGATTATCATGCTCTTTTATCTTATCTTAACCCAACTGAGAGGGGAATAGGTTAAAAATCAAGTTCACACAATTTGTCAGCTACTAAACAAACCACTGTATTTTCTGGATTTCAGGCTTTGTAATGCAATTTTTTTTTGCTCATTTTCAGCATTTCAAAGCCATGTGCCTTAGCCATCATGTCTGATCATTTGTGCTGTTGCTGTTCAGTTACTAATTATGTTCTCCAGCAATTCACCAGCAAAGTGTTTTTAAATGTCTGAACTTGCCGTACTGCTAAGTGCAAGGGAACATACACTTTGAAGCTTTTTTAATGCCATGCAAAAATGTCACCTGGAAAAATGTAACTACTCAAATATTATTTCATGGTGGGGTCTTTTCCCCTCAGGTTAGACTCTCTTGAAAGAAATAACCTGAATTAACACCACACTGAAGGCTAATGCCTATTTGATTAGAACCTGTTGCCATTGAATTTTATTACAGAGCTTTTCCTACTTCTTTTTTTTTTTTTTCAATACAGAAATGTTGCTTTTCAGGTGGATGGAAAAAAAAAAAGAAGAAGAAAAATACAGAGTATTATTAGGATATTTTCTTCATCTACTTTTAATATCATTGTCAGCAATACCAGCAAACAATAGTAGTATATCTCTGGCTTTAACCAATAATTTTTGATCTAAATCCAACTGTCATTGACATTAAGCACAACTCTTTTATTCCTCTAGGAAAAATAGTGAGCTTAGCACTGGACTCAATTATTACATACAAGCTCAGTTTATGGATATACATGCAACAGCTGGAACAAAAACAGCAACACCAAAAAGACCTAGAAGAAATGTGAAAACATGGCTATGACATTCTCCAAAATTAACAGAAGCCGACTTTTTAATCATGTACCAGGAATGCCAGGAGTATTAAATATCATGAGATTTTATAAACAAAGAAAATGGATGAGATCATCATATATGTTTGGTAACAATGGTAACAGAGAGCTATGCTGTTTCCCTACATAGAACAGTGGAGCAATACTGAAATATGTGTCATTAATATACAGGTAAAGGGGCTTCACCACTAATCAGAATAAACTGCAGCATTCAACACAGACCTGCTACAGGCCTCTAAATTGCTTTCGCCTTGCTGTACAGATATAGCTGAATATAGCTTAATACATTTTTTGCATGATGTAATTTTATCTAGCTCATACAATGTCAGGGTAATAATAATGATATTCTAATATTAATGCAAGCACAAGATATACATATTGATGAATAATGGTCATATGTTTTTGGATCTCCTTGCCAAGTCGTATTAAAATGACAAATAATTGCCATTGCTTCAGAGAAATGGTACAGGCTCTGTAGTCAAAAAGCACATTAGGGACCCACAGTGTCCATTTGTTATCCTTTGTCAGGAAAACATGGTTCTTAATGAAAGTGAATGAAAGGACACTGATTGAGGACAGTGACACTAAACCTCTTTCTCAACAGGAGCCATGACATGAGTATTAATAAGCAGATTGAAAGGTTAAGACTGAGCTTTGAAACTCTGGAAGCCCAGTAGAATCTGAAATAACTGCCCCCTCATAATACGGGGAAAATCACAGTGTAAAATGCATTGTATAAGCCTTCTGGCCACAGGAGGATAGAGCGGATGGAAATTGGTTCCCAGACAATTCAGGCAAATGCCATTTAAAATCTTAACTCAAATATATTTTTGTTAAAGTCTTGCTTTTAATTCTTTGTCTTGATAAATGATCCCTTTCCTTCTCATTATCCCTTCCCTCTTAGCTCCCAGTACTCTAAAAATGCTAACAATATCAGCTTGGGCATTTCCTGAGCATTAGTGAGAGCAGTCAGGAAAGCAAGTACACAAAGATGCAGCCAAAGTGTAAATAATAACCTGGTGCAATACATTTAGTAAGAATTCAAAATGTGCGTTACTTGGGAGAACAAAGAAATATCTTAGTATAGGAAAAAGATTTTTGAATGCATAATACATTACAGTGATCACTTTTTAATTACTGAGAACCTAGAAGAGCCAGTTGGGATCACAGAAGAGTCTGAAACAGGCAGTCCCTGATCCTGCTGAGGTTTATACATATGTGTGGTCCCACTGGAGTCAGTGGTGCACATAAGGAGGCGATGTAAATGTGTCTATGCAGGACAGAGGCTGAAGCTACCGTGCCTCTATTGATAAGGTTTTGCCTCTCTGAAAATGCACAAACTCTGTATGATCACAGTCTCTGACCACCTTTGCAGATTTATGTTCTTTTTATTGTCCTACTCTTCTATGCACAGAAAATATCGTTTGGGAATTCAGTGGTTTTAGTGTTATAGAAAAAATGCCTGTAATACTAAAATATCATTTTCCCCATGCCAGTAGCAATGTTGGGCAAAACACATGAAGTTTATTGGTTTCTGAATGCAGAGATTGGTTCTCTTCCTCACAGAGATAAAGTGAGCTACAGTGTTCACAATTAGAGTGCATTATATTCAGCCAAGGTTGGAAGACAACTGAGTACTCCCCAGTAACTGAGCGACTCCCCTCCTAAAGATCTGACAAAGTGTCAAAACATTGCACATACTGAAAAAAATATATTTAAATAAAAATGTCATGTATTTACAAGGTTTTAATAATTCCAAACGAGTTTGAAGTATTGGGTTTATCTTTAGAAAAAGCTTAATAATGGTGTTGGCCAAGTCTACATCAGCAAATTTAGAGAGCCTGGGATTATTCTTTGATGCAGAAGCCAATAGCATGGTATAGCAGTTGTCTATATTATTAAATGCTTTTAGTTTTCAAACAGGTTGCCTCTATGCGTGCTGCCTATTAGGAATATTTGCCAGCTTGTGGTATCTCCTAAACAGTGCTTAGGAGTTGTTTGAGAGAGCTAGTTTAAACACAGCAAAATTATAGCACAGACTTTTCTAATAATGGCATGACAGTCATTGTTCACCGGTGTTTAGTTAAACCGTGTATCTGTAGATAACATGCTGGTAACAGACTGATTTCTTCAGTAAACAGTCATTGAATCAACACAAGTTGATGCCATTTTAAAATCAGGGTAGGGAAATAGTGGATATTGTTAAGGAAGAAATGGCCACAGAAAATAATCCAAGAGCATTTCTCTTGGACCTCATCCCTAGTACCTTCCCAGAGGAAATCCACACTAGGTGTAGCTCACTCCAGGGACTACCTCTTATATGGACAGAGAGCCTAAACATGTTTAATTCTCTTTGCCCTGTATAGACATCCGACCCTGTTTCAGCAAACCTAGTATCTCTCAGATATCACACACGCACATACTTGGTCCTTGGTCTGGTAGTACACAGCCACTAAAATAACATGTTTTGCTATGAAATCTCTGATATTACTTTGGTATCCTACAACTTAGTTTCCCTTTTATTCTGGGCACCTTAATTGGAAAGTTGCAAGAGAATCAGTTTTACTTCCTAGGGCCTCAAGAGACCAAGTGCTATGCAATTTAGACATGGTTGGTGCTTGCTAAAATAAGGACTGCATGTCCCAAGCAACATGGGCATGAGTAATTCTGCACCATTTTTCATCATGTCTGGCATTGTTACCTGTAGTAGATACTTCAAGCAGTGTGGACACAGCCTTAGACAGTCGAAGGATAGCTCTGAAATCAGTTGGATACAGGACTGTGAAAGGTAAGCAGTTTTGGGATATACCAGGAGAAACATTTCCAAGAGAAAGCAAGAAATGTGAATGCCATTTCATAGGGCCCTAGTGAGATCTCATCTGGAGTACATATACAATTCTGCTCACTTAGATACAATAAAGTTGAAATAAGGTAGCAACAAGTACAAAGAAATGTTCCCTAGATGACCAAGAAACTGGAGATCACAACGAGTTTTTTTTTGGCCTTGCCAAAAGTAGGCTGGAAGAGGATATGGTTGCTGTCTTTGAATATGTCAGGAAGATGAACAAGATGGATTGAGAAGAATTGTCTAAACTCAAGGGCATAATTGAGTCAAAACAAATTAGTATAGATGGGTAAACATACAAATAAATAAATTTAGGTTAAAATCTAAAGAAAAATAAAAGCCTTTAGAAAGTGACTGTGGAAATCTCGTGTGGGGGGCTGTTGAGGCAAGACATCTAGTTTTTCAGATGGATATTGATGAATGTGTGAAAGGAATTATATGACTTGACTGTTTAAGATACCACAGGGCTGATGGTCCGGAGATCTTTTCATGACTAATTCAGCCGTTCCAAATATTGTAGAAATCTTGCTTATATAAAGTATTCTGGCCCTTGATTTATCAGTTGTTTGAATGGAGTAACTGGTGCCTGTTTTTTTTGTTTGTTTGTTTGTTTGTTTTAATATATTTTGTTGTTGTTGTTGTTGTTTTCCCAAAGTTTACCTGTTAGTTTTTAAGGTTTTGCTTTTGTTTTGCTTCATTTCTGATCTTCAGTGAGGCTTGTTCTGGCAATGACAGGAGGGACAAATTGTTCATAGATCTTGTGTGCCATTCCTGATACAGTATATCTTCAGTACTGTAGTTCTCATGTGCAGAGTTAGAAGTAGTTGAATGAAGAGACAGAACGCCAATATCTTGGTAAATAATTGACTTATTTTTCTTGCTTACAGTCTGATCTTTCTGGAACTCCATCCCAGAATCTCAGGCCCTAATGAGACTGGCCTTGATGATCCAGTAATGGGCTTGCATTGTGACTAGATATATTTTTCATGGAGGGAGTCAGTTTTGAGAAAATTTAAGAAATCTGTGCAGAGGATCTGAGGCTGTTTATATTGCACTGCAATTCACTGCAAAACATCTTTTACATTATTTTATACTGTAATAGTCTATATTTTTACAATTTTCCTTTAAAAAAGAGTAGTTATCTTTACATTGTGAGGTATACTTATTCAATAGTGAATCCAATTCAAGAAATATTCAGAGCTTTCAAATAGACGTTAGCATTTGCTAAAGACATTCATAATACTGTTTTACATCATTTTTGTATTTATAGGAATGTAAACTTATAATATTTATTGTTACAGCAAACACCATCAGAAATTACAGTTATTGAGAGGAATTAGACAGAAAGGTATCCACAATTCCATTCTTACACCTGAAATAAAAAGAATGCTCTTTTCCCTAGTTAGGTAGTCAGGCTTTTACCCAGTGTTTAACAACACCAACAGCTCCCTTTTTCCTTTTGGCCTTTGGTGTAGTCAGTGCCTGGTATCACTGTTAACCTAAATAGCAGACTTACTTGTGATGGTTGTGTTCAGCCATTTATTATTCGCAGCTTATTAGAGTGGGAGTTAAAGACAGATTGCTGTAGTTTTCAATTTTTCGTGGAGGTTAGACAAAACTATTTTCTAATGTAACCAACAGAGAGTCCCACTATGGGAGATGCCATCACCTTGCAAACTGCAGGTCCCATAACTAGACAGCCCTTCTACTTTGTCACAGCGTGGGAAATTCAGCTGAAGAGATAACAGCATATGCATACCCATAGGCTGTTTATCATCTTGGATACCATCTCCAGTGATGACTATAAAGGTTTATTGGCCAAGAAAAGCACAAATAGGTGAAATTATGGGCAGGGCCTGTCCTCCAATGAGCACTGCTCTTTTCCACTGAACCTTGTGTATGGGTAGTGCATCCATACTCAAGGTCATACTTTGGCCCCAGGGCACCATCTTTATGAATAAATTAATAATGTGTGTCTTCAGCAGAACTGTGCTACTGCTGCAGCAGAGAGCTAATGAATGTTCACGTATGATTAGACTTGGGAAGTTGCAGTTTGTGTATAAACAAATAGTGCTTCTAATAACAAATTTCTCAGTGTTATTTTAATCGCTTGATTTTTGCTCTAACTAGAAAATCTAGTTTAAAATTGTCCTGGTTTCAGCTGGGATAGAATTAATTTTATTCCTGGTAGCTGGTAAGGTGCTGTGTTTTAGACTTAGGATGAGAATACTGGTGCTGATGTTTAATTGTTGCAGACAAGGCCTCAGCCTCTCACACTGGCCTGCCAGCGAGGAGGCCGGGGGTGCACAAGATGCTGGGAGGGACATAACCAGGACAGCTGTCCCAGGCTGGCCAAAGGGATGTCCCACACCACGTGGAACCATGCTCAGTGACAGAACCAGGCGGATTTGGTTGTGGTGGGGTGTGCCACTGCTCAGCAAGTGACTAGGAATCAGCCAGCACAGCATTGTGCATCAGTTGCTTTGTATGCTCTTTTATCAATATTATTATGACTACTTTCCCTTCCTTTCTGCCCTATTAAACTGTCTTTACCTGAACCCACAAGTTTTACCTTTTAACCATGAGTTAAAACCATGAGTTTTACCTTTTTTTTTCTGATTCTCTCCCCCAACTCACTGCAGGAGGAGTGAGCGTGGTGCTTAGCTGCCTGCCGGGTTAAACCACAACAGTCCTTCTGGCACCAACAGGGGGTCAAAGGGTTGAGATAATGACAGATCTGGGCAGAGCATGTTACAACAACTTGCTAAAAGGATGATATTAATTTAACAGTTGCTTGTCACAAGGTTGATTTATTTGTTCTCGGGGCTGTTGTGCTTGTTCTCAGAGTTGTGTTATGTAGCACCTTACTCATTGTCTGCGCTCCCTGTTGTGCTGTTGCTCATCTCTGGGGGCTGGTTTTAGGTTATCATTTTGCTGTACCATGTAATGCTGGTTTATAATATGGTAAAATTAGCAGTTGTGAGACTTAGCTGGTATTTTCACTCAGCACTGCCATCATCTCCATACAGAATTGAATGCAAATATTCCTCACTTCCTAGAAAAAAAAAAAAAAAAAAAAAAAAAAGAAAAATCTATATAAAATGTTAATACAAGTCTGTAACTAGGATAAAACTAGTGATTTTGGGAGGGGGATTTTGAGTGGATGGAGAAGTCAGCAACTATCTCAACTTGCCCATGGAAACAGAATCCTCTGAGCTTGTCTATAGAACTGCTCCCATACAGGCAGGCTTTGCTCCAAATCAGAGGGTGCTCTGCATGGGAAGATAATGAAGGTGCTGGCCAGGCTTCATGGAACTGAATAATTAAAGTTTGTAATTTATGTTGACGTCAGATGCTGGAGGATATGGTCCTGCTGCAGGAAAAGGAACTGACTCTCACATATCTGAAGTGTTTTTCAGGAGTTATTAAGAATGAATATTGGAAGTATAATTAGGTTTTCTTGAAGATGTGATAAGTGGCAGATCATGCAATAATTTCTGTTATCCCACATCCTTTGAGCTGTTCTACCACTGCTTGTATTTCTGTATTTGTAGTTGATACATTTTTTAGAATAAAAGCATTTAGAAAATAGATTATAGTTACCCTCCAAATGCAGCATGCCTTTTTTCTTTCTTTCTCTCCATTTTATTCCCTTTGCATATTTCCCTTCCCCCTTTAATTTAATGGGAGCTATACAAAGAAGCCAGGGAGACAAATGTACTGAAACCCTGTTAGCATTTAATCTCTTTTTAGATAAATGCAAATATTGTTGTCGATGGTATCAGAGCCTTGTCCAGCAGTCATTTGAGGAACTTGCTCATCCATTTTTCACAGAGTGTCCATTACTATCAGTTGCTGAAGATTGTGATCCAGAATACTCGTTCTTGACGAAAACAATAGAATTAAGCCACAGGGCTTCAGAAAATTGCTTTCATATTCAAGCAGTGCTACACATATACAGACACCTTGTTGATGATTTTCCTGCCCCGAAGAAAATATATTGCTGCTGCCACAAACCTGTCTTTTGGCACTTTGTCACTTACAAGTGATGATAAAATTGCAACAAAGAGACTTCTTTTTAATCTCATAGGTCATCGTTTGTACTCTGGACAGTCCTCCCTTTGTCCTCTCATTTAGTTTAGATAAGGTGGAAAAATCCTTTTAGTTGCCTCTAAACTTCTCTTAACAATACAAAATACAAAAAGTCAGCCTCAATGTACACTCAAATTTTTATCTTCTCATTTTTCTTCATGTTTTTCACTTAGATTGAAAGCTCTGTATGCATTTTAACTATATATTTTGTAGGCAGCTGAATTACAGGCAGTCTTTATAGACTCAGATCATACTGTAAACCTTGAGAGATATTTAATTACTTTAATTTTGTGCAAACCCCAGAATCATGTGATAATTGTATTACTGAAATTCTGTCCATTATGATATCCATTTGCTATGGCTAAACATTCACATAAGTCTCCAAATTCAGTTATCCAGGCGAACAATTCAGAATTGCAGAAAACTTGCGGCAGATAGAAAGACAGAGAAATTGTGAATAAATCCATATTTTTGTTGAATATTTTGAGGATAGACTTTCACATCATTTGTACAAACAGCAATTTATCTGGCTACTGTTTGGTGTTTTTCTAAACTGGCTGAGGGATTTTTCTCATCCTTGTCGGCTTCTTCCTCCCCTTTATATCTCAATGAAATCACAAAACTGTGGCAAAAAAGTCTGCTTCCCGTGGAATTTTTATGCAGCAAATGCAATATTTTGTCTCCTGGCTGCATTCTCTTCCAGCTTGAGTCTCTTGCAAGCTGGAGGGACAGAAGGAACAAAGAAGAAAAAGAGGCTTAAAATCTCATGAAAAAAGGCAGCAGCATCAGAAGGTACTCTTGCAGTATGCTTTCCTCTGTTTAGGTTGTACACCAACTTGCCTGCTCCTGTCTTGTACATCTGACGACGAGTGTCCAGGAACAAGAGAGGGTAGGAGTAAGGTGGAACCAAAACTGATGTCCTGCTCCTCATGTAGGGGTTGAACATTCTGCTTTAGAAAGTTAAGGGGCAGTATTAATATTTGCAATAGATTCTCCACCTTTTCTCACTGTTTTGTCCCCTTGACTATGTCAAGCAGAGGCCGTGGAGGCATCACCCATTCACACAAGGGCTGTGAATAGCATGTCCAAATGAAGAGAGGGGCCTGCAAGAAACATCATCCGCTGTTTCTTGTCTCTGTGGGTAAGCTGCTGCCAGCTGACATAAAAAGGCAGTACCCTCATTAAAATCCCACATTCACTGAGCTGCTGCTGTGTGGCTGTGCGTGGGTCTACTCAGAAATTCAAAGCCTGCTGATATGAGTGCAAACCTCAAGAACCCTAGGCCATTCATGGTCCCTCCTGTGAGAAAGCCAAACATTAAGAAATACAGAAATGGACTCTTAGGTGCCTAAATAACCATTAAAGGCCAAACTTTCTGTAAGTGCCCAAGGGAAACATGCCTTATCACTCCACATGAAGGGATCTTTGTGTTCAAATCAATAACTATTGAAGATAACAGACAGATTACTCATTTACCTGGATTTGGCTCCTATGAATAGAAATGTCCTGGGCCTCCTGGCAGTCACACAGCTGTAAAACAGTGTCACCTTCTCTAATCTCCTAAAACCACTGCAGATTATTATGAACTGGCAAAAGCAGAATAAGCCAAGATAAGCGTTCTTGCTTCTTCATGGGGCTTTTTGCAATGTTGGCTGAACTCGGAGATAATGAACCAAAATTGTGTAGTTCAATTTTGCTGCTTGGAAACCTTCACAATAAATAAAGAAATAAAGATACATGCTAAATAGCTAAGTTTAGAACATTATTTTTCTGCTAGCTAAACTGCCCTTTTAGAAGTACTAATTGTTCTTTTTCATTCATTTATTTGCCTTATTCATTTTAGTTTTCTGTTAGGGGTTCATAGAACCAATACATCCATACATGCTTTCTTCAGGATTTACACTATAGTAATCTTCAAATCTAGTAGCTTCGGAAACAAATTATTTAGAAATAAACAAATTTCTGTGGTGTCCTGAATAACTGAAATGATTAAGAATAATAATGCAGAAGTGTCCAATCTAAGTTTGACAGCTCCTAAAAAAACAAGCCTATGGTGGAGAGCAATATTTTGTAGCAATTATTAAGCCTGAGAGATTTGCATTTAAACAATTCCTCAGAAAAAAAATGTCCATATTGTCGCTCAAAGTAATATCTCAGTATAACATAGTATCACAAATACTTATAGAACTGATGGCACATTACTTTTAAGGCAAGTTTTCTCTCAAACTCATTTATTGCATGAGCCACCTCTTCCTGACCTTATGCTGATCGCATAAGTTTTTGCCAGGGAAGCATAAAAATGTATCTGCTTCCATGTCAAAAATAAATAAATATAGGAAAGAGCAAGAGGACTTCTTCAACTACAGACTATAAAAATGAAGCAGAAAAGTATGGATAAAAAATCCAAAATGATGAAGAGCACGAACAGTTTTAAGACAGTGACTGATGGCATTTTCTCAACATTTTAGAAGGCTTTTGAAATGTAAGTGCATTCCACAGCAACCATCAGTAGTTTCTGGACTCATAATTTAAGTCTGTATTTATATCAGGGGCTCAGTTCTGAACTCTGGTACAAGCTATTTTATCCTTTTGTACGTAATAAAATTATTTGCACACTCGGTGTGCTTATACAGCTCATGTGCCCATGGCAAGCTCAGCAGCACAGCTTCATGTCCATGCTCTGATGTGCAGCTCTGGTTACCCCATCTCACACAGACCAGTTATGCCAGAAAGGGACAACTCACAGCAGCTATCTGAATCCAAACCGTATCTTGCACTCAGACACTGAGTTACCCAGTTTGTTAACTCTAGGATGAGACCTGTTAGGACCAAATGCTGCAGGAGCTGCTGTGGTGAAGCAGCATCGGTGGCTGAAGCTGGGGCTTCACCTTGTCCTGTGCTATGAACAAGACGCATCTAGCTCCAGCAGTATAGCTGGAGTAAATGGGAGGGTACCAAGAGAGTGTCAGAGGGTATAATAGAGATGGGAGTGTTAATGTAATTGTGTTGTGCTTAAAATTCCCTCTGGGTTTATAAAACATTTTTTTTTTAAAAGAAATAAATCTGTAGGTAATTAAGTACTTAGCAATAGTTTTGCAGCTCTGGCGTTTTGTCCGCATGCAGTTGTTAATGGTTTTATTTTGTTTTATTTATTTCTGCAGTAATTCTCAGTTATTTAATCATCTTTCTAAATTTTGCTATTTGTTTGTTTAGTGAAGCAAAGCTTCGCTGTTATAGCCCTGATTTTCAACACGGAGCACTCAGGATCCCCGTGGTAACCCTGGCAACCTCTTTAGCACGGTGGGCTACAGCTTCAGCACCTCTCACTGAACGGAGCAGAGTCGATTCACCCAGTCCTGCACTGAAACAGCAGCGAGCTGAGCTGGGGTGCCTCACAGCTGCTTAAATGTCACCAGGGCTTTTAGTGTTGAGGCTGTAAGGCTGATGTCTGAATGCAGTTATGCATTCAGTCTTGCACAAACATATAGTCCCTTTGTATTCATTTATTTGTTTTTACTATTTAGATTAAGCCTGTAATGTCATTTCTTAGAGGGCATTAAGGTTCTTCCGTGAGATAAGTGGCAGGGCAAAGCCAAAACATGCTTTGTTGGCTTTTGAGATTTTGTCATTTTTACTCATACTAGAAAGTATAAGGCAAAAATCTTTTAAATTGTTTTTGAATTCATTAGTTGAGTAAACAATTCTGTCTTTGCTACAGACAAAAAAGGTTAAAAAAAATAAAGTATTTTCTATCTTATTCTATAGTGTTCTCAGACATTCTGTTAGCATAATCCATAGCCTATTAACATAATCTATATTACATTCACCAGTACCATCTGTTAAATTATACATCCATAAAGACGTGAAATCAGTATGCACCATATAAATCTTGCCTGATTTTATTTTACAGGTATAACCCAAGACACTTTCTTCACATTTCAAGTATGTATGTACGTTACAACAAATGAAATTTTGGATTGTAACAGCCACAAAATGTGGGCTGGGACCGTCTTGAGAGATATTGCCAGCTGCTGTGGCTTCAGGAGGGAGCACTGTACATGGTTAAAAATCTGTCAGACTGAACTACTGTAAATTTTTCAATCATCGATGCTCACTGCAGTCCTCTGGCTCAGGCAATCTTGTGAAGTGTTCCACTTCTTGTTTCCAATATCTTTCCAGTTTATAGGTTGCTTCAGTTTTGCTGCTTTCCAGGGTGCTAACTTTAGTGCATTCACATTTCTGAGAGCCATCATAGTTACCCTTTTTTTTCTAGATGTAGTATTTCTCAAGAGAATTCCTCCTAGAAAGTTCAATAACCAACTGTGCATTCAGAAGAATAATTGTTACTTGGAGAAAGTGTTAAACTTTTGAAAAAAGACCACCTTGTTTTTACTTATGTTAGAGACTTTACCCTTCACTAAAATCCCAGGGGACAAAAGTTTGCTTTTGTCTTTACTCTTCAAAATTCAGCATGTGAAATTCATTGATTTATTAGTATTAGTGTAACCAAGTGAAGAATTTACTCAAGTATTGAGACTTTTTGTTTAAAGTATTGGGGCTTTCTGTTTTTCTGAATTGAAATTGATTTATGACATAAGATTAATGACTAATTTCTTGTTGCTCTTTTTTTTTTTTTTTTTTTTTTTTACAGATGGGAAAGGCTGAAGTGATAGATTTACTGTTGAAATGTGTATGTCATACAAGCCTAGAACAAAACAAGAATGAGAAAGGGACAAGAAGGATTAGATTCAAGATTGTAATTAGGGTTGACATTAGGATTAGGATTAAGGTTCGAGTTGGTAGTTTTATACCTTAATCCTCTCAGATCTTGTCTATGGTGGTTTATAAACTAGGTAAGAACAGCAGTGTGTGTAGGGTTTTGGGTAGCATTGAGGTTTGTTACTTTTGTTTAATGTTTGTATTGTGCTAGAGCATCTCCAAGAGTCAGGATGAGGACTGGAACTCATGGGGTCTTATGCTTTATGTTATTATTAGGTATGGGTTTTTGTCATTAAGAAATATTAAAGTTATGGTTGGATGTATGTTAGTAGTGGAAAGCAGTTGGAGCCTACTTTATTTGGGCATGTGCAATATACAGATCTGGGATGCTTCCTGGTTCCTGCAGATTTTTTGCAATTTATTGCTAGTTCATGCTGCACCAAGGGTCAGCAGGCTGCAGTTTAGTTTGCTTATGCTCTGGGTCAACTTGGAGAATGTGTTGCTGGTGGTCTTGAAGGTGCCTTTCCAGGAAGGTCTACCAGGAAGCCTCTGCTCTGGTTCCCTCCTCAAGTTTATTATTAGGCACAAGTTAAAAAGTCCGTGTGTGGTTCATGGCAGTGTTGGGTCACAGGTAGGCTAAAGTTGATTGAGACGGTTTGAGTTTAGTTTTACATGGAAGAGTACTTCAGTTTATGAGAAGCGTTAGATAAGTTGCTTGACATTATTACTGATGATATTGCATGCAGATCTCGACTGAGGACTGATGAGGAAATTGTGAAACGACTTCTATTCTGTTCCTAGCTAGATAGCAGCAGCCAAGTAGAGCTGGTCAGCATGAGAGCGGAGGTCCAGCACACGTTAATTTTATTACTCACTACCTGAAATTCCTCATGTTTAGCATAAGTACTCTTTTCCAAATATGAAAATGACTGCTGGATAATTGTAAGCTGGGATGACTCAACTGGCTAAACCTGTGGGTTTGGCCAAATAAAGAAATAAAGCTGAACACTTCAGTTGCTGTTGTCCATAAACCTTTCTTGCAATCTTTGTCCCATTGAGAACAATAATCCTTAATAGTACACCTTTTGGACAACTTTTCCCTGGCCAAAATCAAATGTAACATTTTACAACCATTCCATTTTACGACCATTTTCATCCTATTTGTGCAGGCTTTAATTTTCATACAGTAATAATAATAAAAACAACAATAATAAAGCCAGTTACTGCTATTTGTGGCAGTAATTGAACTCCAGCTTTAGAGCTAATAGTAGCAAAGGATGAAAAAATTACTCTTGCCTTATGGCTGAAGCCCTTGTCCTGAGTCTGTGTTCTTTTTAGGATCATATAGTAAAAGTAATAATTTATCATCTATATTCAGTAAATCTAACCTCAGCCCTTAGTAGCATTAACCCTTACCCATGCAAATTTACAAGGAAGAGAAATATCAACAAATCATATAATTCTTGGTGTACCATAATTGATTTGAACATCAAACCAGAAACTTAGCATCTTTCTGTGACCCTGATCCCAGCTCAGTTCTAAACCTGAATTTAAAATTGTCTGGGAGACCTCTCCTGATACAAGCACAAACCATAAACTGTTTTTCTTTTGAGTACCGTCCTTCACCCCAGTTCTGTGCCTCTTGAAGGAACATCTTCAGCTTCTCCTTTCATAATGGTAGACCCATCCCCAACACTGCAGCAATTCCACCTTTACTGTTGAAATACAATGCAGAACAAAACAGTGTGTGCACTCTTAATGAACTCTCCGGCACTGATCTTCATGTTTTAGTCAGACTGCACTTAAAACACAGTGTTTTTCTGGTGTTTTAGTCACTTCTAGGAACTACTTCTCAAATATTGTATAGTGAGAGATAGTTATGACTTTTCTGGGAAATGCATGAGTGTCTGTGACTACTCTGAGCTCAGGATTTTTTTTAAGGTTCTGGGAAGATTTTGTTGCTCAAAAAGGAAGTCAGCAGCCCTGAAGTGCTCTCCTCAGACAGGGGTTTGTTTCACATTAATGCAGAGCTCTGAATACAAGTGCTCATAACCAAGGCACACTGAAGAGATTTCAGGTGATGTTACACATCATGGTACAAGAGCATTCCTGAAGATGGCTGTAGGATTACAGATAATTATAATCAGGTAACGCTTAAACTGTAAAATGCCTCAAAGTTAGAAACTTCTGGAAACAGAACACTGATGTGGTAAAGCATAAAGTAATAAAATCAAAATATTGATAATTTAATATCTAGTGTTGCCAACTTCATACTGATGACACCTAATAGCACTAGTATTGCAGTCTAACACTTGTAATGAGGAGACCTATCTTTGCAGACCATTGAGGTGACAATGAGGGAATGTGCAACTGCAAAGGATGTGTGTGCCTGGAGTTAGCTCTATCCTTGCCAGCACATTAGTGGTCTGATCAAAACAGCACAGAGATCAGAAAACCAAACACACCAGAAGCCATAACAGAAAATCACTTATTAGATATATTAGGTCAATACAGCAATCACATGTCTTCACTGCACAGTAATACAGGAAACTTTGGAGTAGACTATTTTGTATTTCACCGTGTCAGTGTTTTTGTTTTCCCAGGCTTTGCAGCAGAGGCTTCATTCCAGGATAACTAGCTTAACCCTGGCTCAAGTGTACAGACATAGAATCAGAGAAGATCCTGAGTTGGAAGGGACCCACAAGGATCATCGAGTCCAGCTCCTATTGTACCCTATTATAGAGATTTTAAAATATTTATTTATTTATTTATTATTGGCCTCTTGAAAACTTGGTGGCAAGATTTGGTAACAGGTTATCAGTCAGGGCATAATATACCACCTGTAGCTTGCTAGTTTCTAGAAGCACAAAGGAGGGGAGATCTATTATACCAATACATCACAAGGTCTTTCAGAATAACAGTGTGAAGCACACTGTTCCACATACATCCATTCTCTCACTGCAAAAACCTGCAGCACAGTAAGCCATAGAAAAAAATGGAGGCACTCTTAGCTCATGTGCATATAAACGCGTAGGGAGCTCGTCATGAGGTGATACTTCTGGAACACAAACTGTGATATACACTCATTGCTTTGAAATGTTAGAGAATAAGTTTGGGGAAAAAATATAAATATCCACTGTCTTGGGGTGCCAGAAGGCATGAAAAATCACCGCCCAATAAATCTTGTTGGGTTAAAAAATGAGTTCATGGCACTTCTAGGACTGAATACACAGGATTACCTGATTTATGGGAGTTATGAAGTTACAGGGTGCCACTTGAGAAGCCCAAGGCAGGGAGCTCAGCAGGTGGAAGGATAAATAGTGATTATATTTGATTTTCAATGCTGAGACAGGAAGGAAGAAAAAGTTCCACCAAGCTTCCATCACTCTTTGAGACCCTGTGCTGAAAATCTCTCTCTAGCAGACACAATGGCATCTGGGCAGTTTCCAGTATCACTTCAGGACAGTCCTTTACTGACAAAGAGTAATAGACAAAAATTAAATGCTTAATGGAAATGTGGATTTTCACACATGCAAATTAGATTTTTCTTCTGCAAGATTGCCATGTTTAGATCCTGATGTAAGTGCAGGAGAGTTGCCATAATCCTAACACAAAGTACAGGAGAAAACCACAATCAGATGAACAAAGATTTGTTCCTAGATTTAGAATGTGTGTAACTGTGATTGGCAAAGGGCTCTTTTAGATTTGGTCTAAGAGTGAGCCAAAGCTTGCTTGAAATCTAGCTCTTGAAAATATTTCTAGTACCTAGTTAATGGATTCACAGAGAAATGGCAGTCAGTACAAGTAACTTGATTATCAAAACTTCTGTGCAAAAGACTAAGAACTTTTCTTAACTCCTGTTTGTTTATAGGGACCGTTTCCCTACTGTCTTTAACATGCCATTAACATAAAGCAGTATGTTTATTTATCATAGATGGTCTAGGTGTAGGTGCTGCAGCCTTGTCTTGTTTTCCGTGGTTATCAGGGATGTACAACTTGTTTTCGTTGAATCTATAACTCTTTACAAAGCAGGTATGTCCAGTGAATCACAGTAACTGAGAGAAAAATAAGGATTAAAGATTATTGGCTTGAAAAACAAAACAAAGCAAAAACAAACAAACAAAAAACCAACAAAAACAAACAACAATTAAAAAATAAAACAAAACAAAAAAACACAACACGAGCATAGTCCTCTGCTTGAACTTGGGCACCTAAACAATCACTGAGATGCTGATTGCTTGAAGCTCTCCTTAACTCTAGTGGGAATGTTGGAAACTCAACACGAAAGGAAAACCCAGCTAGTTTTGTTTAGATACCTAGCTTAAGATACCTTTGTTCTTTTCCTTTTTCCATTTTCCCACCTCCCAGAACTGAAATTGTTGAAGAGACTTTGATTTAAAATGTGGATCGTTTAGACAAAGCTAATGATAATACATAATTTTCATGTTCTTTCTCATCAATAAGAACTTTTGTTTTCAATTGTGAAATTCCAGTTCTTTGTTGGACATAAATTTCAAATGGCACCTGTGTGCTTTTGAATCCTTTCTCTTCTCTCTTTCTCTCTCTCTCTCTCTCTCTCCCCCTCTGAATAGTCTGAGACTGATGAGAGTTACAACACAGAAAAAATTGATAGAAGCCATAAGGTAGATTCAGAAGTGTGTTTAACCCTACTCTCCTTTCTAAAATCCGAAGCTGAATCCACTTTAGGAGCAAACCATTCAAAAAATTACTTGACCTTTTTTTTTTTTTTCTTTTCTGTTAGATGTTCGCATAAGGGATCACAATTAATACATGAGCTCAATCAGTAAAAATCAAGACTATAGATATGAGATTCTCCTCCTTGATAAAGAACATCATGGGGCAATATGATTGTTTGGCAGAGCACCCATTCTTCCAAGTTGCATCAAAAGATGGTGAATAAGGAAGAAATTACATTAAAAAAAATATTAAAGTGAAAATTGTAGCTGCAAAATGCAAAGCATAGGCTATTATGAATTGTTTCACTGTATTATCACATACAATTTTGTTCTAAAATATTCTGGCTTATTCTGTCAGTGGTATGTATTCTCTTTAGTACATTTAGTTGGTCAGCTGATATATCTTTTTTTTTTTTTTTAAACAAGTCTCTCAAGCAGAATTAAATTTTCCGATGAAGCAGAATTAAATTTTCTTTTCAAAAGGAATTCATTGGGTTCAGCTCTAAGTATTCAAAAATACACCCCAGGAACCTGCCTTCATTCAAAATAAGGTTTGATGAAAAATGGAAAGTCTCTGTTAGCCCTGCAATTTTATGATCAAATTTAGTACTAAACTTTATTAAGCAATGTTTTGCTTTTATAACTTAATAGACTAGCAATTTAGAAGTGTGCTGCACTTCCAGAAGTGGTTAAGAAATCCACTTGTGCATCTCATAAATAATTCTGGCAGGTAAGAGCCAAAGTGCTGCTCTTTCTGTGGACACCTATGTATAATTGTATAGTGGAGTTTCCCAGGAACAACATGGCATTATCGAAGATTTGTCTTGAAAGATTTATCTTACTCTGTTAAAACAAGTCATTAGATTTATCTCTTTCAGTATCATAGGTCTTCATTGAGTCAAATAAACCATATTTTGTTTACTGCCCTGGAAAGATATAAATGCTAAATACTCTTTAACTTTATTTTATGAGAGTGAATATTATATTCCTCTTTCCAGTGACCTTTTATTGCCTTGTGAATAAAAAAATAATTTTCCAGACAGAAATAACAGCCAGAGGAAGGTGGGATTTATGAGCATGCCAACTCCACTAAAACCAAAGGATAAACGTAATAGTCTCAGAATAAAAATAGTGAATTACCTATTCTCAAAACTTTAAAATAACTTTTCTCACAAAATTAGAGCTTCACTCATGTCATCATCTCAGAAGTAAAAGAATACAGGTCCTGTTTCTCCGCCTTTTCAGTTCCTTGTTTCTTGATGTATCTAAGAAATACTTAGATATATTCTATTTGTAAGAAAGCAGAACCAGAAAGCAATGTCCATCTGGACTATAAAATAACATTAAATTCATCAAGTATCTCTAAATTCTGATTACAGCAAATTTTTGTACTATCATAGCAGTGATGATGATGATGATGATTATTATTATTATTATTATTATTGCAAATAATTGTATGAAGTCTACAACTTGTCAAAATAAAGTAAACCAAGTTTCCATGCTGGAATATGTTTTCTTTAAAGGATCTCTGATTTTCAAATGTATTCTGCTTTGAGAAGTAAAAATGTAAAATATAAACTCTAGTTTTCCTGAGATCAACTCTGACAATTTTGTTTAACACTACACAGAAATATTGTTTAGATGGTCTCACATTAAAATTTTTACTGAAATCTTGAGAGACTTGTTCTTCTACACTTTCTTCAGTTCTCCTACATGAAGAAACAGTTATCTTCTCAAAACACGTGCTTAGTTTAGTTCAACAAACTCACTTTACATTTTAAACCATTTCCCATTTATAGTTATATCTGATTTTTCTTTCATTTGAAATTCTCACTGAAGTCATGAACATGGGCAGATCATACTCAAGGGTATATAGCTGATTTTGTGATTTAAATCCTTGTGTCTTTTTTTAAATGTAAGAGACTAGTAAATATTAGTTTTACTATTTTTTTCAGTTGTATGATGGTGCCCCTGCATTAACAGACTGGTACAAATGCTTGACATTTATTCAATGTATATCTTCTTCATGATTTCTATGATAGGAACAAGCATGTTTTCCCAGCTCAGTTACATTTAGCACTTGGTTTCTCTTTCCAACCTGTGTTTAGTAGTTTCCATTTCTCTACTGCCCACACCAATTAGCCCATGGGTTCTTTTGGAGCGGGAGAAGAGAGAGAGAGCAGAAAGGTAGAAGACAGCAAGGCATCCCTTTGCAAGGTTGCCAGCAAACCTCCTCTCCCAGGAGCCTTCAGGTCTCAGATGGGACATGAGGGGGAAGAGCAAAAGGACAGAGAGGAAGGAACCTATGCAAATGTGAGGAAGAGAAATAGTTTCAGGACAAACAAGAGAAACTAGGGAAGGGCCTGGCTGGACAGGTAGCAATGGTCAAGTCCTTTGCCAAATAGGACTCAGGATGACCTACTCTATAAGGATGAGATGTCTACCCACTAACTAGTTTATCCACCTAGGTACGGCACAGTTGAAATATAATCAATATTGAATGTTCTATATTGAATATTAATTTTATTCTTGTTTAAATTATGTTTCTTATTTCATATTTCTGATATTGTTTTCTTATTACTAACACGCTAATGTTTACTGATGAAATTTCACAGTTGCATGTATTTCCTAAGCACATGTTCTTCTGTAATAAAATCTTAATGTATTCTTAGTTATCTCTAGTGTAGAGAGTGCTTGGCTGTCACTGGCTGAGGAGGCAAGTCAATGAGGTTGCTTGAGCAGGTGGCCTTCACTGCCTGATACTTTCAGTGGCCTTGTAGGGCCTCCCATCATTATCTCTTTGGTGGAAAACTGAAGTGAGCGAGCAACTTCATATATTACCTTTCTCAAAAATAGGTACATGCACTTCTGAGCAGGCCTACCCAGAATTTGCCGGCTTTTCAATTGCATAAAATAACATAGACTAAATCTGAAGTGAATTATGATGTCTCTTGGTTCATAAGATGAAATTAGAATTCTACTGCCCTAAGATTTCATAAGTTTTTATGCTAAATTAATGACAAAAATATTTGAGAAGAAAATGTCCATTTTGCACCTGTAATAGAACTTTCTTGCAGCAGCTGTGCCTGTTTCATGTAGATGACAGGCTGACAAATGGAAAGATTATTTCTGTTCCTTCTTTCATTTGAGAGTCATAAATCTGAAAAATGCAGAATAGATTTTTTTCTTGCATCTTATAAGATTTTATAGGACGATCCAAGATGGCAGAAAGGGCACAGTTCCAGAATATAAATTAAGGTTCGTATTCGTACATCCAGCAGTCACTCAGCATGATTTGACAGTATCTTTGTCAAATCGATATACAATGCTTTGTTGAACTAGTGGAGTAAGTGGATATGTCTGATAAAATAAACAATCTGTTGTCCATGCCATTGACATGAATGCTTGTTTAATAAGATTGTTTTGATTCAAAGTCAGTTTTCATATTTATAATATTGCAAACCCAGCAAAAGCAGTTGTGTCAGCCATCTGTATATCCTCGTATTCGGGAGAGGTACAGCTCTATTCAGCTTTGTCTTGAGGTGTGTATCTAGTGCTACTGTGTCAATAGCAAGTGCTAGGATAATTTATATTCACCTTGCATAGGCAGACACTAAGCTTCACCCTTCCCCAATGGTGATACAAAGACCAAACAAACTGGATATTGCGTTATCGGGTGAGCACAATTGCTCTTAGCCACTACTCATTTCACCCCATGCTGCTCTGGAACCAGCTGATTTGAGGGCAGAAACTACACCATGAACCTACACCTCCACAGTTGTTTTCTTCTTGTTTTTACTGCAAGAGTTCTGATGCAAAGTTTTCCTTAGACAAAGAGATACTAAATTTAACAAAAATATACATCCCTGCCATACATATCTGTGGCAATTCAAAGGCAGTGGATTAAGTTGTATTTGTGCTGGTTAGCTGCTAAAGCCAGTGAAAAAGTCACCATGGACCACACTGCATGGTATCTTTGGCAGACAGTGGTGTCAATAGAAACTGATCTCTCAGATCACTGACACAATTAGATTGCAAAATCCTTACTAAGCCTTAAATGACATGGCTCATATGTAATTTTATTTAGCTGTTCTGATGACTGCCTAGTTCATTTTTGAATGGTAAACCTTTTTAATGCTAGCCTTTACTTCTTCTTTTTTATTCCTATACTTGTATACAGCCACAGGTAGCCTTTTTCAGTTGAAATATTAAGATTATATAATAAGAGGGCACTTTAATGTCATCTTTTAGTGCACAAAAAGGTCATATTACAGTAAAAATTTATGACTATCTGGTTACCCTGAGAAAGCCCTGTTATTCATAGTCAAGAAATGAAAACCAAATGGTATGACAGGTTCTGCTCTTTAACTGTATGATGACTTCTCCATCAGTGCAAGCTCTTCTTATCTCTGGTACTGGCTGCTGCTTGAGCATAGGTGAGCCAAATTATTCTTTGTGTGGAGTAGCTGGATGTAACAAGACTGATGTCTCCCACTGGGTCTGCTTCCACAGAGTCCTGGAAGTCCCCTCTCTGCATCTTGAAACCTTTGCTTTTTCTTATTTTCATCTTCATATTCAGTGAAAAGAATCTTTTATAGGGGATCTGTGTAATTATGACCCCTCTTCCTTCTTGTGGAGATTGCAGGGTTTGTGCTTATGTTGGCACACAGGGTGAGCCACAGTCTGTATGAAATTATAAAACTAAAAACCAGCTGTTTGGAGCTGAATGTAGAAGGTCTGCTTTGGTACAGCTCTGTGGTCTTTGGTACTGTATGAAAGAACAGCCTGAAGCAGAGAGGGCAAGCTTGTGCAAGTGGGCTGGAGCTTTCAAATGTGGCGAGTGGCAGGGACAAGGCTTTCCATGTGCCTGCCCTCTGCCTCCCACCCCCTGCGTGCAACATCCATCTCCAGATGGAGCGCAATGGGGAAGAGGCAGAGAGGTCACTTCGTTCCTCCTCCGTAGCAGGGCTGCCTTCATAGAGATGATTCAGGAAATTATCCTGAATAATTCCACCCTCTGGCAAGCATCTTAACCATGTAGGATGCCAGAAGCATTTCTACTTCCAGGAGGAAGGAGATAAAATTGTGAATAACATTTAAGAGTTAACTATTTTTGGCTATGTTGCATCGGCTGAAAGTCCTGTTTTCTCCTTCAGAAATTTGCTTTGTATGATCTGACTGAGGCAAGTCAGGGGAGGAACACAGAAGACATTTCTACAGTAACAAGTGCCACAGACCAGAGATGAGCAACACGTGCAATTTAAACATGATGAAAAATGGGAAAGCAGAGTTATTGCCACATTTGCAATGGCAGGACTCCCACAGGCAATGCAGCTTCTGGAACATCAGACAAACCTGTGCCGCAATTCGGACATTTCCCATGGCACGAATGCCATCACTGGGCTGTCACCACAGCAAACCAAGCTGTGACAACATCCTCTGAGCAAGGCAGCACCAGTGCTACCTTAACCAGAAGAAAAAACCTTTGTGTTGTGTTTTGTGGACAATGGTCTGAGGAAAGACAGCTATCTGGTTATCTATAGCATCTTGACACCTGCTATCTCCCTGAAAATACACTAGCAGGGTGTGGATGGGGTCTACTTTTCTTTTCAGGTCCTCAGCCAAAACAGTTTGGTACATGGCTGTTCATGGTCCTCCAGCAACATTTCACTCTTTCAGCAACAGGGATGTGGAGAGAACAGGTTTTGCCAAGCTATCTCGGTACTTCCTATTGAGGCTGTGGGTGTGGTAGATAATACTAAATGATTTAACTGAACATACTAGTGCAACAATTTACACATATATGAATACAGTCCATATGAAATGTATTTAGTATCAGGTAAATATTTGAGTTTCATGATGTGTAATTAAAAATAAAAAATAATTGTAAAACTATCATGTTTCTAGCAGTGGTTCTACAAAATATGATTCTTGGCCCTATCTATCTAGCATTTTCATTTTTAACAATCACCTGGGGAAAAAAAAAAAAACAGAAAAAACAAAACAACAACAACAAAAAAAAAAACAACCCCCCCCCCAAAAAAAAAAAAAGGTCCTAGTAGAGTTTGTAAATATCCTCAAAGTCATGATAAAAAGCAACAAGAAAATTTGCTGACATACAAACAGATAGATTCAATTCAGATGCAAATGACAGGGCCAAAGACTGCTACATTAAAAAAATATATATCTAGAAAAGCGTTGAATTTTGGAGCAGACGATCTGCTGCTAAGAGCTGTGGCAAGAAGACCTAATGTGGATAAACAGGATGATCTCAAATAAGGAGGTTATACTGGGGAATATTTTTTCAGTGCGTTTCATAATATGAGACCTAGAAGATGTGATAGGAAAACAGAGTGTGGCAGATTCAAAACAAACAAAAGTGTTTTGTTTTATTTTAACCTGTTTAACCTGATAAACTCATTGGCACACAATATTATGGATACCAAAAGCTTATGCTAATGAGACAAATACTTGTAAGCACCTTCCATGCAGCACCCTTGAGCACAGAGGTGTCTGCATTTCTCATAAAGCTGGAGGCTGGCGGAGGAGTCCAGGAAGTATCACTTGCTTCTTCCCAGTTTTTATACTTTTACCAAAGCATCCTACTACACACCACTGTCAAAGACAATACGTTAATCTAGATAGACCTTGGGTCTGACATACTACATCTAGTCATGTGTTGTTCTTATGACTACTATCTTTACCATCCTGATATATAAGCAAGTCTCAAATATTATGTCCAGTTCTGATATTCACAGTCCTAGAAGGAAACTGAAAAATGTAAGACTGTTGGAATGGTTTAAAGTACTAGCAAACAGGTCAAATACTAAGGGATCCTGCCCTATCTCCCTTAAAAAGGGCAGGGAACACTAAAGGATAGCTTTCTCATAGTCCAAAAGTATCTAACTGGAAAGACCAAACTCTTCAGAAGAACAGAGGCCTGCATGATGGTAGGATTATTCTGGCAAAATATAGATGGCTGTATCGGAGCTGCTCCATCTAGAAGCTGTGCGTGTCAATACAGACCTAAGCAATATTCTCAGTGGATGGTAAAACACAATTCATCTCAGTCTAAAGTAGATGTCTAAAACAGGTTAGATGAATCTCTCCCTTAAAGTTCCTATTTGCTCCGCCGCCTGTAAAAGGCACCTAGTGTGACTAGGACAGCTGTAGACTTCTCTTGGAAGTGCCCAAAGTTGGATGACTCTTACTCCTAACATCTATGATCTGATTAGTAAAGAATAGCAGAGTAGTAGAGTATAGAATACTACTTAGTGTTATTAGTGATTGGAGCACATGATGAAGGACTGAAAAGACTTTTCTTTCAACAGCTTATTAAAAAGTAGGGTTACACATAATTTCCTAGAAAATATGCCCTAGCTGAAACACAGCTGTTGGCCTTGCACCAGAGGACTGCTCTGACCCATGTTGCACAGGAGGTCAGACTATCGAATCATAACGATTCCTCTTAGCCTTAAAAATCTGTGCTTTCAATCACTGCTAATGAATAGTGGCATGTTTTCTATGCCTTGTTAAGTGGCTCTTGATCAATACAGATGTGCCATTTACCTGCAGGGCTTTTCCCACAATTTTTAGCTGCTGCTGCTGTGTTCATTTCAAAGGATGTAATGTTACAAATCACCTTATGAATCTCAGACATGCTGAAGTTTCCCATCAGTACCAAAGGGCAGATTTAGCAGTGCCTCAGAAGGTGGTAGCCTTCCCCCTTAGCAATCTGCTCCCTGCTGTGCAGCCAGAAGTGAAGCTGCACTGTAGCACAGCCCTTTCTATCAATATGATGGCAACATCCAGCCCTGTGTAGCCAAATTTATCTCTGCGTCACTTAGTTTGCAGTGAAAATGGCTGAATTTAAAGCTTAGAGTTTAAGAAAAGTCTTTGCTCACTGACAGGTTTATCTGTAGTATAGGATGACTTTATATCCAGTATTGTCATGCATGAAGAAAAGACAATGGTGTGTGCAGTGAATGTATAGTATGGAGCCTGTGTTTTCTTTACGTGTAATGGTAAGCAAAGAAATTAATTAAGCTCAGAGCTCACAGTTTTAGTTTATTTTGTATCCTGCCATTTTGGATGAATAAGACTTGCACTTAGTAGCTGTGTTCTTTGAGTAGCTAGTGTGAAATCACGTTGTGATTTAATAATAAAACGACATCACCAACTAGGAAACTTTCTGTGAACGTTGTCAAATATATGACACGCACAGTGGTTCTCAACACTTTCCCTTTGTAAGCATCTGTGTTATCAGAAATCCTGCATATTTAGCTTTCGCTAAAGGGTTGATTAAGAATGGCAAGGTGGGAAGAGAGCATTAAACATTCTAAAACCAGGAACATCTGTTTCTCATGGGCTGGGCAGTGATCAGTATCACTGGCAATAATCAGCATCTCATCCCATTTGTTTTCATCTCACAAATGAACATGACTGGGAAAGTTATACCTGAAATGTTTAAATGGCTGGTTCCTAAAACTGGGTCTCCAGCTGCAGGTGCTCAGACATCTCCAAGGTACTATCACCAAGCCCAGTCATAAATCACAGAGACTTGCTGTTTACCACTATGACTGATCTCTAAAAACAGGATCAATGCAGCTCATTCCTGAAACCTGAAAACAAGTGTATATATAAGAGAAAGTGTCAAGAAAGACAATATTAAAAAGAAGGTCAAACCTTAATTCACCTTGGTTCCCAGAAACCTTCCTTAAAGCCTCCTGATGAGAATAATTTCACAGCCTGTGTGGATTGCATTACGCCTACCTCTAAACTAAGTCATTTAAAGACAGTTACTGACTCATTTTTATTCTAAATTTTTTTACTGTGGTGACATCCCTTCTTATCAAACGAGGCAAATGCAGATGAATTAAATGCAGTTTTCAGTGGTATTTTGCCTGCTAGGAGGCTTACTCCAGGTTTTGCCCCAGTGTGGAGCAATGGAAGGGCATCTTTTCACACTGCTCCAGGAGAGGCTTGGAGAAGAGCAAGCTCCTTGTGGTGGTGATGCAGCCTATATTCTGCAGCACAGGAATCTGCCTTGTTGTGGGGGAAAAGCAAAATCAAAGCTCCTGCCAACCTGATTTCTTTCTCCTTGCACAAAGAAAAGTCATTACTCTACAAAGAAAGATCACTCTCCCTCTCACAATCTGTTTTTTTAACTCAGGCATCCAGCAGTAAGGCACAGGAGGAATCTCTTTGCTGTGTGCCAGCTGAACCACCATTTTCTCCTTCCTGAATACATCATGCAGTTGAAGGAGCATACCATGTAATCACAGTATTTGAATAAGGCGAGACCTTCCATCCCACTGTCCCGTTTCTGCAGTGGACAGCAGCAGATGTTCTGGGAAAAGTGTAAGAAAAAGGCGAACCACAATGACACTTTCCCAGTGTGTTCTCTCTGACTCTGGAGATTTGTGCCCAATGCATTTTGTCAGCTAGAGCCAAAATCTGCTCAACACTTTTCTCCTTAAAATGTGTGAAAACAGTGCTGTAGACTGTTCTTCCTGGAGTCGATTTCAAGGTAGCAATACTTCTTTAAATCCAGAGTAGCTACAGTTCACCCCATTGCATTCCTTGAGTTTGTGTTCTCCGTTAGTTACAACAGAACCAGGCTTTCTCCTGGCATGTTGCCCCTTTTTCACTGGCATAGCATAAAACAGGAATCTTAGTAGATGACTCTGCAAATCCTCCTCTCTGACAGGACTCACCAATAGCATTCTTGTATAAATTTGTTGACTTTTCATGGAGCTGGGCTAGATTTTCAGTGGACTGTGTATCATGTTTAAAAGCTGAGCTAAAATAATAGTTTTTGTACCTACAACTGTAGAGCAGAGCTGTGCAGACATGGCCGGGTAGATGGGCAAAGGAAACATTCACACCATGCTTTGAAGCCAATTTGAGCACACAAGAAGACTTCTGCAGCCACAAGAAAGAGAAGACATGTACGTTGGCTCTATAATTATCACAGAGAGATTAGTCTCCTCATATAGTTTCTGTATTAGGTGCTAAAATTCAGGCATATGAACACTCTCCTCATTACTTCAACATTTTCCAGTTACCACTTTTGATTTGAAAAACAAGACTAAGTGACTAGGTCTCTGGCAATCTGCGGCAGGCCAGCGTCTTGCCCTGCAGCAGTTTCAACTCTGGCAACAACAACAGAACTTTTAGGAATAAAAACTCTGACTAATTTTCTAGTTAACTTAATTTATTGTAATTAGCTTTACTTAATTACACATACAGCTGTTCTGTACCCTCGACATAGCTCAGGGGAGTATTTAAACTGCTTAAGTCTAAATGTCATGTTTTAGCACAGGATAGAGCACAGCATTCTTCTCCCCTGGATCTGGTGGGAGGGAAGGGCATCCAGCAGCCCATCTTCCTTTGCTTTCACTCTCTCAGCATACTCTCAGCATCTCCTCCTCCCCTGCTCCCGTTCTTCCTGGACAAGGAGGAGATATCTGTTCCCCTGTTGCACCTGACACTCAGTAAAGCAGGGCACAGCAGAGGTCACCACCCTGCCCCTCCCCAGGTAGAGCACTCGCTGCCTCAACTAAGTCTCAGCCAGGCGAGCCAGGTGAGGAAGTGTGAATATGCCTCAAGGACAACCCTAACCTTGACTTTTCTGCTGTCTTTATACCACTGGGATATAGAGGTGTTCTTCTTTCCTTATCACGGATAAAGTGTGGAAATAATTATGATGTTGAATCCCATGCTACAAATCTCATAAAGAGACCTTTGAAGTAAAGCTCATAAGGACTTTTTCCATGCTGTTCCACAAACCTTTCCTATACTCCTAAAACTGCTTAGTAAAATCTCTATCTAAATCACCTCAGTGCAAAAGGCAGCACAATTTCAGCAACTCAAGCACTTACATAAACAATCACCTGGGCTCTTCACTAGGATTGTATTGTTTATTAAAAGTAAGTAATGACAATAGTCGAGATTGGAATTTTAATCTGCTTCAGAGATTCAGACGAGACTAGCAAAGTCACCTTCACTGCGGTTCAGATGCTCACGTGTGCACACTCCATACACAGAGGGCTAGTGCTGTCCAATTTTTATTGTATTGCTCTTTCACTTAAAATAGTTTATTCTAATTCTCTTCCCTCTATTAATCCAACACAGTTCTGATATCTTTATCTTTACCAGGTCTTTTTTGTTTTGTCAAACTTTAGCGAGCAAGATGTAGAAGGTGCCAGAACATCTTGGGGATAATTACTCTTCAACTAATTTGAAGCAGTAATGATGATATTCTAGATTTTTATGGAGCTAGTGCTTTATGTTTTATTAATTGCACTTGTTCTTTCCTTTGGTATTTTTCCTGATGTCTAATAGCTTTCCAGGTTTACTGTCTAAACTACTCCTATGCTGCACATCTTGCACCCCAAAAGAAAGCCTTTATGACAGTACTCTAAAGCCCAGATGCTGCCCTTTGGAGAAGGGAAGTATTTATGAAGAAAACTTTAGTCAGAAGCCTGTGCACTACTTGTGAGGAGGCATTCCTGGCAGATTGTGCCCTTTCACAAACCCGGCCTTAACGTATGGATTCTGTTTGTCTGACACAATCATGTCTTGTACCACTGTCCTGGCCAGGTACCTCAGAGAGCCCAACAGATATAATCAATAAAATGCATCCATACCTTAATTCCATAACCATCACCCTCTTACTTTTCCCTCTCCTTATTCTAATAGGATTTTGGAGATAAAAATTGGGGAACGTATCTTTACAGGTACAGAGGCACCTAAGTTTGACTACAAAATTATTTGACATTGAACATCTATGTATTACTTTCGGCTCCAGAATCTGCCTTTGCCAAACATTCAAACTGTTATTCAAAGAGGAACTTGTTGCTGAATAATCTATCTCTATTTTTTTTTTTGTATAAATTGTCCCCTTCCTGCGTGCATTGCAAGGCACAGAATACTGTAGTGGCCTTTGTTCTTTCATTGCTTTTTCATCCTAAAACCTAGGGAAGCACCATTTAAGAGCTGGGAATGAAACACAGAGCATGTGGCTTTCATGTGGTCCTTCAAGGTGTCTGCGGTGGAGCAGGGACCTGATGTCAGCCTCTGCTTACTCCTTTGACAATTTTCCTTCCTTGATACTACTGGCTGGTGAGGCAGAGGACGTCAAACAATAGCTTAGACAGTAGCCAGACTAAGGCATACTTTAAAGTGAAGGTCAAATTATTCTTTTCAAATCAAGTGTTGGTTATTTCTTGTGTACCTTGCAGAAAAAAAAACACATAGCTCTGCACAACAGATGGAGGCCTAGCTCTCCTGCTGTGCCTCTGTGAGGCCCTGTTTCGCAAATGAATGAAACGTAGAGGCAGATATGTTCCTGACCTCTCTTCAGGACACTTTTTCACATATTAAGAGAGGCTAAGAGGATGCAGGTTCTACTATTTTTTATGAGTTAGGTTCGTGCTTTGTCACAGAGAGGTTCACAGTCCTGGAGTCAAGTCTTAGCTGCCAGCAGGTTTTGCGGCACAGAAACAGTCGGTGGGCTGCCTGACAGAAACAGTTATAAACTCCTTACTTTAGGGTCACATTTGTGCAATTAATTCTTTACATAGATATCAACGATTGCTTTTATTTCTTACCATTGAATATGATTTTTTTCACCATCTCTCTGTTCTACTTAGAGGAAGTCAGAGGTTTGTGAAGTTGAAGGGGTAGCATGTGTCTCACAAAGTAGTGTTAAATGCTATGTTCAAAACTTCCTACTAAACCTGTCAGTACATTTTCAGCCGAGGCTAAGTGAAGTACAGAGATGTCTTTAATTGCAGGGGTTACCAAGTGATCAGCTGGAAATCTGAAAATGGCAACCTGAAAGACCCTGCCCACCTCCTGCAGAGGAGACTCAAATGAAAAAATTTGGAGGAGAACTGCTAAAAGTCTCTTGGAAGTCAGAGCCCTCTTCATCCAAGTGTAATGACTCACATACTGCGTGATGAGTAATATCTGCCTGTTGTTTCACTGGAAATTGTTCTAGACCCTCAAAGTTATTCTTTCCTTCGTGTCAACACCAACTCTCAGGGTCAGATCTTCTCTTTTTCGATGTTCTTAAATGTCCAGGTGCTCAGGACTAAACAAGTCACATGAGAAGCCAGGAATAGAAGAGTTCGTCACTGGAAGTAAGAACAGCTCATTACCAATATATCAATTCACACTTGTAAATTTACATCTGACATTTGAATGCTACCTCATCCTCCTGGGCACCACTTCTGTATTTATTCACTTCATCTGTTACTTAAAGATTAGGGCTCATATTCGAAAAGGGGTTGAGGTATGGGTGCTGGTTCAACAGACTATTGCTATGTCCAAAAAGCCAGAGCAAACTGAGGGCTAAGAGCTCTAGGATGAAATTCACAAGACCCAAGGTGTCCAGCTGGTCAGGAAGGAGTGGTGCAGAAACCCTGAGGGAATTGCTTTAAGCTCTGCAGCTCAGGAGCCTCCTGAATTTAGGGGCATATAGCTAAGGTTTCCTTTCAATATATGCATATAGCTCAGCCTTTTCTTTGGAAAGGTGTCAGCAGGGGAACAAGAAGTGGAAGGAGTTGGCAGGCTTATTACCTTTAAAGACTCAGAACTTTAAAGCAGGTTGTGCAACACCTTAGCTAATTTTGTCATTTTTATTTTATGTTTAGATTCAAGTGTCCCACATCTTTCCTTAAGATCCCAAACGTTTCAAAACTTAAAAGAAAAAACAAACACAAAAAAACAACCGCCAAACAACCAAACAGACGCCCTCCCCCACCCCCAACAGTAAGGTAAACAGCAATGTGCCTTAGTAGAAAAATTTCATATTGGCAGTTGTTCCATATATTACTCTGAAATTGGAAAGAAAATGTTCATGTGATTTTGCTGTACTCCTTTTGAGCTTAAATGCTTTAAACTGTGTTAGCTTCCTGTAACAATTAAAAAAAATAATAATAAATTAATTCACAAAGTAGGCAGATATTGGAAGAAAACTCTAGATCTGGTGCAAAAGTATCTAGCAACTGGGTCCTGCAAAGGACTTTACTTGTGTTGGGCAAACACCATCCTAACTAAATAATGCTGATTGTGCTTCTTCCCAAGAAGAAATAATTGAAAGGAATCAAGTGATAAATGAAATTAATGGAGCCCCATCAAAGCAAATGGTGATAAATAGAAATACCTTGGTGTCTTTAACACCCTCCCTAATGTGAACTGGTCAGTATAATTTATATATACGTATATATGTTTACCTTTTGCAGGCAGGTTCTTTGTGCTAAATCTGGTGTTAAAGTGATAAATTAGGAAGAGGAAGGTTGTCTAATGAGCAGGTAGGCAGCAATATATCAAAAACAAGCAACACTCCCCCCAAACAACAACCAACCAAAAAACCCCAAATGTAGGCTGCTACCTATCTGTGATTTTTTTTTATTCCTTTGTGTGTGTGTGTTCCTTTTAAGGGTAGAAAAGTGTACTTGGTCTGAATACTTAAGCTAAAATGTATAAATATTTTTTGTTCCTTTCCACATACTTGCACGAGAGGCATGCATATATGTATAATATCTTCAAATACGTATAAATGTCTTCAAGACTGGTTGGAAAATCTGCACATTTAGTCGGTAGAACAGTTTGCAGTTACTCACCTATGCATGTTTAGACATGCAACATCTACATGTCTGAAAAGTGAAGCCCTTCATAGTGTGCATGATACTTAACCCACTAAATTTAATGGAAAAGTGCTCATTGAATTCAGTGACTTTTCAAGCACCCATCGAAGGTGTTTTTGATGGGTGATATCTGGGATTGCTATAAGCACCAGTATGAAAATCATTACAGGAAAAAAATATTATTATTTATTAAACTCCAACTCCCCGTACTAGTAATCTTGCTCTGATGCAAAGCCTGTCCTTGCAATGATCTTTCAGTTTTGTATTTAGTTTTGTGGTGGCCATATTCTCCTCTGACTCTTTTTTGCTCTGTTTGGTTATCACAGGAAAACCCAGTTATTTTTTAATTTTTTATTCTCATTTGACAGGACAAATCTTCCTCAAGTTAACTGCAATGCTTTTCTTTGCCATCCCCTCTGCCTAGTACAAGGGCATGATGCAGTAGTGCCAGAGCACTCCTGGCAGACAAAACCCTGGCAGCCAGCTCTGTGGGTAAACTGATGAGGAAAACTTCAGAGAAGTGTGAGATAACCTCCTGTGGCTGTGATGTACCTTATTCTTCCATATCTCACAGACCAAAAATAGGCTTTCGTGTTTATCTACCATTTGTATTTTTTATTTTCTGTGGGTTTCCTATTAATAATGGACAATAAGCTAATTAAAAAAAAGTCTCTGTGTGTGCTTTGGCTCTCTTGTAGCTGAGTTAGCAAGTCTGGCTACATGCTGAGAGGACTGGTAGAACCGCAGACCTTTATTGCCAAGGTCTGCAATGTATTTTTCCCTCAATGCAATGAACAGCCTTTTCTTCTTCTTTTAGGCTTCTAGGTAATACTTTTATTATTTCAAACTCATGGAGAGGGAAAGAGGTCCAAATAGACAATAGATGAAAGCAAGTCCTACATTTAAAAAGAGCTGCATATATATGTATATATATATAAATTAAGAAATTACCTTTACCTGCTGTGGCTATTCTTTTCAAAACTTCAGTTACCAAATTTCATCTTTACCTTCCAGCTCATGTTTGGAGCCTCCTGCACATTACCACAAGAGCTAAGAGCCTCACAGGACCCCTGGGAGTTTGATTAATACTGTAAATTTTTTTTCCCCACAAAGTCCCATATATAAAGGAAAAAAAAATTAACTGTGTTTAAAGACTGCTACTGAAGTTCTCTTTATTTTTCAATGGTCATATTGGAAACTTTTGGAGAAGCAGAAACCTAAACCTGGGGCACTTGGTATTACATGGTCTTGGTGTATGGTTGAATGCACATTATTGTCTGGCCAGATGATATCAGACCTTCTTAAAGACCAGCAACTCTTTTAAGACTCTTTCTTGTTTTGGGAGGAGGGCGATAGAGAATACAGACTTATCCCTATGTGGAAGGAGAATGTGCATCGTACATTTTGGACAGCATGAGGGAGAAGCCTGCTACAAAGCAAGGGCTGGGGAGCATCCATGGAGTGCAATGAGAGAGCATTTGCAGAGGTAATGAATCATACAGTAAGTAATAGACTGGATTTATTTACCTGGAGACAGTTTTCTTACATTTGCAGAGGTAGATCTTCTGTGTGGAAACATGCATTAATTTTCTAGCTGACCTTTTGTTTTCAGGTATAGCAAGAAAGTAATGAGCTTTTTGATTTGTCAGGTACCTTAAATTGTTTTTGGCCATTGGGGTACTGAAGATTAGAAACAGTAGGTCTGAAAACAAAGTTAGTTTTTTTTTTTTTTTTTTTTTTTCAGTCTGAGAAGTAATACAGTAAATAAGTAGTGTAGGAAGGTGTATTAGTTGGCTACCTACCCCTATCTCAAACATTTTGACCATACTTGCAGTTTTCCCTGTGTAAATCTAGCTTATTCACATGGTTCTCATGAGGATTTCATATCTTCAAGAATCCACAAATGAAATGATTTCCTTTCTTCCAGCTGCACCAGAACAAAAGTTTGCATTCAATTACTGCTCGAGTATTTGCTGCTTAAAACTAAAGTACTCTGTTTTGCTGAGTTGAGTCATCAGTAAAGGGGATGCAACATCCATCTTGTAACCAACTGTAGTCAGAGTTTAATTAATGCCTTGGGATTCTGCTTTGTCTTTTAAAAGGATAAAATCTAATTGTGGTTCAGATTAGGCTGTCTAATGAACATGACCACAAAGCAATTGATCAAAACTAATACGGGGAACAGTTATGCCTACGTTAAGTAAACTTGTTTGTTTTGCATAAGGAACTTAAGAAAGCATTGCTAACGTTATTGATACATTATTTACTTCATTGGCATTTCATCCAAACACTTCAGATTCAAAGTCAGGAACTCTAAGCCATACTTTCCTACTACTAGGAATATTGCTCGTTCATATTCCATTTACTGCAATATTACAAAGATGTTATTTTGAAAGATTCTTGACATGGCAAATATAATTGTAATTTAGCTTTCAATCTCTTTGCAGGGCTATTCTACAGGTTTAACTTCACACAGGAAAAAAGAAAAAAATAAAAAAAAGAAAAAAAGAAAAAAACATTAAAAAAAAAATGAAAAAAAAAAGTTTTCTCCAAGGGAACTTTTCTTTTTGTTATCGAAAGCAAGCCTTGTGTCCTAATTAGGCACAGCTGGAGATCAAGATAAACCTTACATTTTTCAGTAGGTTGATAGTGTACTTGTAGGTAAGAATCAGGTCAGAGTAAGAAATCCATGCTCCAAATCCATTGTAAATATCTCACATTTACACAATATAACAATATATCTTCAAAGTTCCTTGTCAATCTTTATTTAGAAAAAATTTCAATCACCTGAGGAAAGGCTTCAACATAAAGCCCTGTACAAAGATTTTATAAGATTAACTGGTATAGTGTGATTATTCAGATAGAAGACTCCAATATTTAGATGTATTCAGATTTGTAAACAGAAGTCCAAGCTCCTCGTACACATATTTTCTGATGAGAGGAAAATTTGCTTAAATATTAGACAAAAAATCAAGTATGTTATTTATGAGAATTGGTATGGGAAGATTAGTTTAAGATAGTGATAAAAATATTTAAAATGAGAGCAGTTTCTTGAAATGGTCTACTAGACACATGGCACGCTTCTTAAGATTGAGGAAGATTTATTAAAAAATGAACAAACAAGCAAACAAACGTGTAAGAAATTCCACTAGACTAAATGTAGATGCCATGAACTAGATTCATTTTCACCAAATCACAGAATGGTTGGAAGGCACCTCTTGAGATTGTTCAGTCCAACCTCCTGCTTAAAGCACGGTCGAGCACATCAGGTTGCTCAGGGCCATGTCCAGTTGGATTATCTACAACCTCTTCAGGCAGCCTGTGCCAGTGTTTGACCGTTAACTTCTAATTCAAAATTTTTTTTCTTATAACAGAATTTCTTGTATTTCACTTTGTGCCCATTGCCCCTTGTCCTGCCACTGAGCACTACTAAAAGGATTCTGGCTCAGTCTTCTTTACTTGTTTACTCAGATACCTAAGCACTTAGATAAGATCCCCCCAACTCTGCCCTTCTCCAAGCCGAACAATCCCAGCTCTCCCATCCTCTCCTTGTTTCTTAGATGCTGCAAGCTCTTCATCACTATTGTTTCCCTTCTCAGGACTCTCTGCAGTATGTCCACATCTCTTTTGTACAGGGGAGCCCAGGACTGAGCACAGCACTTCCGGTGTGTCTCACAAGGGTTGAGTGATCCTTGAGTGATCACTCAGGAGTGATCCCAAGTGACCCTCCATCAGAAGCACTGAGGAAGGATCACCTTCCTCAACCTGCTTGCAAAGCTCTTCCTAATACAGCCTAGAAGCCTGTTGGCATAACTTCTGACAGCTACAAAGTGAATGTTAGCATCCAGCCTAGCTACCCAAAGATGTCTCTGTGCTTGATTGAAAGAAATGTGCACATCTATTAGAAGCAGGATGAATAGCATCCTAGAAATGTTTGTTTCTTTCCATTGATGGAAGAAGGAGTATAAATGACTAACTCGGCTTAGAAGTCTAGCATTAAATGAGACACCTCATCCTTAAGGCACAACTTAGAAGTAATGAACCCTAATCCAGAAGGGGGTGTGCTCTGCCTGAACACTCGGCACCTATTTCTATCTAGCTGTATGTGGGATTTAAAATACATTTCCAGATGTCACTACTTACTGAGGATTACTTCTGTTTGGAAACATGATCAAAGAAGAAAGCCCCCATCTTCTATGGAAGAACCTTCCACCCATTCCATCCAGGATGGTTATCAACATATTTGAGCATACGAATTGTTGACTGGGGGAATCTCCACAACTGCCTGAAATTTCCATCTGGAGAGTTCCTGGCATAGTCAGTCGAATGCTTTGCTGCAAAGGAGGTATGTCAAGCACCCATTTCAAGACAGTCCACTGTCCTAGGCCAGTCCTTTATTTCACATATGCAAATGACTTGGCTACCCATGGAACTAATGTCTGAGGTGTGCACACAGGGACAACTGTGACACCCAGCTACACCACCATTATAACTACAGAACAAGCTACATTTTCATACTAATAACTCACAACTTAATTTCCACAGCTCTCGCCATATTGTGCACCAATAAAAAAGGACTGCCCTATGACTTGTCCGTCCTAAATGCACTAACCATTCATGGAGCAAGGGTCATGGACCAGAATTTCTTTTCCCAAGAGTGTGTTGTTCCAGTGCTCCTTTGGGCATGCATTTTCTGGAGCACAGTGGCTCACTCCAGGAGGAGCAGTAAAGGAGTTCCCATTATGCTTGCTTCACAGCTCGCTTTGAAAGCAGTTTTATGCAAGGCAGTACGTCTAGATTTGAGGATTACTGAATACCAGGGAATCCAAATGCAAGGCACAAATACATAGGAAATAATATTTGTTAGTCCAATTACTTTGAGAGAAAATTTTTCTTTAATTTCACAACCAGCTTTCCGTCTTAAAGACTGTCACCCATTTCTGCAGAAAAGCATTGCTCTGAAATGCAGAAGTTTCTGCAGAAATGCTGGCTATGCACCATGAAAAGCTCCACAGAGCTTGCATCTATAGTTCCAACAATGAGAGAAATCAAAGTATTTCTAAAAAAAAAATGTTCCTATGACAAAAAAAGAAGTCTGACTTACTTCTTATTCTATACACAAACAAATCAATGTAGAAGTATTATTATTTTAATTACATAGAAGCTGCAATTATAGTGCAAAGGAACCCAGCAAAAGAAATATAATCAGTATTTTAGTAAGAATTCCAAGGCTGTTCACTTTCATAAACAACTATATCAAAATATGAAGCCAAATTGTTTCTTAAGAGAGCGAAAAATAATGTAAAAATACAAGATTCTCTGCCATAATGGGGAGATAGGAGAGGAAATATAGACCTGTTTATATCTATATGTGTGTGTGTGTGTGTGTGTGAAATAGACTTTATTAATACCACTGCAGAAAGCCAACCCGTGTGTAGGTAATCAGAAGGTAACACATTTTCCTTTTGTGCACAAAAATGCCAGTACCTAAAATATAAGATTCCAAAATAACAGCAATGAATCAGCATAAAAGGAAATGAAGAGGTAAGTGTCAAAATCCACCCAACATATAAGAAGTACAACTTTGGTGAAAAAATGCCCTGACAAATTAGGATTTCCAGAAGAGGTGTCTACCACACTCGTTTTTGGTAAAGAAAATCTAAAAAATGACACTCATTTGTGTAAATTGTCAGTTGTCTGTGTGAAGAGGGGGAAAGAATATATAATTGCTTTTTTTTTCTCTTTTATTTACAATACCTTCTTTCATTAAAGCAAAAATCACACTGTACAGCTGTGGAGGATCCAGGCTTCTCATAACTGACGAGGAAACTGCATGAGAAGTAAAGCATGAATTTGCCCCCTTCCTATACTAGGGTGAGTATGTTGAGGTGGCACGATGGGGAGTGTGTTGTATATTGTCCTAGAGGTACAGCCCTGCAGGAAGTGCATCAGTCGGTGGAGAAGAATTTTACCTTCTGTTAGCAAGAAAGACATTTTCTACACCAGTTCTGGTTCCAGTTGCAAGGCTTGACAGGATCAGGACTAAGGACTAAGGATGGCCAGTTTAGGCAGCATCTATTTGCTGATGTTTGAAGCAATCAATTAGATGCAGAGCTGTTTAGCTCAGCTCTCTCCCCACCAGAGGCAATATCTTCACACCCTTGTGAATACCTTCAGATACACCAGCTGGCTCCATTCTGACACGAATATGCTGCATATTGAGTCTCTGACATGAATATACTGCATATTGAGCCTAACACTATCGTCACTGGAAGAACATGCCTCAGTGATCTGAGATGAGAATCGGGACTATTACTTTTAAGTATCAACATTTAAAACTGAACGTGCATTCAGACTCCCTTGCTGGAATGAGATGTGTTAGCATTCACAAATGGCCCAAGAGGCAGATACATTCTAAATGAATAATTTTGAACTCGGTAGGTGGTAGATTTTAATTCAAACGTGTCTTAAGCCTAAAATATTAAGCTTCCCACAATTAAAAAAATGATTCATGTTGCAAATAACACTCTAAGCTTTATTTTCAAGAAAACTTCAGACATTCTTCACACTTTCATTATGGTTTATAGTGGCCTTATAAAGTAACCTGCAAATGCGTACAAATAATTTCACTGTCCAGTATAGTGCAAATGGCATGGCATGCTAGAGGTGCATGAGTGTCTAGGACGGAGGGGTGTGGCTGTTAGAGAAAATAAAATGAATGCATTCCTCAGGGATGAGAGTTTCTTAAGTCAAAGAACTATTCAAGCTAAGGTGGAGTCTTCCTGATGGATAATATATAGCTTTTCCCTCCATGATTCCCAGCATCAAGAGGCATAATAAAAGAACTCATAACTTCATAACAGAGATGGGTCTGGGCTCTGCTAGCTAGTGAGGTCTCCCCAGGACACTACAAGAGCATCAGTCTCTGACTAATAATTTGCTACTGTGACATCTATGCACCTGGGAACACGTTGCTGAGTGTTCATAATTGTGAAATACACCCTTGTTTTGTACACAAACCAGCATGCACAGTATAGCAACAATTCAGACTTTCAATGTCCCATGATTCACTATTGCCTGCTATTTATTCCGTCCTTATCTCATGCTATAATTGTTGTAGGTATTAAAAAATACATTGTTGTGTCTTTCAGTGAATGATCAATGTGAAACGAATCATTTTGCTGACAAAAAGTGATATTGCTTATATGAGGCTCTCAGATTCTTGAAGGTGGAGTAAGAAGAATAAGATTAGGATCTAACAGAGATTTGATCGCTGTCATCTCAGCAACAAGATGTTGACAGGTAGAATAAATAACTTCTCAGGAGCAACTTGTTAAACTGGGTTAAAAGAGGATCTGTAATGATGTGGCCCACTCTAATACCCCCTGCCAATCAGATTATGTTTTATTACTCAGCTGAACTGTACAGCATGATTCAGTTTGTGCTAAACTGAAGGAGGTCACAAGATACAAACACTCATATTTCCTGAAAGCATTTTGGCAGAAAAAGTGGATAAGAACAAGAGCATGCCGGTGTCAAGAGAAAAGATAAAAGGCTTCATGAGACTTATTTAGGGCTAGGAGAGCGCTGGTCTAAGCCAAGTGGCCATACTTTGCTTTCTAAAAAAAAGTCCTCTGTGCTTCTGTGGCACATATCAGGCTAAATTCTTAAAATGCTTTATATACATCAGCTTATCCTACCATCAGTCAGCTGTCAGAGAAAGGTAAAGGGTATGGGGTGCCATCAGCCACTCCAAGCAAGTAAAGGCCCTTCCTGAAAAATATACAGATGCAAAAACTTGCTGCCACAGAAATGGAAACCCACCCAGGTAGCCAACAGACCAAGAAGTGAATAGTGTTGGCCAGAAAAGCATTGTAGAGCCAGAAGAGGCATGGTCATTCTGTAGCAATACTAGTGCTGGTGTCCCAAATAAATTATGCTGCATCTTATAGTTTAGGACATTATACCTACTTCCATAAATTGAGAGAGAATATAGCTAAAAGAGCTACTAGCTCTTAACCAACATTTTAATATACAGCACCCTCTGATTGTACAGATATATTTACACACTAGAGTCAATGTACCTTAGTTTCCTTGCTGGTAACTGGATGCAAAGAGATTCTGCAAGCATTTTCTCCAGCTTTGAAACTTCTGCATGGTTCTCCTCAGTGTCTTCTTTCAAAACTACTTATAAATATTTGGATGTCAGAAATGAATACAGGCTGTTGTGACTATCCTTACTGATACTGTGTTCAAAACCAAAATCAACACTCTCCTCTTAGTCAGTATACCTCTGTAAGAGGCGATATTTGCCCTTTCTGACTCAATGTTTTTCTGACTCAGGACCAAAAAGAGGAGGTGGAGGTACCACAGCGGCCTGATGCTCAGAGATGGCCACTGGAAGCAAAAGGTTAACTTCTGATCAATGGAGGGGGGTTCAAATTCAATTTTTCAGTTTTTGAGATACGGTTCCTCTGACCACAGTCTAACATGCAATGTGCTTTGTCGAAACTGTGCCACTGCACTGCAAAGACCAGGCTTAGCGGTGCACGAGATTGCTTGGGCAACAGAGCCTGTCCCAGCATGGCAGGTTATGGCCTTACCAGGAAGACTTACGTTCCCATCTCTCCTTTGTTTTATACATACACACACTTATCCACGTGTATTCTTTCACTATTTAAAACACTTGGCTGTCATGTCTCATTTCTACTTTCTGTTCCACTGGTATTTGTGTCACAACAGCGTTTTTAGCAATTAATTTATGTGTAATTACAAATAATCATTGAGTAGCAAGCAAGCAATGATCTGTGAGAGAGTTCTTTTAGAAGCACAATGCAGCCAGCACTGTAAATAACCCACGTACAACTATTTTAAGGGATCCATCCTTGCAAGTATTTAATATATGCTCTACTTCTAGAGTGCTATATAAACCTTTCATATACAAACATTTCTTTTTTTTCTGCGTTTTTGGCTGTGTGGGCCCATCTGAAATATCTGGCTGCTAGAACAGCACAAGCAAACTTAAAATCTTGGTTTGTAGATCTTGATGGGAATCCCACCAGTATCATGCAGAGCTGCTGGTGACTACATTGTTGAGGCACATTAAAGGTCACAGAATTGACCTGATTTTTACAACTAATATAAAGACAAACCTTTACTGAACTTTTTAGCTATTAAGTCATATGCCTGTGTCAGCTACTTCCTTTCGATTGCGTTCTGCATAGGACGTTTGAAGGAAAAATACAAAATAAATGAAAAGTGCTGTTTATACTGTGTTTCTTGCTGTTTTGCTGTGGGATGAAGAAAAGGCAGGTGAGATGAGAGACAAGGAAACCACTTCTCCAGTGCCTTTCCTTTGTCTCAGATAACAAAATGAGAGTTAGGGACTGGATGAAGGTTTAAATATTGAGAGGCAAGTACAGGAATGATTTTCTCCTAGGAATCTGCATGAAATGTCCTTGAAATCTTTTGGTTTGCTTTAGCTTGGCTAAAGAGCTCTTTTGTATTGAGCTCATCCCATATTAACAGGCATGCTGTCGTTAACTCGGGGAAGAAAGGCTGAGAATCCTCCCTTATCTCAGTCAAGCTATTAAGATTCACAGTCAGTCAGTGCAGGCAAGGAAAACAACAGCAAGCAGCAGAACTGAATCTGCCGAAGGACTCTGGGCTGTGGCGGTGGCCTGGGGCAGCACATTTGGTGCGAGCGTGCTTGTCCGTCACCAGTTGGCATCCCGAGGGACTCCTGGGGAGCAAATTTAGGACCGGGAGATGGAAAGAAAAAAAAAAAAAAGCTGTTTATTTAGGGAGGCCACACCAGAATAAAGCAATCAGCCCTCACTCTCCGGCTCCAGGGTTCTCTATAGAGCTGCCTAAACCTATTTTCTGTGATGCCCCGCAGCTTTCCAATGGTCCCAGTCCACCAGGGCTCAGACTGCAGCAGCTGCTCTCAAATGTGTGAAACCAACAGGAAAGGACAAACAACTTCCAAGGACTTAACACTGAGTTTCTAAACTGCACCCTGCTTTGACCTTCCCAATGAAAAGTTAGAGGGAAGCCCCTTTTCTGAGAACATTTTAGGCTAATGCCCCTTGCACAACAGGTAATGCAGCGTTGTGGGCAAGGCAGAGTAGGTTAAACTTCAGTGATACAACACAGGTTATCCAGAGCTTACATCAGTCTGGGCTTTCTGAAAAGTTCTCTTCTGGAAATTTAGTTACATCTTCTAGCTTATTACTGTGAATAGCCAAACTCCTGCTACCTTTTCTAGAGCTAATATTTTATCTTTCCTTGCATTTTCATTAGAGAATTAAACTAATGGACATTTATTGACAAATAAAATCTGCCTGCTGTTGCATTTGTGTACATGAAACCTAACTGTACATGGTACTTACCTTCTTGTATTGAAAAATACCCCCCCCTTCCCATGATCATTGATGTGCTATTTCTTCTGCCTTTAGCCTATAAGCTGGAACAATTTCCTCAGACATTTTGCAGATGGTCTACTGAGGAAACTTAACCAAGGTCACAGAGAAGGTGTGTGACGGAAGAATTACATGAAATCTCTCCAGAGGCAGGTTACTGCTCATGTGGTTCTTCCATCTGCACCTAATTCTCATCCAGGAGACAGAGGTGCAACCCAGCCTGTGTATCTGTGGGCACACCCTACACACACCCAGGTGGGACGTTCAGCAGGAAACTCATACAAGAAGGAAAGCAGAGAGTCACACTGAGCTCCAGTCGGCTTTCAGGTCTGGATGCCAGAGGATCGTGTCTGCAGGCCACAATTTGGAGCGCGCTTGCACAACTGTGGAGATTTAGCACTGTGTCTTAGAGATGTCAGGCTGTTACAGTTAATTGGTAATTTGCAAGTCACAGATGGGCTGCATTTGAAGTAAGTACATTAAATATTAAAGGTGCAAACTGTGAGGCTAGCCAGTAGCCTAAAGAAGAGCAATAGTGACCAGATGAATTTTTCTTTTTTAAGTTATGTGGAAAGGCCTTGTGCTGTTTATGAGAGCCCTCACAGATATTTAGGCGTTATGTTCTCATCTTGTTTGTCATTGGAAATGAAAGCGTTTGATTAATCCACAAAGTGGATCTTGATCCACACAGAAATATGAGAGAAGAATTGGAAGTGTCCTCCTTAATTATAACACCCTGCTTGCTGCTGTCTCAGGCAGTCACACCATGTAATCGCTTTTGTAAAATTATCTGATTCCATTGCAGAAAGTCTTACAGTGTTTTTTGTTTTTTTTTTGTTTTTTTTTTTTTGTTCTTGCTGTTTCTGTAGGAAAACAATGCAAGAACTTTTTTTTTTTTTTCCTGATAGTTGGAGACCTAACTAGTTTCTAGCCTAAGTTTATTCTCAGCTCTATATTGCTTGTAGACTGTCTGTTAACTTAAATAGCGCCTTTTTTTTTTTTCATGATTTCTTCTTTCCCTGTTGCACTCACAGACAACAATCATGCTCCTTACTCTGTGTGTTGCAAAACTACATAAGTCAGATGCTCCAGGTGTTGGGCTTTTACACCCTGCCTGTCTCTTTGTCCATACCTGCTGTGTGCTCAGTCATTGCTCCTGCACAGATGTCACTGAGCCCTGCCATAGTGCTCCTGGCAACATATTGCCAGTGTCTGGATGGTGGTGACTCCCTGATTCTCCTGAATACATGTTAAGCCATTCATCCTCTTATTTTTCTCACATTTCCCTTGCAGTAGACAATCATATGTAAACTGTGGCCATCTTCAATACCCACACCATTCTCTTCCTCAGTGATTTCCAAAGCCACTACACTTTCAACATTTTCAACTTCTAGGAAAAGAAAAAAAAAAGTTTTGCTTGTAAGTGTGTGGTTTTTACCATTTATATGATTACTTTCATAGCAGTTCTTAAACTCCAGTCTTCAAGGTCATCATGACTCTCCCTGCCCTGACCGTTCTTTTTAACTTTGTGTCATCAGAAAATGCCATCAGCAAGATCTGTGCTGCACAGGGTCGTAAGGATCCCTCCAGTATTATACTTTTTCCTTCAAAATTAACTTTTGTTATCTCCTATTTGGTTAACTTCCTGCACTCCTTAAAGTCCTGTTGTAATCAGCACAGCTCTAGACAATAGTTGCTTCCGTGGCCCCATAAGAAGTGCTTTACTGAAGACCAAATAAATAATATTGCCTGCATGTCATTGCCTGGAAAACTAAATCATTGAGGGAAGATAGCGTGTTATTCTGATGGTATCTATTTTCAGGATATCATATAAAAAATTGGGAATATCTTGGTGAATTTTGTCCTGTCTTCCCATTTACAGTACTGGAAACAGCAGAGCTCTGTTTTTTTTTTTTTTTTTACATTTGTACAGCAAAGTGGGAGTCCTTCCCCTGTGCAACTGCACCACCTTGGTAACACCAGCCACTGCTGCTGGGAGGAAGGAGAGACCCTTAATTTCTTCACCCTGGCCTGATAAATCTTCATTTGCTTATCTTGGTATCTTTGGAAACAGTTCTCACATTTAGTTCTCCAGACATTCAGATTTACAGCTTTCCAGGATGATTATGAACCAGAGTGTAGCTGTTGGAATCACTTTTCTTCTGCCCTCCCTTTCCTAAAAATAGACATTGAATTTGATGTTCTCCAGTCCTCTGGTATAATCTCTGATTTTATGAGCTTGTCAGAAGTCTTTTTCTACAATTTATATTTTCAAAATGTTGGAAAGGTTTTTAGTATATCTTTATTGAAAACTGAGGACCTGTATTCATCTATCTTTAGGCTGTACCCAATCTATCTTTAATCATTCTCTCTTACTCTCAATGCATTGTGGCCAACTCCTTTTCTTTTTTAATTATATGAATTCCTTCCTATGTTTTCCCATTTTCTTTGGCAGATCTAACTCAGTTTTGCAGATTCTCATTCTATTTTAATACTTTTCAACACCTTACTTTTCTTTATTGATCACTTGTTTCCTCCTTTGATTGTAGTCTTATTGTTTAGGCATAGTGTTTCCTTTCAGCTTTGCAGTTAGGTCTGCAGCTGTTCTTTCCAAGCTTTTTTCTTCTAGGCTGGTGTACTAGTTTCAGACATTTTTGTCTCTGAGATGCAGAGAAATCTGAACCCTCCTTTAAATGTCTATCCTGATGCCTTTCAGCTATGTTGGCTTCCTTAGCTAGTTCCATTAGTTAAAATAATTCATTTTGAAATAGAGAATCTGAAATACAGACCTTTTTCATTATTGATACTATTAATCTGGGTTGTTGGCCATGAGATATCCCACTAAGTGCTGCTTGGTTTGGGGGTAATATTGATTGGCTGCAAATTCCCCACAGGAGAGAAAAAGTAAGGTTAAGGCAGCACCCCGAGTCCCCTGTGTCACCGTCTACCACTGAATTGCCCTGTCCCCCTTACACAAAAAGAGTCAGCTAACTGGTTGAGCAGTGGGGGACATTTTTGTAGTAGACATTTTGCATTTGTTAATGGTTTTCTTCCTAGCTCACCCTGTCAAAACAAAGGCAAACCACAATAACAATTTGTAAGGAACCGTGGCTTTCAGAGGACAAGTGACTTGCTTCAGGGAAGGAGTTCAGTCTACCCTGCCGTTAGGCATACCCAGGTCCTCCTGAGGTGAAAGCCCTGATGGCACTCATCTCACCACCACGCCTTGCACTTCAAATAAAGGCTTCCCTGAGAAGAACAAGTTCAAGCTAACTATAAAGACTCACCCTAACAACTTAGAGGTGGATCACAAGCTGAGTGTCAAGGATGATCAAGGTCTAGAGAGCGTGATATATTTGGAAAGAATAAATGAACATGGACTATCTAACCCAGACAGCAATAGAGTAAACAGTAAGAGTCCTCACCACAACTGCTGTAAGGGAGGTAGAAATCTAAGCAGGAGTGAATGGGAAAGGAGATAATGGACTTTAGCTGCTGCAAGAAAGTTTCACCATGTGTTAAAATATGTATTTGATATATGTATATAAAAATGGATTGGAATAGATTGACAAGGAAATCTGCACCAGCATTGCTATTGGAGGTCTCTAGGAGCAGATTAAGTAGATGAATTAGCCTTTCTCAGGAATGCCATGGCTATTGCTGATTTTGCCTTGAGGGTGGTGAACAGGCCATATGACCCTGGGGAACCCTCCAGCCCTATGTCCTACAGCAAAGACTGAGAGGTCTAGGATGCCTAATCCTGGCATTTCTTGCATTTGCTCATCCATTCTTCTTCTGCCACCAAGAATGTATGGGAGTAAATTAAATAGATTCAGTCTTAACAAATTTTAGGTTTAGGTCTTAAATTTGTAGCCTCCTGCTTTGATGAGAAAACATAGTTTGATGAAGATCTTATAAATGCAAAATAAAGTTGCAGGAGCACGTCCTTATGCCTCATAGTGGCATATTTTTTGCTTTGTTTTGTTTTGTTTTTCATAACATGTGGTACCATCTGACACTCATTTATTTCCTAAAAACTATAGAGTTTATTGTTTTTATCTGTACTGATTAACATTTTGTTAATGTTACTTTCCTCCCCTCCCTCTGTATTATTCAGATGAAGGACAGGACACTTTTTTTCTGATAAATTCCCCCATCAGTGCCTCCATGCTTCCTCTCTCAATTCATTTTCTGGGTAATTTTAGCTGGCCTTTCTAAAACGGCCTTCATTCCTATTAATCTATGTCTTCTACAATATCTAATTACATAAGGCTATCATACACATGAGTTTGTGCCAAAGCCTTTTATATCTGAGCTCGATAGCCCGACTCTGTAATTAGAGCTATCAGCTCTGTATCCATGTCTGCCATTAGTTTTACCCTTATCCATGGGGCAGTCGCTGTGACTGCTGGCAGCAGCTATGGGATGGGGCTGGGGGTCCTGCCTGCTCTTACCTACTCCTCAGCCCTGCTCAGCTTTGCCTTCAGATAGAAAAGGAAATCAAAACTTGGTCTCTCCAGAGTGAGTGGCAAAAAAACGGAACAGAATAGAGGCTTTTTCTTCACAGGTCTCCCCACATTATGGTATATCTGCACCCTGCTCCGATTTGGAGCCATTTTACAGTAATGTTTCACACAAATATTACAGTTTCTACATTTAAGCTTCAAGATTTAGTGATACAGTAGTGTTTGGATGGTAAAATGTTTCAATCTAAGGGCATTTTCTAGAAAAGAATTGACATTTTTTTTGTAGAAAATGTCTGCAATTTTATCTCACTCTTTCTTTTTGTTTTTTAGAGGAAAAATATAAACATTTAAGTTTACATTAAATTAGCTTTGTTTTGGTCTTGAAACTAAACAAGCATAAAAAATAATAATAATAATAAAAATCTGTTATTTATACACTGGTAAGCTGAGAGGAACCCAAAAATGAGTGAGGAAAATCCAGAATAGAACAAGAATTGAAAGGTAATTCAGAAATAGTGAGCTTGTTGAAAATAAGACAACATTTAGGGGGACGGAAATATCAACATTTCAAACAATAAATAAAATAGGTGTTAGAGGGGATAAATAATCTATAGTTCCGCATGGAGGAAGGATGAGATGACATTGTGTTAATTTGCAGCAGAGATTTAGGTTTGACTTTAGGAAAACCTTGCTAATTATAATGATAGTAAATTACCATTACAGGCTACTCAGAGAGATGGCAGTATTGCCCACGATGGAAAATTCCAAGAACAGATTTACAGCATGGCCTCAGTCTGTTCACTTCTGCCTCCTTATGGAGGAAGAACCTGGCTCAGCCCCGTGTCTCTATGAACCACCTTCCCTGCACAATTTCAAGGACAGAAAAGTGAAAATGAGAAAATCTTAGTTTCAGGTCAAATCAAAATTTTTCTTTTCTTTCTGATGAAAAGCAAAAATCTCGGAGAGTGTTTACGAAAACCAGAGGGTCTCATTTTTTTCAGAAGTTTAAATGGAATTCTTTTTCAACCCCCCTAATTCTTGAATTTATTTTCAAGAGGAGGAAAAAATAAAACCCTCTGAAAATTTCAGCGTGAGAGCCATTTTATCCCGGGCTGCAAATCCGAGCAGCGTGAGGAGGTGAGCCTCTGCAGCTGGGTTTTGCTGTCGTGTGATCCTGGGCCCTAGCCACACATTTCGGCTGATCAGAGTGACAAAGTGCTTTTCTCTTTCCTTGGATTTATCCTGCAAGAAGAAAGTCTCTAGCAAATTGGATGGAGATGGCAGTATCTCTTCCAACTTGGCATCCCCTCAGCCAATTCAGAAGAGACAGTAAAATCCATCAGCATAAGGAAAAACGTAATTAGTTGGCCACCTGAAACGAACGAAGAGCCACCTCCTCCACAGCTGGAGGCATACACTGCTGTTACTTCAGGGCCGATGTCGGGAGGAGTAGGGGGAGAAGTGAGAAAAATCAAAACCGAATCAGGCCGATTCATGGTTTCTTGTGCTCTCTGAGGAGTAACTCGATGGGAATGGCAAGCAGCCGCCCCAGAGCGCGGGGCTGGGGATGTGGCGCGTGCTGCGTCTTGGCACTTGTCGAGCGCCGTCTTCCTGCGGGTGACTGCTGGCAGGCCCGGCCCTGCCGCCATCTGGCTTGCGAAGTAACGAGACCAAACCGAGTGGAGCCTGGAGGAATTAACATCCCTTCCTTAATCTATTAATAACTGAAAAGTGTTGATTTTGGTGACAGCTAGATGTGTTATTGTGAAGCAGATTGGTTAATTAGAAGCATCATAATGAAGGTTATATTGGATATGTGTATCCCTGTATCCCTTCAGAAACACACATATTTTTAATAAGCAGAGTTTGGTTTCTCTCACAGACTTAAATGTTATGTGTGAAAAAGTCAACAAAAAGAAAAAAAAAAAAGCCAGACAATTTTCTGCAGCTCTCTGTTCCTGCTTTTTTTTTTTTTTTAATTTTTTTTTACTATGCAAAAAGTCTGTGTGTTTTGCATATGGCTACCAGCTCAAAGCCATCAGCATAGGAACGGAGGCATCAGGCACGTGCAAATCTCTGCCACTACCCCTGCATTTCAAGGGCCCTCAGGCCCTTCTTGCCAGGCCGAATAAGCACATGGATGGCCACCTGATTAATAAGGAGAAATGTTACCTGCTACCCAACCTGACTTCTGGTCACGAGCATCAGAAAGGTTCATCCGAGTGCTCCTGTCACTGGCAAGATGCAAGCCCCAGCTGACGCACTGGCAGATCTTAATTGTATTTAAAGCAGGTTCATATGGATTTGAGTCAGTTCAGATGAAGTCTGTATAACCTTTGGATAAATTGGAAGAAATAGAGATTTTGCTTGATATAATTAAATATATTTTAAGCTGATCTGGAGCCACACTGGTGCAATTTTGAATTTAGCCATCGCCTTCTGGAAACTTGTTATTCTAGGAGTAGCTTGTTCTCATGTCAAGGCTTTCAGATTGAGGAGCTGGCTGTTAAAAATACCTTCCATTTTTCTGGCACAGTTATTAACTGGTACAAGGAGATGCTTGTAAAACCGGTGGCTGTTATTTTAAATATCAGCCTTTAAGTAAATGTCTCCTCATTACCAGTTTCCAAATGAGTAAAGTACCACGAGTGCAGGCAAAACCGAGTGGTTTGCAGTGCTTCCTGCGGCCCCCGGCATTTCCCACCTCTGACATTTTCCTGACTGCTCGATCTTTGAACACAGCGCAGCAATGTCATCTGTTGGGGTTAACTTTCTAAATGTGCAAAATGGCAGATTTTCGCTGTTGATCCTTCAGCTCATGCTCCTGTAGTAGTTAAAATGCCTCGTTAAGATTCACTGTTGTTCACCACGAGAGATGCGCAAGCATTCAGGCTGCTGCTGCTTGTTTCTCCTCCATCTCTCCATGCTCCACAGAGATGCTTCACCCCCTCCAACTCCTTCTGCATACAGATCTTGCTTTGATTTCTGCTGCCTGCCCTGCTCCCCACCAGCTGTAATCATGGCTTTCTCTCCACCTCTCAATTCTGCCCATTCTCCTTCCAACCACTCCCAGATTTTCACTTCGCCAAACCACAAACCTTGAAAAGAAAGAAAGAAAGAAAGAAAGAAAGAAAGAAAGAAAGAAAGAAAGAAAGAAAGAAAGAAAGAAAGAAAGAAAGAAAGAAAGAGAAAGAAAGAAAGGAGGGAGACTTTCAGAAGATGTCTGGGAGGCTGTAGGTAGCCCCTTCCTTCTCCCTCATACCAGCACAGACTGCACAACCCCTGGCCCCAACCCTCCGCTTGGTGCTACCACCAGCACAGGCAGGCTGCAACAGTGTGCTCCAGCTTAGCAGAAGCTTGGCACTGGTGCTGTGAAAGGGCAGTCTGTATTTAAGCAGAAGAAGTTCAGATTTTGGTGACTAAATTCAATCAGAGAACAACTCAGGGATTCTTGTGACATTTACCATGTTACAAAACACAGATGTAGTGTTGCCAGAAAGGATCTGTGGGAGGAATCATCCAGTTCCAACTTGTATTTTTCCAACTTTTTTTTCTTTTCCCACAATTAAAGTTAAAATACTATGAAATTGCTTTTTGTTTTGGAGAGTTTTTCCAGATTCTGCTTCTGGTTGTATTACACTACTGGTGTCTTGGTAGAAGATAGTTCTGTGATTTTACCATTTGTTTCTTTTCCCAAATGGCTGTTTGCATCAATAAGTTCAGATTTAGTATTCAAAAATACTATTTGATTTAGCAGAATAACAAAATGCTCCTTAGGTTTGCAGATGTGGGTCTGCTGACATAATGATTGTTGTTTTTCTTGGGGCTCTTCTTCCCCTCCCACGTGGCCACTTGCAGTTGAATTATGCGGTCCCTTGGCACAAAGGCTCCCTGTTGATGTTACAAATCTCTTTTCCTGAGGAACAAACAAAGTATATTTGTGTCAACAGACAGGAGATGGGAATGGCAGTATCACCAGAGTTTCAGAAAAATATATACTTTTCTTTCCCATCCTACTTTGTGTATCCCTACTGCATCTTCTACATTTCTCTAACTTCAGGAGCCAGCACTATCAACTGGATGCATCAGAAATTAAGCTTCTTCATAATTTTTAGACACTTAAATAAAAGTATTGATCTGAATACCACTAAATTTTATCTCTGTACTCCAGGAAATTAGATGTTTCATTTAGACGTCTAAAAATGGATTTAGTTGTTTAATTTAATTTTAACATTTTTGTTAAAATACATTATCCCAGCAATGTCTCATTAATATATCACATATAATAGTATTAATACTATTGCAATATATAAATAATAGTAGCAGAATTAAAATCCAGAGTATTTTTCTTCAACGCAGAGATGGCATTCAGGGAAGTACCTATCAGGACTCACTATCTGGAAGAGAAAAGCACATTTCAAGAGAGTACATGGTGCAGTGGACAACTGAACTGTTTGACAGAGCAAGACTAGAGAAAACAGACCTGAAGTTTTGCACATATTTTATCAGTGTTCAGGAAACATCACAGCTTCATCAATAACCTCTGAAGAACTTCTTGTCCATAGCTGGAATAATAATATATATTCTATATTTGAAGAGAACATTTTGTTTTTGAACAGAAGTGAGTGAGAACCAGAAGAAATGCAACTGAAGAACGTAGCAAGTGCTGATAAAAAGAATAACAGGGAAAACCAGCTTATAACTCCTCCTTGGCATTTTTCGTGTATTACGGTGTCCAAGAGATGGTTGCCAGAAAAGGTCTTTAGGAAGAATCATCCATTTCCAACCTTTCCTGCCTCCCCCTCCCCCCTTTATAGTTAAAGTACTGTAAAATTGTCATATGCTTGGAAGATTTTTTTTTCCAGATTCTGCTTCTGGTTGTCTCTTAAACTGTGACCTATGCCATTAGTATCTTTGGTAGAAGAAGGTCCTTGTGATGTACAGTAGGGTAAGAACCAAGCAAAGCCATCCATGGGATCTCAGAGCATAGCTCCAGAGCACTCACTCAGCTTTGTAGCCACCGTGTAGTTCATGTAACATCGTGCATGTAACACCTCATCCTGTGAGTGATACTCAAGGGAATAGTACGGCTGACAGCAGGCATCTAAGTTTAGCACCAGCTTTGGAGACTGGCACACAGTCAATAATACAGCCCCAGACTGCTGCCCAGCACTCCTACAATAACACCAGCCACAGCTGAAGACTATCGCGCACCCACCAGACGTTCTACACTAACATGCCTGGGAGGTGTTCCTGGAATAGTCTTGATAGTCAGTGAAAAAGCAGAGAGAAAAAAAAGCAGCTTCCAGATATAAAATATTTTGAGACTCCATTCAAGCTATTATAGCTGTGCTAAAACTGGCCTTGAAAATTTTAGACATGCTACTCATGGGCATGAAAACACATTGTGTCACACACTAAATTGAGTATTGTTGATGCATTCTCAAACTGCCCTGAAAAATTACACAATTTAATGCAAAAAAAAAAAAAGAAAAAAAAGAAAAAAAAAGTGAACACTTAAAGAATTACATGCAGTGCCATCTGTTGGCTCTTTTGTTCTACTTCCATTGAATCTCTCCACGTCCATTGAAGGTTACAGTTACTGGGTGAGTTGCATAAACCCAGCATGAGTAAACAGAAATGATTTATTTTGTGAACTTCCAGGTTCAGAACTTGTGAACTGCAGCATTTAGCCTTGTCACTGATTAAGCTGTTTTATAAGGCATTTCATTAATCTTACTTCACTGTATAAGTTATTAATTTTAAAGGATTTGTTGCTATGTATTTTCATAGGCCGATAAAAAATGAACAAGTTGAAGTGGAAAAGGATATGGAGCAGAAGGCTTGTGCCTTTAGGGAGTGACACCAGTTATTAGACACATATCTTAAGGATTCTGAAATTCCTCCTGGCAGGTGTATCATAAACAGTGAGCTGCAACTTACGCTCTGCTGGTGCTGAGATACTTGGCTATTGTAATTAAACTTACATTAAAAAAAAAACACCTCCTGCTGTTCCCCTCTCCTTCTGGAGAGGTTAGCTGTTTTCTTCAAACAATTATGACAGTATTCCTAACACCTCTGCATTGGTTTTCAAAATATAAAAAGTCACATGCTCCTTTACATGGCCAGACTACAAACCTAGAGGAGGGGTAAGAGTGCACAGAAACAGGGAACAGGGAGCAGCAGCCCCCACCACGGATGAGCATTGCTGCATAGTGCAAGGCAACGGCAAGAGTGATCTCTTCTTCCAGTTCTATTTTGAAGATAAAATAAAATAGCTGCACAACTGTCTTGGTAAAGGGAAAAAGAAAAACCAAACAAGAAAACTATGTAAGTACTATAAGGCCATTACTTGGTCAACGATCTGTGTGCCATTATATATTTAGCTCACGCCATGAGGGATGGCAAAAGTAAAGGTGAATCTTCCCCACAATGTGCGACCACTTCAGTATCTTTCCCTGCACAATCCCAGTCTCCAGTTTCAGGGTCTCTCTTCCAACTGGTTTTCTGACTGGAGTCCAGTCTTCCACAACCTTGCTGACTCTGGATCATTTCCCTGTCTAGTTCATACCCCATCAGTAAATTGCACTCTTTTCCACTCACTCCCATTTTCCTTCTTGCACCTCTTCTCTTCATCTCAGTTTTCACCTCTCTGCAAGCTCCCAGTTTCCTCACATATGCTAGAGTATGCATATTATGATTGAAATTATCAGGAAATTTAGAAGCTACATTTTAATAAAACTCTACTGAATCAATGCCAACTGAATTTTCAAAATGGAATTTGGGCAAAGGTTTGACACATACGAATGGACTGCTCTGGCTCCCCTGTGTTCATGCTTGGGTCATTGGAAGATTCCAGCCTCTCAAATGCATTTACTTGTGTGAGGGACCCAGCTTTTCTACAAATAGTTTTTGGCTGATTTCTTTAAAAACAAATCTAGTCTCCAAATAGAAAGTCATAGACAGAGCACTTCTGAACACTTACAGCTTTGTGAAGTTATAAGCAACCAGAAAGAGAGGCTAAAAATTGGAAGCAATAGCAAATCTCAGTTATAGCCAATGCTTGTAATATGAACATATGCACAAGTAGTATCTATATGTCATCCTGTCTACCTGCTGTTCCAAGAGGTACTCAGGCTATGTCAGGAAATGCTAGCCCTTCCAGTTCTTCTGCAGTCAAGCGTTCCAACTGTAAATTCCCAAAGTGCACGGAAATATTTATAACTAGTATTCATCTTGCTAATTGAAATATTAGTAGGAGATACCAGCTGCTTCATGTATCAAAATACTGACATTCTTTATTATTGGTTGGCAGGAACTTCAGGATTATTATTTTTTTCTTATAAATGAAAGCATACTAGTGGGGTTAAGAGTATAAACAGACATCTAAACATCCACCATAAACCTGCACTCTACCCCTGCATTTCTAAGAGCTTCAATGGCAGAACCAAAGCCTGAGCTTAGCTCCATGAAAAAGGTAGCATCATGGTTTGGCTTTTTCCAAATTTTATTTGTCTGGTGTGCAGGAAGAACACACCAGACATTTGAAAAGGCTTGTACTACCCACACAGTTAGGTGTGCAGCAAGAGGAATGAGAAAAATGGAAAAAGAAAATCCTGGGTAGTCTTGGAAGCTGTTGCTTTTGGGAGGCTTAACTCAGTCCCTCCAGGGTGAAATCCTTCCACAGTGAATGTGTTATTTCCTAGCATTGCCAATGTAAAGTTACATGCCATTTTCTTAATTGCATATTCAAATGATTAAGAATCACTGTTGCTAGTGTTACCATCACAAACGAAATTAATGTGGGTTCTCATGGCTTTTGGAATGACTTGGAATATTATTACATGTGTAACTTTATAAGTACATTAAATAAGAAAATAATGGCTATTTTAGACATTTTATACAGTACAGGAACAGCATGCATAATTTCATTATTCTCCTCATCCAGCCTGATACAAAGTACAGCCCTCCTTCTTGGAAAGACTGACTATATAATTGTTATAAATCCTGCAATAGCAATCTTGTATAGCTAAGAGGACCCATTACAGTTTAGATGTCCCTGTCCTAAGCATGTACAAACAGAAGGAAAAGGTGGGGCCATGGCAAAAAGAAGTGACGATCTTGGCCTAAGACAAAAGTCAGTAGGTGACAAAATAAAGAAAAAATATCATTTTCCTTTCAGTGTATATTAGAAACTGAATTGTCCATTGCCATGGCTACAGTGTTGGGACTTCAGGAATGATCTTACCTTAGCAGTTTGTTAACCTTACATTTTTTCAGTCCAGCCATTTACGCCATATAGTCACCATCATGGTGCCCAAAAGAGTTGAAGGTTCATCCCAGCCTCGATAGCCTACCTTTGGATATGCACATGGAGGAGCACTGTATGATCAAAAAGCAGAGATTTCATTCTCAACATCCTATTAGTATAACTTAAATGGTGATGGACTCCTACTCAAGTGTGACATTAGAGGGGGTGTAAGGTACTCATTGCTCAGTACCCCTTGGAAATGGATGGAGGATTAGTGGTTCCTTTACTGGTTGACTAGTAAAAAGCCAGTACAGCACATAAAATTGGTTAGTGGCAAGTGGTTACCTGGTGACTTTGACAGCAGAACTATCTACATCTTTGTACTGGGACAAAGCATGCATCAGACACAGGCATGTAGATCCTGAGTTTCCTCTTGTTTTGCTGCTTTAGTTCTTTGTGCCTTGTTTTTGGCGTTACTTCTGATGAAACAATGCAAATGAAAAACCAAAGGGGACCCAAAACTCCAGTGTCATTGTGATGAACTCTGACGGTGATTGGACTCCCGTGGTATGTGCTGAGCTCCTCTCCAGGGGTCTCCGTCGTGCACCAGCTGAATGCTAGAGATGACTGGAGCATTTCAGCCATGCCATTTGGTCTGAAAACTCTCATTTGTCAAAAAATGCATTTAAAGGGAATGCGTACAGTCTCACTGAAGGTGATCTTCCAGGTTTTAGATAGAATTTCTAATTGAAAAGGAAGTTTTTCATCCCAGAATTTGTGCAAGGGATAGAAACCACAGTTCCCTTCCCTTCTCTACCTGAAGCACACAGGAGATTTCAGCCTGTGTTTCCCTCTGCCTTGCAGGTGCTAGCAATTGGTTATTTCAGGCTGACTTTTGTTCTGTGTTTTTTTTTTTTCTTGGTTCATCTTACTCCAACATGAGTGTCTTCTTTTTTCCTTTTTTTTTTTCCTTTTTTTTTTTTTTTCAGCCAGAACATCTGTCATTTGCCCAGACTTACTGAGACCATCCAAACTCTATCATCAGATGTTAACCTCACAGAACACCTGTAGATCTTAGGAGAAAGTATTGTTTATTTGAGGTAGAGATGGAGTACAGCATGGTAACGACATCTGCCCAAGGCCACTGAGGCAGCCTGGACCTAAAATGTTTCCTCTTTTTCTGTGTAACCCACCTACCTTATGTAGACACTTGCAAAGATTATAACAGTTCTAATGAACTAAATATTTCAGTAGCCATGACCCAAGTGATTGAACTGAACGTCCCATTGGTGATTGTAAATAGCTTGCATATATTTGAAATTGAAACTCACACTTTATCTCTAATGCCAAGACTTCTGCAAGTAGTTCCTGAAATCATGAAAGAAATTTGAGTTATTTCTGAAAACACAGTAGCTTTGGTTGTCTTGTTACATAATTCCCTCTTATTTTAATTCTGTTACCCTTAAGTTACTTAAAACCATTGATATGAAAGTCAGAGACAAAATTCAGCAATCTTTTCATTGCTGTTTGAAACATCTGCATAGGCATTTCTATTTTCATTTAAGCTGGTTTCATTTTAATAGAGTCTTGTCTGAAGAGTGAGGCTAGCAGACACTTTATTAGCAAAACAGCAGCTTAACAGCTGGGGAAGGCAGATCATCAGCTGCCCTGTTGCCGTAGAGCATTTCTAACTGTTCTGTTACTCAAGTACTATGCCTTTTAGGAATATTTCTGAGACAAGCTTGCATCATAGTGGATTAAATCAACTCCTGCCAGTTTTTCTCACTATATGTAACAGTGTATTATAAATTAACTACAAAGTACAATAGATCTGACAGCTTCTGAGATGGAAGAGGGCAAGTTTGCTAGAGGTTAGGGGCTTCATTTTGTAAAGAAATTCGCATAAGTGTAGTGCTGTGTTTTTGTACTTTCTCTTTCATTTTGTAATATCATACCCTGCTTCCCTGTTCTATAATCCAGTTCATGTTGACTGGACCAAATAACTATATGGATTCCCACAGGACGCTGCTTAGGCTTAAATTAAGCTTACAGACAAGATGTATGTAAAAAATTGAAGCAAAATACAGAAAAAAGGATAGCCAAGGATGCTGCTTGAGCTAGGTTTGGCAGTCCAAATGCAACAACTCTTGTATGCAGCATCGGTACTTGGTAGACATTGCTGGAGTGTGTTCTGCAATCACGTGCCATTATTTTCAAACACATCACCTCAACACTGAGACTGTATCACCAATTTGTTTGAATGGCAGCTCAAAGGCCCAGCTGCACTGACTCAGTACTGTACAACTGTATGTGTTTCAGAATCATACTTCTTGCTGTTTCCCTTGCTCTGCATTCATTTTCATCCAGGCAGTTCTCCATAGATCAGTAACTGCTGTAGACACTTTCATTCAGGCTTTGGCACTTCCAAGGATTTACAGAAAAAAAAAAAAACTCTTACAAATATTCCTTTGGGCTCATATGTCTCCAGTGGGGTAATATAGGTCTGGAAAGGCCAAGAGAAATCTTTATATTAAGAAGTCATGCTAGAAAATTTGTTTCAAGAGCACTGACATTATACATCTTGAGCATATTTTAAAATATCACACTCACTGAACTGACTCTTAATTACATTTGCGCATGTAACGATGATGCCAATATTTTGTAAGTTATTATAAAAATATTCTTTTATAACTATTTTCTTCAAAGATCTACAGGGTAACCATTGACAACCAAACTTTCATCCTGTTGAGTTCATTGCATTGGTTTGGGAAGAAAAAATTTCCAGGCAATCATGTCTCAAATGCACTAATTAATCTATTAATATTAAAGGCAAACAGTTGCCAATCTTGCAATGCAATTTCACCCCTCGTGCATTCTCTCTGTAGTAGATCAGTTATTCCAATGCAATTAAACTCTTTGAGTTTTTGCAATGATTTATTGATAGTAATTTGTAATGCAGCAATCTGGGTTGGTGCCCCAATGAACTACACATATACCAGGAATATTGCAGGGTTTCAGTGCTTTTGTTCTAAGACTAATGAAAAGGAAGGGATGTGGGAGGCAGAGTCAGGATATTGTAAACATAGTTTTAGTTGCACCTTTTAAAGTCAAGCCTGCTCAAGAAACAAATGCTTTGTGAGAGGAACAGCATCAAAATTCGTATGTGATACTCCATACACCAAAATATACCAACAGTATTTTAAACATACTTCTGTCAAAGACAAGAACTCCCAGATGTTTATATTTCATTCCAGGCTTAAAAGTAATTTCTAAATATTTAGATAACTTAGAACAGGAAAAATAAAATAATAATAATAAAACTAAGATCATCAAGTACTTCTTCAATAGGTGCACCGAGACTCATATCATAGAATCATAGAATGGCTTGGGTCAGAAGGGACATTAAAGATCATCTAACTCCAACCCCCCACCATGGGCAGGGACACCTGCCACTTGATCAGGTTGGCCAAGGCCCCATCCAGCCTGGCCTTGAACACCTCCAGTTATGGGGCATCTACAACTTCTCTGAGCAACCTGTTCCAGTGTCTCACTACACTTACAGTGAAGAATTTCTTCCTAATGTCTAATCTAAATCTATCCTCTTAGTTTAAGACCATTCCCCTTTGTCCTATCATTATCTACCCAAGTAAAGAGTCCTTCTCCATCCTTTTGATAAGACCCCTTGAAGTAGGAAAGGCTGCAATGAGGTCTCCGCGGCGCCTTCTCTTCTTCAGGCTGAACAGCCCCCGCTCTCTCAGCCTTTCTTCATAGGAGAGGTGCTCCAGCCCTCTGATCATCCTTGTGGCCCTCCTCTGGACTTTCTCTAACAGCTCCACATCTTTCTTGTGCTGGGGACCCCAGAGCTGAATGCAGCACTCCAGGTGGGGCCTCACGAGGGCAGAGTAGAGGGGAACAATCACCTCCGTAGACCTGCTGGCCATGCCTGTTTTCATGCAGCCCAGGACACAGAAAGAGTTTCCTTTGTATTTGGTAGGGCCTGGTGTTTCTTATTGCACTGAACTGATGGTGCATAGGGTTGCCTTTGGGGAATAGTTCACGCTTTTTGAACTTCTCTCTCCAAGGATGGAAAAAAAAAATATGTATTTATTATACCACTGAAACTGTAAAAGTCCTATATTGTAACTGCACGGTAAGAAGCTATTTTAAAAATATTTCTCCTGTGAGTCTTTACTGATTTGAATGACTGATATATTGCCACAAGAATACACTTACTGTAATCACAAAATTGGAACAGTATGTTTTGTAGTTCAGCTTGGAAGAAGTAACTTCTAGATAACTGCAAACAACACATAACTGAGTTAATGATAAGAAAGTTCTCACTTCCATGCTCATGGTACATGAGGCTGCCAATACCTATTTTTTGGTACAGTTCCCTTCACAGTGTGTGCTGTTCCTTGGTATCATTACTGGCCCTCTTTGCCATCCCACTACAATTTATTTTAAAGACTAAGTTTTACAGTGTATTGCCAAATGTCAGTTCTTTTCAAAAAGCGTACAGCTTGCCTATGTCTTAAAAGAAGTTAACTTATTTTAATTTTATTGAATAAAACTATATTAAATTTTATTTAAGCTTTTATATAACTTAATAGCTTAAAAATCTCTTTAGCTGGGATTAAAATATCAGGAAAGAAGCTAGACTTAGCAACATAAAAACTCAAAAATCACTAACGTTTACCTCTTTCATATAACCTTCTCTCCTTTGATAGTTGTTATGCCAGATGTCATATATGTCATTACTAGACAGAAGTACCCAAATAAGTAAGTACCCAAATCAAATGAACGCCGAAATAAAATAACCTTTTAGACTTTTTAAAATTTGGATTGCAACTTACTATTCCAAATATCTCTAAACAACAGTTTGCATTAGAATGAAAGACAAGGTATATTTTTCTTGTGATGGTATACTGAACTGAAGCTTTAAGAACACTATATGTTTTGGGATACACAGGAAAAAAAGGAAAAAAAAAGGCTTGATACTTGGCAATCCTGTTTTTGTTTCATTATCATTGCTTCCAAATGCAGGGAAGCTGCTCCCAGCACCGCTAACATTTACTCCTCTGGAAATCACCCAGTTCACCATCCTTCTCCAGGCTGCAAAGGAGGAAGATGGTATTGGGAAGTGGTGATGAAAGCTGGCTGTTAAAAAGCACGCTCAGAGCAGAGATTTGTTTTGAGTCAGGTGGTGAAATATCTGCCTGTTAAGAAGGTAGGCTTTTGACGAGTCCGTGGGCAGAACCAGCTCAGGTGGTGGCAGGTTGCAGATTCTCCACCAGCTGGTCTGGAGGCTCTTCCGAGTCAGTGAGAAGAGCAGCTCCTCCTCTTCAACCACCTTCTAGCAGGCTTTCAGTCTTATGAGAATACTGCCGCTTCTCAGCACAGAATAGGAGAAATCTCTTCTTTTCCTGGTTTAGGTAAAATCCTAGACTCTCACAATTCCCTGTAGTGAGTGGCTAAGATCTTCCCCTTAATCTGTTTTTACCATGTCGCAGTGTAATGTTACTGTGGTCTGACACTTTTTCCTAGGAAGCCCTCTAAGCCATGCAACACGGTACATGCACAAGATGCCATTGTAAAATGCAACCATTAAATATTTCCACTTCAGGCCCACAGGCTGGCTTGAAGCTGAAAATACCTCCTTTATCGTGCTCCTTAATGCAGGATATAATACACAGCAGTGCTTTTCCCTAGCAACAAAGTTCAAAGAAAAATCTTATTTGGAGTTTAGAATTGGAAAACACGGGGAGCAAAAAGCTGTGAACAGATTGTGAAATAAATCTTCATGACAAAATTAAATACGACTGATTTTTTTTGAATTTTTGTGTTTATAGCCATCTTGCAAGAGGAGGGCAATTTTGGAAAGGTAGCTGGAGGCAGTACCAGTGGGGTGTTTAATCCTGCAGTACTGATGACTGGACTGTGCATGGGTCTATTTCAGGGACCATGCACTGTATTTACCAGAGTTTTAGGTTCTCTAGGGATTAATCAGTGGGGAAGGTGCGCATGAATGTGATTATGGGGACCTCAACACACCATATGTTCTCCAGACTCAATGTATGGGAAAATGATTTCCTAATTGGTAACACATATCTGAAACAGCTGCTGTTTTAGAAGAAGCAAATCCATCACTTAGGACTCCCAAGAGGAGTCAAATCATCACTTGATACGTCAAAGTGTTGGGTTAACTTTTCCCTGTGAGGCAGGAGTATAACTGCTGCTGTATTTGATCCAGACACCTGACTGTCTTTGTAAATCGAACAAAGTACCTTCGTGCCAAAATTAAGTGGTGATTCAGTCTAAAGGAAATAGGGATTTTTCAAGTTTGTTGAAGAAGACATTGAGGAAGCCTGGGTTGCAGTGATCACATCCTGGTTGAGTTTGTGATGGCAAGAGATATGGGCCTCGCTAAGAACAAAGTCAGGACCCTGAAATTTAGAAGAACCAAATTCCAGCTGTTCAAAGAGTTAGTGGACGAAATCTCCTGGGACATTGTCCTTATGGATGGAGGATCTGATTAGAGCTGTCAACTCTTTAAGTACATTTTTCTTAGAGCACAAGAGCTCTCTATTCCCATATGGAATAAATCAAGAAAGAAAGGTAGGAAACCAGGATGGCTTAGCAAGGACCTGCTGGCCAAACTGGATAAAAGAAGGAAATGCACAGACAGTGGAAAGAGGGCCATGCACCCTGGGAAGAGTACAGGAACACTGTCCAGATGTGCAGGGACGGGTTCAGGAGAGCCAAGGCACTGACAGGACTAAACTTGTCACGGGATGCAAACAATAAAAGGGATTCTACAGGTACATTGACCACAAAAGAAATACTAAGGAAAGTGTACCACCTCTGACAAATGAAGATGGAAAACGTAACGACAGACATAGAGAAGGCTGAGGCACTTAACAACTTCTTTGCCTCTTCAATGGTGGTCAGGCTTCCCACGTCTCTCAAGTCCCCAGACCTCTAGGTAGGGCTGGGGGAGCAAAGTCCCTCCCACTGTAAGTAAAAAGCAAGTCTGGGACCTTGTGATGCGACTTAAAAAATACAGGCCTATGGGGCCTGATGACATGCATCCCAGGGTCCTGAGGGAATTGGCTGACATAGTTGCCAAGACTCTCTCCATTGTATTTGAAAAGTCCTGGCAGTCAGGTGGAGTCCCCAAGCAACTGGAAAAAGGGAAACATCACTCCCATTTTTTAAAAGGGTAGAAAAGAGGACCCGGGGAACTACAGAACAGTGAGCCTCACCTCTGTGACTCATAAGATCGTGGAACAGATCCCCCTGGAAGCAATGTTAAGGCACATGCAGGACAAAGAGGTGATCCAGGACAGCCAGCATGGCTTCATCAAGGGCAAATCATGCCTGACCAATCTGGTGGCCTTCAATGACGGAGTGACTGCATCAGTCAACAAGGGAAGATGGACCGATGTCATCTACTTGGACTTCTGTAAAGCTTTTGGCATGGTCCCACACAACATCCTAATCTCTAAATTGGAAAGATAGGGATTTGAAGGGTAGACCATCCAGTGCATAAGGAATTGGCTTGATGGTAACACCCAGAGAGTAGTGGTCAATAGTTCTATGACCAGATGAGGCCAATAACAAGCGGCATACATTAGGGGTCTCTCTTGGGACTGGTGTTTTTCAATATCTTCATAAATGACATAGACAATTGGAATGAGTACACCCTCAGCAAGTTTGCAGATGACACCAAGCTGAGTGGTGCAGTTGATACCAAAGAAGGAACGGATGCCATCCAAATGGAGCTGGACAAGCTTGAGAAGTGGCCCCCACATGAGCTGAATGAGGTTCAACAAGTCCAAGTGCAAGGTGCTGCACCTGGGCTGGAGCAATCCCAGACATGAGTACAGACCAGGAGAACTCATTGAGAGCAGCCCTACAGAGAGAGACTTGGGGGTTCTGGTAGATGAAAAGTTCAACAAGAGCCAGCAGTGTGTACTTGTAGCCCAAAGGCCAGCTGTGTCCTGGGCTTCATCAAAAGAGGAGTGGTCAGCAGGTCTAGGGAGGGGATTGTCTCCCTCTACTCTGCCCTTGTGAGGCCCCATCTGGAGTACTGCATCCAGCTCTGAGGCCCCCAGAACAAGAAAGATGTTGACCTGTTTGAGCAAGTCCAGAGGACAGCTACAAAGGTGATCAGAGGGCTGGAGCACCTCTCCTATGAAGAAAGGCTGAGAGAGCTGGGGCTGTTCAGCCTGAAGAAGAGAAGGCTCCAGGGTGACCTTATCGAGGCCTTTCCATACTTCAAGGGTCTTATCAAAAGAATTTTTAAGAAACTCAGCCAGGCCCATATCCCTTGCGATCACAATACCTAAAGCTGTAAGATGATATACAGTCACCATATAAGAAGTTCCATGCTCACAAATAAAGAGGACATCTCCCTTTTGCTCAAGTCACAATGCTCATATCCTTACTGCTCCCAAATGGCTTTCAAAGACTTTATGGTTCAAACTCTGATATCAACAAAAATCATCTTATAAGACATCACAACAGCTTTACTTCTTAAGACAGTGATAAATTCAAGATTGCTTTCACATGTTCAGTGAAGAAGATAACATTTTGGAGCTGTGGACTCTAATGTTCCAGAGAAAGCCTTTGAAAAAGAGGAAGCTTACCATTCAAACAGGTTTTTCATTTTCAAGCCACACTCCCAAAAACCCACACCCCACCACAAACTAAACAAATCATACATAGAATTCTGGTTGAAGGGGTTTCCTAACTTATTGGGAACTTTGCTATAGGTTTATACAAAAATAATGTTCCTATGTGGTGGTGATAGAAAGCCAATTAAAACACAAGAATGGAAAGTTAGTAGTGAGCTTTGAGAAACCAGAATCTAAGCATCAAGAGAGGAAGACAATTCAATTTTTTTCTTAGTACGGTTATCTTCTTTTCTGGTGTTGGACGGGTGGATGTCAAACTAACTGCAGCTGTCACAAAAAGAAGAGAGAACTAGCCGGGGATAGACAATTCCCTCAACTGTCACCATTGTGCATTTAAGAAAGCTTCTGAGTGTCTGGGGTATATTGGACAGAGCATAAAGGAAACGAACTGGAAGAAGGAGGAAAGAATTCAGGTAATGTGAGACTGACAGTTGTATAAACATATATGTATCTATAGATATGTCTATAGATATTGATAAGCAAATGACATGGGCCAGAATTGAGGTACAGAAGTGAAAGGGGAAGGATTTGAAAACCTAGAGTCTTTCAAAGACTAGAAGGGTAAGAAGGGAATGAGGAGCCCATACAGCAAAAAGTATTGATTGCTAGAGCGCTAGGGAGATGAGTTGGAGGAACAGAAAGTCATAGAGGGAAAATCTTTCTAGAATTAAAGAAGAAAGCTACTTCTTGGTCAAAAAAGAAAGAAAGAAAGAAAAAAAAGAAAAGAAAAAAAAAAAAAGAAAGAGAAAAAAAGAAAAAAAGAAAAAGAACAAAGAAAAGAAAAAAAGAAAAAAGAAAAGAAAAAAGAAAAAAAAGAAAAGAGAAAGAAAAAAAAAAGCAAAGAAAGAAAAGAAAGAAAAAAAGAAAAGAAAAAGAAAAAGAAGAAAAGAAAGAAAAGAAAAGAAAAGAAAAAAAGAAAGACAAGAAAGAAAGAAGAAAAGAAAGAAAAGAAAGAAAGAAAAGAAGAAGATAGAAGGAAAGAAAGGAAGGAAGGAAGGAAGGGAAGGAAAGGAAAGGAAAGGAAAGGAAAGGAGGGGAAAGGAAAGGAAAGGAGCAGAAATGAAAGAAAAGGAAAGGAAAGGAGGAAAAAAAAAAAAGGAAAGGAAAGAAAGGAAAGGAAAGAAGGAGAAGAAAAGAAAGGAAAGAGAAGAGAAAGAGAAGAGAAGAGAAGAGAAAGAGAGAAGAAAGGAAGAAAGAGAAAAAGAGAAGAAAGAAGAAAGAAAGGAAAGAGAGAAGAAAGGAAGGAAAGAAAAGGAAAGGAGGAAAGGAAAGGAAAGGAAAGGAAAGGAAGGAAAGGAAAAGAAAGGAAAGAAAGGAAAGGAAAGGAAAGGAAAGGAAAGGAAGGAAGAAAGGAAAAGGAAAGGAAAGGAAAAGAAGAAGAAAAAGGAAAGGAGGAAAAAAAGAAAAAAAGAAAAGAAAAGAAAAAAAGAAAGAAAGAAAAAAGAAAAAAAGAAAAAAGAAGAAAAAAAAGAAAAAAAAAGAAAAAGAAAAGAAAGAAAAGAAAAGAAAAGAAAAGAAAAAAAGAAAAAAAAGAAAAGAAAGAAAAAGAAAGAAAGAAAGAAAAAGAAAAAAGGAAGGAAAGGAAAGGAAAGGAAAGGAAAGGAAGGAGCGGAAAGAAAGAAAGAAAGGAAAGGAAAAGGAAAGGAAAGGAAAGGAAGAAAGAAGAGAAAGAAAAGAAGAGAAGAAGAGAGAGAAGAAGAGAAGAAGAGAAGAGAAAGAAAAGAAAAAAAAGAAAAGAAAGAAAAGAAAAGAAAGAAGAAAGGGAAAGAGAAGAAAGGGAAAGAAAGGGAAAGAAAAGGAAAGAACAGGTCCAAAGGGATGCAAATGGTAGCTCTGAGGCTGGTTCAGATGCAGGTTTTTGGAAGAAAGAAAGGAAAAACCCATACAGAAAAATAAAGAGAGCAAAACAGATGAAAAGGAGATCTCAGAGCAGGTTAATTTTAATGATTTCAAGAAGCTTAGAGGCGAAGTAGAAAAGGGAGATGAAAAGATGGTTGGGAAAGTCTTACTTTGCATTTACTGGGAGCACTGGTGCTAGAAGCTGAACTGACAGGCAGGAGCTGAGGGACCAAACAGAAGGAAGTGATTTTATGGCTCACAGGAACAACTAGCTGGAGGTAAAAATAAGTCATAATTGATGCAAGGTCTTCTAGTTTATTCAGGAAAAAAAAAAAAAAAAGAAAAAAAAGAAAAAAAAAACAATATTTTTCCTGTTAATTACTAGGGACAGTTCTTGAAATGCAACAGCTTGTTTTAAAGAGCATATGGTAGGGGGTGCTAGGCAAATGCAGCAGACAATGTGTTACTAAAGAAGAAGATCTCTTTTACATAAGGAGACATATGTAATCCAAATATATCCACACAGTATCATCAAAAGGGGTATTTTAAATCATGCAGTCTATAATACTAATATTCAGCCTACAAATAATCAGTAAGCTATGTACAATCAGTCCTCTCAGAGATTACACTAAGGGGCAGCTTAAGTCTTAGACATACAGAAAAGAGGAGAGGTAGCCAGGAGACTGCTACGAGAAGCGATGTGCTAACCCAGCCTGATCGCATGCTGAGGTCAATAAATGGTCCTGTCATCTGGAAGCTTCTCAAACCTCTGCAACCCCAGGAACTGCTCCGTTTACATAATATCCTTTCCCTCCCTTCCTCAAGCTCTCTTTGAATATGTGCTCGTAACTTAAATTTATTTTTCAGAAATGCTATTTTTATGGCATTAGGGTTTTGTATCTCTGCAACAAAATGGTTCTCTTACTGTCTCATTGACACCTTTTGTCAGCTGCCTCTGTGTTTTATGTTCTCGGTAACAGTACGCAGAATTTTCTGATCTACCCTCTCTTATCTCCACCCAAACCCTTTTGTAGATGAGCCACAGGGGGACAAAATGGCAGCACTCTGCATTTCACTCATAAAATTATTTCTGTGTAAAATAAAGTTTGTGTGTGTGTGTGTTTTAATAAAGTCACAAACAAACCCTGCCAGAGAATGAATAAGCGGATTTTATTAAAACCCCAAACTAATTATGAATACCCATTTTTGCAGCATCCTAGAGAGGAATGGAGTGCTGGAGGAGGCAAGAGGAGGGCTGTGCGTGGCAGCAGCGGTGGTGTAGGAGACAAGGGGCCATGGTGGGTCCCCTTCATGCGTTTGGGATATGACTGTCTTGGCCCTTCGGCAGATGGTTGCATGTATAGGCCCTGGGACAGTTGGGATGATTTGTTGATGCTAAGGGGTGGGAGGCATGACACAGCCTCCCAAGGAGCACCTCTGAGGGAAAGCAACTTCTGTGGCAGCGTCTGGGTTCAGGTGACCATCTGGATTTGTGCTGCGTGTGACCTGAACTCTTCCTGCAGGTTGCAAAGGTGGCGGTGGGATGAAGAGCACAGTTCCACCTGCAAGCTGTGGTTTTTGCCGGAGAACTGGAGACCTGTGAGACGTTGCTCTGCAGCCAGATGAGGAGCCAGCCCACATGTTGCATGGCAAAGATGGTATCACACGGTTAAACCTGAAGTGGGTTTGGAGTGAGTATTTTAGATCCTCTAGACTAAGAATGGATGACTAATATTTCCCATTTTAAAAATAAAATTGAAACAGAAGTTCTAGCAACTTCAAAGTAATAGTAAATCCTCTGTAACCTAAAGAAAAATATCCCCTTCCCAGTTTTGAAAGTCTTGTTGCTTCAGTAATAGCAGACAGCCATACCGTGATCCCTCTAATGAGCACAGAGAGTGTGCTTTAATCTTGCCAATATTATCACTCAGTTATCTTTCTATAGCCTTAGGCCTCTTGGCTCCTTCTTCTTGTTCCTGACACCTTCTTCTCCTCCTGATTGCAGTGTTTCTGCTGATTTATTCTGCCAAAAGAGCTAGCAATACATACAGCTGCTCGTGAAGAACAACAGATTCAAAAATTCAAAACTTTCATGGAGGTGAAATGTATGTATCACGCCAAGTTAGCACTTCAGTATCTACCCATTTTGACTTAGCTGAGAGAGCGATTCCAACAGCCCTTTATTCTACACATAGGCTGATTTGTACAGAAATATCTACCAAGAGATGATGTGCAGCTCTGAAGAGGTTGTATCCACAAACAGAAAACAAACGTTGACAGCTTACCCTCTCTTTCAGTCTCCTAATATACCTGCTTCTCATGGGAACCTGTGGTACAAAGGACTTTGTGAGTGGCAGTTTCCACACCAACCTGGCTTTCTTAACCACACTTCTAAGGAGCTGGAATGAAAAAGCTGAGGTTGAACCTGACAACAACTGCACCCCAAGCTTACTACAGCCGTGGGTTTTTAGAGTCCACATGGAGAGATGTTCACCAGCGATCACTGCATCAGGAGCATAGCTCCTCCATAAAACTCCCAGTGCCAGGCTAGGTGTCTATATGCACAAGGAGAACTAGCTATGGAGGAACTGAAATCACCACCGAATGAGGGACACTCACAAGGGTCAATAGAAAGTGCTAAAAAGGGAAGCATGTTTCTTCTGGATTTAGACAGCTGTTGCTGTCTCTGGCCCCAGGCTGGAAAAATTGTACGTGAGATTCACAGACCAATACTCTGTCACTTCTACTCTTTGGGTACAGACAACCAGCTTCCTTTCTTTGTTCAAAAACATAGTCAGCAGCAACATCTTACCAGCTAGACTAGTGTTTAGACCTGAGTCCCTTCCAGCATGAGGCAGTGGATCAGGCCTGGTTCCCAGCAGACAAGGCTAAACACGGAGCTGTAAGCCACACGGGGATAAGCCTCCTGGCTGGTACAGGTTCCCTACTGTGCAAAAACAGTGGGGAGATTTTTAGTGTCAGATGGACGACAGGAGAACGCATGACAACATAAACCTGTAAAGCAAGAAGCTGGCAGGGCCTTACTTCAGGCCTTAGAGTAATGTGTGAGTACAGACTCAGGCCTTGAATAGCCATCGGTGCAGCCATACTGGCATGAAAGCAATGATATGGTGGTCAAAACCCAAAACCCAGGAATATCATGAAAGCAAATGCTATAAACACCTAGCACCCCTACATCCCTTTTTCTCAACCAGAAGGCCTCTCACCAAAGTCTTTCTCCTAGTCTAGCTGTTGTTTCTATCTCCTGTCCCTGTCCATGCCTCCCATCAAAGCCGTCTTTGCAGCTTTCCCTTTGGCAGCCCATTCCCAAGCCCCGCTCCAGCTGGAGCTCTTGGCTTTTTCTCTCTCTCAGCTCTACCCCTCATCCATTTTTAGGTGCTTAAACTCCTTTGCATATCTGCACCTTTGCATTTCCAGGGATAACTACTTGAATCTTAGCTGTGGCAGCAGGACTCTGGAGATACATTTCCTCACCCTCTTGCTGCTAATTAAAACCATCTCGGTGAAGGCTCTCTGCTCTGCAGTCTCAGGAGGATCCCATCCCTTTCATTTGGTACACAGTTATTTTCCAGGTGATTAGTTAGGTATTTTTAAGTGCTTTTCAAAAGCAATGTTTTGCTAGGTACAGTGCATTAAATCCACCCATCAAAATCATACTCATTATATTTTTAAAGGAAAGTAATTATTAATCATGCTAGCTAATAATTCATTGTAATTTTGAATTGGTCCTGCCACTTCAAAAATAAACTTCTTGTTTTGTCCTTTACATATGTTCTTAGAATCGCATTACTTAACACCCAGCTGTAAGCCTGCGTGAAAATCAAAGGAATAGAAATCTGTAGGCAGATGTTGCATTTCAGCATCTATTCTCACACTTAGAATCTGAAATGCTTGTGTGCAGGATTCGCTTTCCTTGAGATGATCCAGTTCATAACCAATGACTCGACACCAGCAATTATTCTTGGGCAGCAGACAGAGTACGTGCGTCCTTTGAACTGACTCCATGGATCATTGATCCCAAAAGTCACTCACCAAAGGGCAACAGGTGGTTGGTTGGGCAGTATTACAGGAATAGGAGTTTAAGGAATTGATTCAATTCCTTAAATAAAACATTACAAAGAAAAACACAGTCACCAAAGATCTGCAGATTATCCAGCAAGCTCATGGTGTGTATCTCACTCCTGAATAAAGTATGCATAGCACAAACACCTGGGGAGTCTGGTTCTTGTCATGGGGATTGAGCCTATGTGTTGGGATTGTGTCACACCAGAGTAGCAACACAAGCAAATGGAAGGAGGTATGTGAACAGCACATTTACACGAATCTGCACCTGAGCCCTGATGTTGAGCTCATTCGCTTCGTGCCTAAGGAAAAAAAAAGTCTATATTTGGCATTTATCCCAGGTTGAATCTTTTTGTATAGTTACACCATATTTTTTTTTTATTTCCAGCCATCTCAGTTCTCAATGACCAAGGATCACTGAGTCCAGCACTCAAAGGCAGTTTGTTATTGGAGTCCTGTTTGGTTTTGGTTCAGGAGGATCAGCAAACATGCAGGAGATGGGTTTACCAGGCTGCCTTTTTGCATGCAGCACAGAGGAACTGCCAAAATTGCCTTGGGCTGGGCGTCTCTCTTCGTTCAGCATCCAAAGGCCAGGGCAAGAGTCGAGGCTTAGTGCTGGTGCGCAAACCCAGCCCAGGCTTGGCAGGATGCAGAGCTCAGCAAGTAGCACGAAGCTCCCCACGCTATCGCCACGGCTCACCGCCCAGCTGCATCAGGGAATGCATGCTGACACCGTCTGTGGAAACGATTCCCTCATCTCGGTGGCCACACTTTGCAAAAATATTTTGGGAACGGTAACGACTGATAAAAATATGCGCTATAGTCTCTGCCAAGACAGTGGTAAATTTGCTATAGCAACATAGTATGTCTGATGGTTATGTTATTCTGAAGCCTCAGCTGTGGGCCAGGACTCCTTCACGCTAGATTTTGTACAAGCCCAGACTGAAAACTGTCACTGGAATTTACCGTTAAGTGATTTGATGAATGATGATAGCCTCAGTTGTGAAAAGTACTTCTTTCACAGTATGAACATTGCTATTAATATCTTCAGTTTGTTTGCTAAATTCCGTGTGCACTTAGGAGTTATGGAGAAACATGCTTTCTCACAAAAGACTGAATAATTTCTCTTTCCTCGTGTCTCTGTCCTAGAAGTGTTTTTCTCTTGCATGGGGACTGGTGCCCTAACAAAGTCCTGACTAAGAAGAATTTTGGGAGGTTGCGGAAACTATCAGTCCTTGCAGAAGACTGATGTTTGGAGAGGTGTCTCATCACAGAATTAAATACATCACATTTATAATGCATTTGCTATTTCAAGCCTATTCATATATGGCAATATATGCCTTCTTTCCCATTGTCGAAGAGATAAAACTTCACATAAGAGCATGAAGGTGGATGATGAAGGAAAAGATCCAGTGAGGAGCAAAGGGATACAAAGCAGCCACATGGGGACTGCTGTTGCCTCCTGATGTCATAAGGAATATCTCAAGGCAACGAATGAAACTATATCATAAATGGGTGTTCCTCAGATGAAAACCCAGTGGAGTCACGCTGGAGCTGCAAAGCCAGTCATTCCAAAATAATGAGTTGTTTCCAATGATATTAAGTCATGTTCTGTATTCTGTTCACAGATGCTTTAAATTGTTCTCTTATTTAGCATATTTATTTTAGGTTACATCCTCTTTCCAGCAAGCAGTGTGAGTAAACAGCTGTGAGGGTTTTCTTGCTGGTGGTGGGAAGAAGGAATTACTGCAGGTTTACCAGGGAGCAGCATGCAGCTCCTGCCTACTGGAGAGTAGATAGGGCTCCCACCTCCATTTTGCATATTTTAAAATATCATATATCAAATTAGTTCTGGTTATTTTCCTTTAACTTTTATGGTCACCTAATGAACCTGTATATGATGTGTGTATCTTATTCATCTGTTTACATATGAGCTGACTTTTGTCTTTAAATGGCCTGTGGAAAAGATTCATATAACACAATTTCATCGGATTTGATAAATACGTCTCTCTATTTGTATCAGTCCTATCAGGATCTTAGACATAAGGTAATGGTTATATAAATAAATGTACCCAATTCCAATGGAATTTATTTCACTGCATTCCCATGTTTTGTTTAGCATTTTTATGAAACCATATGAAAAATGAATGAATGCTCAAACTACTTTACATCACTCCTTGGTGGTTAATTATAGCAGAAACACTGTGATTCTTCTATGCTGAAATAGAAAAAAAATCCCTTAGAGACGTGTTTAATCATTTGGATCTAGTAGTGTTGTGTTTATCTGTTCCTTTTTGGTCCATTAGAGAGTAAATTAGATTTGATTCGCTTACGCTGATTGGCTTAGTTTTACCAGTTACCGATGAAGTACAAATAAAACTGTAATAAATCTGGCAGATGTTTAACCTGCTCTATCCAGATCTTTAACAGTCAATTCCAATTGCAATTTGCACTCAGCGATGTAACAAGACCCTTAGGAAGCCAATCTGATTTTTTTTCCCCAAACCAGACAGTTTATTTCAAGCTAGCTGAAATAGGACAAGGCAGCATATATTCATATATTTTACAAACATTTTTTGTCACCCTTGTGCCAGGGCAGCAGGAGTGGGAGATGCAGGGATAGCAGAAGAGAAGGGAGGGCAGGAGGGAAATGGGGAGGCAGGGAGGGAGAAATTAGAATCATAGGATTAGAATTAGAATCATTTAGGCTAGACAAGACTTTTAAGATCATCAGGTCCAACCATCACCTAATGTCACCAAGTCCACCACCAAATATGTCCATAAATGCCACATCCAGACATCTCTTAAATATCTCCAGGAATGGCGACTACACCTTTCCCTGGTCAGCCTCAGACTTTTCATGAAGAAATTCTTCCTAGATCCAGACTAAACCTCCCCTGGTGCAACATGAGGTTGTACCCTTTTGTCCAACCACTTGTCACTGGACAAAAGAGACCGACACCCTCCTTGCTGCGACCACCATTCAGGTAGTTGTGAAACAATGAGGTCTCCTCTAAGCCTACTTTTCTCCAAATTAAACACCCATAGTTCTCGCAGCCGTTGCTCAGATATATTGGTTCCTAGTCCCTTCAAAATCTTCATGGATCTTCTCCGAACACATTTCAGCAGCTCAGTATCTTTCCTGGAGTGAAGGGCCCACAGCTGAACACAGTCCTCGAGGTGTGCTCTCACCAGCACCCAGTGCACTGGGACAATTACTTCGCTAGTCCTGCCGGCTACACTGTTTTTGATACCACAGGGCTACTGGCCTTCTTGGTCGCCTGGGCACACTGCTGGCTCATTCACGATAGCCAGCTGTCAACCAACACCCCCAAGATCCTTTTCTGCTGGGCAGAAATCCTTTCAAATCCTTCACCAGCTTCCTCAGGACATCTCCAGGCAATGAATGATTCCTGTGCCCAGAGCTTTGCTCAACTCCCCACACAGAGCTACCCATCCCCTCAGGCGTCCCAGGCTTGGGGGCATACCGGGGGCATCAGAAATGGCATCAGGCCATTCAGCCACAAGGCTTTGGGCCATGCGGAGGGAGGTCTCTAACTCCGAGGAAGATTTCTATCCTGGCCTTGTAATGAATGCCCTTCTTCAGAAGCCAAGGAACATGGTGGCAGGAGGTTGGCCCTGGGGCCTGTCCTCTCCTCTCCTGTGACAGCAGTGCTGAAAGCGGTTGTCCAGGAGCTCCCAGAGTACTGCGAGGTTGGAGAGGGAGAAGCCTGGGCTCCACCCTCTTCCCAGACCCCACTCTCATCACGCCGGCAGTGCAGAGCCCAGGCCTGAGCAGAGCCGGGCCACCCCAGCACCCTGTGGGCGCCGGCCTGGGGACACTGTGAGAAATATCTCAGTAATTTTTCAGACAGGGTCTCTGTGAAGCTAGTTTATTCGCAATTGCAATGGCAGGCATTCTGCAAGCAGGAGCGCACAGTAGAAGGTATATCATAACCTTATAGTCCCCATTACCCGACACCTGATTTCAGCAACTCAGTATCCTCCCTGGAGTGAGAGGCCCACAACTGAACACCGAACCCTTATTTGGTTGAAAGCTGTCTGTTTCTTTCAAGAACAATATCCTTGAGCAGAGGCAGAAGGCAATGCAGAATTTGTAGATGAAAATCATAGAATAATGGTTTTTAATGCCTTTGACTTAAAAATCTGAAAATACTTGTATCTAATGCATAATGCACTAAACTGCAAGGTTCATCAGATCACCATTTAAATTGCTATGACCTTTAAAATTACTATTTAATATGCGCATGAGAAATTCTGATACTAAATTCCGTATCTTAGTCAAATTGATCTTTCTTGTGCTATTGAGAAACTGTCTGTATCTATAGAACTAAAAAGAACAATGCACATCATCAAACCAGTCCATGCTGGAGTTCGTTATGCCCCAACAAGCGCCACCAAGAAACAAAATAGCTTATTAACATAGAAAAATGTCAGTTATTTTAATTATAACGAGAGGAGAAAGGAATTTTCTCTGAGTGTGAAATTACTGCAGAGCCATACATTGATCTCTCCGTTTAATCAGTCTCTTGAGAGTGCCAGGGGAATGGAAGAGCATCTGACTGCTGTATCCGTGGCAGCCTGTAAGGTATTCAAGTTAGGTACCAGCACTTCATATTGAGGGATTTTCCCTCTCCAACTGCCAAACCCGGACTGTTAGTTGTTTCCACCACTGTGTTCCCCTTCCTGCGTAACATTTACGGAAAGACCAGAGTACTCCCTAGCCTCTTGGTTAGGTTACCTGACTGAAGGCAGGGGAGAAGCTCACCATATTTGGCTGCCTTCCACAGCTCTGTGCAAGAAAATCAGAGATTGACCTCAGCAGACAGAGCCTGCTCACTGCTCATGCAGATGCTTATTAATGTGTGAAGTTTGCTTTCTCCTTTATTTTCTGAGATCTTTTGTTCCTCCAACCAGCAGCAGAGGATGATGCTCAGCAAACAGTTGAATACACACCCGTACTGAAAACAAATAATTTGCAAACAAGACATAGCCTGGAATATGTTCTGACTATTTTGAACATTGAGTAAATCTGTCAAAATCAAATTCTGTTCACAGATAATTTGTGAATAGCAGAAAAGGCTAAAACTGCAAATAAATGTTTTTTTCTTTCCTTCACCATTTATGCTGCTCGTTCAGTACCTGAACTACCAAGCAGAAATCCTACTTAGATTCCTAAATGCCAGATCAAATTTCCTGTGCTGCCAAGACAAGCCTGATGTGTTTAGAGGAGGCAGAGGTGAGCTGGTCAGTGCAGGCATGTGTGTGCTTTGCATTAGCACTGCACTGAGCACCTCTAACCTACATCTGTTCTTCCTATAAACCAGCAAAAAAGGCATGCTACATAACTGATTTTTCTTCTTCTTTTCTTTTTCTTTTCTTTTTCTTTTTGTAGTATTTTACACTAGATTATTGTGAAGTCAGAATTTTCAAAACATTCGTACTATACACCACCTACATGATTCTGTATTTTATTGTTTGCCATGAAATCTACTCATGGGTTTAAACATACTCTTTAATAATGTTCATTTATCATTATATACAAATAAGGTAATTTTAGTAGTCTTGATTCTAAGACGTGTTTCAAAAACAATACAAAGAAAATGAAACCCTTTGTTCTTATCAAATATTTTGAAGCCTTCTAAATTATATTTCTAGATGGGTGAAAAGGAAATTTCTTTATGTATGTGAATCTTTCAGTGATTTTTCTATGTATTTTAGTTCTTTTTCTAAATGTTCAAGGGAAACTTTTGAGCTTTTAAAAGACCAATTGTCTTGAATAAGAAAGTTACTTCTTATAAAAAAAATATATATATATACACTTCTTTCTATAAAATGTTTGCAAATAAACAGTATAGCTAGAACATAAAACTTCTTAATAGAGTCCTGAATCTGTTAATATCAAATTCGACATCTTATTCTCAAACTGCCTCCTTGCTGCAAACCATACCACTTTAAAAAAGAAAGAGCCTTTTATTAAAACTGTATTCTTACACCAGTGGAGCAATATGGGAAGCTGTGATCAGAGCTGACAGTTGGTTTACTCTTACCATTTGATCACAAAATTTCTGTGCCATCTGCAGGAAGCCACACAGGCAAATGTGTCATCACATCTAATAATGAAAAGAAGAAACAGACAGAACGTGCTGTAGAAACAGACTGCTTTAATTACCCTGGGTACAATACTTCACCAAATTTGCAGACAAAAAGTCCTGTGCGGACAGGTTGCTTATGCAAAGGAGAATGTCACAGCTACGGCAAAACAAGGTCTGACCTTGGGAATGATACCTGAGCAATGTCCAAGCCGTAGATTCATTAGGGAAACCTTTTAAGCATGGGATTAGGGTATCACATGCCCTTGCAGACAGCAGAAGTTAGCAAAGGGAGGCAAAGCTGGTAGTAGCCCATCACCCTGCCTTGTGAGAAGGGCCATGTCCATCTGCCCTGGCAGCTGGCTGACCTGTGCCCTTGGAAGCTCCAGCTGTGTGTGTCATGGGTGGGGGAGGCTCACAGTCAGTGAAGCTTCACAGGAGAGAAAAGGATGCAGGTGATTTTTACTCTCAATGTGGATCTCTGACTGCACACAAGATGAAAGGAAATTGGTGCACACCAGCACCCACATTGTCTGCTGGGATGAGGTAGGACATAAGGACAGCACTGGGGGGGGGGGGGGGGGGAGGGGGAGGGTCAGGCACTCTGTTGGGATGAAATCCAAGGTTTTGGGGTGATTCAAGCAGGTAAAGCATAGAATCTGGAATCATAGAATCATAGAATATCCCGAGTTGGAAGGGACCCACAAAGACCACCGAGTCCAACTCCTGGGTCCCCAGAGAACCACCGAAAAATCAGACCATGTGTTTGAGAGCATTGTCCAAACACTTCTTGAACTCTGGCAGGCTTGGTGCCATGACTACTGGCCTGGGGATCCTGTCCCAGTGCCTGACCACCCTCTGGGTGCAAAACCTTTTCCTAACACCCAGCCTGACCCTCCCCTGTCCCAGATCCATGCCGTTCCCTCGGGTCCTGTCGCTGTCCCCAGAGAGCAGAGCTCAGTGCCTGCCCCTCCGCTCCCCTCGTGAGGGAGCTGCAGGCCACCATGAGGCCTCCCCTCAGCCTCCTCTGCTTGGGGCTGAACAAACCAAGGGACCTCAGCCTCTCCCCATATGTCTTGCCTTCCAGACCCCTCACCATCTTTGTAGCCCTCCTTTGGACATTCTCTAACAGTTTTATATCTTTCTTATGCAGTGGTCATAGAATCAAGTCCCCTTTAAGTACTGAAAGGCCATAATGAGGTCAATCCAGAGCCTTCTCTTCTCCAGGCTGAACACCCCCAGCTCTCTCAGCCTGTCTTCATAGGCGAGGTGCTCCAGCCCTCTGATCAACTTCATGGCCCTCCTCTGAACCCGTTCTAACAGCTCCACATCTTTCTTGTGCTGGGGGCCCTAGACCTAGACAAAGCACTCCAGGTGGGGCCTCACAAATGCTGAGGGGTACAATCACCTCCCTCCCCTGCTGGCCACTCCTCTTTTGATGAATCCCAGGACACAGCTGGCCTTCTGGACTGCAAGCGCATACTGCTGGCTCATGTCGAGCTTTTCATCCACCAGAACCCCCAACTCCTTCTCTGCAGGGCTGCTCTCAGTGAGTTCTTCTTCTCCCAGTCTGTGCTCATGTCTGGGATTGCCCCAGCCCACGTGCAGCACCTTGCACTTTGGTGCCCAAAATCACACACAGTACTTGAGGTGAGGCTGCACCAGCTCACAGTAGTGCAGGACAATCCCTTCCCTTGACCAGCTAGCAACGCTGTGCCTGATGCACCCCAGGGTACAGCTGGCCCTCCTGGCTGCCGAGGCACACTGCTGGTCATGTTCAGCTTGCAAACAACCGAACACCCAGATCCCTTTCTGTGGGGCTGATCTCCAGCATCTCTTCCCCCGTCTATACGTACAGCCAAGGTTGCCCCCTCCCAGGTGCAGAATTCTACACTTGCTCTTGTTAAACTTCATATTCTCGGTAACTGCCCAGCTCTCCAACCTGTCTAGATCTCTCTGCAAGGCCTCACCACCCTCGACGGAGTCAACAGCTCTACCCAATTTGGTATCATCTATCTTGCTCAAAAAACCTTCAAGTTCTACATCCAAATTGTTTATGAAAGTATTGAAGAGGACTGGTCCTAAAATGGAGCCCTGGGAAACCCCACTAGTGACAGGTCACCATCCCAATATAACCCCATTTACAAGAACCCTGTGGGCCCAACCCATTAGCCAAGTCATAAGAGCATAGCCAGCTTCCAGTACTTTGTGGAAGCACCGTCAAGTTGTCCCCCACATACCAGTTTAGCTCAGCACTTCTGGTGATATCCAGGTTTAGCAGCTGAAGCCTGCAGCCTGAAGAGACCTTCCCCTCCAAGAAATGGGCTGCAGGAGGCAGAAGAGACATCAGCACTGCTAATATTGTGATCTTGCAGAGCCCAAGCTGTACCACCCCAAGCCTCCCTGCAGGAGGACTTCTGCAAGGGCAGGAGGGCCTGGATGAGGCTCAGACTGTGCTTTGCTCAACACTAGCATAGAAAGAGCCAGGCCATGGTTGTAATGCTCACAGCTTATGAAAAAATAGCAAATTCATAACATTGCTGTATGACCAACTGTGGCAGCTCTATGTATGTGTACAAAATCAGAGTAATTTGCTGTCCTTGAATGCCACCTATAGGTTACTGTTTTCTGAAAGGATTCTGTTGCTAAATCATGGAAGACAGAGGACAAAAATCAGTTTTTGGACAAAAGAGACCAAATTTTTGCGTGTTTACTTTGATTTTTGTAAGGTGACCATAGTGACGATGATGTCCTCAGGACAGCTGCAGCCAGTACCATCTGGCTGAAATTTGTGTCAGTATCATTCTACTGGCTACAAATCAGAGTTTCCTTGTATCCGATTTTCCAAATCTTCTCACTCATGCTCATTATGGCTCAGTTATGGAGCTACCATTCAAAGGCTATTTTTCTGCAGGAGCACAACCTTATGGATTTATTCCCTATTGCAACAAAGCCTTTAGTCACTGGACAATAGAAGAATATTGTCACAAGACATCCTTCAGAAGGATGTCACAGGGCACTTTGCAACAAACGAGCTTCAGATCATTAACAGGGAAGCCAGTGATTTGCAACAGCTGTGAGTCTGGCCCTTCTTTCTGATAAGGGACTTTTAAACAGCGTGCATCTGACCCTTCATTTTACATTGTGTCCTTTCTATTTATTCATATTTTCTTAATTATAGCAGAAACTTACCTGTTCTCAGCACTTTAATAACACGAGGTTCCTCTGGGAACTGGTTTATTTGGGAAGCTGTGATAAAATAAATGACACCATCTAGAGAGGGTCTGTTCATTTCAAAGGGGATTCATCCTGCAAGATGCTGAGCATCACCTGCACTGCGCTCATGGCCTTCAGCAGCCCTTCCCTTTAAGCACCACCTTTCTAGGAGGCACCCAGCATATTGCAAGACTGCATTGCCTTGCTCTAACACTGGCTCAGTGGGTCAGGTTGAGTGCTTTAAGAATGTATTTTGCATTTGGACAATGTTGTTATCTTAGCATTTTGGGACATTCCAATGGGACATTTATTGCTATAACTTCCCTGGAATGCTTGGAAGAAGAGCAATATAAATTTTCCTTTTTTTTTTTTTTTTAAGAGAACTTCTAAAGTATGTGAATGAATAAGGTCTTACTAAAAATATTTTCTTTCTAAGTTCCTCACATCTGAACACACATAGTGTATGGGAATAGCTGTATAATTTAACAAAGATATTTATTTTATTCTACTGTGATACCTTCAGGATACTTAAAATGAAATCAGTATGAAAAGTGTTTGGTTTGAGCCATTGCATCTCTAGCATCATGTCAACTTAAAATAGAAATTTAATAGTGGAAGAATAATGCATATTAAGAAATCCAGCTGATGCAGAAGGTCATCGAAAAAGTCTGAGAGACCTACGACGTCTCCTCAAAATGTTTCCTTCAAAACATTCAACACTCAACATCTTCTTCAAGATGTTTTCCTCAAAAATTACATAGTCATTCATTACAACACTGAACTTCACTGATATGCATTAGAGCAATAAAAACTAGCCTCATCATCCAATGTTAATTATTTTATTTATTTATTTATTTTAAGTTCAAAGCATCTGAAAGTACTCAGTGAATCACTGCAGCCTTTCCTCAAATCCTTAGGTGATTTCTCAGGGAACACCTGAGAAAGAATGTGAACAGCTTGTGATCCCTTTGTTGTATAATATAATGAACTGTTAAATGCATGAGCAAAGGTGCATAATCCTGTTCTCTGAACCTTTGTGGCAAATGTAAACGCACAATGGATCATTGCAAACAGATCCTTGACACATAGGCTGACAGATTTCTGAAGCCCCAGTTGCGTTCAAATCCTCCTGATTTAGAAAGAGCTTTGATATATAAACATAAAAGTTTTGCATATAAGGATATATGTAAGGCATGTAATACTGTAACTAAGGCAAACGTAACTAGCTGAAACTAGGAGTAATTCCTCCTAACATCAACATGCCTTGATAGTACTTGTACCTAGGAGTTTATTATTTCTAGAATGAAGCTATTTGCTTGTCACTTCCAAATGTCTTTTAATTGTGCTATAACAATTAACTAATGCATTTGCTTGAATTGAAGTTTGAGCTATTGAATCACTGCAGACTTTCATTTTTTATCACGTGTGCTAAAGATGCTGTTCAAGCATCTGTCCACATTAACAGGCTCAGCTATACATTTGTTCTCACAGAGTCAAGAGAAGGCAGTAGTTTTCCTGAAGACATTCCCAGAGCCAGCTAATTGGTTTTCCTCCATTTCCTCTCCCAGGAGGTATAAACAACTTGCAGAGCGATAGAGAAAAGGAAAAAATAAATAAATAAATAAAAAGAAGCACTTGAGGCACCTTCTGAGATGACAAAGCACAAAAAGTTAGAAGAGAAATGACTTTGCCTCCTCTTTTACTCATTTCAGTATTTGCAGTGTTACTTGGTAGGGCCTCATCACCAATGAGTCAGAAAACAAAAATCTTAAAATAATCCAGAAACATTCAGGAGAGATTAGTGTTTTACAAAATTCCAGGCTGTGTCATCCCCAGAGTCTTCCCTAATGACTGTTTTACCGGAGAGGAGAGCAATGCTTTCCCTTGGCATCATTCATGAAAAAAATTGCCCTCAGCAACGGGCAGTTTGGACAGTTCTGGCCCTCACAAGATGGTATTTTGGGGCTGGCAATCCCTTTATCCAGGGAAGACTTCTCTGAGAGGTCTCAGGTAAGGCCGGAGAGTAGCACATAGCAGAGGTTGCTGCTGTCTCCAGATATCTCCTTGACCCTCCCAAGGTGGGATGGATGAAGGGGAGAACACCGTGGTGTCATGGAGGGGGTTCCCTGCATGGGCTGTCCATTGCCGTGGGAGAGGGTGGCCGCACACCTCATTTTCAAAGGCGTGCACATGCAGAAGCTTCTCTGGAACTGGGAGTGTGGCTTTGTCATCTCTGTGGGATCAGGGATGCGATTAGGACATCGTCAGTGTGTGACTTGGTAAACTGGATGTTGAGATAAGATAATGTGTTCTCATCCATTTCTGTCAACGAGGGCAGGTTTTGGCATGGCTAATGACAAAATTCGTTCCTCTGAACAAAACAGTGCATTTTTATGATTCTGATGCTGGCTGTAATTCAGTTTTTCTGTATGTCAGTTGCCAGCAACTTCCTCAGATGAATCAGTTTCTATTCCCTAAACTGAAGCAGGCAGATGTTAACAAAATATCTGTGTGATACTTAATTCCAAATACTATAAAGGGAACTTTCTTGGATTTACATTCTGTCGAGACATCTGGTTGAGACTTCGTTAAAAAATAAAATTTAAAAAAATAATCTTGGAGAAAAAAAAAGAGCAGAAGATAACCTTGTTCCAGCTTTGACAGAAGTCTTTGGGACACTCACATAAACCTTATTTCACATGCTTTTAAAGTATCTGTGAGATTGAAATATTTGTTTTTGTTTCTACATGATTCAGAAAACCTTAAGAAAGATTCCAAATGATCTTTGCAGAGAAAACTTCTCTGGCACTGCCTTTCATCCAGGTGATCAAGAAGCCTTTCGATTCGTTTCTAGCACAGACAAATAGTAAACAAAGCTTATTCAGCACTGAGCATCCATCTAGGTTGACAGATTTTGCAAGCATCCCACCTAGAGTGGAATCATACCAGGGTAAGACGGTGCCAAGTTAACTGAGAACATCACAGAGGCCAGCATCTGCAAGTCATCATCCTAATACTGTCTGAGACAGAAAGCCTTGGTCCTAGGCATTGCATTTGGAAACGTATCTTGGCTTTGCCATACAGAGCATCCTGCTTTGGCACAGACAGCTGGACCAAAGAAGAAAACACACACCGGCATTATTTTGATAAACCTTCCAGGGAATCATTCACAGGAGAGCATTTAGATTATAGACGATTCTATAGGGAAAACATGAAGAATTTGGCAGCAGTATTAAATTGCATTCTACCTTAGTAGTTGCTTCTCCTGATCTCTAGCCTGAAATGGAAACAACCAGAGAATGATTACCTGATGCCCTGGAATTTTTTTGTAATGACAAAGAGAGCTTGAGCCCAATGGAAAAGCAATACCATTTTTAGGAATAGGAAAATATATATAAATTTGCTGTGTAGCAAACACAGGACCATTTTTAACAGTAAGACAGAAATGTATGGATATACTTTATGTATCCCTAAAAAGAGTTCAGTTAATACTAAGGAAGCTAACATTATTGTTAAAATACCTTGAAGGCACAAGGCGAGCAGCCAGGTGATTCCGAGCTGGGTAGGCAAGGAGCTCCAGCAGTCCTGCTGGCTGCTTCAGGTGCTTGCAGGGCAACCACCTCCAGGTGAGCCACTGCCCTCAGCGCCACCAAAGGGTAAGTGGAGAGGAAGGCATGACCTCCACAGCACTTTTATGGCAGGACTCACACGGCCTCTTCTACGACTGAAGTTGCTGAGGTGGGAGAGGACCCCTTCATGTGTCTTCTCCATCTGAAGTAGCCCAGCTCTTGGACACCTGCATCAGGACAGGTGCAGCTCCCACTGCGCAACCTACCTGCATGCCCCCAGAGTAGGGAGAGAATCTCAGACACAGGCAGTGGCAGGTAGCAGCTTTAATGGTGTCTTGTTAACATCTGTACCTGAAGCTGACTGATGAGCAGCGCAGCTTCTCCAACTCATCTTCCAAGCTGTGCTGTGCTCCCTGCTCAAAGGACACGTAGCAGCAGTGAGCGTGGTGCTTAGGAGCAGTCAACAGCATCTGTGTCTGGATGTTGGTCAGGTATTACTGGGGGCCTCAATTAACCTACCACTGAACTGACGTTTTGAAAGTATCCAGAAGTTCATCTACTGGGGGATGTTTCAGACAGAGAAAGGGCAAGTGAGGTTTAATGGCAAAACACTGTCACTAGTGTGACTTGAGCTGCTCTTGCAAGCGGTATGACTACAGTCAATGGATAGGTAGTTCCCAAAATAAAAAGATTTCACCACAACAGAAAAGTGTTATTTTAAAAATGACAGGTACTATTTTAGTATTCGTATGAGACATGTTATAAATAGGTAGCTTTGAATATAAAGCATGCAAGCCACAAGAGAAGACAGACCCTTCTTACACTATTGCTGGCTGGATTGTGTGTGCATTGCCCCAGAGGGACTTGGCTTTATCCAGCTTCTTATACCTTAACGAAAGACACAAATGATGTTGAACATGACATAGAGATTGTCTGTGGGACCTGCCCTCTCAGGTTCTCTCTGAAATTGTGACGGATGATTCTTCTTTTTGTGATTTTGTTGTATTATGTTTTACACAAAAGGCTGTAGGTGGATATCAGAAAAGACCTGAATGGAAAGAGAGCCATGAGCAGGAACAGACCAGGACACCACCCTGCAGCTGGGCTGGTGCTGTTCCTCAGATGGGATACAAAGACCAAAGCTTCTCCCAGAAACTCAGAAGGGTATAGGTAAAGCTGTTTCTACATCTTTGTACTTTCACTATATCTTTGTACTTTCACTATATCTAAAAATTTTCCTGTGTGATGTGCTATTTTTTAAGGAATTTTGTCTCAAAACCTTGGTCCATTTGGACCATGTCACAGGAGTAGTCACTATTTGCCACAATGCCAAAGGTGGCATCTGGATGTGAAACTGTGCTAGATATTATAGCAAAAATAAACAAAAAAAAAAAAAAAAAAAAAAGAAAAGAAAAGAATCACAGGAAAGATGGCATATGCTGGGCATCTCATGAGGGATTTTATTTTACCAAGCAATTTTAATTTTTTTCTTATTTGAGTATTGCAGGAAAGATGAGTGCCAAGGATAAAATTAAATGAAAGAAGTCAGTAACATAGCACTCTGGGACAGGGAGGACGAGAGGTGCTGCATATGGGAAAACACATGATCAGAAATTCATGGTGTGATGGAGCTTTGCAAACCTTTGCAGGTACAGCCAAGAAATTTCAGATGAGAAGGAATGGGCAAAAGGGATTCAGTGACATGAATCATAAGGGTATAATGAGGAAAAGGTCAGCATCTGAGATCTTGTTAACCAACTGGGCAGACTGAATGGGAGCAAGGTAAATCCCAGGGAGGCCAGATTCAATGACAGCACAATGTGAGTTGATGATTTGTAATTTTAATAATGCAAAATTCAGTAAATAAAATGTTAAAATAAGCAACTTTAATAATTCATTGCAACATTTACTATTTTAGGACTGTTATTTTATAGCATATTTGAGTCAATTGCTCAGTGTCATTGTATGTCCTTTCCTTGTAACTATGCCACAAGTTAGACATTACAGTGCTTCATAAATGGCTGTCTAATTATAAGGCACTCCTGATTTTTTTTTCAATTAACATGACCCTGTCTGTCACACTAGGATATCAAAACACTGTTTAAATTTTAACCACTATATACATACCTTTACGGAACAATGTTACTGTTAGCTGCAGGTGTTGAGAGTCAGAGGCTGCATCAAAATTTAGGATCTTATGCTATGTTTACCTTCGCTATATCTGCAAAATCTCTGGTAGGTTCCTTTGCTAGAGCTGAAATTTTTCCATGCAGAAACAGACAATCTCCTCCAAGACCTACTTTTACTCTGTGTTTGGTGCTGCACAGTGACTGATACATGCATTTGAACAGATAAAGCGTTAATGGTGGGCAAGGGCTCCAACGACTAAAAGGTATTACATGGCTGACTGCAGGCTTGTTAACCTAGCATTGATCCCAAGCAAAGCCATAGGAAAGACTGAGCATGACATATACGTTATTGTCAAGAGCTGGTGTATGTATAATGTGGGGGTGCAAGCACAATGAACACTAACAACATGCTCTAATGAGACCAGTAGCATCCATGTTAAATGTAATTTTTTAAATGCTAGCATCTAACAGTGAAATATTGCTAGAATTTTTGATAAGCCTTAGTTAATAAAAGGTGACAGCTGACATAATACACTTAGATTTCTGCAGGTTCTTTCACTTGATACAATATGACATCCTGATTAAAAACATTTAACTGAATCACTGAAGCACATACTAAATAGATTAAAAACTGGTTAACTGATGGATCTTGGAAAGAAATCATTGACGGGCTCTTTTTTTTCCATCTTCAAAGGTGCTCAGTCTCTTTATTGAGGAACAGAAGCCATCAAAATACTCCTGTGGCCTGGCCAGACCAAGGCTTAGGAGAAGACTAGCTAACCCAGCACAGCAAGGACTCGCTAGTGCAGCAAAGATCACATGTAGGCCCCTGTGTTTGTAGACACAGACACATATCTACTCTCTTGTTTTTCTTACACTGGCCCTATTTAATCTGACTAATTTAGATATCACAGTACTCAGGGCAAAGGTCTTCATTCTTGAGTTAGAAGCAAATCTTATCTCAGCCAGTATCAGGCTCTCAGTTAAGTTCAGTGGACTTTGCTAAGGTCCATAGCGTGACATGAAAATAATCAAAATTCCACCAATTCCTTGTGCCTAAACAGCGGTGAAAGCCAGGCTGCCCGGTGCCCCTGAGGAGCTATTCGGAAAGCTAACAGGAAACACTAAGCACAGAGGTTTTGGGGAAAAAAGTCCCTGTGTGCTACTGGTGCTTGAGGGTAGCTTCCAACCATACTCAAGCAAGAACAAAAGGGGTATACAACTTATGCTGAATGTCATAATACCCTGCAAAATCTGGGAGGAAAGAGAAGATTTTCTTCATTTATATAAATAAAAAACTGCAGACCCAGGCCTTGTGCAAACCTGAGCAAACTGCTCTCTAGAGCCCTGCTGATGGAGTTAATAGCCACATGGCTAAGGCAAATGCACAAACGGAGATGACAGCTGTGATGGACACAGGGAATTAAAATGTAATTCACGTCTGTGATATATGTTTACATTAATTGTCAATCTGATTGTTGCACTATATAATCCATGAAAAAAATTTGAGGAACTCTGAGCGTAAACAGACAGGGATTTTATATGGGCACCAGTAGACATAAAAAATAAATCAGGAAAACAATGGTGATCACACAACGCTCTCTGAGCTTGTGGCACAGAAGCAGGAGGTTTGCAATTCATCACGCAGTTAAGAAGGCAGCAGGAACCCTACAATTCCTATTGTGAAGCAGCAGAATTGTCCTGCCGTCAGCAATTTGTTCAGAACTATTTTATTAAAATACATTTTTGTGCTTTGCAATGTGACTTCTTTTTAAGGGAATAGGTTTGAATTTAGGAAAGCAAAGAGCATACAGTGAGAAGAGCCTTCAGACTGCAATGGCAAGCTCTGCAAGCTCAAGAAGACAGAAAGTTATTAGCTCTCCAGCAGCTCCTCACTGTGGGTAATCATATTATAATATGCTTTCCTCTCTTGTAGGAGCTGATAAATATATGTATATATAACAGATCCAAGATGTGTGCTTCGACCATATTTAAAACATGTTTTCTGATTAACACAGGAAAGTAAAAAAATGCTCGAACATGGGCATCTTTCCCAGCCTCTTTAAACATACTGCCTTTGATAGGAGGGATGAAGCTTTAGCTGCTCCCACTACAAACAGCATAAGGAGCTCTCTCTGTCCTTTGTTCTACCAAGCTTGTTGTGTCTTTTATTTGACAAGATTGCATATATGCAAGCCTGAGATAACGCACATTGTTTTAGCTTGATCTGACTCTGTCTTGTTGGTTTACGTGTAGGGGAAAAGAATCATGCAAATGGATGCTCTATTTCAAAAACACTGTACATGGATCTTTTGGGAAGAACCATGGGGAAAATGTGAGGTTCCTATTAAGCCATTATGAAACCTTTGAAAATTCCTGAAGATTTCAACAAATTTTGAATAAATCCATTATGGTCCAGACCTATAACTTTTATGGCATAAAAACTCCAGTGAACAGCCAAACTAAACTCACGTGATGGATCACAGAGCCGGTCCTCCTGCCCTTTGTGTTCCTCAATTATAGTAGGCTTTTACAAGCCTAAATCTTGGATAACCTAGATCCTATCCAATAATGTAGCATGACATAAGAATGCAAGACTGGTTTTACTGAGTCAGGCCACAGGTTTCTTGAGTGCTGAATCCTGTTCCTGACTGTGGCCAACAGCAGATGAACAGCAAAACAGGGGAAGCAGGTAGTTAAATGTCCCCCAGGTTTTCTCCCTGCCTCCAAAAATGTGTAGCTCAGAGATTTTCTGAACAAGAGGTGTTGTCTTTACATTTAATGGATTATTTTTTTTTTTAGTTCTTTTCAGTGAATTTGCTTAGCTGTTTTTCTGAGTGCGAATTCTCACTGTTCACAGAATCCAGACTCAACAGGCTACACAGCTTACATACATGGTATGTAAAAAACACCTCCTTTGTTTGTTTTGAACTTTTCACCTACTGATGTAATTATATGTCTCTTAGATCTTGTATCTGGAAGTGTCAGAGCCATCACTTATTCCCCATTAACCCTTTCTGAGCTGCTCCTTATTTTATAGACTTGTGTAATGAAACTATTGTTTCTTTAGGCATATAGAACTATGTATGTATATGTGTATATATATATAAAATATGTATACATATATATATATAAACTTAGCTTACAAACTGAAAGAGATGTAAGCCTTGGCTTTCTCACAGGATAGGAAGACATCATCACTTTCTTCAGACACCATAGCAAAATGTGTATTGACCAGAAAGCATTCAGCAGTTTCCCAGTCCCACATCAAGACAAAACATTCTTCCAAACTATCATATCACGAATGACACAACATTGTTGTTCTTTCAAACTGCATTCTGCAGCCCTACACAAACAGGTTGTCAGAGAGCTTCTTCTTATCTTTAGTGTCCTGTACCCAAATGCCAGAAAGTGAGCGGTCTCCACTGACTGGTATATATTCTCACAGTAAGGAATTGCACAACATGCTTTTCACACTGAGGCAGTGCTTTAAAGGCTTTTCTAAGGCTGTGCTTACACATATAAGTTACATAAGCCTTCGACCACAAAGCTTTGCTGCCTTTCTGACCACAGCAGTATCACTGAGACAAGTCTTCTGTTCAGCCTCCAATAGCCAGGAGGTGGAGTTGTGAGGCTTCAGCATGGCCCACCAGCCTCTTTGGGGGATCAGCCTATTAGAGGTCTATAGTCTGAAAATAAACATTATATTAACATGAAGGTTTACATGCATCGTACAGATCATAAACCCCCTGAGCTGGCACGTGCTTTTGAATTGCTGCATTGACATATTTTGTGTGGTTAGCAGAAGCCAGTACTTCTTGGGGGAAAATATTGTTGGAATATGGGTGCAGGGAAAGGAAAAAAAAAAAAAAAAAAAAAACAGAAATTGTCTGCGGCCAGTCTTTCTCAGACGATGTGGATCTGAATTTCAATTCATTGTAAACAAGCAGCCCATCTCCGAGCGTGTCAGCAGTTTTAATGTCATGTCATCCAATCAACACAGGTTGTGCTCAGGGAATCAGAAAACACTTCTGCATTCGTGGGAGAGGAGACGTTTTGTCTTCCTTTACTAATTTCTTCTACTAAACTGTACCTCACTTAGCATCTTGCTGCTGATAAAGATCAGCTCTCCCTTTCTGGCGTTGGAGAATGCCTCCTCCAACACCACGCAGCTCACACATGCTTCCAGACTGCTGCAGAGAAGGAAGTGGCAAATCATTCTATAGAAAGTGTCATTTCTTTTTCTGCAAAGAAGTGTGAGGATACCACTGGTGAGCACACTTTTTAAGGAGAAATGTTGATCTGAAATCACAATTTCCCTGAAAATACTGAACCAGCTCTTCAGCTGCTGAAGACTGGCAGAGATCCATTTAATTCAATGGAGACGCTAATTTGAACTAAAGAGCTGACCCTCTGTGCCTACCCATATTAAATTATTATTATATTAGACAGATAACAGATAATTATCATCCTTCATGTTTCAGTTTATTGACACTGTGTCTCTGGGAGCACTCTCTTAAAGGGATTTAGCCAGTCATCTGCCATTCACTTCAATTAGAGAAGCACACATACAGGCTCACAAACTTAAACTGAAAAAAAATCCCAACCCAGAAATAAAAGACTGTAAAACCACGGCAACTGGCAGAGAAATTATAGGCTAGTCTAATATTTGATTCTGCTTTCAAGTCATTGTAAAAACATTGCCTACCAAGCTGGCAAGTTTTGAATTACTCTTTAAAAGGCAATTCATGATCCTTGTCATGCAACATCAATCCGCACACATAAACCCTGTTCTGTTCAATTCTAGACCAGGGCTGCTCTTGACACTCTTCAGCCCCAAAGGTTTCTTCTTATTCTAATTTCTCAGGGACAGACATCTCCTGCCTGTTAGCATGTAGTTGCCTTTGGTCTGTTTGCACTGGGAAGAGGTGGAGAGCCACCACTGCCACCTGCTGACCTTACTGCTGCCACCACAGAGCCTCTCAAGCACAGGATGGGGGGACCTTTGTGTTATGGAAATGCTGTCCCATCTCTATGACAGTGATGTTGCCCCATTGCTCCTTTATGCCCCCACTCTGCTCCACGGCAAACACCAAGGGGAGAAAATGTTACCTTCTGTCTGGATGTTATTGTGAAAACCAGAAGAAAAGAGGGCTTTGCAATCCGTATGATCACTACTTTTTGTTTGCTTTTTTCCTGTGTTCATTTAACCAGTAAAATCTGTGAACCCAGTTTTACAAACAACAGATAAGTCTAAGCCATCTCTGTGATGTAGTTAGTTCTTGTCATTGTCATTCTCAGTAAAGGAGGCTTCATGTCATCCTACATTGTTAAACAAAGTTTGGAACTGCAGTACACTGTACAGTGGGAGAGGTAATACAGCCACCTCAGCATTTACATGAACAAATTTAACCAGACCATCCTGCTTCTGGTGCCTGAGTCAGCTCTCACATCACTATATTGCCAAATATCTGTAATGAAATAACCCCTGCAAGAGCAGAGGCTGGGGCCAGCTGTGGGTGTTGGTGGAGAAGCAGCTGAACCTGAGACCACACTGTGGCTTGCTTCTTCCCCTCTGTCTGGCATCTGTGAGACCACATCTGGTGTGCTGTGTCTAGCTTTGGCTTCCCCCATGCAATAAAAAAATTAACAAACATCAAGGAAATTAGGGGGTGGCAGCACAATTGAGGGGTGTAAACATATGAAGAGACTGGAAGAATTGGATTTGTTCAGTTTGAAGATGAGAAAGCTGTGGGAAGATCTTATTGGCATCTTCATCTTCCCAGTGTGAGGGTATAGAAAAAGTGGAACCAGACTCTTCCCAGAGGTGAACAGTGAAATGACAAAAGGCAATGGACACACACTGCAGCAAGGCAAATTCTGAAAAGGATCTTCACAGTGAGAGTAAACAAACTCTGGAGCAAGTTGCCCTGAGAGTTGCTGGTCTTTCTGTCCTTGGATATACCGAAAATGCAACTCCATCATCCTTCCTAATTGAAAAATAAGGATATCTAAATTGATATAGATTAACTGCATTTAAAGGATACCTGCTCCATAGCTACAGAGGCCATCAGACAGGAAAGAAAAGCGTGTATGAGTAACACATACTCACGTCCAACACTGCAGAAAGCCATCTATTTTATCTGCCAACTTCTCTGGAATGGAAACCAACTGGTAGGGATTGCAGTTAAGTGGGGAATGTGAAACATTATTTCAAATGTTTGGTAAGTACTTTTCAAGGCAGTATTAACATTAATTCCTGCCGGCATTTGGACCTCCGTTGTCACCCACTCGTTTTGGCTTTATACCACGTATGAAAACTTTTGCCATTTAAGCCAGTTAGTAACATCCTCCCATATTTCCACTAGCACTTCGCTTTCAATTCGTCATCATTTAGCATTCCCACTTCATCTGTTTATATGATTTTTTAATTTCTTACATGTATGAATGTCATGCTTTGAAGAGGGCAATATTCAGAGTCTTTTACAGCCTATGGAGGTCCAAATGATACTAGGCATCTCTCTTGTGAATCTGAATCTTGAACTGTAATGCTACCTCTGTCCAGTCTAGGATCTAGGAGCCCCTTGGCATTTAAAAATAGGAGCCACACACTGCTCTCTGCATACATCGAAGCTGCCACTGAAGCCAACAGACCCACGTGCACAGGAGGGGCCATAGTACTGCAGTTTTACTGGGGCCATTCTGTGGTGCACGATCATGGATTAGTAGACTTATGCCCGTAAAGTACACCACAGTGCCACATAAAAGTACCCAAATCAGCTCAAATACCTATACGTTATTTCAGTGATCCATCAGGATGATTTATCTATTTCTCACCTTTAACAACAGGCTGTATAGTTACCACAGTATCTTGCAAACTTGATGATGAACACCTAAATTTAGGCACTTAGCAGTGGGTAGCTGGCTTCATGTCTGGTCACTCTAGGGTCTCTCTACAATCAAAAGGGAGAGAGAAAGGTACTTCCAGATGCTGATTACCTTGATCTTGGCAAGAAAAAACTTGCTAGCAGGCATTTCAGCAAGGTTAGGCTGACCTCAAACACACTTGAGGTACCTTGGCATGCAAGAAGACTTTGGGGATCACTGGCCAATATAAACAACATGATGAAGCAGCTATATTAAATGTAGCAGCAATAATATTCCCAATAAGCACCTAGTTTTTCATAGTTGCAAGATTTTGTATTTATTTTCTCATAAGCACTCAAGTGTAAATCTAGGCCAGAAGTGAGAGCTGTACCATAAAAGACCCCCATTCGGCTTCAGAAACCATTTGTCCTCCTGCTCTCTGTGTTTTCAACAAGGATCATGGGGGAGCCTGAAGCACGGGTGAGGGAGGTCTTAGGCCTGTGGTAGTCTGATCCTGAGCAGATTTTTTTCCAAATTCTTTTTCTTGCTTGCTGCATGAATGTTTATTTTTATTTTTATTTTTATTTTTATTTTTATTTTTATTTTTATTTATTTTTATTTTTTATTTTTTATTTTTATTTTTATTTTTATTATTTTTTTATTTTATTCTTATTGCAGAGAGAATTCATGGGCTATTATGAGCAGGGAGCATCCTATAAAATTCTTGTAGTAATAGTTAATCTATAAATTGATGCTTACTCTCTTAGTTCCTTATGAATGTCTTAAAAGTCTATACAAGACACAAGTTACATATATGTATATGTTTATTTCTTAAGAGTATATAATCAGTGAGAACCTATTACTGAAGCTCTAATACAGAGCAGCAACCAACACGGTTTGCAAAGGTTTAAGGGCTTTAACAGAGGCGTGGTCTAAAGGCCAAGTTTATAACGAATACAGAAGGACTGAGTCTGACTGTTAGCAGTAAGACAGCAACGGGTAGCAATTAGTTACAGAAAATATCGGTCATTAGAACAAAAGAAAATTCTTTTAGTCCCACCCCCACAAAGACTATATTCAACTCAAAACTGAAAACGATGAAAAGAGAAAAAAAAAAAAAGTGATTATTTCAAATGAAATAGAATGCTCAGCTCCAGACCTAAAAAAAGACAGTACTGTTATGGGCATACAGAAGATGCTACTTCTCAGGGAAGCGTTTGCCTCGCTAACACCCTGTCTATCTGTGAGACAGAAATTACATAAACGTATGAAGACGATAAAATGGAGTTGTGCACAGGGGTAAGCGCATTCACAAGAGGAGGAGGTGGAAAGACTGGATTTGCCAGTCACCCAGCACGCTATTATGTGGTCTCTCTAAATGGACAGCCTTTGCTCCTCTTCTTAAGTACTTTTTTGCCCCTGGGGTTGTCCTCTGCTGAACCTCTCTCCTGGTTGCATCTAACCCAGGGTTGGGTGGGTCTCAGGCCTGGAGCACCTCCTGCTGCTTGTGGACATGGCATCTCTCCCACTTCCAAAGTGGTCCCACCTGTGTCTCACCTCCCCTGGCCAGTTCCTGAAGTTTCTGTAATTAATAGTTGATCATTAACACTCATCTCTTTGTAAAGCTCTTGGAGCTGCTGCTTTGTTCAAGTCTTCCCTTGAATAAGAACATGCTTCCACGCACTCTTCTTGACACGGAAAATGCAGAATCCACACAAGCAGATCTCTCTTTTTTTCAGCATTACCTTCTTTGTTAATTTGGTGTTCACTGCAGCTTGTGACATACGATGTCCTCTTCTCTTTCTGATCTCTTGTACTTCCTTCTTACGCTACTTACTGCTCCACAACAAACTCCTTGCCAGCACATTCTGGTGATGAGCTCTCACTTTACAAGCAACTACTTCAGAAATGCTTTTGCTCTTTCTCTGTCTGCCTCATGAGAAAAGATATTTATTTCCCTGGTCTCTGAACACAAACTACAGCCTATACCCCAAGAATGACAAAGCTTCAGGCCAAAAACCATCTTAAGTGAAAACAAAGCACATCTAAACCCCCATCTAGCTTCATAAGCATTTGTCAAAATCTTAATTAGGGGACTAATGAGCCAATGTAATATGGTAACCCATAAAACACAGTCTGCCAGCATAGGTAGGAGCATTCAGCCTGGAGTCTGTGCATACCCCTGGGTGCTCCGAGTCACCAACATGCTTGCTGCAGGTATAGATTGGTCTGTGCCAGCTTTGATCTACGCAACACAAAGGCCACAGCATCTTGGGCCTCTGCACAGGCTCTAAAAGCCTGCACGGGCTCTACATACTTATTCGGCCAGACAGCTCCCCGTGAAGTTCGTACCACAACAGCTCTAGCCCTGTGGTCACTTGAAAGGCTGATGTAAAGTCAGCTCGAACATGTCTCAAGCAGGTTTTTTGCCCAAACAGATGCACGCATACCGTGCGTTTCCCACTGCTGCTCATATCAAAGGCAGGAATTTTCAGAGATGAAAAAGATTATGGTATGTACAGTTGGTACTAAGTACAGGTGCTTACTTGCTTAATTATTCATGTTTCCATGTCCCATCTCTGGCACCCACTAATGCAAAAGCTCCACACAGCCTTTTGCACAGACCTCTGTGCCAGAAATGCACAGGGTCTGCAGTCCCATCAGGGTCTGCCCTGCTCCATCATCAGTGTTACAAAAGCAGGTTTGGTAGCAAGTATGACTATTTGATAGAGGACGTCCAGCTCAGTACAGTCACTACATTGTGATTAAAGATGTCTTTGTATTGTAAAGCTCTCCTTTAAGATTTTTTGTTTGTTTTGTGCCCAACAATAAACCTCAAGAGATAACGAATTTCATCTTACAGCTTCCCCCACATGTGACTCTAGTTTACACTACAGCTGTAACAAGCACTCTCTATGTCAATTATTTTCCCCTAAATTACTTAAAGATGACAACTCTGAGCAACCTGATGTAGTGGGAAGTGTCTCTGCTCATGGCAGGGGGTTGGACCCCGCTTAGATGATCCTTAAGGTCCCTTCCAATCTACACTGTTCTGTGATTCTATGATAACAATCTTTTTTCTCTGAAGTTCTTGAAGAAATAATTACATTTTAATGGAATTATTAACAGTTACTATCCCTGCTAAACAGTAGAGTCATTGAGAAGAAAATGACTGAAAAATGCATAAGGGGTACACTGCTCTTTTCTAACAAATTATGTTCCTAGTTTACAGCAAGATATAGAGTCCCCAGGAGAGCCACAGTGTGTAAAGTAACATAAATGTATGCAATAAAAGGTGCACCAAGAGTTTTCTTTTAAATAAGAGAGGGAAAAATATCAAAGGAATTCCCTTCACTCATTACAAAATCTTTAACAGGACACAAAGAAAAGGAAAAATGATTTGATTTTGTCCATGACCACAGAAGTAATCTACAGAAATATGGAAGTCATCCACCCACCATTGAGCTCATTGGCTTCACCACAGATCCCTCATCTAGTGGGATTTAAATCAAACCCAACTAACCTTTCACCCAACCTTGAAGGGTCTTCTTTGAAAATTCCTGTAGTCCAGTCTTCATGTCAAAGCAGACAGTGGGACAGCGAGTGCTACTCCACAGAAATGGTTGCAGGTTCATCAGCAGGACTCAAGAAAAGTGAAAACCCAGTGTGGAAAGGTAGCTGCCAAACACTTCGTGACCCAGAAGGAAAATAAAACCCTTTGGCCAGGAAACAGAAGCTTCTTCCTTACATTGGGCTGCAAAGCAGTTCTTCTAGCAAAAAATTACACCTTTCAAAGTGTTTTAGAAGCAGGCATCAGCAAAACTCCACCTGGAGCAGGGCTCCCTGCTTTGTTGTTAATAGAGTTCTGGGAGCCCTGCTTTGTCTTCTCCAGAGCTGCATGTTGACTTGTTTGTATCTGTCCGGAACTCTGTCCAGAACTGCCAGAATTAATCCTGCAGAGATACACTTAGAAAATTTTGTCCTAGTAGATTCTGTTCTCATGCAGCTTCTACTAGATTATTTCAGTCAACTGAACAAAGTTTTTCATCCTTTTCAATTATTCATTTTTCCTGAGATGTTATTTATACAGCAGTGTACACAGCATTTTGCAGTAAGTAGGTACATCAGGGAAAGAACAATGTCCTCCTGGTAGTATTTGCAGCCCAAAGAAATGAATAAGGTACAGAACAAAACAGCAAGAGTAAGGAGGTAAGGTCATTACAGTTCAAATATTTCATGGAACAAAGGCAATGGTAAGAATGTTTGAGGAAGAAAGGAGGAATATTTGTCACATTGAGTAGGATTCGTTTACTTTACACATCTACAATGCAAGGATCCATGTCTGAGCTAGTCACGGGGAGCTTCCTTTCTGGTCAGAAACAAGTATTTTTCATGCTGAGATTCATCTGTTCTGGACACCTCTAGGAAGAGAGGAATCATGCTTTATGCTCTACCTACTCCATTGACCTTCTCTCTGTTGACTACAACAGAGCTGAGCTGACCAACTCAGGTGTGGATATCTACATTTATTTGGATGAAACCAGCCTACTGTTCTAACCATGTGACAATATCTCTTTTAAGTCCTTTTAAAATGAAATTCTGGCTTGTCAAAGCTTCAAGCAGTGGCTCCACATTCTTTTCCACTGGGTGGGGGTGAGGTTTTTTAAAATGTCCCCATTCACACACACCTTTTCCTGGAGATGATTGCTGGAGTAGCTCAAAGAAATCAGCTGTCTCGTAGGCTGCACTCTAAATTGGGTTCCGCTACAGGAGCCTGTTTTCTAAAAGCCATCTCCAGATATGGGGCAAATAGGGTATCCAGAAACCTTTTGTTTTGACCACTCCACAGCACCACATCAGGTGGTCACCAGGAATGACATGGGCAGACACCCAACAGGGCTTTGCCTGATGCCTGTCACTGGCCTCAGCCCCGGCCTGAAACTCTCACTTTTGAGGATGAAAGCAGTGCAGAAAGCACGGCTGCACCAGACGCTGAGCACCTCCAGGTTCCAGCAATGAAAGCTGAGAGTGCTCATCACTTGGTCTTGCACTTGGGGCCAAGAATGTGGCCACTAGAGAAAACATCTTTTCTCTTCTACTGCAGGCACTCTGCTGGGAGCGTCAAGCCACTTTTTCTCTGACACCAAACAGCTGTGGGGTTGCAATGACTTTGGTGGCAGTCCTTACTGAAGCCCTTAGATCTGGAATGGAAAGTCCTGCCTCCCATCAACACTGCTAAACCTTCAATCAGATCATTTCATGTCTCACATGAGACAGCCTTTGTTTTTCTATTTAATAATTTCTGTAACTCTGCAATATGCAACTTTCTCAATCCAGTCCTTGTGTGTGGGAGGGTGTGAATATTTCCTGCTCATAGTATTGAATGCTTTGGCACAGGCAGTTGCAGCAGAGCACTGCTTTCAGACCCCACCTCGAACACGCTTCTCACCATACCCCAGTGCTAATCCAACTAGCTGTGCTTTGTGTGCATGCCATGGTGAGACGACACAGGCAGAGGCAGAACAGTACTCAGAAGACCCTGAGATTTATCCCTGCTCTATCACTTATTAAAAATTAACCACATTCCTTACATCAGGCTCTTCAGTCTGAAAAATATTGCCTAAGTATCTGAGACACCCATGAAAACACAACATCCCCCTGCAGTGCTGTGGTGGGTCAGAAGGGTGTACCCAGATTAAACGCAAACTGGTCACTCTGTTAGGATGAAGGGCAGAAGGAGGAATCTGAATTCTCAGCCTGCTTTCTGCGTACCCATTTCCTTCCTTTTCATCCCTGAAGTCAATCTCCAGTGGAGACCTGGAGGAGAGCAGGCAGTATAAAATACTCCTGCTTTGTCTACTCTGTGACTATCCCATGAATGCATTAACATTTTAGTATTTTTACTGCTTTGTGGCAACACAGAAGACTTGATGCTGCTTAAAATCAGTCCCAAGTAACCAATGAAGTTATTATATGTTGCCATGGTATGCAAATGAGATTTACAGCACAAAACCTATACACTAGCAAATCATATTATTTATTCTAAAATGCAGCCACCATTCGTTTCAAACCTTAAATAAATTGAGTAAAAATTTAAGTTAAGGGGAGAAAAATGCAAAATACCACTTAAAGAAACAATCTGTGATAATAGTTTGTTGTGCATGGTTGAATTAAGTTATGAAAAACAGTCTTCTAAATAATATAGTACATGCTAAAACAGAATAGATATAGATGTTAATTGTCTTCTCCATTACAGAGACAGGGCTAATGCCAGGGATTTCATACAAATAGCACTTAACCTTCTGAACCCCAGATGAAGAGGGAGATAGATGTTTGCTTTTGATCATTCTGGTCTTTTCATGATCTGAATTGGTAAGTAGCCCTTATAGTTAAAGTCATGTTTCTAATTAGTCAGCCTCTTGGGCCTGGTTTACAAAATAAAATATAAATCAACGCACATTTGTAAATTCCAACAAGCATCCTGGGCCAGTGCCATCTCAATAAAATAATTAAAATGCCATCAGCCTGTTAACTTGATCTTATCTCTGCCAAAATATATATACTGTCAAATGCCAACTCATGTTTGGAGTGGTAAGGAAAAAGGTATTTTGAAGCTATGATAGCTGCAATAAATACAAGACATAAAATACGTAAGTCTTAATAATACAAGCTAAAGCTTCACTTTTCTTTGTTAGTGCGAGGTATTACAGAAAATAAACTAATAAGGAATTCTGTTGACTATGAAGATACAGATGATCCATAAAACACTCAGTGAAGCTCACAATTAACTTCTATAAAGACAAATGCAACAGGTAAACTCCATATTACAGACCAAAAGATGCATAGTACCTCGACAGGACTTGAATATTACAAGGACAACAGCCTCTGTATTAACCCCCTCACTGTGGAGGATCCCAGAAACAAATTGTCCATTAGCAAGATGATTAATTTTCCCTTCTTTTGCATATTGTTATGCCTCGTGTGTACTAGGACAAATGTGTAAGGACAAATTATCAAAAACAGCCTCTGAAATCCCATCTGCCCCTCTCCGCATTCCCAGCTTTGTGTACACGCTGTTGCTTGCTGCTTCCAACAAAAGGCCAGATTCGGGTCTCATTGACACCAGCGAAGGAAGGGAGACAGAAATCAGTACATTTAAGGTAGAAGGCAAATCCCTATAGCTCCACATATGTGAAAGAAGGAACTGGAATTTCCTCACAGAGGGTTTTCTGCAAACTAGTCAAGTCAGTTATGTGCCACACATCAAAGATTAATTAATTAGATATCTATAATTATGAAGAACTGATAAAAACCCCAAGGTACATTAACAGTATTCAAATTAGAGAAAGAATCCTTAAGGAAGGAAAAATGAAAGATTTAGAAGTGTATAGAAAATAAGACGGAAATAAATTTCCTTGCCAGGATAGATTATGCCGAATTGTCCTGATATTATTTGGGGTTTATGCATGATAATTGCTGATTTTCAACACAAATGAAATGTCCTAGATTTCATTTACCTCAATTTAAAATCATCTACATATGGTGCCATATGAGAAACTGTTAAGCTGGAAGAAACCAGCATTAGAGCAAGAATCATAAATTCACTTAGAAACTGGCTTGGATGATGATGGGAAAAGAAATGGGAAAGTTAGTAGTGTAACAGCCAAATCACAAGTTTTAGGATGGAGTATGCCTAAAATTTTTGCTAGTGACACCGACACAAAAATAAGGATGCACAAAATGGACTGGGTGCTTCTAACACCCCTCTGGGATGTACCAGCATCATGAAGGTGATTCAGAACAGAAAAAGAAAAACAAACAAACAAACAAACAAACAAACTTAAAGATCTCCAGGAAAGGAACAGAATAGTAACGCAAGTGGCACAAAGACTTATTAGGATTTAGTAAAAGCAGGCAACTCATTTTCTATTTTGGCTTCTCCAAGCCAACAGTCTCAATTCTGTAGCGTCTCATAGCAGAAGCTTTAGCGATCATCACCCACAGTTTATCTCAGCAGCAGAAATTTATAAACCAAAGCCAGACAAAGTGCTCGGCAGAGATCTCTGTTGTTCTACAGCTGAGTTTCACGGGGATCAGAAGCCGACTCCTTTCCAGTGCTGGGGGTGACCTTCTCGTCCGAGGGCCATGCTGCAGGAGCACTGGTGACACCTGCACCAGAAGCTGCGGGACAGAAGCTGGCTCCCAAGGCAAGCAGGTCTGCGTGGGCTACCAGAATGGAAGGTGATACTTCTAATACACGTTGCAAATGTTCTGTGAGCTTTCTTTTTGGCAGGCGTTCCTCTTTCTGTCTTTTTGGCAAACTGATCTCCTCTCTGCTGTAGTGCTGTGGCTTTGATCTGAAAGCCTAAGGTCCCAAGAGCTGAAGGCACTGGAAAGATTTGGGTGGCAGAGCAGCAGTAATGTCAAATTCCTTCCCTTCCCCTCTCATAGCACCTTCAGCACTGGCCCTAAATGAGATTTAATGCACAGTCTTGCTGGCATGCAGATCAATGGGGATGAAAAGGGATGTGGCCTTGCTGGAGGTCACACTTGTTTTGTCAGTAGTCTGCATCATTCTGCATGGATGTTTTGGGGCACACCGGCTCGCAAAGCATTTTAGTTGGATTTTAGCTGGATTTTGGTCGGGTGCTTGTTTGCAACCTGTTTTAAAAAACAGTCATAGTAGTGTCTACCAATGAAGTCAAGCAGCTTTACACCAAAAACATGCCTGGTAGAGAGGCTTAGACCACCTCTCTCAGGGCAGCGAGAACTACTAGACTGAAAACAAGCATGGGACCAGGCAAAACTGACAAGAGAACAAATCCTCTATGGAAGAAGAATGGGTTACTAAATATTTAATGTCAGTGTTGCACTGAACATATTTAGCCAGAAGAAATAGAGAAGTTAGGCCCATGTACTGAAGCTAAATTTATATTTATTTTTATGCTGGTGATAAACACGGATTTAAATAAACATCAAGTACTGGCAACACCTAAAGCAATTGGATTTGTTCTCGAGAAGAGGCCACGTTCTAATCTTTTGCCTAATAGAAGATGCTGGGCAGAGACTGGAGGCCACCCCTGCATGGTGAAATATCATTAAATACCAAATCCTAAAAAACACAGACCTCCTAAATGTGTGCAGAATCTTTATTTCATGCCTATAGTTGCATATGCAGTTTTCTATCACTGCAGGCACATCATTAGCAGTACAGTTGTGTATGTCTTTTGTATCTTATTTCTAAAGACAACTAAGTCTAGCTCGAGGTCAAGTTTTTTGAAACAGTCCTATCCTTCCCCATTAAACAAATATATTTTTAAAATGTGATTAAGCTGTATAGCAACAAGCAAACAAGAATCTTTTGTAAATTCAAATTTACTACGTGCAAAATATTCAATAAGCACGTACATACCTTAGGATCTTAGCAGTTTCTTTGTTTTGTTTCTTAAGTGACTTAGGTGCCCAACTCTGGAAAATTACACCTAACCACTGAATAAACTTTGTCATGTTCAGACATGCTACCCAAAGTCCTTCAGAAAGTCAGTGGGATTTACCCCGACAAAATAGCCCTATATACCTCGGAGTCAAAAAAATACCTGAAATCACTCTTTCTCTTTCCCAGGTGAACAGTGTTTTGATGAAAAGCTTCTTGAGCTTGAGTAGTGCAGCACAGGGAAGTGAGATGAAAGGGAGGTATTCAGACAGTGGGGTGACGAGAGCAAATATAAACATTTGGACAGATTTCTTACATGTTAGTAGAAGTTTTGCTGAACATCCACCAAATTACTCCTGCCACACAACGGGCGTAATGGCAGTGGTGCAAGGGCATGGCTAAGATAAGGGATTGCACCTCTAAGGATGGCACTTCTGCCTGCGTTCACCCAGATGTGACCACGGCCCTGCTGCTTCTTTCAGTCCTGACCTCTTCATGGTAGGAGAGCTGGTGGCCAGGAGCCTCAAACAAGGGAGCGCATTTATGTCTGAGCTCAGCTCTCTTCTGCTCCCCTTTCTGCCCGGCTGCAAGAAGTCTGGAGCCCCCTCTGCACATAGCACAGGGAAGCCCCAGGAGATCCAGGCCAACATCAGTGGTCACTGCAGAGCCTGGTCCTGCAATGTTTGCCCTTGAGAGCAGCCTTGTACATTTTTCTTATAAATAAGAATTCTTTTATTCCCAGAGCATAAACCTCCATCATTTTCCTCAGACTGAAAGGTAAAACTGTAGTATATCATAAGACAAAAGTTTAAGTCTTCAGCAAATGCAGATAATGTTACAGATTTCTCAGATTATGTTGGAGAAATTCTTTGATACTTGAAAATAATTAAAACGGTCTGGCATGTAAATGTCAAAATGAAGAAATTTAGCAGAAAATGGAGGAGAAATGGCCAGATCTTCCTATTATCACTTGCTGTACATCTCAAAAGACAGCTGATTCCCGGCTCTGTATGGGTTCCAGCATTCAGTGATTTATTGGGTAATTCAGCATTTGCCAGTATGTCTTGTGCTAATTAAATGCATCGCACTCTATTCAGAAATGTCACAATTGATTTGTCTTCTGCAAGCACTGACTTTATTTCAATCTTCTAAAAAAGATTTTATGAGCCCCAGATAACTTATCCTGGCACATTCATCTCCCAGGGCAGCTTCTGCATCTGAGGCCAGTATGGGAAGAAACCAACAGAGAACATCCAATACAAATGTCTCTTTTGGACAGCTTATTTATCTGATATGCGCTGTATATCCAGGAGTAGGTAGCCTATATGGTGAAATTACAAGCTGTTCCATTAATGTATAAAAACCCTTGAACATGACAGAAGTTAATATACAATATTGGCAGATTTTATTGGTTGATAGACTGAGCCAAGCAGCCATGCAGATTGAGAATGCCATAATCTGTAACAAGGTGTTTATTTACAAGCGGCTTTGTGACTGAATTCTGCTATTAACTAAATTGCATCAAGAGGAAATGAGCATAAAACAGCTCAAACTAGATAGAAGATGCCAAAGCATGCTTAGTATAATACTCGATGCATAAAGATGGAGTCCGAGACTGAGGGCTCTTCTCTCTGTCATTTTAATTCACTGCTTTCCCCCCACATGCTATGTATAACTGAATGCTGAGGGTGAACTGCAGCACATTGCTACTCAGTCATGGAAAATACAGTTACAGTGTACAGTAAAAAAACTGCTTTTTTTCTGAGAAAGTGCAATTCCCGACACAAAATAGTGGTTGAGCTTAATCAGAATTGAAGCTCCATGGTGCAAGAAAGGAAAGATTAGTTTTCATGTGACACAGAAAGAAAACAAAAATACCTATTTCAAGGGAGGGAATGCGTATTCAGAGAGGCAGCAGGAAGGTCAGCAACACAAACATTTTAAGTAGAGAATATTATTAGAAAACAATATTTTTCTATTTTATTACTCCTGTCCCAGACCCTTCATTGCTTAGACTCTTCTGAGACAGTAATTGTTGCAGAGAGGAGCCTTGCTGCCTGGATAAGAAACTTTCTGGACTAGCACAGTCTGAATTTGTCGTTTATCACATTAGCAACTGAATGGTGCATTTGTAGCAGTTTGGAGCTTATAACTGGGGGAGGACCCTGGGTCTATTTTTGCTGCACAGGCTTCTGGTGCTGGGCCACAACCAAGGATACCTACTACAAGTGCCTGTCTGAGATATGGCAGCAGCTATGACATTTAACTGGAAGACAGTGATTCACACAGTTTACTCCCTGGTGTCAGACAGTGACTCTGTGTACTCTCCCCGAAGAAAAGCAGTTTCAATGGCCACAGACATGGTCATTTGGCCGTGGCCATTCATTGTGCCAAAACACGGATGACTTGACTACAATTTGAACATCACCGCGAGGTCCTTATCTATTTGTAAATCTTCCTTGTCTTCTATTAGCTTTCTTATATGGGAAAGTGTGGGAAACCAATGTAAACACTAGAATGGTAAAGAAACTCTTGGGCACTTTATTCTGTAACTCCTAGACAGCAGCAATATATTCTTCTTTTCATGAACTCACCGAGCTCTGCTGTCTGAAACTACCTCTTTGGCAAAGCTGCTCCAGAATCTCACCACTTCAAGAGTTTGAAATGTTCTTTTTTTGCTAATGTACACCTTAGTATATATTTACATATTTGTTCTGTGCTTGTTTTTTGTTTTGTTGTTGTTGTTTGTTTGTGTTTGCTTAATTACATCTTCTCTATTCTGACTACATATGTCCTATACGTCTTTCTAATGCACAATCATATGCTCTCCCGGTTTCCACTCAGACAGCTTGCTAGACTTTACCAACCTATGGTTTAATCTCCATTCCTCCTGGTCATCCTCATTCCCCACACCAATTCTAATCTGAGTTCATCATTCTAGCATGCAGATCCAGAGCTATGTCCAATAATTTACATTGCACAATGACACTTATACTTCCCTCTTTATTTTCAGAAAATGCTTCATAGGCTACGTTAGTATCAAATTTGAATTTTTCACAATTACATCATAATTATTGCTGGCAGCCATTCTGTCATGGACTAACACATCCAGGTTTTTCTTTTCTCATTTCAAATCAAAGAATTCCCAGTTCATGTCAAAAGATCTTGTTACTCTCCCTTAAGTGCAATTACCTCTTATTCGATTTTCTATTACTTAATCTATTTTAGTCCTCTGGTCACCCAGTTCTTTCTTCATGATATTCTGATTTGTTGTTCTACACTATTTTCTTGTGCAATAAGGATGATGTCATACGTAAAGAGGAAAGGTAAAGGCAAGATATATTGCCTACTTACTAACAACAAGCCATTTGTTAGCAGAAAAAGTAAGTTTGACCAAGAGATTCCTTTTTCCATACTAATAATGTTTTCCATATTAAAAAAAAAAAAATGCAAATATGCTGTTTACACAAAAGAGGGGAAAATTACCTACTGGAAGACTCGTCTTTGCTGCAACTATATTTTAGCATTGCTTAATTTGTTTTTGTATCACAGATAAAGAAGGATGCCATGTACGTAGCCATCCATTTACTACTAATAAGAACATTTACTTCTGTAGTAAAGGGTAAATATTTGTCTCCAGAAGTGTTCTGGGATATCATTACTGCAAGAGATTGCTGAGAGTGCTCACAGAAAAGCAGTATTTTCAAAAACACAGTGTTTTGTAAGTGGCTGTTTGGAAAGTACGAATTAATAGTCTGGCAAAGCCTTAGAAGACTGCATTTTAGAGAACTCCTGAGAATGAAGGAACAAATCTGGTTAATGAAAAGAATCACCTCACATATTGAAACGTAACTGATTAGTAAAGTTATGGAATATGCTTCTATTTCATCAAGAAAACTCTGTCAGGTTGGGGGGGGTATGTTGATCCAGAAAGCTCAAATCTAACATGATATCCTTCTGTTCCAATAAGTCTTGCTTTCAGCTGCAGTAGCCAAGACAAGGCCAGGTTTAGGTCACATAGGCAATTAGTACTCACCAGGGTAACCTCCAGAGAACTCACTGCTCTTTTGCCAACCCATGAAATCACAGACTATTCCTGGTTACTTTGTTTTTCAACACAATTTTTTTTTTTTTTTTTACCACAGGAGATCATGATTTCAGACAGGGCCTCCAAAATTGCAAATCAAGTTTAATATTCCACTCTCTGGGTTTGTTAGTCTTCTGCTTTCACAAACCAGATAATGGCAAAGGTGTGCTTGAGTGAGATGGCTCAGAGTCAATACCCTTCTCCTACTTACACGCAGAAGTGAAGGTCCTGTGTAAATGTGACCCCCCTGCATGTCTAGCTGGAGACATGATGACAGTGTCACTTCTTGGTCTGCCTGTGGCACCGGGCAGCACTGCCACTGGGAAGATTGCTGGTGTCCCAGCCAGTCTCTGCGGAAAGAGCGCCATCACAGACTCTGCTGTGTGAGATTGCTCTCATCAGCTTTAAACTTAACTTCTTGCTTGAGCCCATTACATAGCATGCAGGAGGAGAAATGGGGCTTAGTCCAATTAAATATTCTAATCAGAAGGTAGAGTAAAAACGTACAGTTAATGCCTGGAAGACAGAAGTAATGAATCTTGGTTTCCCTGAGCACCTTCTAATGGGACAGTTGCTAATGCAGCTGCTTTTTCTTCTACAAATACAAAGCTGATGCACTTCTTCACAAACATTCCCCGTTCCCTTTCCTGCCAATTCGTTCCCATTGGAGTCATTGGCAAAACCCCATTGATCACATAGACAGCATGATCAATGTCTCCTGTACTTGCACGTTTGTCTTTCTCTTTAGAAGATATCTGACCGCATTTCTTCTCACTAGCACACTTGTTCTGCTTACTTGAAGGGCTTCCCTTTATGGCACTGTCACAAATGAGGATGGTCATCTAACAGAAGTGAGCAAAACCTTACCTGTGAGTCTTTCCAGGTGGTAAAGCTAGAGAGAGATAAATAGACAGGTAACAGTGTGCAGGTCAGCTGGTATTTAGCTTAAAAGCAAGTATAAAGCTTGGTAGGGAAGAGATGGCCCAGCTGCTGACTTGCAGGGCACATGCATCAAAGAAAAGCATTTTCTTAGATTCTTGGGATACACATGCACCATGGAGCAGCTCTAAGTCAGAGCTTTCCAGAGGTCCAGGCACATAGCTCTGCCAGCTGAAGCCCTGGGAGAAGTCCATCCTTCCTTCCTGGTGTCTGGAGCGCTCTCCTTGGGAGTGGAGAGTTTGCAGCACACCACAGCAATACAGATATGGTTGGCTTCTTCTCCTCCCCACACCACTTGTCCTTCCCAGCCAGCAAACAAATCAGCCACTCCTTCCATATTTCTGCATCTTCCTTTTGCATTCCCTGTCTCTTCGCTGTGTCCCAGTGGCTCCAGTCCTGAAAACAGTTCCCCGCAGGGCACTCTGTCTGGAGCCCATTTCTTTCCAACAGCATGAATTTTCACTGGGTGAGAGACAAACGCTGAAGTCAGAGAAGGATTCTCCTTATTTTTATTTGGACATCTGTCAAATAAAAGCAAGCATGTGCTGTCTGAGCCAGGTCCTCTCACTATGGCAACAAAAGCAGTGTTTTGAGAGCTTGAGCTCCTGGAAGGGAAAACAGGTTAGCGAGAAATCTCACTCGGGATGGTCACCCCGAGCTCATGCTTAATGGCTCCTTCACACCCCATGGCCTGGGGGAGCTGCTGCAGGATCCCCCACTTTGTGAGGAGTTTTTCCAGCCCCTTCTCCACCCTCACACCACCAGTGCCTGTGCCAGGAGCCCCCCTCACCAGCCAAGCCAGCCACCGAGCTCCTCTGCACCCCTCATCTTCCCCAGGGCTTCTGAGGCAAAAGAGCCTCTTCCTCCCAGTCGGTCTCTAAGAACCAAGCCTGGAAGGTAGGCGTGCATCCCCCCGCAGCAAGAAGACTGTGCTTCTTTCATTTACAATTAAAATACCATTCTTAAGCACCACATTTTGAGGCAGAAGTAAAATAAACAAGAAATCAACAAGAGCGTAGTTTGTTCGTTGAGAGAAAACTGCTAAATTCTGCCTTTGCTGCTAGCTCACTGGAGTATGAATCCCGTCAGGGCCTGGGTGCCAAGGATTCAAATAAAAAATAAATACATAAAAACAGACAGCTACTTCTAGCAGAAAGCCAGGATTCGTGCACGATAGACTCTAGAATAGATATTACTCAGTAGCTGCATCTGCTGAAAGTCTGGATCTTTCCCTGGAATCTGTCGTCTCACCTTCAAGCCCTACACCAAACCAGGCGCTTCTTAGGGACCGTGAGCTCGTGCTGTGGGGGTAAAGGTGGTCACAGGTGCTTGGGACAGCTGAGACAGCAACATGCAACCACAACACTGACAGAAATGTTAGCCCTGCTGTCAGAAAACCATAAGCAATAGCATAACTTGCGCCCCTTGCACACAGGCTACCTGCTTCATTGGGTTTGCTTAAATCGTCTGTGCACATCTGAATGCCCTGCGCTTGGCCACATCCAGCAGATCAGTCTGTGACATGTGAGCCATGTGGAAAGCTACAAGTGGATGTCTTGTCCCAGAAAAGGGCCAGGCTGTTGGAAGCGGCCTCAAAAGGCAGTCAGGAAATTTGCTGTTTCCCTGAGCCCCCTACGCGCTTCCCCATTCAGTTCTCCCTCTGCCTGCAGTTCGCATGCTAGAGGAAATACTCCAAGCTGAACTGAAGCACCCGATACTCTCATAAACCACCAGAAACATCTGTGCTCGGTAAGAGCGTGACTATTCACGGCGACAGGAGTCTGCAGAGCCTCAGCCCGCGCTGAGCAGACACCCGTTGCAGCTGATAGATGAGGTGATTACCACCAGAAGCGCTACCCAAAGGAAGGCAAAAAGGCAGCTAAGCGCTGAAGGTATCCTGCAGTCAAGTGGCAACCGAGTCACAGAATATCAGTCTTTCTTGTTAATTGCTGTGATTTTGTTCTAAGACAGCTGGAGGTTGGCAAGAAAGCAATTTGTTTCCTTCGGTGGAAAATAAAGGAGCTTCTGTGGTGTAATCCAGAAAATTCTTCTGAGAGAGCACTCGCTTGGGCAAGGTCAGGCCCAAAAGTGCACGGTTTTATCTGAAAAAGAGTTTTAACAGAGGAAGAATACTGTGGCAAGTATGACAGCCTCTCTTTGGGGCTGCCTGGGACTGAAGTTTTAATGAGAATTAACCCTTGTGGTCTGGGCAACAGGAAGGAAAGTGGAAAATTCATTGGCAAATGAGACATTTGTTTCTTTTCTGTGACTTATTGTGCCAACTCTGGCAAGGAGTACGGTGACAGCCAGGAAGGACAGAAAAGATGTTGCCTAGTAATAAAAACAAAATGCTTTTTGCAGGAAGCAGAAAGAAATGAGTCAAAAAGGGAATTAAGAGGAAGCTTCAGAAAACAGATCACACACAAACAGAAAAATGAAAAACACCAAAAGCTACTGATGCTTTAGAAGAAGTAGGGGAAAATAAGCAAGGGGGGGGAAGGACCTAAAAATTGACTGTGGTCCAAGAGAGGAAAACAACACACCATTGAGTAGAAACTGATCAGTCGAAGAGTCCATAGGTAAAAGACATCACAAGACAGGTCTGTATATCTTGCCACATCCTCAGCTGCCTTCAGTAAATCAGTAAATGTCAACCGAAATGACATCAGTGGAGTTTCTGGCCCAAAGATTTCAAATGGTTGTGATTAGCTGGCTGTCAATAGGCAAATGTCTAGCTGAGGTAAAATCCTTTCGAAAGGGAGACTGCAACTGTATCATCAAAAACAAATCATGGTGAAACCCAAAATATGGGGGAATCATCCGCATTGACTCAGCGATGTTTGAGAGATCCAACAGAAACCTGGAGTCCTATTTTTCAAATCGGGAAGAAAAATTGTAGAATCATAGAACAGAATCATAGAATCGGGGAGGAAAATAGGTGATCCAGATAGGATAAGAAAAATAGGCTTCCCAGATCCTGGGAAGCCTCATGGCCTTGGGTTTGAGCAATATTGTATAAAGCTGGGCCAGCTAATCAGATCCCACTTGAAGGGCAGGATTACAGTTACCAATGGTCACATCAGCGAAGCCCCTTGTTTCTGGTATCACACTGCTATCACTAAGCATGCTCAGCTGCCTTTTGGCAATTAATTTGCAACTTTTCATTTGAAATGCCTCGTTAGAAGGAAGAGAAGATAGCATGTGGGAGGTCAGCTGACATATTCAGCACAGGAAGCATCCTGCTCTTGACGGAGAGCAAATGGTGAAATATGACAAAAAATAAGAAAACTGCAACCACCAACATGAGGGTTCATCAAGCACACAGATTTTGGGGACATTTTGAAACAAACCTGACCAGCATGGCTACCTCCTATACGGAGTTTGAAAAAGCAGGGTCATTAAATGTGACTTTAACACTGTTCTGTGCTGCCTGGAATGACTGTAGTGAAGATAGGTACTCCAGTTTGGGTTTGCAGGGCACAACAGCACTGAATTCACTTCGCCTTGCATTGCTCAATCAGTATTTCTCATGGTGCTACCAATGACTACCTTTCCTCAGCACAGAAAGTCTAACAAAAGTCTGCTATTGACATTTACAAGAAAGAAGTCCTTTCTTCTCTCATTGCTAGTCTACTTCTCCTGGAGGACAAAAGATGGATCCACATGTTGGTGAGAGCATGTGTTGGCTAGCAGTCAGTCTGCATCTCAGGGAAACTTCATGCAATCAACTCTGCGTGGAGGAACGGTCCCTTACAGGACTCTGAAAAGCCTAACAAGAAATTCACTGAACCTAAACACCAAGCAAATGAAACTGAAAGTTGGAAATGTTTGTTCTTTTCTATTTTGTCATCCTTTCATTTTGCATGTTATGAAAATCTTCCTACTCTTTTAAAGTCTCGCTTCAGAGTATCTGCAACAGTTTCAGACCAGATGGAGTCATTCATTGACAAGCAATACTGTATAGCAAGTGTCCAATAATTAATAATTATCTTGGCATTTCATAATTTGGTATAAAAATCATCATATACTAATTTATTGCAGTTATGAATCCAACAGACAATTCCAGATGCCTGCTATAGCTTGGCACCAGCTAATGTTCTTAATGTACTTATGGTACAGCATTTTCATTAAAAATAAAGAGCTTTAGCAAAAGTTTACAACCAAAATACACAGGAAAACAGCTCCATTTCTCTTCCCTGCACTCAGACCCAAATGTATTACAGCTCTTCTCTGCCAGTTGAGTGAGTGTAGATCTTCTCTTGCGAAAGGGAACTGAAGTTTTGTGTCTGCCTGATGGAAACCTTGCCACCAGCTCCAGAGCCATGAGCATTTCTCTGTGCAACAAAATTAGGCTCAGATTTTGCTGTCTTTAAGGTGCACCAGGGATTTCTGGTCCATGGCCTGAGATGAGAAGCCTCCTAAGAAACATTACTACTCAAGTACAAAGATTTTTAACTATGTTGCACAGAATGTACAAATGCAGGTTTCTTCATCATATTTGATGAGAACTTGGCATTAGAGCAGAGACTGTTTTGAAAGGAGCAATAAGAAATCTGTTCACATAACTACTATATGACCCTATGTGATTTTAATACGATACCACTTCATAGGCCATTTTGTAAATCAGCGCATGATCCTACGTTTGCACCTTGTCTATGACCCCTCTCAAGCCTGGAGGTAGGACCAGAGCACAGCTACAAAGGTAGTCAGCACACTGCTGCAAATACGGTGGCCAGAGGCTCTTTCCCTTAGCTCCAGTTTATCACGGGAGGATAACTAAGGGAGTATCTGAGACATGGGGCTTTCAGGTGCTTTTCTGAGACATGAAGGTTTCAGGTGTTTCTGACCACCTTTCCCACACTGCAGCACAGTGCAGAAGTACTGGAATTAACGCCAGGTTTGAACTTCTCAAAATGATTTTGAATCAGACTAATTCAGAGCTCATGACAAGTACTCAGAGAAACTGAACTGCTTACTCACCTACAGATGCAAGGCATTTTCATTTTTACCTGGGGTAACTTCATTTTGGCTTATGATCTAACAGCATCTATCAGTGCAGTGAAGTATCTGAGCATTTTTCAGACATGAAGCAAAGCAGTATCTAAAATTATACTTGCATTTTTCCATGACAGATTTTCGCATGTACAGAAGTTTCAGATACGTCTGTGTACACTAATTAGATAGTTAACTGTAGAGTTAATGAAGAAAATGCCTATATGGGCATGCAAATGAGGGGTATAATTACAGAAGTCTCCAGAAGAGCTCTGAGCACACATGTTAGGGTTGGTTTAGGGCACCAGGACATTGGCTTTCCCCTTTCTAGAGGGATTCTGCACACACATCTCTGCTCCATCCCCACTCCAGCCTCCCCCCAACAGGAGCAGTGGGGGATGAGAGTGCCCAGACCACATATGATCCTCCGTTTTGCTGGTGGAATATTATGAGTCCTTTGCAATACTTGACAGTGTTTCTTCAAGTCATCTCTTGATCTTCTTCATCTTTGGGTTAAATAGTTTCATCTACAAATATTCAATATTCATTAAACAAACAAAAAACAACAACAAGCCAATGCGTTTCCCTCCCTGACATCTCGTCTCTAACCCTAAGGGGAACCACCACGTAAACCCCATGCACATGATCCAAGCGCCCTGAAAGCAGATAAATCTGAAACAAAGTGATGGCAAGTCGTGTGCCTGCTTCTCTCAAAAACCACGCTCATGGGAAGGGAGGAGCTGAGCTGTGATTATGGAGGACTCACGCTGATTTTCTAGCAAAGTGTCATTAATCTGCCAAAACCCATGGGCACCGCTGGCAGAGGCGAGTTTCATGCCATGCCTCCTTGCCCTGCACACCCTGGGAGAGGGAGGAGGCTCCCCAGGGCTAGGATGGGAGTAAGCCCCAGCAGAGCAGCCCCAGGCCACTGGGGAACAAATCCTTTGCCTACCAAATGATGTTGGTGGCAGGAACATCCATCCCTGCAGCTACCTGGCTGCTCCCCCCGCTCCCCCACCTTGGTGCTTTTAGTTAAAGGAGCTCCTCGAGGCAGAAATTCCTCAACATTTTTTCATGTGTTATTTGTAGCTCTGCAGGATCCTTTTTGAATAAGCCTCGGTTTCGGTGTTTTCTGCCAGCTCAGACAAGCTCTACAGACCTGAGGTTCCAACTTTTTCTTAGCCTCCAGGCAAATTAGAAATTCATGCACATTTTAGGAGACTGGAAATCTCAGGGGGGCACCTGAAAAGAACTGGAACACTTTCACAGCTAAGTCACACCAAGGGATGTTACCTTTATTCAAACAACCTTTACATAAGTGATCATTTGTACTGCCGGCAAGATGTCAAAGCAGTCGAGATAATCAGCAAAATGTCAGTCCTCCTGCTTCTGAGAGACTTCGCTGCAGAGCCGGCAGGGTCCCGTGCACCTCTGGGGATAGAGTTGTCGTGCTGCAGGAGCCAAAGCGAAGGTGGGATAGTTATAACATCCTGAGCAAAGCACCTGCTTCGATCGCCAGTCAGCTCCCATCCATGCTCCTCTCCACGGGATTAGGGTCTCCCCGAAGACCACCTAGCGGACAGGCCGTGATCCGAATGTCTCCAGGGCTTCTCCATCAGCACCTCGCTGGGGACAAACAGCCAGCATTTCTCAGGCAGCTCTGCCCTTTTGCTTAAGGCTGCTTCGTGCCTGCTAACTAAACTGATATCTCAATAATGGCAGATTAACGTCACTTTGCTCTACCCTCAGGAAAAAAAAAAAAATTTAAAAAGATATATATTTTTTATTTATAAAGGCCACTAAGTGGGAAGTGGCTGAGATGGAACTGCACCAGCCATTTGCCCACCTGTCAGTCAGGTGCTGGATTTTCTTCCTCTTTAGCAAGGGAGATGCCATCCTGAAAGCTGCACTACGATGCTGGGTGACGCAGCTCTAAATGCCACCAAGCCTATAAAGGGGGCCGTGAGTGATAAATAATTTACTTTTATCAGAGCTACTGAATCTTAACACAAGTTCAGCAACTGCGTGTCCTTTTAGTCCACGATCATGCCAGAAAAAGGGAATCACTTCAATAGTCTTGTGGTTGGATGTATTGACCGGCTGTACAAGCAGGGAACTTACCTTTCTTTTGCCTTTCATCCTTTGAAAGCCAGTGAGGCTGCTGTTATGGTAGGGCCTGCAAAATGCAAAAGGGAAACCATTCCGATTTGATTTTTGGAGAAGATTTAATCATAAATCAATGACAAACTGTCCCTGGAGGACACTTATATCCTCACCTTCTTTTCAGCCTCACTCCAGGGCTTATTGTATTTTATATGACCAGAGATATATAAAACTGCTCTGTCTCTCATTTCCCTCCCCACCATTAGTGTCTATGTGTATAAAAATATGTGTGGCCACAAAGGAAATTGGGTAACGGAGCCTCCATTAGCCCTGCAGTCTGTTTCAGAAGTGACAGCTAAACAGAAAAAACAAACAAACAAACAAACAAACAAAAACTTTTCTAACATTTCAGGCCTGTGGAAGACCAGGGCATAGTGCCCTTCTTAAACTTCCACTTCATGTTTTAATAACCCAACTGTGACAACAGCAAAAAAGAAACCTCTCCCATCCCTTCTCTTATTCAGAAAGCTGGAAACATATATATGTATATATATATTTTGCTTTGCATGTTGATTCTCATCTTGATTCCAGAGAAGAAACAGCTTGGGAAAGCACATGCCTCCCGTGAAATAACCAAAAGTCCAAACCACTTAGTGCTGTCTGTTCTGCTCCTGGCCTTCTGATCTCTGCTAATTGCTAAACTTTGAGTATGCACTTGAAATTTTCTGTGGGCAATGTAACTCTCTTCAAATACAAATAGATGCCAGAAATTTTATTCTAACTGAAATATAGAGAATGACATTTAATGTAAGTGTTTAATCATTATTAATTGCTTTGGTATTCATTGAAACCATGATGGGTTCATCTGAATGTGCTGCCTCACTTCTGAGAATGCTCTGAACATGTAGATATAGCAGATAACAGTAAAAAAGCAGAGTAAAGCCTTCTAGGAATATTATCTAGTCCATAGGTGTATATGTTCTAGCTAGTTAATTCAAATTATTTGACGTAAAATGTTTTAAATAAATAACCCCCACTACTTCACCCTATAAAATATTTTATTGAAAATCTGAAGCTTAAAATTTTGTCAAACCAAACCTATTTAAATTGCTCTTTTCTATTTTTGAAATAAATTGCTCCTGACAAGTTTTGTGATACAATCAACCAAAAAGAAAGCAACCAGCGGCAGCCCTGGCAGCCGGGCACCAGCTGGCCAGGCAGACAACACCCATCTGGCACGCAGTACGGCACCCCAGAGCCTTGCCAAAAAGGCCACCGCAGGCTCTTGTGAGACTCACCAGCCACTGTGGTGAGACTCACCAACCAGCTGATGGGCACGGAGACACCAGAGTACACCAAGAGCACAATTTTTGGCTGCTAACTATTCTCTCTTAAGATATGCCCATGTAGCAAGTCAGGGCTCCAACCTTTTAACACAGGGTCTGGTGCAAATTTCTCCACTTCTGTCTTCTCTGAAAAACCCTGTTAAAACTTTCAGCCTCTTTAAAAAATCAGAAATGTAGATGGACCCAGAGTTGCGTCCCAACCCCAAGCATTCAGCATCACAGAACGGTTGGGATTGGAAGACACCTCTGGGTCCATCAGGCCCAACTCCCTGCCCAAGCAGGGCCACCCAGAGCTGGTTGCCCAGGACCACGTCCAGGTGGCTTTTGAAGATCGCCAAGTGTGAGACTTCCAAGTGTGAAATCTCAATGGGAGATATGAATTCTCTTTCTCAATTTTGAGAAAACGTTTGAAAATATATGTCTTAAACTCTCTCCTTATAAATTTGTTGACAGAATCCCTGATAGAACTGGAGTCTTGCTACTATGCTTCTAAAGGATCAATATTGGAATTAGTAGGATTTTTTTTTTTTCTGCTAAAATAGCTTCCTGTCACAAATATGTCATTTTCACAGAACCAAAAATTTGGGGGGGGGGGGGGAAGGTTCAATAAAGATGACTATGCTGAAAACAAACAAGTAAGCAAACAAAGAGATTCAGAATTGGTATTTGCATCTAAGCCTCCTCGTCTCAGGTGAATGGCCAAAATACCGTCATTGCAGTCATTCTGAGGTGAGCAATGCCAGAGCCAGAATTGCAAGGAAGAATAGGCTGTAACCACCTTTCTTACATAGCATGACTTGTGATTTTAAACCTGAGACAGGGAACGAGCTTCCCCTTTCACACTCCCATCCACATAACATTTATGTCTGTCCTGAATGAGAACTGGTCTATCTAATATTCTCTTTTCTACAGTTTGAAAACAGGTGAACATACTTGGGTTCATCCCCGTGTGGAAAAAGAATCAAGAAAACTTTTCCAAGGAGGTTGAAAAACATTTTCCATTTGGACCTATTTAATATTACTAGTGGGTAGAGAGCATTTTCAGAGCTTTAAAAAAAAAAAAAAAAAAAAAAAGTCTTTTTACAGCATCATCTTTTTGCTATGTGAAAAAAGCTGGACAGCAAGACAGCTACCTTAGCAATTAAAAACATCAGCAAAACTCTAGCTAAATGTGTTTCAAATTCAGCTCTATTAAGTGTCAAACTCCACCAAATTATATGAATCGCCTTTTAATAGCCAACTGCTTGCTATCTAGCTGCATAGCATCCTTCTGGCACGTTTATGAGGACACATAGTGAAAACCAGGCATTTTAAGGTATTTCATGCCATTTTTTTCAAGTCAACACTGAAATTCAATACTCTTCAGCAGCTGTTACTTTCCACAGTGGTAATACCAGCAGTCATATGGTCTCCACAGACAGTAGCAATATGTACAATTAGTACATTGCTAATGCAATTGCAAACTAAAAATGATGTCCGAAGCCTTTCAATGTACTTACTCATGATACTAAGAAACAGCTTTTTAGTGGTAAAGATGGAGGTACAAGTTGGACAGTTCAGACACAGAAACTAAGGGCTGGAAGATTGTGCCTCTGCTCAATACTCACTGTTTACTACACAGAACACTGAGCTGTGATGTGTGCCATTATATTATACACAGTTGGTAGAAGAGGTAGAAAAAATCCTCAAATTCTTATCAGGTTTCCTCATTTTAAAATTAGCCCTTTTAAGACCCTGCACTGAGGTATCTAATTAAAAAAAAAATGCAGAAGAGATTAAGAAAATATCCCCTATCCAACAACACTGAGCTGATCCACTATTGTTCATCAAGTTGCAATCAGAGGCTTTGAGCTCTAAGAGAAAACCAATAGGAAGAGAGACAGGGGAGATATTTAAGAGGACAGAATAAAAAAAGAGAAAGGAGTAGGCCATGTGTGCCTAATACATATGTACACGTGGAAAAATAAAGGACCAACATGGTGAAACTCAATATTTAGGACTACAAGATCTTTGCAGACTTGGACTGATAGAAAAGATGTGTGGAAATGTAGTTATCTTGGTTTTGATTCTCAGAAATGTGAACATCTGCAGGCCATTTTTTGGTGTCTAAACATGAAGATCTAAGCTAGAGAAACAAACCAACCAACCGAACAACAACAACTAAAACACACAAAAAGGTTTTGTTTGTACTTTGCTGTATTCTTGTCTTCAAAGCTAATGACCTAACCAAGTAGAATGCAAAAGAGGTGGGAAGAGAAGCAAAGGAACAGAAGGATGAAGCAACTAGTCATGGTACAGGTGGACCTTGGGTTTCCAGATTCCTGATGTAGTACCTAGATGCGTCCCTGTCTTGGAGAGGTCCCACTATTTCACTGATCCATGTGAGAGCTGTTGGTAGAAAGTGCTGCAGAACTGTCGAGTGTTGTCACTGAAGCAGAGAGACTGAAAGCCTGAAAGAGAGACTTAAGAGACTACAAGAGGGTGAGCATTTATGGAGCAGAGAATTTTGTCTCAACATTTCAATATCACAGACACAAATTTTGTTTGAGTGACTGTGGATCATGTACAAATGCATCCTTTGATTTGAAACCAAGATCATAGAATCACAGAATGGCTTGGGTTGGAAGGGACCTTAACGATCACCCGGTTCCAACCCCCTGCCATGGGCAGGGACACCTCCCGCTGGACCAGGTTGCCCAAAGCCCCATCCAGCCTGGCCTCGGACACCTCCAGGAATGGGGCATCTACAGCCATCCTGGGCAGCCTGTGCCAGTGCCTCACCAACCTCTGAGTGAAGAATTTCCTCCTAACCTCTGATCTAAATCTCTCCTCTTTTAGTTTAAAACCATTCACCCTTGTCCTGTCATTATCTGCCTGAGTAAAAAGTTGCTCTCCATCTTTTTTATAAGCCCCCTTTAAGTACTGAAAAGCTTCAATGAGGTCTCCCTGGAGCCTTCTCTTCTTTGGGCTGAACATCCCCAGCTCTCTCAGCCTGTCTTCAGAGGAGAAAAGATATGAACAGTTTTTTTTGTTTGTTTGTTTGTTTGTTTTCCTAGATAAATCTTTCCAGTGATCAATTGCTTTTACTTGTTGAAAAAACGGGGTATTATTTCTAATCTCTTTTTGTCTAGCTTCAGGTTCAGTGTTTTTACTTTTCCAGATGAAGAGCTGTATACAATTGGTGATCTCAATACACAATGATCATATTTTTAAATCTTATCTTTGATAAGCAATATTTGAAAACTTACAGACTGAGCTTTCTGAGCCTCTTTTTTTCTCATGTTTTCTGACCCTAGACTCTTTCTTGTAATCCTTCCCTGAGCCCGTTTTGTGTTTTTCAGTACTGTTTGTGAAGAGACAAAAAAAAAGAGAAAGAATAGTGAAATAAGACCTGAGGCACTGCCACTACGGATTTGAGGTAATTCTATCTCCTACTTCTATTTGATATTTGCAGGTATAAGCACGGAGGAATTACATTGCTGTCCTGCATACAGCATCAGATTGGGAACTCAGCTTCTTTTGATTATTTGCTGTGATTCTTATCTCATTTTCAGACTTGTTGAATTCACACTCTCATCAATACTTTCTCTGGGTCAGGATCTTTGTATGGGGTTGAACTTAAAAAAAACCTATATTATTTAAGTAAGCACACCATATATAATATATCCCATTATGATTTTTGTATCTGTAAGTTTTACTTTTATGATTCAAAAATATTTAGTAAGACAATTGAACAGCAATAAGCCAAGAACAGATGTCTTGTCCCTGCCAGGTAATTATTTTTCCATTTACTGTTTTTTCTGTGAGACTTACTACACAGCCAAGTTCCAGATAATACGGTTAATGTCGATCACATGTTCTGTGGTATATTTTTCAAGTTTCAATTTGTATTTCTAGAAATTGTTATGAGAAGTGGTCAAATGTAAGTGTTGACTTTTTTATCTCTTGTGTGAAAAATACTTTTCTTTTTTTGAAAACAAAACAAAACAAAACAGAATTTTATGGAGAAAAGATACTACTCTGAAAAAATTGAGAATCTCTAACAGCCACTTTCTGTGAAAAATGTCGCAAATTCAGGGGCACTCTTTTTTTTTTTTTTAACGTAAATATAGAGTATTCATCTCTTTTTTTTTAATGTTCAGCCTATTCAAGGAGTAAAGCTATGCAACAACCCTGGAACCAATATCTGCAAACTGGTGTCATCCATAACTTTGACTATAACTTTGCTCACTCAGCAGTTATAAACTCTGTGTCTATGGGCTAAACAGACTCATGTTAATGTGTACATAGTATTATTTCAGCATACAATTATAACTAATTATTTAATATGTTCTCATTACAACCTGAACTTGGGAGTACGAAGACTAAGGCTTCAGAAATATAAACTGATCTTGTATAATGCATATTGCATAGCCGATGATTTCCTTGAGCTACACTAAACAATCTCACATGATAAAAGGTATTTTACCTTCTTTCTTTTTTTCTGCTTAAGTGCCTTTAAAAAGAGAGATTACAGGAATGAAAAACATATTCAAGGACATGTGATTTAGCGAAGGTAAATACAGTTTGTGTTCACTCTATAATGAGGGCAGGAACTAAATCTATGACCTAAGGTAGCAAGGAAATCCCCTTTGTGAGCATCCACTGATTCTCAGACTTCTAAAATGCAGACCTTTTGTACAAAGAGATGTAAAGTAGGAGTATTAGAAGGGGGTGAGGGAACAGACTTGTTCTGAAAAAACACATGACAGTGAGGTGGATCGTACTCAATAGGACAATTTATTTTCGAGAGAGGAAGTTTCTTAAAATGAGATGTTTAATATTTTAGCAACTATTAATCGTGTCTACATTTTTAGATCACAAATGAGAGAATTTGCTTGTATTTGCTCCCCTAGTTATAGAAAATATCCCCATTGTAATAGTCCACCATAGAAAGACACTAGAGGCCTAGGTTTAACCTAAATGAAGCACCTTTCCTGCAGTGAGATTCCAAGTTGATTTACATGCTCTTGCATCCTATGCCTAATGACAAAATACAGGCAGCTCGAACCTGAAACCCACGAGCTATTTTACAGTGCACACCAACACTAAACAATACTTCAAGGCTTGAAAATGAGAATGCTTCACCCTAATCCATAACAAGGAATTTGGGGACAGCACAACACATACCTACTGCATTTTATAACACATGCTTACACCCTCAAAACCTGTAGGACTACTTTTGGCTTAGACCCAAGACTTTGTCTGTGAGTTAGCTACACCAAGGCACATTTCCATGAATATATCAAACTGCACCAATTACTTTATGCTGGTACAAGGTAGGTCTGATATATTCTGTAGGTTCGCATCAGACCGATTTCCTAGTGAGCGAAGACAGTCCCTCGTGCTTCAGTACACCGAGTCTCAATGCTAACATGCTGATGGCCTGAGAAAAATGATGTCTCTTCTGATGCAACGCTTACGTATTGGAAGATCAAATACCGCTGAGCTCTGCTTTGCCTTGCCCCCTCCCTGTTCCTGACCCATATGTTCACTGACTCACAAGGCAGCTGGCAGAGGAGACAGCAGTGCATTCACCAGCACTTTGGTACCAAAAATCAGTAAGCCTCCTCTGGCTGTTGTTGGGTCAGCTAACTATCGGAGAAAATTTTATTACTGGTACAGGAATCTAACTCGTAGATCCTGAGAAAAACCTATCGTGATGCTACTGATGATGTCGCAGTTCCTTCCTATTTCACTGAAATCATAGTTTTAAAAATGCTTCTGCTGATCTTTAAAGAAAAGCCAGATAAATTCTCTTGATGCCCCCTTACAACCCCACAGCATGTGTAAAACCAAATCAAACGAACAAAAATAAACCCTATAAAGTTTTAATTAAGAAGAAAGATTTTGGGGCATTCAACTGCACTGAAAACTAGTTTTCCTCCTGTACCTGCAAAATGAAATGCAGGTACATTTGGGAGTGTTTGTACTGCTGCCTGTTTGACTGGCACCTTCAAATAAATTGTTCATGGTCCAAGTACTCAGGTGTAAACTTTACACAATTGAATTCTAAGTGCAAGAAGCAAGCAAAGCTTGACACCTGCTATATCATGGTTTTAAAAATATCTCTCTGCGTCTGAAGTCCTATCTGCACTATCTGATAACGCTTGCTTATCAGTCAGGATGCTAGCTCCCAAGTCACTCAAACACATGTGAAAATATCCTGTACCCTCAGATTTCCGCGTGTTTTGGTACCTAAAAGAGAAGCTATGTCTTGGACTTAAATTATTTTATAAAGGGTTACAAGAGGACTTAGTTATACTACCCAACAACTCTCAATATTAATCAAAAGTGATTAGCAGCACAAAGCTGTTACTAACATAACAGTCTTTGAGAATGAGGTCAATGGAACATTTAACTATGTGTTTAAACCAAAGCAGGCACCCAACCTCTTCTGTGGGACCATGTTTAGCTGCTTTATGAACTCATGGCTACTTATCCATCAGTGTACAGCACTTTTTACCCAAACCTACCAAAACACTTTCCCATAGCAAACAGACCTGGAAAAGCTGTGAGGAAAATCCAGTGACGTGTTATGAAGGAAGATGTGGCAGATGGGCAGATCTGTGATTTTAGCTCTCAGTGCTGCACAGCACTGCGATGCCTCCTTTTTATGCAGCGTGAGCGGGACAGGCAGAGACTCAGCCGCAGGAATCTGAACTACCTTATCCTTCCCTTGGGGTGGTCAAATGAAAGTCACATTTCTGGGGCAACATAGTGAAAACTGGAATCTTGCTGCTGACCCTCTGAATGTCCTCAGGACAAAGAAAGGAAATTCTCTAGGGCTGTTAATTTGGAACCTTTCATGAACACTAAATTCACACAAAAAAATTAAGAGGGGAAAAGTCATCAGCCTAGCTTAGCAGAATGACACGAGCTGTACCGAGCAGTGGTAAACCAACACAAGTGTGGAAGTGGGTCTATTTTCAAAGCAGTTGAAAAGGTACTGTTAGAGCACAGCACTAAACATAAGTAATTTATTCTGGTAGCAACTTCAGGCTGCCAAATGCATTTTAAGAAGAATCCCACTTAAAATGCATCCTTATAGCAAAACTTACCAGTATTATCTAATTGGAAAACAAAAGGAATGAACTGCTGTCTCCTTTTCAAGCAAGAACAGAGCAAGAAAAGAATATTTCTGTTTCATCAAAATAATAAACCTGTAGGTTACAATTGCATTTTCCTGTTTCAGTCTTAATAGGTCACTGCAATCACTATTATGCTAAGCTTTGGCTTGCTACATCAAAAAAATTAGAACAGACAGGCACCACTTTAAGGTAGTTGGTACAATTTACCTTGACTTAATAAGGTCTTTCTGTGGAAGGATGGCTAGGAGTATAAACAGTCCTACAGATATTTTCACACCTTTCTTTCATAGAGAAGAAAGAGAGAGGGGGAGGTTTAGCTTTCTCAGAACATCTGCTTAGTCTCTTTTGAGAATAACATCCCTGTTTTCATTCTATTAAACGTTAGCAAATATTTTTTTCAATATTCATCAGGTTCTGATACAGGCAATTACAATGTTTTTCCCAGGTTTTTCATGTCTGCGTGCTCGCCACTCTATTTTATGTGCAGGTACATTTTGGAGGCGACGTCCTACGTATTTCTTCTCCTGTGCTCTCAGTGGAAACACCAGCAGAGCTCTGCAGGCCCCACATCAGGCCCTCTTTGAGGACCTTCTTTTCTAGACAAGGTATCAAACTATCTTAGGCAGGTTGGACAAATGAGCAACAAATGTGCTGTTGTTTTGGGGAACATCACACTTGCCAGTAATGTAAGGGCATTTTAGTACGAGTGTGCGGGTGTCCTTGTCAAAGGAGGCATCCACTTCTCAGGGCTACTGAGGAAGGTGGCATGACTGGGGGGGAATCTATACCCAGGACCCTCATCCTCTTGATGGTGTTTTGGGGGCCACTGGACAGAAGATTTCTATACATCAAGCACTGAGCATTGAGTCTGGCTGGGTCCAAAAATCTGGCTTGTAATATCATATATGAGTTGTAAGTATTCCTACTAATTTGGTAAAGGAAGCCACAATCTGATAGAAACACAAGTAGCTGGATCAGACTCAATATTTCTAGAAAACTGGCACCCATTTTACAGACAATTGTATTAAATATTCATACCAAGTTAACATTTCTGGATTGATAGCTTTTCAAAGAGAAAACAAAAATAAAACCAAAATTTGTAAAATGTGCCTATTATCTCTGATTAATTTGTCCCATCTGTTTTGCTCAGAAGATGATCTCTCTGTAAACATGGGCTTCCATGTATGATTGTTGTCACTGGTACAAACAAAGGAGGAATTTCGGTAAGTACAGTTTTCACAACCCTTTTGCACAAGGGTAAGTGATTTTATAATCTACATGGCTATATGGGAACTCACAGCTCGTGCACGGTGATTAAAAAGGCATCTACAGTGTCCCGAGTGCAGTGTCTGAGATAGCTACTGTAATATTCAGAACAGCAAATGGTAGCTTTGCCTCCTAAAATGTAAGCTCATCTGATTTATCTATCACTGAGAGAGGAGCAAAAAACACTATTATTCATAATAGGAATATTGTGACTTGAGACTTGGTATGTTGTCCAACATAAACCAGGCAACAAATCATAGAACACAGCAGCCAAATTTTTAAGGAAAGAGTGCTTTCAGCTGAAAGGGAACTGTACTTGCCTTTTTTTTTTTTTTTTCATCTGGATATAAAACTAAGATTCAACAGAAAATAGGAATAGAAATAAAAATGCAAATATATACACTAACTGTAGCTATAGCCAATGAAATCAAAACATAGGGAAATGTGAAAACTCTTCCTGTGAGATTTTGCAACTGATGAACGCTGTTTTAAGATATGAGGGGGTACTGTCAGCTCATAATTTAGACAACACAAAAATTCATCAGAATGGCTTCTTTTGGTGTCTAGTCCTGTCTTCATGCATGTGTACTTTTGCATGCTTGTGTTTGAGGATGCATGTATGGCTTTCAATTCTTTGCTACCTTTTATCTTCCTTTTTTTTTTTTTTTTCATGGAAAATCAACACAAACAAACAAGAGAAGAGTGACTGGCACACCTCATGCTGGAAGTCTCTCTCCAGGGGGAAGTGCCTTTGCCCACACAGCACACCATTAAAAATGGCGAGGCTCTACATGGGAGCACAGCGCTTCCCACGTGCAGCTGCCTGCAGCATCAGGGGCTAATTAATGATGCAAAACATTGTCTAAAGCAGGAACTTGACTGAAGAGCAATAGATCTAAAAACTCAAGAAATTCCTTGTAAAAGCAAAATAGAACACAGATTTTTTCCTTGTCCTTCCCCCATGAACATTCAATATGAGAAAATCCCTTTTATTTGTTTGCCTGGTTTCCAGCTGGTTATTCTTGAAGAGCTGTCAATTCTCCCCTTTCCCCATGGCTACATCAATCCCTGCATGGTGAGCACAAGGCAGAAAGGAAACATTTTCACTTTCAAAGCTGGATTCCTGTCCCTGTTAGTGATTTTGCAACTGAAGAATTATGCAGGAAAAGGTAAATCCAGGTCACCCTCACTCCAGCAGTCCCCAGCTGCTGTGATAGCCCCTGGAAGTGACAGTAGTCAGCCTTGAAATTTCTGTGGCTAAGTAATATGGCTAGAAGCAATACCATCTAGTATACAGTTGGTATCATATAAATTAATACAGTGCAAATCTTGCTACTTTGCCGTTCAAACCCATAGCTCCTTCATTCCCTTTCAGAAAAGTTGCTGTGCTGATCAATAACTAGGAAATCTGTAAGAACCAGGGAAAATTGTTTGCTTTGTGAAGACTGGTTCTCTCCTGTAAACATTTGCTTTTAAATAACATGGACTGCAGCTGCATGCTAGATGGAGCAAGTCGGCAGAATTGGCTCACTGTAGGTTGACTTGAAAGGGGCAGTCATTTCTGTTCCTTTCAATCAGCCTCAAACGCGACCCCTTTCCCACCCAACTTGTGGTCAGTGCCAAGGGACTGCAGGATAGGGATCATTAAGCAGTGCTGAATGGACAAGTCCTAAAGTGAAGCAGAGGGACAGTCAATTGTAGGCAGAATGCAGCAGATTTATATCCACGAGGTGAAAGAAAAATGACTCCTAAATGGGCTGGAGCAGCTGTGAAAGTAGTCTGCCACAAGCAAGGATGAAGCATGGGAATCTCAGAGTAGAGCCTCTTTGCTCTCCAGCTCTAAAAGCAATTACCATAGATAAAAGCAAGTTCCTTGCAGTGCAGGCAAACTGACAGGGCTCAAGTCTTAAATAGCGATCTGGTCCCGGGGGAGCTTCCAGGTCACTTACAGACCTACTATCATGGCAGCTTTACTGGCTGGAAATATGAGAGTAGAGCAGGAGTGCAAGAGGCTGTCCCTACAAATGCACAGATATTGTCCAAAAAGAGGCATTAAAAAGAGGATTCCATATGAAAAATGACTGTTTTGATGCACGTCAGCTGTTAGGGGAATAGAATATAGCCAAGGTTGCTATATGGTAAGAATGAGCTTCATCTTTACAGACCAGAAGTAAAACCCTCAGGCATTTAAATGTTTAATTGAATCCCCTTTTAGCAAGCTAACTCTGATCACGATTAGCGTTTTGTAGTTAATTTCACAGATCAGACCAATTGCTGTGTAATCTCCCAAGCACAATTCTATAAGGCTTAAAACTGAATTATATTTTTGCTGTGAGCACAAACTAATTTTATTTCTCCAATAAAAGATGAAATAATAATATGTTGCATTGTATGGGGAGGCATCTCCTTGGTCTGATGTTATGAATTGGTTTATATAAAAATTAAAAAAAAAAAAAAAAGAGAGAGAGGATCAAGGTCAAAGTGAAGTGAAGAGACTGGCGAAAATACAATACCTTTCATTTCTCTAAAAGAAAGTTTTGAACCGTGTGTCTCATGAGCCATGACAGAGAGCAAAAACTGAGAAGACAGAGCAGAGCAAAAGGCTGGACGCTGAAGCATGGAAAGATATATGCTTAGTATTACTTAGAGAGACAGGTGAAAACAACGGCTAAGCGAACTAGTGAGAATAAAAGTCCAAGAAGATGCTGTTAAAGCTGAAGTGGTCATACTGCAAGAAGGGAGAATAAAGAAACTCCACTTGTGAAAAAATATAGACCAATAATATAAGTTTATAAGAAAAAGCCATCACAAATGAAACCTTTAGGATGTGGATGGCTGGAGACAGAGCTATTGAAGTTCACTCAACAGGGAAATGGTTAAAGGCATTGTGTGATACCTCCTCTGCTGTCTATGTAGTTCTCTGGATCAGGCTAGCTTGGTGCAAAGTACAGGCAAGCCAAAGCGTGCAGGAGTGCACCACAATCGCTAGAGGTAACCTAGACAGCATTAGTAAGTACAAACACTTGGGCTTTACTTGATTGAGCATTAACCAGTTTCTGATCCATCTGCCCCATTTGGGATAGCAGTCTGGATGTTTTGTGTTAGCAGCACATGCTTCTAGACTGCCGTCAGTTGTACCTTCTCCTGTGATAATCTTCAGAGTGCAACACCCATCTGGCCAGAACAAGGGCTTTGTTCTCCTCACTAATTTCAAAAGGGCTACTTAGAGGATGGGGCTTGGAAGACCTGATCCCATGCCCCTAAATTCACTCCTAGGTTTAAAGAACACTACTTACAACAGCTTTCTGTGCCCAAATTAGCAGAGAAACACATTTAAACAAAAAAGAAATGTGCTTTAAGCAAGCAAGCAAGCAAAAGGCTCATGACACAAATTTTGTCTTTTCTTAAACATAAGCAATCTCATGACCTTCAAAGGCCTTTCCCTAAGCTATGGTAATCTGAGGCTATAAAGGACAAATCTTGTTTACAATAAAGTAATGGGAGGCTGGGAATTGATTTAAGGAGATAGGATTTGATCCAGGGAGTTAGTGGGAAAACAAAGCTGTCTGGCCTCCCTTTATGGTTTAGTTTGAGTTTGTAGAGCCATCTCCATTTCAGTTCCTCTCATTAAGGAATTTTTCTCATTCTCAGTTTCTCTCATTAAAGATATAAAGTTTAAAAGGTGGCAACTAACTAGAAGAAATTGTGTTTGTACAGTGAATTGAAATCTAATGGCCTCAAGTTTTGCCCTCAATTACATCCGCATGATGATATTTGTAACTTTGGTACTAACTGCAAGTACAGAGAGTATCAAAGTAATTTAACTGCAGCTCTTGGGTTTTATCAAAAGAATCAAAGTAAGACATCAGGCTGAAGTGACCACTCTTTGTTTACCCATGTGTGTTATACCTGATCACTGACAGAAATAAACTGCATTTTGTACTCTGAATGAAGCCACCATACCACAGAGATAGAAACAAAGCAGTAGACGTTTCCAAAATTCCTCCACATAGTACTATAAAATATGGTGAAGGCAATAATAGTGAGTGAAACAGTAAAAGTCTCACTAATTTATTTATTTATTTATTTATTTATTTTGTGTGTGTACAGGTTAAAAAATAAATAAATCTTTATTTCTTGAAAAGAGACTGAAATATTTATTTGGGAACTTTTTGCTCTCAACTGGAAGCCCATTATGAATCACGCAAATTGCCCCACCATCCCATCTTCCACTACGGCAGTGCAACCAGGAATTTCATTCCTCTCCTCCTGTTCCTTTACTTTGTGACCATCAGTAGTAAGACACCTACAGCTTAAGGTTAGATCTGACTAGTAAACCTGTCATTTTCTAAAAAAAGTCTGTGTAGTCACTTGTCATCTAGATCAAGTAGATTTACATGCATATCTTTGGTAAGTTCCTCTCATCCCAGAAAACAAATACGTATTTTTTGTCGCAAATACCTCAGAAGTTTACAGACCCCCAGCAATACTTGTAAACAGCAAGTTTACAAAAAAAAAAAAAAAAAAAAAAAAAGGACATTTTTCAGATCAGACAAAAGCTTGACAATACCTATACTCCTCAAACATGAATCAACAAAAAAGGCACCACTATAAAACTCTCTTCTTGTCTAGTCAGACAAAGAAAAAACGGGTGAAGGTGGTGAAAGAACTGTATTCTACAGCTGGAAAGCTATATTGTATTCTAGAGATGCTTGGTCCTCCAAACTCTCTCAGTTATAACAAGCAATTTATTTTCTTCTGCACTATTTCCATGGATTTTAAGCGGATGCTGAATCTAAATACAAAGAGAAAAAATGTCATTCAGAAGTAATATTAAAGATGAATTCTTCGAAGTTTCTTAGTGATCAGCCTAGCTTGGCTTTTTCTATATACCCTCCCCCATCTTAAATAATAACTAAGACTGTAATATTAAGTTACTGTGTAGTCAAAAGTCAACAGTGTTCTGCTTTTAGCTCCAGAAAACTCCAACTTAGTATTCCTCAGAAACAACAGTTTATTTTTGCTGTTAATGAACAGCTTTGTGCTATTTTCTGTTAGGTATTACCTACTTCTTCCTGTTCCTTTTGCTCCTTGGAGCACCTGCAATTCAACCCTCACTGATGCAGCACATCAGAATTCTTCAAGAACAGCTATTGTCAGCTTTGAATAACATTGTTAAACAAAACAAAACAAAACAAAATGACAAACAACCAAACCAAAAAAAGCCTTCCAAACAAAACCCTGCCTATCATTTAATTCATCTCCTGCATGTACTGAAGGACTCCTGGCTGTTGTCCTGTCATTTCAGAGCAATGGGTGTATGCCACACTGACAAGTAAATTTGGTCTTTGCAGCCCTCTCAACTCATGAAACCACTTTGAAAGGGGGTGGGTGGGAGTTGATTTATCATGCTAAATAAAGGGGTTTTCTGAAGGATTAATTTTGCATATTTTAACTTTGCTGGATGAATTTTCCCATCATTCTGGGGGTTCCATTTATACATGCTACCAACTCGCAAACTGTGGAGTATATTGCACATGCATGCAAGTCCTCCTCTCACTTCATACTTTTCAATGGTATGTGCATTCACGTTTGTTATGGCACTTGCACAAAGATTGCTTTAAATGGCACGTTGCCTCATTTTCCTTTCCTTGCTTATCTTTCTGAAGAAAGAATAATAGCAATCTGTGATCTTTGGTTACTAATTTTTGTTCAAGCAAACTAGAATTCTCATGTGAGCCCCTTCTCTGGTACAGCCCCTTTATGCCACCTCCCTCTTGGTCACAACGAAGAGCTCTCCTCATATCCCAGTTGGCATGCCAGCTAGTGGTCTGCTCTCTTCTTTGTCTGCCCATGGAAAGAGGACAAACGATACTGAAGCTAATAAACCACTGGTATTTGGACCTTATTTTGTGTCTCCTGTTATACATTGGACCCAGTTTACAACAATGTCCAGATGGGAAAAATATAATTCACGGGCTGCAGTGCCCTTTTTGATAATTGCATGATGGAGATAGGGAAAAGAACGGATGTTATTTAGCCCTTAGCAGACTGTAACTTCTGCAAAAGCTACTGCCATCAAGCTTTTCTTTAGTGCAGACCTGGTAAAGCAAAGAACTTTTTTTTTTTTTAATAGCAAGTTGCTGCCCCTTGTTTCTGAACCATGTAATATGGATATTGTAGTTTGTGATGTTACTAACAGTTGCCACTGCTGTTTGTGTGGCAACATAGCTGAGGTTTCTTTTGGTTTTGTTTCCCACAGTTTCATGAGCCATTTAATGTGGTAACCAATTCAATGTTTCTAGGAAGCCCACAGCCCGGCTGTCAGACTTGGGAAAGGGGCTACAAAAGCCAGATATACTACATAAGGTTGTATATCACATAAAGTGTGAATGCAGTGTCATATGTACAGACTCTGCCAGATGCTGACTTGTTTTCACTGTTCACTACACATTTGGTCTGAACAAGACAGTCTCATTACTTTATGTTTACAAGCCTCTGTTTTGTAGGAGAGTGAAGCAAGGACATAAAAAAAAATAGTACCTTACTTTGATTTGGACATACTGAAGATTGCTTTAAAGAGAAACTCATTCTATGTGTGTAAAAATGCAGATTGAATATGGTTTTACTTTGTACCCACCCCAGTTTTAATATTGCCTTTATATTTTAAAACACAAAAGAGATGTAGAGTTGTAGGCCTTATGTAAAATTCATTGCAAATCTTCAAAATAGGTTTGATATGGCCAGTGACAAATGATGTCCCATAAAGCGCTGCATGACTATTTTTAACATAGCTCTCATACATAATTTCTCCTGCATTGATTGCCCAGCAATATGAACATGGTGAAATACAAGGCATTATAAATGACAGGCTTTCATATCTCCACTTAATCTTTGCTGGACCCATGCTCACTTGACTCCATATGAGAAGCAAATAAAAACAAGTGAGGCTGACAACTGGAACTGTCACAGCAGCTTAGCTCTAGCCATCTATCTATATTAATATCTGTTGCACATATGTGGTGACTGGCTGCTAATGGGAAACATCCCAAACATTTTACCTGCCTCACCTTCTCCACCTTTCCTTTCCCTTTACTGGGCAGTAATCTCCCTTTCGGCTGAGTCCCTACAGGCCCAGCCCTCCCCACATCAATACCACCAGTCATTGTGGACTCTACCCCTCACGGTTAGCATTCCCTTGATGCTTACTTTCAGTCTCTCTCTCTCCCTCTCTCTTTCTTTGTTTCCTTCCTCTTCCTTCCTTCCTTCCTTCCTTTTCCTTCCTTCCTTCCTTCCTTTTCCTTCCTTCCTTCCTTTCTTCCTTCCTTCCTTTTCCTTCCTTCCTTCCTTCCTTTCCTTCCTTCCTTCCTTCCTTCCTTCCCTCCTTCCTTCCCTCCTTCCCTCCCTCCTTCCCTCCTTCCCTCCCTCCTTCCTTCCTTCCCTCCCTCCTTCCTTCCCTCCTTCCTTCCTTCCCTCCTTCCTTCCTTTCTTCCTTTTCCTTCCTTCCCTCCTTCCTTCCTTCCCTCCTTCCTTCCTTTCTTCCTTTTCCTTCCTTCCTTCCTTCCTTCCTTTTCCTTCCTTCCTTCCTTCCCTCCTTCCTTCCTTCCCCCCTCCTTCCTTCCTTCCTTCCCTCCTTCCTTCCTTCCTTCCTTCTCCATTTCTTCATCACTTTTATAAAAGTACAACTTTCTCTTACCTCCTACCTAAGTTGTTTACTCCCAAATCCTTCTCATTTTTCATCCACTACCTCCACTTTTGTCCTTCACAGTAAGATAGATGATAAAAGGCCTAAGCATCAGAACGCTTTGGCTTTCATTCCCAGTTTTGCCCACTCACTTTCTGCATGATACTGAAAACGTCGCAGGATTGTCTGGGATCCGTATAAGAGCTAGGATCCAACTCCCCCAGGCAAGGAACACCTGTATTAAAGGCAGGCACATGAGAATCTGTTCACAGGCACTGTGCTGTACCTCCAAGCACAGGCTGAGGCTCTGCATAGTAAGGTGCTGGGCCATTGCTGGCCCCATCAGGTAGGAATGGGGACTGGGAAGGGATCAAAGTAGAAGGGAGAGGAGCGAGAACTGCAGTAATTCCCTCAGAAAAGCGTGAGGTACCCTGCCCAGGTTCAAGCGACATGTGCACAAGGTGGCTTTGCTGCAACTCTGACTGTGCGAGGGCTGGAGTTTGTTGTCCTTTGTGCCTTTGCCAGTCATTTTGCCAGCGTCTGCTTACCCTTCTGGAAAAAGGACTAGTACCATAGCAGGCGATGCTGTGAGCCTTAGGGAAATAAGACACTTCTGAGATCCAGGTGGGAAGTGTACAAGCTTCGGTGTCAGACTTGTTTTCACTTCATACTTTGCATCTGTGTTTTTACCCAGAATCACTGTTCCCGCCCTCCTGCTTGCGAGCGCTCAGAAGCACCTCTTCAACCTTGCTGTTATGTGCATCGCAAGGGCAAATTATAAAATATAAACGCATTCAGCACAATCCCACAGCCCCTCACCCTCCCCCAAAGGACTCGGGGGATCCAAGCACCCTTCCCTGCTGTGTAAACGTGGGCTGGGAGCAAGGACGGGCAGGGTCCGTCACTTGGAGCCACCGCTGCCCGAGGCACGGCTCCACGGCACGCCCAGAGGGGGCGGCCCGCTGGGGAGCACAAATTCCGGCGGTTCGGGCACGGGGGGCAGCCGGGGACGGAGAACGAGCGGCAGGGCCCCGGCCCCGGGGCCGCCCTGGCTCCAAAGTCCCCGCCGCCCTCGCAGCCGCCTCCTCCGAGCCCGGCTCCGGGTAAGTCCCGCCCCGAGCGGGGCCGGGCCGCGGCCGAGGCGCTGCCGGCGGAGGGCCCTGCCCGCGGCGGGGTGAGCGAGCGCGGCCGGGCCCGCGGCGTGGCTGCGGCCCCCCGGTGGCTGCCCCTAATGCCCCGGGCAGCGCCGGGCCGGGACCCTCGGCCGGAGCTGCGGGGCGAGGGCGGCTCCGGTGGTGAGGGGCGGCCGGGTCGGGGCGCTGAGGAGGGAGCTGGAGGAGGAGGAGGAGGAGGAGGAAGAGGAGGGCGCCTGCGTGAGGCGGAGAGAAACGGGAAGCGGGAGGGCTGGGGTCTGGGTAGGGGAGCGTCCCCTCTCTCTTGGGCAGCCGCTGGGTGGTGTTTTGCCAAGAGTAGCCCGCCGGCTGAGGCTGGCTGCGCAGCGTGGTGTAGCGGCGCTGCTATTATTAGCGCTGGTATTTCGTGTTGGTACGCCCAAAGTTATGTGCTGGAGCTCCGTCCCCTCCGGTACTCCTCTCCCGTCAGTCCCTAAGGGTGGATCCGTGAGGGAACAAGTGCCTCAGTCCAAACCTTGGACCTTCCAAGCCTGCCCTCGGCAGCCTCTCCATCTGGAAGCGCCCGCAGACCTCTGTGAGATGCTTCCACAGTTGCTTAAACTCGACAAGGCTTAACAGCAAAGCTCCAGGCTTGCTTGCAAGCCGCTTTGGGTTCCAGACACCATGTTTTCTTCCTGGGGTATCTTGCCCTTTAGGAAGCTCAGTCGTGGCTGAAGGGCCGCTTTCTCCTCACCTTGCAGCGGTTTGGGCTCACGGAGCGAGGGATGACCAGGCTGCCACCCAGCAGTGCACCCAGCGGTGCCCTGGGCACGGGGCAGCCTCCGTGCAGCAGGTCCTGGGCTGTGTGAACTTGGACCTGAGCTGAAGCACGTAGGTCATATGGGTGAGGAACTCGGATGAACACTTTCTGGCCAAACAACTACAGCAATATACATGACCTCCAGGAATCTTGCAGGCACAATTCTTTGGGTTTTAGGCCCGTTTGTTGCTGAGGATGTTGTTTTCTCTGTGCTGGTGGCTTGTGATAGCTCTTGGATGAAACAAGTTTTTTAGCCAGAGGTTCCTTTCTTTTGGAAAATTGTGTTTTGCCTGTCTAGAATTCTCCTGTGGTTTATAGTGGATGCGTTATTCGACGTTCTCTGCCATAATATGTTCTGTAGTGTTTAAAGGTTGTTGCCTTCTTTTTGCTGGGGGCTGTGTTTCAGTGATGGGCGAAGTGATGCTTGTAATAGGTAGTTTTGTATCATTTTGTCAGGTACTGTGGGATTGTCATATGAAGGACTATGTGCGTGTCATTTACTATTATGAATGCCTCTCGTGTTTTGGAATTTAACAGACATAATATTTACCCTTGTGTCACCATCATCGCATTCGTTTCTGTAGCCGTAATCAAAGGTGGCAACAATGGCATTCAGATGCTTAATTGCATTTCATAGAGGTGAACAGTGTTAACTTATTAAATTAATGCGTGGTGGAGCAGGAGCAAGTGTCACTGCCTGTGGTTAGGAAGCCATCAGCTTGCTCCTCACATATCACAATCAGTATATAGTGAACCATATGGCATCAGAGAGTGTTTATTAAAGAGTCGTTTCTCTGAACATTCTGTGTATTTTATTTCTTATTTCACTTTATGTAGATCTCAAATATTTTTTCCATCTCAAAAATTAAAACATTGAACAACATTAATTTTTCAGTAAGCTGAAACCAAGATTTCTTAAGGTTTCGTGGGAGCAGAGAAAGGCAGTCTTTTGCTCGCATCCGACACGCCACCTGTGTGGGAGGATTGGAAATCCTTCTAGGATGTGGAACCTAAGGTTCAAGTCCCTGGTTTCTGGTTTAGAGCAGAGTTTTGAACTGTTGAACTGTTTTTCTGGGGGATATCCAAGTCATTGCATTATCAGCTGTGTTTTGGAGGGAAAGGGAGTATCCTACCCCCCTGGTTATAAAAAGAAATTTCATCTTTATCTCAACTGATCAAGGAGGTTTTCTTGTAGGATTCTGCTTTGACATCTCATTGCTTTATGGTCACAAATTAAAAAAACATACCCAGAACCAAATGAAAGGAAGTTAACTCCTTCATCACTGCTGTTTGCATACCATCTGGCATTTTCAGATGGATCTGGAAATGTTGCACTAGTCTTACTGCTAGAACTCTTGAGGGCTGTAAACTTTATTGCAAGACTTGGTTCTTTGTTATTCGCTTTAGACTGGGTAGCAAAGATTTTTTACAACACGGCTAATTAATAGTTTCCAGGATAGAGATACTGAGTTTGTATCTTCTTGCAAAAATACTTAGTCATTCTGTAATACAAAAAGCCAGAGCAGTTGCTGGCTTCTGTGTCCAGCTCCTGTTAAGATTGAAGATTTAGCAATACCTGGTGAGAAAGCAAAAGGCTATGCAGGGGATCTGACAGTCGCGTCAGCATCTGTGTGTTGGCTGTGCCCGCTGTTCCGCTATTGTACCCAGCCAAGGGAGAGAACTTTGTACCAGCAGTTGTACAAGCAAGAGGTCGTTGGCTTTGACCACTGACAAAGCATGCAGACTCTGTAAAGACAGTCTCGGAGTTAAAAGATATTCTCGGAGATACGCCTGTCAGCTTCAAGCTTTTAGTTGGCTCACGTTTTCTCGTGAGAGTGGCTGTGGAAAGCTGTGTGGCTTCCATCTCATAACAACTGCAGCAGAGCAGTCACAATGGGAACTATGAAGCCTTTTCTCAGGGTATCTTCTCTTCGGTAGGTCTTCAGCTTGGTTGCAAGTCTGGGGATCCAGTTGTTTGCAGCAGCAGGAAAATGAATATGGTTCCATGCATGTAAGCCTGTAGAACCACAGAACGGTAGGGGTTGGAAGGGGCTTCTGGAGATCATCTGCTCCAACCCCTCTGCTCAAGCAGGGACACCCAGAGCACGTTGCCCAGGATTGTGTCCAGGTGGGTTTTGAGTATCTCCAGGCAAGGAGACTCCACAGCCTCTCTGGGCAACCTGTGCCAGTGCTCGGTCACCCTCAACCCATCCACCACAATAAAAGAAAGTGTTCTTCTGGAATCCCTGCTTGTCCCAGTTGCTGCAGTTGCCATTTCGAATGAGGCACTAAACCTTTTCTCCATGCTATTTATCTCCATGTGTTTCTTCACAGCCCTCAGTGGATCGAGCTGGCCTTGGGTTTCATTCATCTGAATCTTCTAGTTAGGAATGGTTCCAGTTCTTGGTGTAGTCTTGACCAAGAGGCAGTAATGAACAGCACCCTTCCATTGCCTAGATTTGTGTGGTGAGAAGGAAGGTGTTGGGTCTTTGGTATCTCACATCTCCCTCCCTTTTCTCTTTATTTCTGCGCGTAAAGATCTAGGGAGTGATTTGCTGTGGCTTTTGGTGAAGGCACTTTGCAAGTGAGTGACAGTACTCATCCAACATGCTTATTGAAATATTCAAGCTTGTGTGAAAAATGTTTAGTATCTGTGACCTTAAAACCAATTAAGCCAATGAGAATAATGGCAAAGGTAGTTAGGCATATGCTTAAGTTTCAAATTTGAAATTCAGAGGGAATGAAGAATGAAGACGTATTCCTAAAAAGCACAGGCTGCTGTCCTGTTTGGTGTTCTCATTGCAAGAAAGGGTGTGTGCTTGTAGCCCAGCGCCCACGAGGGGCAAATACGATTCACCTAGGGTAAAGAACACAAGTGCACGTAGCAGCATGCAGGACTCGCCCGGCCTTGCATGGACTATTGTACAGTGTAAAGTCTCCTCAGGCCTGATTTTTGGCCTAAAAACACTGTGTGCATGTAAAATATAATTAATGTAATGTTGGACCCTAGGGGAGAATTTTTCGATGACCTTTTATCAGGAGTAGTTTTGGAAGCTGCCCAAAGTGTAAAATCCCCTGAAGTTCTTGTAGAGGAGCTGCTGATGAAAAAACATTTATGGGGATGTTGGTCTCGTATCTCTGAGGAAAAGAAACTTCAATGTGACTTTGCTCAGAGAAGCCTTGATTTTGCGACCCTTATCTGCGCAGAAATAAGGTGAAACGAAAGTCTGACTCTGTTGCATTAGCAGCAGCTGAACTTTAACCAATTTGAGAAAAAAGCACTCAAAGTATTAATTACTAAGGCAGTAGTGCACATATGGCCCCGTGCAGGTCACAGGGGCTTCCTCTGGTCCCAAAGGTCTCCTATGAGAGCCACAGGAGAGGCTGCCCTCTGTCCTGGTGCAGCTGTTGAACTGTAAGGCAGAAGCCTGCTTTGTGCATGTCTGCTCAGAGCCAAGGGGGAGCAAGAGCGGAGTACGCAGGGAGAGTTTTCGCTTACCCTTCCAGGTGAGCATTTAAAAGCTTTGCTTCTCACTTTTTGTATATTCCCCCGAGAAATCTCTAGGTTTTGGATCTGTTGGCCAATTTTTACCCAGTCAAGAGATTACAGATACCTGAAATGGTGAGGTTCTTATTTTCTCCTTGACAATATAGCCACACAAAGATGAGAAACTGATGTTAAGGGAAAATCTACAACATATGCTCCTATGGGGTTAGATGAGAGTGCTTGCAGGAGAGAGATGCTGTAAGTGTTCCCCTCCACTCTGAGAGCTTTAGAGAAGGCGTGGAAAATCCCCCATGTGGCACAGGTCCTTAGGACACGAAGCCTTGCCTCAGTGTTATGTGCAAGGAAATACTCGTATGCCACCCTGATGCAGTTTAACTGGGAACTAGGAGGAAAGCCAGCACTCTACATCCTTTTCCCTTTAGTACACTTCTGCACTAAACAAGCGGCTGTGAAAAACTTTCACAATGCTTGTTTATACCGTGAAAAACTGTCATGGTACTTATGATACTTGTTTTTTGTTTAATTTACAGAGTGTGAAGCTAGTGAAAAAAGATAACACTGCCTCTGAATAGGTAAGGTTATTTGCCTTGGCTCTATTTTCTGAGTTAGCATGAAGTTCAGCAAATCATGTTAGTCTTGTAGTTCCAGTTTGGGAGAGGAAAAAGATCAATGTCCCTTCTGATCATTGAGCTGGGGAAGGATGTTTAGGACTTTAATGGAAGTAATCTGCTCCATCTTCAGAGAAGCCCATCTGCCATTTCTGCAGAAGAGACAAGAGTTTACCCAGAAACATGCATTTTTTCATTGTCCTTTCACCCCATTCCCAAATTCTGTTTCTGAGGCAAAATAACCCAGAGGAGACACTCTCTGGCATCTCACATAACACAGAGACAACTGTGTCGTGAGAATGCCTGTTTAGGAGGATGGCATCACAGGCCGTCAGCCACCTTTGGCGCCGGAGGAGTGTCTGCACTTGCTGACACTGTGCATGAGCAAAAACGTCGTGCTTCTTGAAAGCAGCGTATGAGAGGGCTGGTTTTCAGGCATGCTTGTCCTGTAATTAAAGCTTCTATGTACATTTTTGAAGGTGAAGTCGATGTGGAACCTGTCGGTCAGAGAAGTAATAAAAATTGCTTGTCTGATGGGTATAGGGGAGAAAAGTCCCCGCAGAACTGAGTTCCTTTCACCCCACAAAGCTCTGCAGAGCTGGCAGAACCATGTGAGAAGAGGGAAGGAAGTTCTGTTTTTAACTTCATCCTGAAACAGCCTGCATGTGTTCTCGTACCCTGTGCCTCTCCTCTTGCATCGTCTTGCTAACATTTTCCCTCATTGCAAAATGATCAAATACGGGGGATGCTGAGATAACACAGAATAGATGAGCTAATGGGCCATAGATGTGTCCTATATTTCTGATACGGGGCTTCTCCATGCTTTGCAGTGGTCACTCACAGTAGAATTGAATGCTCAAAGCATTTCCTCCAGCTGTGACTACATATCGAACCTCTGCTGTGTCACCTTTCCTCAAATTGCATGACTGTACAGGGAAAAACCCTCTTATAATATGCCCTCTTCATGCAGCCAGGGCAGCACGTGTTTCTAAATGTCAGCCGTGTGTAATTTTTTTCTGAACATAATAAATACCCATTCAGCCATTCATTTTGCTTTTCTGTAATTTTTGTCACAGCAATCTCCACTTAGTGTCCCTGTAATCTCGCATTGTAATGTAACAACAATACAATTATTCTCATACAAGTCGAGAGAATCTGTGCTAATACCATTCCAATGTGCTTACCGAATCAAAACAAATGCAGCGTTAGCATGTGGAAACCACGTTTATGCGATTATAATGTTTCAGCAATATGAAATTACTGTAGGAAGCAACTAATCCAAACCTAGAGAGACTTCCCATTACAAGACCATTAAAATGACACAATGACTGAAGTGTGAGTTTCAGATGGGAAAAGCAGAAACACGACTCTTGCCATCAATATTCAAGCAAAACATCTCTTGAATTTAGTGGAGTTTTTACCAGAGTAAGGAACGCAGTACCGTGACCTTTTTAGCAGCAAGTTTCTTTCCTCTTAATAATACCTCTAGGAAAAATATTTACTTCTCCAGTATTTAACAGGAGGGTGATGGTGAGAGTTGTATTTCACCATACAATGAGTAGTAAAGATTAGTCCAGAGTTTTTTTAAGGAAATGTTAGGTTGTTGTTTCAAGGCTGTTGTGAAAAAAAATATAAGAGTTTTGATTGTATATTAAAGATTATATCTATTTTCTTTTTATCTGAGTATATTTCCAGGAAATGTAATTTATTTCTCTTTATACAGCACCTAAACAGAGAAACCTTGATGTGTGGGGGAGCGCCTTGGCAGTACCAGAGTATAAATTAGTGATTTCTAAAACCAAAATACATCTTGTTGCCAGATAAGAGCCTACCTGTTTATTTTTTGTCATAGAAATATGAATTCCTTTCCCCTTTTTCCTCTTCCATTCTCTCCCTGCCCCTTCCATTGAACTGGGTGAGGATTCAGAAAGTTTATCTAACATGTCTCATGCAGGGCCATCTAAGATATACTGGCTTGTCCAAGATTGCTTCTTGGCTCCTTCCTTAGTCCATGGAAGGAGGCAGATGTTAGAGAAAGTAACTTGTCCTGTCCTGTCACAAATATTCAAAATAGGCTGGATGAATTGCCTGTAGATATGTCTTCCCATCTCCAGTATGAAAATAGTCTAGACAGTTATTTTATAAGGACGTGTACCATTTTAGATGGCTAAATGAGAGGGTATGAATTCAATCCCCAGTGTACGAAAGAAGAAACTTTCCCAAAAAAAGAAAGTTCTGTGTAAAACGTGGCATACAAGTCATTAGAAAACCGCATGAACATTAACGTATGCATGTTTAAATTAAGCAGCAGTCATTATTCAATTTGAAAGCTGTTTGCACATAAATCTATTTTAAAGACACTAATTAAATTATGGTTCCGTCAGGTGAATCTTATCAAGAATAATGTATCATTATAGCATATTCATGGCATGCTGTCTATGTAAATGATGGTAGAGAAGATACCAGGACTGTGTTTTTAAAAATAATTCTAGTCACGATTTGTTGGCTGTCTCTATTTTTCTTTTTTTTTTTTATTAAAAGTGTTGGTTTTCTAAAACTGTTAGTAAGCAGGCACTGACATTAACGTTAATCATATTTTTCAGGAAGATAAAATTAGGCCTGCTTTAAATGCTGTTTATGTCAGTTTCCATTTCTGTGATGCTTCTTATAGTCATAAAAGCACTTGGGCTCAATCAAAAGGTTCAATAGTAGGCATTGGTTTTGTAAGCTCTGTATGTATGCTATAATCTGAAGTACAGAGCCTAAAAATCAACGGATTCATGTCTGCTGCAAGAGAAACCTGGCACTGGAACAGGTAATTTTAGATGTTTCCTGCTGTTATAAATCAGAAGACAGCGGCCTCAGGCTGTAAGATCTCACACAACCATAGGTTTTCACAGTGTATGGGCCAGATTAATTGATGGTAGTCTAATTTAGCTATGTCAGAAAGGAATTAGTGGGAACAAATGTTGAAAGTAAACTTTTAATTATTGTATTTCTTACATTCAAAGGAGGAATCTGAAAGTGAGCAAAAAATCTGAATCAATTAGAATGGCTGCTTTGAGCCACTGCACTGTCAAAAAAAAATAAAGTGGAAACTTTTTAAGGAAACCAACTATAATCACTTTGTGTCTAGTTCTATTAAAAGAGCTTCAGTACTTATATACTTAAATAAATACAAACTTATTTATATAGGTCTGTTTTCCTAACTTAATAAATAGATTTGAAAATTGTCAATAAATGTGGAGAAAAAAATGTTTCTCCAGTAGAGAGTGGATATCACTTTTTATGCTATAGGGACTTCATTGAATACCAGAGCATAGATACCTAATGGAAGAAAAATAAAAATTAAAGAATACATTATCATAGTCACTTTGCTGTGTGTATAACAATGACCCGGATCGTTGAGCTTTTTCCAGACTGGGGCGTTGTTCTACAGAACACTGGCTTTATTCAGGAGTGGAATTAATGGCTCAGTTGGACAACTTAACTGACTTGCAGTTAGCAGTAGTTTCTGACTAGGACAGGTATTTTGCTTTTCATTATTTTCTCAAGAATAATATTTTCTGAAATCATGCACTTCTGAATTTATTTGGCAAAAAAAAACCCACAACATTATAATAATCAGCCAGCAGTCTGTTCCGCGAGAGTTATTATTATTCTGCCTTCTCAAGTCAAGACACTAGTCTACAAATGCAATTCATAAAAGAACAGTTCTTCCTACGTGGGATTATTATACATGTCTGGTTGTACACAAGACAAGCAAACACAGTCAATCAGTCCTTTCTTTTTCTTGTGGATGGCTGACTTTTCGTATTAAATTAACTGCTAGCACTCAAACATCACTAGACAGGTGGTATCTGCCTTTTGCAGGAGCGGGGTCGCTATTACATTGGTACTCTGACAGTGAGTCTTTCTCATGAAAAGAAAGTATCCCCAAAGAGATACAGGCATTCTTGTGCCCTTTGATATGTAGAGTTCAGTGCCCTTCAGATTTCAGTTTTTCTGTCTTCCTGGTAGATTAACATTAACAGTTAAAAAGGAAGATGTCCTTTGAGGGCTTTACCAGTAACAAACCCATGTTTATGATATTATTCACTAAAAGGGAGACAGAAATGGGAAAGACCTCTCTCTTTAATCAATAATGCATGCTCTAGTTAGTCCTGTCCTCTGGACATGATTAAACATGTATTTTGTTTCATAACTGATGATTTTGGTTGACTAGGGATTATAACTACATATCCTCAAGCCTTTGCAACTAGCATCAGGAAGATCTAACATGAGCTGAGTAGTCAGCTATGTTTAATGTTAATACGGCACATAAACTATGAAGATCATCCCCACCCTCAAAAGAAAAAAAAATCCCCCCAAATCCCAATGGAGACAGCTGCAGCTAATTCTAACCTGTAGAGATCCAGGCTAAACTTTCACAGAGCAGATGCCTGTGACATGAACCAATTGTAGACAGCAGCCCCAAGGTATGTCTTCATCACCACTCATTTGATGTTTTGAAAAATAACCTGCTTTCATTTGTATTAAAGATGAGGGAAAAATCATCTTAGGGGCTGAGCCATGGAAATGAAATGTTAGGCTAAGGTCTGTTCTTAACTGGTAAAACATTTGGCCAATGAAGCTGACAGAAAAAGCACTTTGGAACCAGATGGGAATTTCTGCCCAGCTGGATGGGGGCCAGGTTGTGTTTTCAGTGACTGTTGTCAGCTTTGGAGGAGTTGCCCTGGGGCTAGGCCAGGCTTCCCCAGCAAAACTGGCAGGAGGACTCGAGCCCCTGCTAAACGCCCGAGAAGATGTCACCCCATCCCTGCGTTCCTCGTGTGGAGGAGCAGGGGAGGTGCCCAGACCCAGGCGGGTTCCTCGGCATGAGAAGGGGATAGCGAGTCGTGGAGGACACAGATAAAGTGAAAGTACCAGTAAGGAATATTCACTGTTGGTGCCAAGTATGTTCATCTGGTGGCTCAAGCTGACAAAAATTGACAGCTGCTGAAGAGTAAAGAATCCTAAATAAACATACAGTGGTTGTTATTAGATAGGAAACATTTACCTTAATGTGGTGTTGACTGTAGCACGATAAATGATAATTTCCTTTTACTGGAATGTGATATTTTTACATTGTTAGAGTACTGATGAAAGTGTAATTGGGTAAAATAGATGCTTTGTTTTCATATTGACTGCTCTGCTTGGACTTAGCACTTGAAAACATTCTAACAAACACACGGCATATAGGTATGTGCGTGTGAGAGAGGAGAATTCAGACATTTTCCAAGAAATGTTGGCTTTTTCTGAAATTTCCTTTCTTCTTCCTTCCTAGACTTCTGTAGAATCTGTATTTTCTCCTTTTGAAACTGCTGAAGAAAGATGCCTTCCCTGAGAGGAAAAGCCCAGACTGTCTTGGGCCTTGTGGAGCCGGACCAGCTTGGCTACACGTTGACTCATGAGCACTTGTCTATGAACTACAGCAGCTGTTTTTGTCCACCTTCACCAGGCCAAGAGCCTTTGTCTGATGGGCCCATTGAGATGAAGAACTTGTTTTGGATTAAGCAGAACCCCTACAGCCACAAAGAAAACCTTCTTTTGTGTCAGGAAAGGGATGCTGTAAAGGAGGAGCTGTTGCATTTTAAAGCAGCAGGCGGTGGGACTATCGTGGAGAACACTACCACAGGAATCGGTCGGGATATGCAGACTTTGAAGAAACTCGCTGAAGAAACTGGAGTGCATATTATTGCTGGGGCTGGGTTTTATGTGGATTCCACTCACTCTTCTCAAACACAGGCTATGACAGTGGAGCAGGTAAGTCTTAACCATCTCTTAGGAGCCTCTCTCCTATGGATCATCCCTGGATGAGTCAAAATTGGAGAGAAGTTCAAGTAAAATAGATGAAATCTAAATGTTCTTAATTTGCAGAATTTAAGAGCACTGTTACTGTTTGTGTGCTATAGCTGGACCAGCCCTACTTGTGTGTACTGGGATTATCTGTCAGCATTTCCAGTTCTTAAACTCCATGTTCTCTCAGGGATTAGTTACAATGCAACAGTAAAGGAAAATAAAATATTTCACATGCGGGATTTTGGTACAACACCATTTATCCTGTGCATTTTACAATTTTTTAAGGAGGAAGCATTATTCCTTATTCCTCATTTGTCTATTTTCCTGGCTAATTACTTCCCAATTAGATCACCCAGAATTCCTGTAAAAAGCATAAATAACTGCAGTATTTATAGGACAGTTGTAAATCATCGCTCTGCTCAAGCTGCCTGTTCTCTCTCTCTTTTCTGCCATTTTCCCATTTTTTCAGGGCAGAATCTACATCCAGTTGTTTCTGCAGTGCCCAAGACAATTTGTTAATAATGACAGAGGTCCCCAGATACTTCTGTAATAATAAATATTCATTCATCTTTTATTAAGAAAATGTGATGATAGGGAGAAGGAAGCGGAATTCTCCAAGGCTGGAGGCTGTGAATGAAAATTTATAGAGCTGAATTATTATTATTTTTTAAGTCTATCACAGTTTACAAATGAGTCAAGTTCTTTTTAATAATAAATGCTTAAAGCTTCAGCAGGTGTAATGTGACATAGCACTGTCAACTCTGTGGACCCTATTGGCCCAAGCTGTATGGTCCAACTTTTCCTAAATATTTTTACATCACTTGGAATTTGATACAAATAGATTTCCTTGGGCAAAGGTTTCCCTTCTGTATCTGGTGGACTGCCGAAGACCCACAGATGTCCTGTAGTCAACAGTTCATCAGTACTTAATGCAGTCCAAACAACGATCAGTTACTTAACAAGGGTTGTGCAGGGATTGCACCATGATAACTGGTGGTTCCTCATTTGCTAGTGAATTTATCATAGCGATACTTTTCCTGATTAAGCAAAGATAATTTGAATATTCTGTTGCTTGCTTTAGCTGAACAAGAGAAGTATTGAGGCTTCTGGTAATCTGTGTTCGTTTAACACGAGTGAAGTTGCAGAGCTGTTTGGTGACACAAGGGTGTTGCTGCAGGAGAAATGTTCTTCAGGTTGCTCTCAGGAGAGAAGTGAACTCCGTGTCTGGTTGTCCCTGGAAGTGGTTGGTAGATTGGTTATACATGAAGCAGAAGGTGTGTGATCATAGGATAAAGTGTGGGGCAGAAACCTGCCGTAAAATGTGTTGTATCAACCTGTTGAGGAGACAAGATGTAGAGTAAAGGTAAGTTAGAAATTTATTTGAAAACTGATGTGAGCTTTTTTGATTTCCTGGGTTTGCTTGAAAACCTTCTTCCTTTGTTCACTTTATTTTTCCTTAAAATCGTAATTTCTTTAACGTTCAGGGACAAACGTTTAGAACGTCATCATCACTGCCATTTTGTGCTCTCAATTCTGAGTGTGTTCTTGAAGATACGTGCCTATTCTGGAAAAGAAAAGCGAAAGATTTTACAACAAGCTGATTTTATTCAGATTCTGATGTCTTTTTTGCCTATGAATATTTTAAAAGCAAGCTAATTTTGACCCTGTAAGTTTGTCAGCTGAGCTTTGTTCTTGTAGTTCCAAAGTCAGCAGAGTTACAGTAGTTTTACATTGGCATTCCCAAGAGCAGTATTTGCCTTAAACTTGTCTTTTCAGGATCTGTGGCCCAGAATCTTTGCCAGACTTCCTTCCTTCCCTGTTTCAATGACAAGGATTCCTTAATCTCTGAGCCCTTGTTTAGCAAGAAATTACCTGGAATTGTTTCTGGATCCAGTCTAGGACTGTAAGGCACAACGTTTTATCCTGGAGTTGTTTGGTTTTTTTTAAGAAAAATTAGTCTCAGCTTAAAGCAGCATTCAAATTATATGTAGACAATCTTTCCTTGCAAACCCAGGCAACCGTGTGAGTGCTTACTGTTAAACTGATTTGCTCCTGTGTTTATTTTGGTCTTAGTTAATGGCTAGGTTGGCGTGAGTTGGCAGAAACCAGATTTTAACGGCAGTGTTTTCACACACCCAACTGTTATTTAAGTAGGGTCAAAAGGACCTCAGGAGTATAACCAGTGCAGTGTCCATCAGCCAAATGTGGTGCAGTTTAACACAGACAGTGTTACTAACCAAACCTCTCAGTTTCCTGTTCTTTAGCTTACAGACATTATTGTTGGCGAGATACTCGACGGAGCGGATGGGACTAACATCAAGTGTGGCATGGTGGGGGAAATAGGCTGCTCCTGGCCCCTGACCCAGAGCGAACGCAGAGTGCTCCAGGCAACCGCGCGCGCCCAGTCGCAGCTCGGGTGCCCTGTGATCATCCACCCCGGCAGGAACAGCGATGCGCCCTTCCAGATCATCCGCATTCTGCAGGAAGCTGGGGCTGACGCTTCCAAAACTGTCATGTCTCACCTCGACAGGTAAGGAGACAGCTTCTTTAGAGCTTAATCGGCTTCCAGCACTTCAAACTGGATCAGCTCTTAGGTTCACACTGATAAAATGCTCGAGGGGTTTTAAACGCTCCTTTTGAAGGTTTGGATGCAAGATTAGGAATAACCGTAACCATATTAGGAAAAAAAAAAAAAAAAGAGGATTCCATTAATTGACATCCCTGTGCAAATCACTGCATTTAACAAGCGCTGGATGTTGAGAAGCTCCTGCCAGGCTGGGTGGGAAGCTGTTGGGCTTCCAGCACTTTTGAAAACGGGGCTACTCTTAAGGGCCTGACCAAAGTCTCACAGATGCTAATGTAATCATTGATTTGGCTGGACTCTGGATCTTTTCAGTTCTGCTACCAGACAGAAGAAATAAAAAGAAAACAGTTGGATTTTGGATAATTGTCATCTTAGACCCCAGAGCTAACTTTTAGTTTCCTTGAGAGCAAAACCCAGAAGCCCTACATCAGACATGCAGAGGAATTGGGGTGCTTTTCTCTCTCCAACTTAGAAACACAGCCTCTATTACCAAATCAGTTTCGTGTGACCTTGTGTTGCTCGTGATGACTTGGAAAATGTCCAAGCATTGATTGGTTTGGACAGTTGCTGAATAATGGAGACTGTTTGTGGTCGTATGACTCTCAGCAATCGGATTGTTTGTCGTCGATGTGAGTGTAATACAGGCAAAAGCACTGTGCTCTAAATTTCTAATGATTATAGGCTCTTATAAATCAAGTGTCAGGTTGGGTTTTTTTTTGTATTCATACAGAGCTCAGTGTTGCGTGGTGATTTTAGGAGCATAAAATTCAGTGCCATGAAATTTTATTTATATTCGATTATATAGAAATGATATGGGCTTTCTTTATTTACCTGCATTCCATTGTATGTCTAGCTATATTTTTTCTCAATTATTAAGACAATCTGACGGCTTAAATCTTTTTGTGAAAGAGGACTGAGCAAACTGCAGTGTCAGTACTTATGTAGCCATTTTTGCTACAACATAAACATCAGTTCTGATTTTTTCTTGCTTTCATACACTGTTGTAAATCATTGAATTCAGTGATTTATTGGTGGAAAAAATAAACAGCGTAAGTAGGAAAACAGTCAAGGCAGAGGTGCAGTTTCGCTAACAGCCGCTGATACACAATATGGCTTTTCCTTATTCTGCTTCTATCGTTATTTTCACACATTCAGGTTGGCACTTGCTGTAACAAAGGCTCTGAACTGCTGTGAAGTTTGGCTTTGCAGGGTGCGTTTAACATTTTAAGTCTCTTTCAGTGAGAAGAATCCACGTGGGAGCATCCCAGTCCCTTAAATGTGAGATAAATTTGTGCAGAGCTCCATATTTCATGCCTGCTTTTGACACAGACAGAAGGGCAGTTTTCAGGTGGATTTACAGTCAAATACAAAAACTAAAATGCTGGCTGCCATGTTTTGCAATGTAACATCTTAGAGCAAAAGGTTGCAAGTGTCCATCGTGAAAGTACAGTGCCCATGCAGGCTAGGGAGGAACAGCTGCTGAACCTTGGCTACCGAATTGCATCATTTAATTGGGTTTAAGGTTACAAAGGCGTCTTAGTAGAGATCAGCGTACGCTGAATTCAGCAGCTTTTGTTAGAAGACTCACCGCAGCTGCTAGGAATGCTGGTCTGAAGATGGCTTGGTGGGTGTCCCTGTGGTGACTTGTGGATGAGGTCCAAACCACTTCCCTGTGTCCCATCTCCTCTTCCTTGAGTTCAGGACCACTCAGGGACACGTTGCCCAAACAACCTCACTCCAGCACCCAGGCTGCCAGCTGGAGGAGCTGCCAGCTACTGCTGTTGCTACGTCAGCAGGGCTTACAAGGGGAAGAGTGGCTGATGGAATTAAGTTCTCCTGGCCCTTGTTGGGACAGAGCTTCCAAAAGCACAACGTTAAGACTAGTTCTCAAAAGAAATTGTTCTGGCTGTGATTTTGAGATACACTGTTAGTGGGGTTTTTTTTGTTCTTTGTTTTTAAAAACATGTAGGATCACCTGCACAGGAATGAGTACTCCTGGCTAGTTTTGGTTACCTATGCTGCCCTGGTGGAAACCTGTTTTTTTCCCTAGATGAAAAAAAATGTGTTGTCATAAATATAAAAGATAAATTTACCAGGTATCATTTGAGGGTTCTGTGGTGGGGTTTGTTGTTGTTGCTGTTTTTCATTTGGATAGTTTATGCTATTGGTAAAAACATTTCACAGAAAAAATATTCCAGAGAGCTGTTATTTCAGTTGTCATTCTTTTCCAAATGAGGGATGGGTTTTAGCAGCTTTGTTCCTTTGCTTTCCACATCTGATGCAGAGCCCATGCCTCGGGTTCTCACAGTCCCATTATATATTTTGGTAAGAGCATTTCCTTGAGGTGTTCTGGGCAGACCCGAGCACAGGCTAAGATATATTGCAGTTCTGGTGACGGTCTGGAGACATCACTGTACATTATAGAAACTAAAGACAAAGTTGTGTATTAACGGTGTTTGATGGATGAAACAAGTGCTGGATGTAGCTGTCTCCGGTAGCTGTTAAGAACGTAAATCTGTCTTATGTCAGTAATCTATTGTCCTTTTTTTTTAATGTCACTCTGAATTAACCTCCTCCTTAAATGTCCTTCCTTGTTAGGTTGTCTATTGAGAGGTTTAGTGATACCAAAAGTAAGTAAGTTTTCTGTTTCCCTTTAAAGATGATTGTAAATGTTTTTTTTTTTTTTTATTGTATCACGGGGGAAGAGTTGCTTTTGCTTCATATTTGTTTAATGCATGAAGTCCCAGCTGAATGTAAGAAGGACAGTGTTGTCTACCAGGTTCAGTTGCATGTGCCAAATGGGAGTTCTGTTTTTCAAAATCGTCGCTAGCTGGTTTTGTTCCTTGCAAATAGGAAGTCACAGAATACCTCACCTTCACACCGTGAGATTTTTTTCTTCCCGTTACAATGCTGACTTTGTGTTATATATGTTCTGCAGGACTATATTTGATACAGAGAAACTTCTGGAATTTGCTAAACTTGGATGCTATTTAGAGTATGACCTATTTGGTACGGAATTTCTTCATTACCAGTTCCATCCTGACATCGACATGCCGAGTGACAATGAAAGAATTACAAGGTATCTGCTTCAGTGCGGTTTGAGCAATAGCATTGCCATTGACAAATGAATATTATTGGTACTTGTCTTAAAGGGCATCACGGAGTGATTCTGCTAGCAGTTCAAAAGTGTCTTTTTTCATACTAAAATAATGGCAATTTTTTCTGCTGCTGTCACTTCTTTAGGGCAGCATGTATAATTTCTTCTATCTGCAAAGCAAAATGTGGAATCAGAAAGTCATAGAGTGTGACTTGAGGGAAAGATCAAAAGCTACTCTAACTTCATTCTCTGTCCTAATTCCATGCTGATTTGGTTGAATTTTATCATTTACTGCGTTTATATATTAATGTATTATAAAAAATTAAAGTGTTATAAACGGAGAGGCTGGAGATAACAGGATTTATGTTAGGATTTGGCTTCTGTTGGAAACCTAGTGTTGCTACTATGCCTCTTCTGAGCCTATTACATCTTCTCACGAGCGTCTTACAGGAGCAAAAGTCATTAGTTTCATCGGGTGGATTTGGTCCTGTGCTTCCATCCTGAAAAACAGCCTTTTGTTCTTCCATGCATGTCATCATTTATCCCGCCCCTCTCCTGTTGTCCTTTCCCACTTTTGAAGGCTGAGAGCCCTGTCTCCTCACAACTCCCGTGCTCTTCACAGCCACACTGTGACAGTATTGGCCCTAGTGGCCAGATACCTCTTCCCTGCTTCTCTCTCAGCTCAGCTGCATGACAAATCTTTGTGCTGTGCTAGCACAAAATATTGCCAAGGAGATGCATTCCTTGCAGAAGCTGCCTGAGGCAGGTATGGCCAGCTGGGAGTGGGCTTCTCCCTTCTTCCAGTCTGTCCAGGGGTGTGAGCCTCCTTCACCGTTCGTCCTCAGTGTTCGGGTGTAGTCAAGCGGCAGCTATCTGAGGGATGGGATGCCATCGTGCCCTATGTCTTGTTTCGCTTCCAGAGTCAGAAACAATTCTTTCCTTCTCTTTCAGGAGAAAGATTTTAAGGTCCCTGATCACTAATGAAGGAGCTTTCTAGCTTTCACTTACACTTCAGACAACGCTTTGCCCTCACTCTCAAATTAGCTGCAAAACTTTTCTTCTCTGTTTTCAGGCCGCTCTCCTAAGAAGGTATTGTGGCTGCTGTTCTACTTACTGCCAGGCGTTTGCTGCTGCTTTTCACACTAGAAATAGTTTCTCTCTCTAACAGGTCTCTCAGTCTTGCACACGGTATTTTAAACTGCTGTGATGAATCTGCAGTTTTTACATTCAGAATCGCTAAAGTTGCTCCCCTCTCCTGTGCCACAGTAGGTCAGCGTGTACAGAAGCACTGAGGAAAAGGTGTAGAAGAATGGAGCATGCCCTGGTTAGCAAGTGTTTGTTCAGCCATGGCAAAGCTTTTATTCCATCCATGGTACTTGCTTAGCCACCAATATTTCTCCTTAAAATTCTCAGGCAGTTGAGTGTTTATCACAGCAGGCTGCTTATAGGAAGAACATACTAAGAGTTTGTCCTCTCTTTGTATGATGTGGCTATCTGCACTCCAGCTAGAAATGCCATTGCATGGATTTTGTTGAGTTTTCGATGCATCCACCCTGGGCATATGTTGACAGTGGAAGTCTCCTTGGATTGTCGGTTTTGTTTGTGATTTTTTTTTCTGGTCTAGCAGCACCCCAGAGATGGAAATCAAACTGATCTTTAAATGTGTCAGTGAAACATATTTTGGCCAAACTAAATGGAGAATATATGCTCAGGTCTTGTCTGTCCAAAAGATGAGTAAACTTCTGTAGCCATACCATACCTAGTCTAACACAGTTTAGCTGTGTGTGTACTGAGGCATTTATGCTGCAATCTACTGCCAGTGCAAGTGGAAAACTGAATTTTTTCAAGAAGAGTTTTCCTTTGAGACAGCAGGAAGTACTAACTAAACTTACAGAAACAAGCAAGAAGAAGCAACAAATGAGGAATACAAAGGACCGAATGCCTCCACACACCACAAAATGGGTCCAAACGTGAAAGGAGATCATTCTAAGATGATGTTTGGTCAGCCAAGAACTTACACAGTCACTCCAATGCCATTGCTCTTCTTCTCTTGTTAGCTTGTGTTCTCTTTGTATTTCAAGGTGGAGAAGATACTAGTGGTGTTGTAATCCTATAGCGTACATAGAGCTGTGTGCTATACAGCACTGTTTATATTGTTTTTATGAAAGACACTGATTTTTTACTAAGTTCTATCTCACTTGCCTTCTTTCTGCTCTCCATATTGATGTATCTCCTCGTAAGTAGTTGTAATAAAAACTGACAGTAAAGGCTTTCAGAAACAGTGTGGTTACTTATAAAACCAGTGTTTGCTTTCTTGCTGATCAAAGCACAGGCAAGAAGGTGAAAATTAGAATTTCACAGTGCTGGCATCTGGTGGAATTGGGTGGCTTAGTGAGGAATGAGCACTTCCAGGCCTGCTCTGTCTGTCTCTGCCCCCTCAGTGCTGCAGCTTGCCGCCAGTGCAAGTGGAAAACCGAAACTTAGCAGAGTCATGCAACAGAGAAGTTCAGACACCTACCGAATAAATTCTAAAAACTGGGCTTAGCAAGGGACTAAGGTTACCTGAGTGCAACGTAGAACAGAAGGACGCCATGTAGGAGGCTTGCTGCAAGGGAATGACCAGAAGGACGAGTTTCGTTTTGTTATTTTTTCAAGCTGACTTGTCAATTTGCCAAGTCTGCTTAGCTGGACTGCTGAATTAACTCCTCTAATTTGCTGGCACATGCTGGCACTGTACAATGCCTGTCTTATTTATCTTCTTTAATGAACATCTTTGAAACATGTTTGGTTGATAATTGCCTGCATGGAATATGATGCTGACAACCTGGTTATTCTAATTGGGAATAAAGCACGGATGTGAAAGTATTTGCCTTGTTGAGCCAGGCTTCACAAAGGACCTGTCAGAGGCAGGGTCTGGTCCTCCACAGTTGTTATGGGACCAGTGTTGTGACAGCAGCAAGAGCTAACCCCATGAGTAGATCGTGCTGGCAAGGAGTTTTTGTAGGAAATGATTACTTACTCATGTATGTAAAAACTGTGTCGCGTGCTTGGCGATAATGAAATTCTTGAATTCCTCCATGGACCCGTGAGACTGGAAATTCAAAGTCATGCCAGCTGGAAACAATTTTCCTTGTCCACATTGCGATATTTGTTGGTATGTTTTTATTATTATCATTCAATAAAGTAAGTGTTTTAGGTTTAATTAAACATCAGGAACATGTCTTCTGAGTACCTTAAAGTAGTTATTTTCTACTAGTAGTTATGATGCCGTGTAGGAGTGCAATAATTTTAACTACTGATCAGTTCTGTGTTGTTGCAGAGTGAGAGCTGTCAGTGACAGGTACACTTTTTACCTTTGCAGGGTTCGGATGCTGATCAATGAAGGCTATGAAGACAGAATTCTGATGGCTCATGATGTGCACACGAAGAATAGGTTGATGAAATACGGAGGTCATGGATATTCACATATCCTTAAAAACATAGTTCCTAAAATGCTCATTAGAGGCATCTCCCAAGATAAAATTGATAAAATACTCCTAGAAAATCCAAAGCGGTGGTTGACTTTTAAGTAAGAATAATGAATAAATTTATAAATTCCTATTTTATAGGGGAGCTTGACATAATTCAGATTTGTTTCAGGAGAGCAGTCATTTAAAAACATGCTTATTGTCAGAGAAACTGGAAGGTATTCATGTTACGAACAACCTGATTAGGACTTTTCTTTTTAATTAGAACAACAAAACTATGTGTTTTCTCCCTTCTGAAAGTCTGCTCATGAATGATTTACTGGATATGAGCCTACCTGCAAAATCTTTTCAATGTATTAAAATAGTTGTTTCCAGAGAGTAAGCTAATAATACTATTACGTTATCCAGGAATATTTTTGAAGATGCATCGTCAGGGCTTTGAAGAAAATTACAGTTTTTAATTAAATCCCCCTTTTCCACAGGGTGATTTTAATTAATTAATTCTTGTAATATTGATAATCCGCTAATTATCCTTATATCATTTAAATAATGCTAGATAAAAGGTCTGGCACTTTGAAGTACCTTCCAAGTAGAACAGAAGGCAAAAGAAATGTCAAATAATTCTAAAAAAATGCTCTTTCTTTCTCATTTAATCATTTACTTACTTTAAACTGAACATGTAAAAAATACATGGAAAGAATTATTTTTGAATAAAACAATTTGTAGACCTTTTAAACTGCGTGTAGTATTGTTAAGGATGTCTATTTTTTAACTACATTAGTTTTTCATTGGGAATTGATGGAATCTCACAGCGATCATGTGAAACTGCAGTACAGACCAGCTTCTTTTTGCAAGGATGCAACACCAAAAGGCAAAATATATTACATAATACGGTTTTAATGAGTTGCAATAGTTATAACAAAGGTTGTGATATAAGTCTTTACAAATCAGTATATCAAGATATGATGAAAAAGGAAGAAATGTTTGCCTTATATGTGTTTTTCACATTAAGTGTGTTCTTTCCTCTTGTCTAACTTTAAACCAGGGCAAGTGATTTATCCAAAAAAAAAAAAAAAAAAGGTCTTACCCAGTAGCAATGGTAGCCTGATTTTGAAAGCTTCTTCATATTTGACCTTATATGTCTTGTAGTATTGACCTTTTCCAATAAATACCTCAGTAAATATGCGTTGTTAGTTGTAAATTATCTCTAGCTTGGCACATTACTGCTTGCTGCTGCACAGACGATCTCCAGCTACACTGCTGCGAGTGCGCTAACCATGGAAAGCAGTTGTGGACTGAACAGACGTGAAGTCAGTTACACGTCTGTTATTAAAGTATGTTACGTAGTAGAAGAAAAACAGAAGTGATCACTACAATGTGCAGATATAGTTTGGCACTTTGTTATAGACTAAAAGCATAGCCATTCAGATGAGATGATACACAAGCAGCTTGCAGCACGATGTCCCTTTATAAAACCTAAATGAATTAAACTGGCGATCCTCTTAGTCTAGACTACCTCAGCATATCTTTCAAACCGGACAACTCAAAACAGAAATGAAATGAGCAATATGTTCTGTTTAAGAAAAGCTTCGCTCATTCAAATGAGATTTTGAGAGATTCTTAAAGTCTTCGTCAGTCTTCTACTGAGCAATCAGCACTGAAGAGCTTTTTGTCTCAATGGCAGACACTTTAGGCGTTTTAGTGCAGATAAATCTGAGTTTGTACCCTTAGTAGATTAGACAAGGTTGCATGTGGCAAATTGCATGAAATTGAAATGCTAGGGGTAGCCTCTATTACTCTGTAACGATTTATACAAATGTTACCTTCAATTTGCCAAAATGTTAAAAATAACCTAACCAACTCTGCTAAGGAGCCGGTTAATGACCTTGCTCAATTTTTAGATTGAAATCTGCGAGTTTGAACCTGAGAGAAATAGACAGCCTCCCCTCCCCAAACCAAAACAAATAATGAATCTGATTTCTGAAGACAAGTATTCTGTGGCTATTAGTGGTATGACAGATTTTAAAGCATTTTTATAACTATGTAACTCATAGTACCTGTGTTTAGTTTAATTCTCCAAGCCGTTAATCCTTTATACATATTAAACTTCTTTCTTTGAGCCTTAATATATATATATATCTCTATATATGAATGAGAAAAATAGGTTTTAATACACGCTTCTTTTTGCAAGTAAATATCTGCTTCTTTCTTTGCATATGTGTTTTCATTTTTGGTAGTATGCTTATCTGTGTCCATTTCATAGGCACGCCTTACCACAAATGGCTAACTAGCTACCACGGAAAAGGTCTGTGTCCCACCGTTCTCTCTCAGGTCACATCTCCCACTCTTCCTTTGTGGGGATAGTCTCACCAACTCCAGTGAGACAAGACACCGGCGACAGCTAAGGTTTTGACCCATTCCTACAAAATTCTAGTTGAACATCTGCAGTATGCTGTCATCACTATTTTATTACAAAGTGTACCCAAGTACAGTCTAAGTGTTGAAGGACTAATGACGACTAATTGCTGCAAAGAAAACATTTGACCTTGGTCTGAGGATGTTGATGCTAGGCTTGCTAAATATTTACACGACTAACCATCAAGAATGGGCCTGTAAAACTGGCTAACTATATATTTACACGTTTACAAATGAAGAGCCAAATCCTCTTTCCACTAACATCAATGGGAGTTTTGCCATTGGCTTCAGTGTAATCGGGGATTTGGTCCAATATAATAGTTTGTCAGCTGTTAAATATTTCAGAAAAAAAAAAAAAAAGTGTTTCTTCTACCCCTCTTTTTCTTTTAGAACATAGCTAAGGGGAAGACAAAATTTAAACAACTCTGGTGGTTTGACTTTATGTTAAAAGTCTAATGTAAACCTACAAAGCAGGAACATTGAGTTAAGGCTTGAAGCTGATTACTTTCTAGTTTTAAGTGGAAGAATAAGAAAAGTACAAGGCAAACAATTCCTTTGGAGAGAGAAAGTATATTTCGATTACGTCTTCCTTTTATTGTAAAATCATTCCTCACCACACTATGAGTGGACTCTAAGCATCATTGTTAGCGAGTAAGTCACAAGAACCAAAGCTGAAGTATGGATAAAGCAGCAAGATCATAACACATCGAAGTATCATATACACTGAAGAAATAGCTCAGTGTCTTTAGTGTTTTTTTTTCTCCTATAAAAATTTGACCTGTGTACGACTTCATTCACATGGACACTAACAATGAGGAAGTATTTGCTTTGGTGGTAGTGGATCACACATCTGTTTAACTCGCTTGGTAATTTTTTTAACATAAGGTTTCTCTGTGTTGTACAGATGTGCATCAGGTAGCATTCGACTTTTTTTCCCCACTAGTGAGGTGTTCTGTGGTCGATCTCTGCTGGGGTGCTTGTTTCATTGACTTTTGCCACGCAAATCCATTGCTTAGAAGAGCGAGCTTCATTTTTGGACTGGTTTGGTGGGTCTTTTTACTCGTTATCAGTCAGCATAAATAATAAATCCAGAAAATGTGCTGTATTTGTTGTTGTTTCCTCCGTGTGCTTTTCCTCCGTCTAATTTAATGTAAACTTCATCTCCTGGCTCCAAGTGAAGAACCACGCTGTTACTGGCATAGTCGTAATTCTGATCAGCATCCTGAGCAATCGCACTAGCTCGAACCTACATAAAATACATGAGGAGTGGTTAAGAAAACTCTGGTAATTTTTCCTGCATGGTGAAATTAAAGCATAGCCTCACGATTTTATTCAGCATGCACACATTGACGCTTTAAATGTCTAATAACATATATTACAGTTTTTTCTTATGGGCACTGCTTGTTTTCTCCTACAATACAGTATTTGAAACTACAGCAATAACCTGCTTATATCTCAGTCCTCTGATCAATACAAAACTGCACTGCCGTAAATACTTTGTGCCTTTTTAAATACATGTGTAGTAAGAGCTAGAGTTGGGAGCACCGAATCTAGTCGCATGCCCGTTTTACACTGGCGTGACTTTTATTTCAGCGGAACAATTGATTGACATTGGTGAGGGTCCACAGTGAGGCCCTACTGATACCAGGCTGGAGTGTTTCCAGAGGCGATTTATTGTCATACTGCTAATAGTATCATGCTGTAAAGAGAATTTAAAAAAATACCCACCCACCCACTCACATGCTCGCTCCAACGCACACAGGCAGGTAAGGTAATCTAGTCAGGGTTTGGAAAAGCTGTTAATGCCACATTTCATTAAACAAACATTTAATTTCTGTGTAGTATAAAAGATGCATATTTGAAAAATCAGGGGTGAGTCGCTGTTTACTTTGAGAGCTCTTGGAATTTACAAGCAATGGAGGACTTCTAATTTCATTTGCAACTTTCACTTAAACATGCTTTTTTTTTTTTTTTTCATTGCTCCCTTGCTATTCCACAACTGATTAAATTTGACGTTAGTAGCAAACTGGAAGTAGATGTATGTTGGTTTCCAGCAATGAATAGTCTGTGGCATTGTAAGTCTTCAAATCATTTATATATAATTTGACCCTGTTTGTTAAAATATTTAAACTTAGTTGTATGAGATTTATATCGCATCATCTGCTTGTTGCTTGTCTTTGTTCTGGCGTAGTTACAGAGCAGTAAGTGATTTAGTGGCACTGCAAACCTGAACTAAGTAATAATGCATGACTTAGCGTACTATATGTGGGACTTTATCTCTTCTGAATTGAAAAAAATAGGCTATAAGTCACAAATTTCCATGGATTCCTTTCAAAGTTTAAATGATAAATTTCCAAATTAAACTTTCATATGATATGGTCTCACATTAATATTGAAATGTTAAAAGGTGGCGGGGGGGGATGTCTTTACCATGGAGGATCTTATGGTATTACGCAGCTTAAACATCACTGTAGGTGGAAATTATTTATACATTTCTTTATACATCCTGTATGAGTGAGAAAGGCTTAAAAATCTTGCAGTGGTTTGACAGGCTGCAAATTTAAACTGATGCATCGCATGGTAATAAACCACATCTATTTCAGGACTTCTTGATCCTGAATCGCCTGGTATTGTTTACAGAGGGCATCTATTTTGCTAGTGTTTTAGCAATAACAATTCTAAACACAAGGTATTTCGTCTGGATTAATGACTAGCAGGGTGGAGTTGAAGGCTCTGGGCCATTAACCCTAGAAATGCCCTCCAAAGAAGATAACGTGGGCTGAGACTGTATTGCTAATAGAGATGGACAGGGCAAATGGAAGGGAGTAAAAAGGCTACAGCTGAAGGAGAAAAACTTTCACAGAAAATGACTATTATCTTGCATGTTGGCAAACGAAATGGTTTAAATTACTTTCCAAATTTCCATGTAGACCATAATTAAATGCTGCTTAGTGGATTTCTCTACAATTTTGTACTGCTGTGGATAGTAAAAGCAAATTCAAATTGTGTTTGTGACTGGCGTGAGGAGGTCAGCATATGGACACCGAATACGCCAATAATGGACATTTCATTTTAAGACCTGAGATCGTATGTAGTGGCTGAAGGGGGAAAAAAAGGGACCCTGGATTCAAAAGCCTGGAAAGTAAAGTGCAGGTATTACTGCCCTGCGAATGGTGACAAACGTCCTGTAAACCCCAGCGTGCTATTTTCAAGTTTTTTACCTCGTTTGGTGAGGCACCATAATTTTTTTTTCTTTTAAAGCCTGGCAGAACGGTCTCAGATGAATTCTCAGCGTCCTGCCGCAGGAGCGTACGTGTACCTCGAAATCAGAGCATTAAGGCAGGATGCGTTCCATAAGCTGCACGGCTGCTCCCTCATCTTTCACAGAGCTACGCTGGGACACCCGGACTGCAGGCACAGAGCAGCTGAGCTGCGCGATCTCAGCACTTCCCCGTGCTTTATAACTATTAAAGAAGGCGATGTGTTAACACTGGGGACCTTGAGATTCCTCAGAGGCACTGCGTAGGAATGCTATTTTTTCCTCTAAGTCTCACACTTTCCAACGGCTTTTTCTTTGTTGGAAAACACTGAATTTACAATGTCATCTCTGTCAGACGCCATTTAGCGATTTACTTTCAAAACTTCCGAGCTTTCCTACACATCACAAGGGGCTGACTGCTGCCACGCCACATCAGCGCTTAGCGTTTCAGGTATAAATCGTAACCAAAAGGAAGCGCTGCTGCATCAAAGCTGTCGATTTTGGATAATTTGTGTGTGGATATTTACCTAAATATTTATCTTAGCATAAACATACAGACGTATATGCCTAGACACCCTCCCCTTTTTTATTTTTTCCTCTGAATCGGTTTAATTTGTCTGATGTCTGGTAGTGGAAGTGGTTATATTTGGGGACGCTTAGATTCCAGGCTCCGTTTAATATTTGCAATTAGTTACTTTTTTTAAAAAAGTAGCAGGTCTGGGAAAAGTAAACACTTTAAAACGCGTTATAAATAGGGACCAAAAATGAATTCATGTCTTAATTGCCGGTAAAACGGTATCCCCACGGTGGACGGGACTGCCTTTACATGGAAGTGAATATACCACACGGCGCTTTGTTTTACTGCTCCCGGTTTGTCTGCTGCGCTCGTATTTACGGCAGACATCTCCTAATTTAATTAGCGGCTGCTGCTGCCCTCGTCGCTCCGTTCCCCGCTCCCTGTGAGGAGCCACCACCCGCAGGAGCCGTCCCGGAGCCATTTGCTCCCCCCCGGCACAAGGGCGCGGGGCGAGGCGCCGGGCCGGGAGGGGAGCGGGCAGGCGTGACGGGGCTTAACACCGGTAACCCCCCGGGACGGGGCTTAACGCCGGCCGGGCTGCGGGCACAGCGCCGCGCCGCCCCTCGGCGTCCCTCAGGCAGCCGAGGCGGAGCAGGGGCGGCGCCCCCAGGGCGGGGGCTGCTGCCGGCCGCGGGGCGCTGCGAGCGGGGGGCTCCGCTCGGCTCCCCCGGCCCTGCCCTGCCCGGCGCCGCCCGGGTACCGCTGCCCCCGCCCCGCGCCGCCTCCAGCGGCCTCCGGCTCCCGCTCCCCGCCCGCTTCTGCCGGGCGGCCCCGCCCGCTCCCCTCACGGGTCCTTGTTCCCTCACGGCTCTCCCTTCACGGCTCCCTGTCCCCCTCACGCCTCCCCTTCCCCTCACGGTTCCTTCTTCCCTCAAACGCCTCCGGCTCCCCCCTCACCGGCTCTCTGTCCCCTCACGGCTCCTTGCGACTCCCTGTCTCTTCACGGAGAGAGAGTCTCTTCACGGCTCTCTGTCGGCTCTCGGCGCCCCGTTCCCCTCACGTCTCTCTGTCCCCTCACGTATCCCCTTCCTCCCCCGGCGCCCTGTCCCAAGCATCCCCTTCCCCTCACGGCTCCCTGTCCCCTCACGTATCCCCTGCCCCTCACGACTCCCTTCTTCCCTCAAGCGCCACCGGCTCCCAACCCTGGCTCTCCGTCCCCCCGGCTCCCTCTCCCCTCACAGCTCCCTGTCACCCCCCTCCAGCTCTCTGTCCCCTCACGGCTCCCTGTCCCCTCAAGTATCCCCGTCCCCTCACGGCTCCCCGTGTCCCCCCGGGCGCTCGGGGCGCGGCGCCCACCTGGTTGTTCTTGCAGAGGTCTGCCCACATGCTGGTGCCGTCGCCGCCCCGCATGAGCACATGGTAGGTGAAGAAGTAGATGCCGGGGATGGAGCAGGTGAACTTGCCGGTGGTGGGGTCGTAGTGGTTGCCCAGGTTGGTGACCACGTCGTCGAACTTGAGCACCTCGTAGCCCTCGTGCTGCCGCTTCAGGCCGGCGTAGAAGGCGATCTTGGGCACGGTGCTGTAGGTGGCGGCGCTGATGGCCCCCGCCGCGTTCAGCCCCGGCGCCCCGGGGGGGCCCGGCAGCCCCTGCCGGCCCGGCTCGCCCTTCTCGCCCGGCGGCCCCACCGGCCCGGGCGGCCCCGGCTCCCCCGGGGGGCCGCGGGGCCCGGCTTTGCCCGGCCGGCCGGCCTCCCCCTTGGGGCCCTGGATGAAGGTGGGCAGGGACTGCATGAGGCCGCGGTCGGGCGTGGCCGCCGTGCTGGGCGCCTTGGTGCCGCCGTAGGGGTCGCAGACCATGCGGCAGGTGCCCAGCATCTCGTAGTGCGCCGAGGTGCCGGCCGAGCTCACCAGCACGGGGATGAGGACGACCAGCAGCAGCACCATCACCACCCCCAGGGCGCCGGCCGCGATCAGCCGCCGCCTGCTGCCCACCAGCCGGCTCAGCGCAGGGCGATCCTCTTGCCTGCTTTTGGACAAAATCTTGCTGGTTGTGCGGGGACCTCCTCAGAGCCGAAAAGACGCCGAGCCCGAGCGAGCCCGGCTCCCCCGGGGGGCTTCGCCGCCCTCCCGCTGCCGGCGGAGGCGCCTGCGGGGCACCCGCGGGTCCCGGGGCGCGGTGCGGCCGCTGCGGGAGGAGGGGGGGCAGGAGGGACGGCAGGAGGGACGGACGGAGGGACGGACGGAGGGACGGAGGGTGGACAGAGGAAGGGCAGAGGGAAGGAAGGAGAGCTGCCGCCTCCCCGGCCGCCCGCACTTTTATGCTCCCGCCGGCGATCGACTTTTTTTTTTTTTTTTTTTTTTTTTGCTCTCTCTCTCTCTCTCTCTGCACGCTGTGCCAGTCCGAGTCAACTTTCCCTGGGACTTGCCTGTCGCGGTCGCCCCGCTCTCTCCTCTCTCTCTCTTTCCCCGCAGAGGTGACGGGGCTCAGCCCCGCTGCTGCCGCCGCCGCCGAGAGCCCGCGCCGCCGAGCGCTGCCGGAGCCGGAGGAGAGCGGGATCCTGCCCGGGTGCCACCTGCCAGGAGAGGAGGAGGCTGACGAGCGCGCTGGAGCAATTTATAGGCACCCAAAAGCGCAGGGGAAAGGGGAGCTGCTTTGGCATCTCATTCCAGCATCTGCTCTGCTCTTCCCACTCACAGAGAGTTTGGCATTACTCTGGCAGTGTGGGAAATATATATATTTTTTTTCCTCCCCCCCCTTCTCTCTCCCCTCCCCGGTCCCCCCCCCTCCCCCCCCCCCCCTCCGCAAACGGATGAACAGTGAAATCGTGAGGCTCACTCACTAGCTGCATCGTGTGATGACAGCTCTTTCTGGAGCAGACCGAAAGGAAGAGATCTGCTTAGCAGCCTCTGGGCACCCTTCAGGTCACCGATCGAGAATTAAAAGGTCAATCCACCTCCTGCTTAACGCACCCCTGAGGCCACCCTGCCATGTTAGTACTTTCTGGGAAATATCACTTTAAATGTAGGGATGCTTTACTGTTACCGATTGTCCAAGTGGAAGTTGTTCGAAAATATGCCTCCCACCATGCACGGTAATAGACATTAGCTTCTCTCACAATTTCGGATCTCCCTCTTCCCCCCTCCCCAATTACAATTATAAATGCAGAGAAGGAAACATTTCTGTTCATAAATTGAAAGTGACACGCTCATAACTGGCTGTAGTGTTTCCCAGTGTTAAAACCAGACGCTGCTTTGCTGACTAAGTGACACAAGGAAAAGAGTTCCCTTTCGTTCAGAAGCTGAAGGAAAGTGTGGGGCATATGCAGATCAACAGATGCCTGGACCTGAGAAAAAACATCTCTCCGGCTTAACTTGACGGCAGCAGAGTGTTTTGTTGAGTTTTTTTTTTTTTTTTCCTTTGGTGAAAGGTTTCTCCTCCCCCAAGAGCTGGTGGGCACCTCTGTGACAGGGTAGGAAGGTGAATGTGCAATATTAGTGGCATTTCTCCGGAGAAAATATTAAGCAACTTGTCCTGCTCACAAATACACAAGGTACACAAAGAGCTGTTTAAATAAACAAACAGAATTGATTCCTAAATCATACTTCTGTATTCAGGAGCAACGGACGTCAATCAAACGTGGGTGACATTTGCCTGTCAATACAGGGATGATGGCTGGAAAGAGTGTGACTTATTACAGCAAGGCAGGAATCCGAAATGAGCAATGGCAGCAAATAGGACAACAACCAAATAATAGCATCTCCAGTGATGATCAGAGGGCTGTGATCTTGTCTTGGATTTTATTAGCACGAATCCCCTCTCCCCTTACCCGTTCTCTTTTCTTTCTTTTCTATTCCACAACACAATAAGGTCAAACAAGCAGGCAGTGGGAAACAAAGATTCATTGATTCTTCCTTTTAAGCAGAAATGTCAGCAGCTCCTTTTGCTCTTTCCTGAGAGACTCAAAGGCAGTGAGTGTGTCCGCACCGTGCAGAGATGGGCCAGCCCAGCTCCTTATCTCCCCACAAAACTCCTGATAAAGCTTCCATTTCCCGCACTCGTAAATATCTCCCCCCACCCACCCTTTTTCTTTCTTTCTTTTTTTTTTTTCTTTAATGTTCTGTCTTTAAAAAATTCTTTATCTGGTACTGACACAAGCTCGCCAGTTCCCTTAGCAAAGGGCTGCCGCTCAAGACCCGGCAAGGCAGCTGAGCACATTTGGAGGATTATATTTATATCTCATCGCTCTCTTCACCCCATAGGAGAGGGCTTTCAACACCGCTCCTTCGTCCTTGCAGGAAGAAAAGAAAAGCTGTGCCAAGAGAGACAGGTCAGTCTCAGGCTGGAGCTGGGCCCTTGGGGTGCTGTGTTTAGTCATCTCTAACCCGGGAGGTTTTCATGACATCAGGACGTGCGTAAACCTCCACTGCAAGTGCCGTGTGACATACCAGGGAGGCAGCAGTTCTTCTCCTACCCTCAAAGAGACACAAACCGATCACGCTCTGTCAAGCTGTGGTGACTGGGTGGCACCTGAGCACCGGCTTGCCGAGCGTACCCTTACTCCAGCTACAATAAGCCTGCTTCGTAAAGCAAGGTCCTGCCACACCTACCACGCTTACCTTCTTAATGCTCAGCTTTATCCTCATGCATATTGCCAGGAGTCTCTGTGCTCATTCACTCGAGACTTGCAGACTTTCTCTCAAAGAAGGCCCGCGAGCCAGCCGCAAAAATCATGGTGTAAGCACGCAGAACAGAGAGAACAGGGTGAGCCCCTGTGCGGAGCTGTCCACAAAGACCGTGTGGTAGCTGGGAACACAGCCTGGGATGGTGAGTACTAGACCAGTGCTTTAGTTACCAGAGCATCTCAAGGAAAAATATTTTTTCCAAGGAAACCAAGAATGGAAAACCAAAGGGCTGAAAAGTTACGCACCGGAGGCCTCAGTACTCAAAGTTAAGGAAAATGTGGAAACGTCTTTTCACTATGGGACTTTAGTTTTCCTGAAGTGGCTTGCCATAGTATCAAGTCACTGTAATTAAGGCCTGGGTACCATTTATGTTATAATGCAATCTTCCCTCCATGCTAAAGATGAAGACTGACAGCCCATTCCCAACAAAACCGTTACACCCAGGCTAGCTGCTGCAGTGATCAGCGTTACATTTCTTTGCACCTTGCCCTAGCCTTTCCTCCTGTTTTCTTACCTCCCCGCTCTCTTGGGGCCTTTACACATTCAGCCCCGCAGTCGGCGTGTAAGCTGTATCCCCTGCAGCTTCTGCCATTTGAAACAGCCTGCCCACAGCTCTTTCCCTTACTGACTAATTAGTTAATGATGTTCATACGGAGCCTCAAAGATGTAAGAGCGTAACATGCATGTTAATTCTACTTGCGTGTGTGAGAAAGCGTGTGCTGTTGCCTCGGCACTAAGATAGGGAAAAATCGGAGAAAACCGAACAAGAACTTACGCAGGAAAGGCGTCCTGCAGTCGCCTGACACAAAATGGCTCCTTCTGCCTGTGGTGCTAAATCCAAAGGGTTAGCCCAGAAAAAAAAGTCTGTGAGAAAGGGCAACCCTTCACCAGCTCCAGCGAGCAGGAGTAAGGCAGAACAAGGCGTATGCCGAACAAAGGACCGCAAAAATGTCCCGCCAAGTTCCACCTGGCTTCTGCTCGCTCCTAGCTGCATCTGTTTGGCTTTTGCCTATATTTTAACTCTTTAAAAATTGGTTTAGACAAGAATTCTGAATTCCCATCAATGTAAAACCTCAGGCATTACTATGCCGTATCTTAAGAAATGCTGGTTGAACCATATATGTAAAGGTCAGCATTTCAGCCTGGGTACCAGTGGTCAAATTCAGCTGTGGTGTGGTCAAAGAGCAACATGCACTCACTCCAACAGGTAGTCGGGTTCAATGCTACAAAATAAAGTTATGGTATAAATGGGGGAAATTTTCGTATCGGTATAGATGGAGCAAAGGTGCCATGATGAGGAGTCGAAATGCCATTGCTGCTATCCTAAGCCATTCCTGTTCCTATTTCAGTTCTGTGCACCCATCTTGCTAATATTTCATGTCATAGGTCTTGGAGAGGCTCCCGTTCCACTTTCTGGTAGGGGCTAGTACAGGCAGGATGAGCAGAGCTCTCCCAGAAATTTGTTTCCATCAGCACTGAAGAACGTCTGTATTTGTTGTGGTGGAAGCTGCCCACTGGCTTCCTTCACAAACTTAAGGATTTCATACTTATTCAAGGAAACTCAGTTTCTGTGTACAAAAATTTAAAAAAAAAAAAATGTTTTGCTGATTATTTGGAAGGTTTTACCTGTCATTGGGAACATATGAAGTCTTTCAACAAGATGTTCTCAGCTATTCAAGGATTTAAGCCTCTTGTGTGTGTATATGGGATTGAAAATATTGTAGATTAAGGTTTTTTCACAATTAATTACGCCCTTTGATAGAACCAGGACGAGCAGTCTCTGACCCTGAAATCAAACAGGAAAATGATTCTGTGAAAATGTGTTTGGCCTCAAAAGGGTTACAAGCACTTTTCAAATCCAAATGAGGGGGGGAATTCAGGGAGGGCTGTCACTAAAGTGACAGGGCTCAACAAGGAGAATTTGCAAATAAATTCCACATCTTTTCCTTTTTAGTTTTTAATCTGAAAAGATCAGTCAGACATGACTGGTTACTGGAGGGGAGGGTGGAGGAATTAAAATGGAAAGATCTGTACCCAACTCATGTTTTGACTGCTGAATTACTGCAGATATAAAAACTACCGTGGAAGTAAAAATAAGCCTTAAGCACACAGAGAGCTAAAGATTACACATTTAACTGACCAATTTTAAGGATATAAAATAACCACGTATGACACTTGGTAATTGCTAACATAAACAACAGCAATTAACCACAAAAGATCTTCATGATTGCATGTGCCCTTGTTTATTCCAGAGGCTAATCCACCAGTTGCCAGATATAAAAGGTTGTTCTTGCAGGTTTCTCCTCTTCTCCTTGCACGCGTGTGCCCACGAGCTTGCCTCTGTCTTTGTCTTCTGGCTCCTACCTTCCCTCCCCATTCCCGAAGGGGCAAATATGTGGTTGTAGTGATGCATGCCAAGCGTGCGGTCAGTACTTTCTGGCAGTGATACCGGTACTTCTTTTCCAGAGCTGCTGACACCTGCTCAGTTGATGGCTCTTGCATTGGTTACAGAATACAGCCACAAGAGCTCTGCTTGTTACCTGGGGTCAGTTTCACAGTCTCTAGGTAGATCTGTACCTGCTGAGACCCTTCCTCTGACCTGTCACCCCACCAAGCGCCAGGCTTTGCTTTGCTGAGGTGCTGTCACTCAGCTTCTGAAGACATGAAGACATCGCCAAGAGCCACGGCACGATGGGATGGCCCCCGAGCAATGGCTTGCACCAACTGGTAAATGCCTCCTCCACAAATAGCCTGTTTTTTAGATCCAGGAAATGGTTTAAAAACAATGAGTTGTGCTACACAGCACTGCCCAGCCTTCCTCACAGGATCCCAGGTACCCAGTGCCCCCAGAGACCACGACAGGGCCTGCTTGTGGCAGGTTCCAGCCCTCCCTTGGCCTGGGTCAGCTGCACTTGCAGAAAACACCTTTTTTTTTCTCCCTGCTACCCCTCCAGTAGGGCGGACATTTTAACTCATCGCTGACTTGATGTAGAGGTCTTGGCTTCTGCGATCCCCTCTGTAAGAACATCATCAGCCGAGATGTTTTTCATGTAGGGTCTCCGGTTGACCCCCACCTTCAACTCCCCCTTGATCAAAATCCATAGCAGGTAAACCTGCCATAAGCAGGCAGACAGAAGAACTCACAATGTTCATTAATAAACCCCAACTATACAGATATTCATAAGTGCTATTAAATCAAGGAGTACCGCTAATAGTGAAGGATACGGTGTCGGCATTCTTATGAAGATGTAAATAAGAAACACAAAAGGATGGAAGATAAATGCCTCTAACATGGGAGTAAGATTAAACAACCACTTTGTCCCTGCTTAAAACTATACCAATAAGCAAAGGCATAAATCATGTTGCACTTCTATTAAAAATTATGTCAGTTGTTAGAGTCAATCAGGAGGAGATTTCCAGGTGATTTGCCCATGAGTATGATTCCAGTTACCTCTGGAATGGTTATTAGACTGCCACTGCTATTAAAGAGAGATGTTGGGGGAAAAAAGCAAGAGCAGAGACAAGCTTTTCTAAACTGTCATCCGCGATTTGCCCTGCCTCCTCCAGACCTGAAAGACTCACCTTCCGTTGTTACACCAGCCCAGCAATCTTCTGGTGTTTCACACCACAGTCCTTTATATTCATCAGGAGGTTGATGGATGGGCAATAAGAATGGATAGCTGGGAGTGGAAAACTCAAAATTAAACTCCCAAGAGTGGCAAGTTGCCCAAGAGATTTATTTTTTCTTCTGTCATCCTCTCGACTGATTTTCTTTTTGTGCCCAATTATTGATTTCTGGAGTAGTTAATGGCATAATTTACTTTGCAAATTGCAATTATTTCTGACCACTAATTTTTCTTCCTGTGTGTTTCATTTGTTAAAGCAGGAGGCTCTTTGATCCCAAACAGTCTTCACAACAAAATGGCACACAGTGGAATTTTTCAAGATCCCACAGGTTGCTTAACCCTTGACTATTACGGTAGGCAACTGCGCTCAGGACTCTGTGACATCTGCCCTTGCATTGTTAACAAAATACAACTTGCCTTACAGATCTGTGGGCCTGATCCCTCACAAATTAGGAGCAGCTCCACCGACGAAGTTACAGCTGAGAAGTTAACACATGCGCCTGGCATCAGAATTGGGTCCACGGTTTGCATCGCATTTAGAGAGTCGCAAAGCACAGCAAAGTGCCACGAATACTCTCCTCCTCCCAAAAGGGACCGATTATCCCTCCACACTGAGGAAGGGACCGCGATGTTTCCTCGCAGCGTTGCAGAGATACGAGCCGTGCAGGGAAGCACTGTGTATGCTTCTCAGCTTGGTGTACTGCTGCTGTCATTATTAACAGGCTAACCCATGCTGCATGTAACTCTGGTTTTGGCACTTGTGAATTTAACTTACATTTATGCACTTAGCAATAACAACTAAAAAAAGAATGCAGACTGGAGAGAAAAATCAAAGTCTTTATCACTTTCTGAGATATGTATGTGTTCTTGTGCTGTGCTCACATTTTTGGCTAGGCTTTTGGTACTCTTTCTGTGTAGCGATACAAATCTAGTACGCACAATTACTGCACAAACCCAAAAAGCATCAGGTGAGAAGAGGAATGTGACTGGCTAAAGAGCTTGTCTACCATGTGGGGACTGAGATCTTCTACTCTCCAGAAGGATACAATCTCAGCCAGACTTTTCTTTTCATATAGTGAGAAATTATGTATATGTTTATAATACCCCCCCACACACACACGCACATGCACACATATACACACACATAAAACTGTGCACGTTTTTGCTGGAACCAGAGTAGAACACTAAACCCTGTGGTTACTTCAATTCAGCAAGCATTTTACTGTCGAAATACAACCAAAAAGGAGGACGACATACTCAATATTCTGTGAAAATATTCTCAATCGCTAGTGTACACATGGAGTTACTCTACTGAGCTAATCGATGTGCCAAATTGCGTTTGCACTTAACACACGAGTGACTCCACTGGCCTAAAATCAGTGCTCGCTCCCGTATTACTATGCAGTGAAGCTCACTGAACTTGTATTAGAGTTTCCCTGGTATTTGGAAGAGCAGAATTTAGCCTGGGATCTTCTGTTTAATTAACTTCAAATCACTAATGTCAGTCTTTAAATAAGCAAAAGAGAAAAGAATCTTTTATCAAACTTAATACCTGGGAGAGAGAATAAAATGGGATGAATTTGCATGGAGTGTCCTGACAAATGCCACTTCTCTCTGATACACTGGGAGGAATCAGAAAAAAGATACGCAAGAAGAGAGCAGTGAAAAGCAGGGGCACTGCTGTGGGTGAAGATTCCAAAGGGAAAGTCACTTCCAGAGAGCAGCTTTTTAAAAACAACATTGAGACTGTAATGCCTTGAACATAGTTAGGCATTTTTTTGAAAATTAGTTTTGAAGAAGGAGCAGCTCAACACAGAAAGGCTGTGTGCTGGAGGAATCCTTGCACTTCAGTGCATGGTGCAGTGCTGTGGTGCAGGTGAGCAGCAGGCGACCTCAGGACAGCTTCGACCAAATTCTTCCTCCAGACAACTTGTCTGGGAACTGCTCCTCCAACATTTGTCTTCCACCAGGTAGGAATACTAACTGCTTTAAGCACAAACCAATTTGCTGCCAAATTTGTCACTCAGATTCCTCTATTCAGGAGGGATGGCAAGCAGAAAGCAACACGCTGTCACGCTGCCAACTGCGGACGCCATGGGATCCAGCCATCAAACAGCCCGCGCCCATAGACCTCGAGTCAGAGTTCCCTCTCCATGCATTTAATCAGCTCCTATTCTGCGTTTAACACATATCTGTTAACAGCTTTCCATTCTTAATTACATCGTTACCATACCTCCTCACTCCATTTATTACAACTTTCTGCATTCTGAACTGCTAATACGTAGCCGATTTGAAGCCAGTAGGTCGGTATCTCGATGACACCATCACATCTGCACTTCCCTTCCTCTTGCTACGCTCCACGGACAGTTAAAAATGCAGACTTTTTTTTTATTTTCCAATGAGCAGAGATTCTCACTGGCTCACCGCTACACTCTGGCGTGTCAGTTTGGAGTAGCCCCATTCATCTGCCCAGCTTCAGACGAGTGGCACAGAGGATGGATTCAGCCGCCCTTTCTGTTTGCTTTCCAGGGTTCCCTCTGTGTTCGCTCAGAGGACAGACTTCAGTGCAGTGGATAATGCTGATGGAGGGCTGCGAGGGGACGGTAAGTGCAAAACCATCACCGACACCCTGATCACTCGGACGATTCATTTGCCTGGCCGACCACACCTGCTGTGCTCCCATGTACTCAGGTGCTCGTGCCAGGTTCCCTGAGTCTCCTTGCGGGAGCACTCTGAACACCCACGGGCCCACAGACACTGCTCTGGTCTCAGCTCTTTATTCCCGACAAGCTTCAACAACACTTATTCTCTTCATGCTGGTTCATCTTCAGTTACATAAAAAGTTAAACGTGCTAACTTCCAGTTGCTTCAGGTCAGACCAACTCTACAGAAGTTAAAAATAAAGACAAAGTTGATTTTCTGTCAGCACTTAACACATTTAGGCTCAATTTGAAGCCCTGACCACATATTTTGTGAACATCTGCGGTCAAGGTGATCTATTGCTTGGCTCTGCTGATGTTTGTACAAAGAGTGCAAGGGTCTGAGGACTAGATAGGGTTACAGAAGGCCAGGACTAGATGTTCCAGGTCTGGGCTGAGGAAAACAGCATGACCAGTGCTTTTGTAGAACTAACTCCCAAATCCCAAAATAAGAAGGGAGAAATGGATAAAGCTAGGAGCAAGCAGACAGATCCAAGCCACGTCACAGGATCCAAACAATGTGCCTACACTGGATTACTGAGCAGTGCCAGGGCACATCTCTGGGCAGAGGACAGCCACTGTTTATCCCATTATGTAGCCAGGCACATGGCAATTTGTACACCCCAAATACAGAGGTTGGCTGGTAGCACAGGCTGAAAACCCTCCTGCCCAGGCAGAGTGCATGAGGCCATCTCAATTCCACAGTGTTTAGCAGTGCCGATGCAGGCCAGTTGGCAAGAGTCCCTGTCCCATCCAATTCAGTCTTATAGAGAGCAACTTCTGTGGTGCAGGGACTTGAAACCCTCTGCAGCTCTTACCTGCAGCTTCTAGGACAAGCCTGGGACACCCTTCCCAGGCTGGTGTCCATGCAGCTCCTTGGGGTCACCTCCTCGCCTGGCCACAATGTCTGATGGAGGATGTCACCCTCACCTGCAAGGTCTGGAGGAGGACATCACCCTCACTCATCTGCAAGATGTGATGGAGGGCGTCAGCAGACAGCAAACGGGAAAGATGAAAATAACTTTGTAATGCAAAGGTCACTCACCACCAGACAACAGCAATTTTCAGGTGAGTTGGACACTGCAGTTAAGCTACTTGGTTCTGCAAGCAGCCATGTGCTTGCCTGGCTCCACATGAGGGCTGTGGGAAGAGGAACAGAGAGCAAAAGTCTATGGCTGAGCTTGCTGAATGGGACAGATGGCAACCCGTGCCAAAAATAGCTTTGCTAGAAGTAGAACACATGGTAAATTGCATTAATTTTAATAATTGCTTTTTATGCTTTGATAAAAACTGGCAAAAACCTAAGGATCCTCTACCCAAGATAATTAGCACAGCTCTCCTTGACTGCTCCCCCTTAAAGAGGATGCTGCTCCTAAGCTCTGCTGAAGGGTGAGGCTGCCCACTTGTGCCAGGGGAATAGTGCTCGAGTGGACACAGTACCCACAGGGAAAGCAGGACTTGTGCAGAGTGGCAGAGATGTCATCGGGTAGCTTGAGGCCACCAACGCAGTGCTGGGCTTGGTCTGCAAGGGGAGTGCTGGTGGTGGCCTGGCAAGGTGCAACCTCCGCCTGGCCCAAGGCTCTCGCAGAGTCACACGCTGAAGGTAGGCAGATTCAAAGTCCTGAGTATCATAAAAGCTGCTTTGCAAAAGGAAAGGCATATTTTAGTAATAAATGAATAAATAAATAAATGCAGCAGATAGATATACAATTCCATGTTTGCTGTAGGGGCAAGGGAACAGACAGGCAACTCCTTAACTCACTGAAAAAAGGATTTTTGCCCACCAAAGTGCCAGGTACCACTGTCACTTTGCAGTGTGAGAAGAGACAAGAGGAAGAGCGTGCCCGAGCTATAGCTGGTAAAACAGCCACTGCAGCTTCTTACAACAACCCCCAGTCAGGAATTAAGGATGAGTGTCTTTGAAAGAAGTCCTCATATCAAAGAGAAGTGCCCCCAGCAAAAGTGCCAGGTACAATGTTAGACAGCACCGGCACCTCATTTACACCAGACACCATCGTGCCCAGCTGAATTGGTTTAGTCTTCTGCCCAGCTACAGCTAAATCAGCTGTCTGCTGGCAGACCGTCCACGCAAGGGGCCGTGCCAACGACACAAAATTGGTTTCTAATTGCTGTAGTTAATTCAGGGCATCCGCTGTTCAACCAGTTCTAAAATTACATTTAATTACCTGGGGGATTTCAGAGAGCTAGCGATGCTGGCTTTTCTCGTATGAACAATTATGCTGGAATACACAATATGCTTCACACAGTGCTACCAAATTTATATATGAATGAAGTGTATTCTCTTTTGTAGATAAAAATTGTGCCTGTCAGCCCGCATCAGAGTCACTCTGGGATAGTCACAAACCACTCAGAGTCAGGTAGGCAACAGGCCAATGTCAAGGAGTGGTATTTGTCCTGGTTAGGGAAGGAGAGCTCATGAGAACTAAAGTTTTGTCTCCCAAAGAGCACAGTGTGACTGCAGCTGGACCAGGCTGTCCTTCTTCCTCCTGCCAGTGCCAGCCCCAGGCAAACAGGCAGGATTTGCACCACCCAACATCAGTGCAGCCAGCTCTGAGTGTGTAATATAAGTGTATAAATACAGAGATATAGAAATAGAAATAACAGCTACGGGCAACTAATCCCCAAAAGAACACCTGATCAAAACATCGTTGGTTGGTTTGCAAGCCTAATTTGTGTGCACCAAAAGCTGATTGTTCAAAGTACTTGGGAAGATTGAAAATAAAAAGAAAAACCCTGCTAAGTCAGGTCTTCTCAACCCACAGGGATCAAACTGCTCCCTGTATGTGATGCCTACTCCTCAAGCAAGGCAGGGCTTGGTGCTGCCCTTCCCAAGCTGGCACTGAAGCAGGCAGCAGGAGCTTGGCACAGTCGGGTCGGGGCCAGGCTCCAGCCCAGGGAGGAGGCTGCTGCACAGCCCCCGTGCCCCAAAACACCTCCCTCGGCCCACACCCTCCCCGGCACACTGAGGACCTGGTCCTCGGGCACACGCATTTATGTGGATTACTCTACTGATGCTATTTGTATTCCATCATCTTTTAAAGCTCAGTGATTTAGACTGACAAATGTATTCGGATTTACTAATATGTTTTCTTCCCATCTTTGCTGTGTTTTTGCATAGGAATTATCCTGTTCACCAGCTCAGGAAAAAACAATCAACAGCTAGGATGTATATTCTGCTTCTGATTTTTGCACAGAATTACAATGCTTTTTCCCTTTTTCCCCCTCTCTGAAAAATGCATTAGCCTTTGTGTTTTCCCCACCAGCGCCGTCCTATAGTTCCACATTTAACTTGGTATCCCCACAGCCCTTGTGGATTTTTTGATGCATTTCCGTGAGGTATAACGGGTCTGCCATGCTGCCTTTACTTTTGATACCACTTCTTTTCCTCCAGCTGCACTGCGGTTTAAAAGCCTCTTCACAGAGTGCCTCAAAAGCTCTTGATGTTTGTACTGCTGCAAGAGCATAGTGAAGCCTTCTTCAAACACAGCCATTATCTGAGCAACAACACAAGAAGAGCAGAAAACTAGGGACAAGTGGACGTACTTGAGCAAACACTGCGAAAGGGATGAGATACTCCAGAGCTGTTGGGTTGAAACATTTGACTGGATCACAGACAGCAGATGAGGACAAATTTTTGACTTTTCTGCAAACCCATGGGTTTTCACTGTAGCTGAAGACGGATGTTTCAGCATGTCGGGAGATGAGAAATCTTAGAAATAAAATAGAAACAGAAATTGAAACAGAGCACCAGAAGCACTGCAAGAGAACTCTGCTGCTTCTGTTGCTTGTCTTACCTTATAATCAAAGAAGTTACTTTAGATAGCTTGCTAATGAAACAGGCTTTGTAATTTTTCTCCCAGAAATCAGCAGCATTATTTGAATTACTGTGTATACACCAATGCTATGCAGGTAGTGGGGCAACTGCATTGTGTGGGTGATTTGGGGTGACCAAGCCCCCTGCTCAGGCATGTATCCATCAGAGCCAACAGTCCATGCTCGTAAGATCCCATAAACACCAAAAACCAGCTAAGGTAACTAGCACAAGATGCTATTATATCTATATTAGTTCAGTGGAGAGGGTTTGTGTAATGGCAGAGAAGTCATTCTTCAGTGGGAAACTAAAAGCATTAGGTATTGGTGTGCAAAGAGTCTGTATGATGAGTGCTGACACTTCAGCATTCAAAAGCAATGTGAGAACAAAGATTCCCCATAGTTGATAAATCATAATGCATAACATATTTGTCCATTTTTATTTTTTAAATTTTATAGAAGGAAGGGTCAAGCAACACAATTGCTGCAGAGAATTGAAGAAATCCAGACCCAAGCCCTCCTGGTCCCCAGCGCTCTAATCTTGCTGCTCCGACCTCTGCTCCCTCGTTTCTGTGCTGACCTCTGCACCAGACCCACTCTACCGAATTATTCATATTCTTCCCAAACTGCATCCAGCCACCACAGCCCGTCTCATTGATTGCGTGCACCCAAATGGTAACACTTAAACGTGGGAGTGGGTCACATCTGAGCTTACTTTTGGCATGTTTGCCTTTTGTATGACCCACCTGTGGGCGCACAGGGGGAGGCCACCTCACAGGGTGCCTGAAAGGGGAGTTGTGACCGACGGAAGCAGGAGTACAGGGTGCGTGCCAGAGTACACAATGTCAAACCAAAGCCCTTCACACTATGCAGAGGCAGTTTCACATAGTATTTTCAGAAGGGAGGTTCACAGGAAGTCCACCAGCTTGTTGGTGAACTTCTTAGAAGTTTTGAGGGGCTTACTCTGAGAAGTCAGAGCAGGGGATGCCCACTGTGGTGCCATCAGCCATTGTCACACACATCAGGAAGAGGCCTGGCTCTCAGCAATGTGGAAATACTGCTTTTTGCCATAACCCTGGATAAGAAGAGATTTATTTCGAGAAGCCCTCAGCCTGTGTAATTCCAGCAGGGTGGACGAGCGAGTGAGATGGTGGCAGGCAGGGCAAGGGCCAACGCATACCACACAGTCACCTCCACTCCCACCATGCTCCCTTCTGAGGCCCTGGAGGTTTATTCCTATTTTAAACTTCTTGTAATTCCCACCCAGGGATCTTCCCTCTCCCACCCAGGTGAGGAGCCTGACCCTCCACCCTCGGTTTCTCTCCAGCTTGCAGAGTGCTGCTGGGGGGCTCCCCGAGGCCCAGGCTGAGGAGCAGCACTTGCTCCACAGGCCCTCAGAAATGCCCCCACACAGGCCATCAACAAGGCCGTGAGGTTGCAGGGACACGTCCTCAAAGTCAGCTGAGCCTCCTGTGCTGGCTGGTAGTGCTGAAACAGAAAATAATAACCAAGTGAGACAGCACATACTTCTCAGTCACGCTTGACTTTGTTGAGCAATGGTGCTACGGACCTAGAGGCCTCCACCCACCCGGCACAGCTGCCGTACAGGCTGGAGGCAGGAGGGAAGCAGACAGGAAGCCCTGACAGATAAAAAGCTGAGGTGAGAGGCAGAGCAAATGTGCTCTGGGCTTCACTGGCAATTTTGCACCTGGAATGGGTCTGAAGGCTGATTCCTGGGCCATGGTATCACCTGGGAGCCAGGCTGGTGTTTCAGGACAGATGACCCCTGGTGTAGGTGGGATTTCCAAGCTGGGACACAATTTCAATTGCACTTCTTGCCACCAGCCTTTTAGGAAATCTTGCCTTCTGTGTACTTGCTGCCATCAGCTGCTCTTCAGCCTAAATTCGGGGTAACCCCTAGCATCAGAGTGAGCTCCTGCACTGGCTGCTGCTGGCTGCCTCAGTCTCCCTGTAACATCACACTCCAGCATCCATACTCCATCAACTCGAGATGCTGTAAGACCTTGGAGCTGTAATGCTTGTGAAGGTTTTTTACAATTTTTACCAAATTTTTTTTATCGTTCTGGAAGAAATGTCCACAGCAGTGCTTGTAGCCAGGATAGCTGGCCTGAGTAACAAAAAATGTTTGTTTTCTTCAGTTTAAAGGGTGAATAAAAGGGAAAAGACATTAAGTAAAATACAAGGTGGAAAAATGGCTGATTTGAGAAGCATAATAGATGTGTGATTTTCCTAATAATCCCACAGAAACTGATTATCTCAGTTTACAACTAGTTTAAGGAAAAAGGCAAAGAAATTACCAGGCTGCAGTCAAAACCATCACTTTAGAGGGGATTATTTATATTGCATTATTGGGAGCAGTGAATTACTAAGAAGGCTTCTCCACGTCTGCGTTGCTGCAATTACCTCCCATTACCGTCACTCACTCCTGCCAGGGACCTCTGGCTGCCACGTCTCGGGTGGCTCTGTGGGGACGGGGCAGCCAGCCTCACGAGGCAGCAGAGACAGGGAGAGACCCGGCTGGGGAACACAGCCGTGGCCCACTTGATGCCACTATCCCCCTTTCACAAGGCGTTTGCTCTAAGGATAGCTCTTTTGTGGTGTTTGCTCACAGCTGGGGTGGCACACGTGTCCTCGTTGGGGAATCGGCCCCTCCGCCCATCAGTCCGCATCAGGAGAGAGGCAGAGAGCATCGAGGTCTCCATTATGTGTGCTCACACTTAATTCTAGCCAGAAGTGAATTTTCTGCCCTAGGCAAGCTTCACTGTTTGTAAAAAGCTACTGGTCCTGTACCAGCTCCACTTGACCCGGGGTGGGCTCCCTCTGGAGCAGTCTGTTAATCTTCTTGTCACTGTTTTTCCCCCTGTTGCTGATTTGAGGAATTGTTATTAACCTGTCTGATTTCAAGACTGTCAAAATACTATCTTGAGACTCATCCAGTTATTCACCCCGTTATATCTCTTCCAGCAGCCAAAACCCATGGAGAAAGGGGGTAGAAGCAGCTCGACCACAGCGACCATCTCTCCCCTGAGATCTTTACAGCTTGCCTCCCTGAAGGTCCTGGCTCACCGGGGCACGGAGCCCTTCTTACCTCGCAATGCACTGCAAGGTATGTGTCAGGACTGAAGACAGAATCACACTTTTGGAAAAGAAACAAAACTCGCTCCTCTTCTCATTTTTAATCTTTTTATTTTGAAACCCCAACCAGATCCTCATTTCTCTATATTCTCTGGAGACCCTTCTGAATTCTGGGGAGATCCAGGCACTGATGGGGTGGAAGCAGTTTAGCTCATTCTTCCCTCTCAGATTCAGAATTTTAACAAGAACTTGCTATTAATAATAAACCACCAAAATCCAAGCACTTGCCATTATTGGTTTCTTTTGCACTTAACTAATGCTGCTGCCTTGCTAAGGACTGTTACTAAGAAATATGTGGCACCGATGTGATTTACCTAGATGTTCCTGCCACTGCTGATAGATTTGCTTTTTTATATTCAAATGCTAGAGCCTGTCTTTTGGAGTTTGTACAGGGATAGAGGACAGGAGGAAGACCTCTGGTTTGGTGACAGCAAATGCAGGCCTTTCCGTGCTTCCACCAGACCTGGCCACCATCTCCCCGGATGCATTAGAAATGGTCATTAAGCAGTGCATGGGTGAGGGGGACAAGTGCAAGGGAAGGTGAAGGCACGTTCTGACAGAGAGCCACCGGCATGGCACAGTGGTAAAACCCAATGTCCAGTCCTGAGGACCGAGGATCAGTACCATACTGGTGGTTAAATCGATTTATTCCACGCATTTACTGAAGGCAGGAGATACTGTCCCCTCCAGTGAAACTGGTGCTCAGTCCAGTCATTCTCGTGTTCACTCCATGAACATCAGCTTGAGAAGTCTAAAATACCCTTGGGTCGCAGTCATTGTGCATCCCTCAGTGCCTGGATGCTCCTGGGGAATGAAATCCTTGGACAGGAGCTAGGTTTTATGCTATTTACCTCTTGTTTTACATATTCTTGCAGGATTAGTCTTTTACCTCTCATTTCCCAAGACAAATTGAGAGCTTCATGAGCTTTGAGGTCCTTTTCCTCCCTCCAGTCCCTACCCCAGAACAAACCTTTCTCCCTCTACCCATCACCCCAACATATCCTTAGTGCCCTTTAAGATTTTCCCCACCTCTAGCCCCCCTACACCTTCCTGTTCCTGCGATATGATCCCAGTCTGCCTTTCTGTGGGGCCTCCTGGTCAGCCTTCTGCCTTGCAGGCTCCCAGGCTGTCACGTGAAAAGGTGGGCGAGCCATGCTGGGATTTTCGGAGGCGCCGACACAGACGAAGGGCTCACTTTGCAGCGACACCTCATAGGTATTCAGGCTGCCCTACTCTTTGCTGACGAGTCTCATCTACAGAGTTTTCCTGCATAAAAAACTGCACGTGTCAGAGATGCAAGACAAATGACGATGGTAATAATGTAAGAGAACATCCTCTGAACATCTGAGAGGGCTGAATTCATGAACCACTTTTATCAAGGCGTACAAGAGGCACTTAAATATTATCTGCTGCTTATAAATAATACCGGTATGTTAAATATACACATATTTTCACAGTTTTATAAAGCAAGTGATCTCTGTTTGCTTTCAGCTGGAAATCATAAAGTAAAAATCAATGAGCTTATATCAAGCTTATATTATAGTCCTTGAAGAGTCAACCGACTCTATAAAAATGACTGTTTTCTAACGAAGATATCATTAATTGGATTGAGTTGGCAAAGTTTAAGTGCCTTGTCATATTTTGATTGCTATGCAGTGCTAGAGCTTATTGATTTTATAGAACAGCCTGTAGATAAATGTAATGATTAATTTCATTTGGTTTACAAGAACAGAAAACTTCGATGCAGAACTGGATGCACTCTTTTATTTCTTACAGCAGCCTGTGCCTTGCCTGAGCATGGCTCTAGCTGTGAAGCCATGCTAGGTGGCCTGGTCTTCCTGGGTTTCTTAGGATTTACGAAAAAAGAAATTCCACATTCCCCCTAAACCTGTGGGGTTTTCCATTTCAAAGGCTTTGGAGGGATTATTTGTCGATCTTTATCTCTTGGGGTGGGTGTTTCTGTCGGAAGCCTTGCTGAGAAGAGCAACGAGTGGTGGCTGGGGGCTGAGGCTGGCTGCCAGGTGCCCACCCAGCCGCCCCCTCGCTCCCCCTCCTCAGCAGGGCAGGGGGAGAAGATGGGATGAAACAACTCGTGGGTTGAGATAAGGACAGGGAGATTGCTCACCAATTACTGTCACCGGGAAAACAGACTCGGCTTGGGAAAATTAATTTAATCTATTGCCCATTAATTACAGAACAGGACAGCGAGAACAGAAAGAACAAACTCAAAACCCCTTCCCCCCACCCCTTGGCTAAAAAAGCCAAGCTGCAGCCTAGCGGCGGGCGCTTTGAGTCACCCTATAACAGGACCTCGGCGTCACGTCGACGTCCCCAAAATGGGGTGAGCAGGGGCCGCGGTGTCTCTGCATGCACCGCCGAGGGGATCTGCTGGGTTTTGTGGTGTTTTGTTTTTTCTTCCTGAGGCTTCAGGGATATTTTTAGCACTTACGATGGCACTTGGTGCCGCATGGCTGCCTCCAAATTATTTGGTTTCTTAACTGGAGGAGGTGATGTAGAAGGAAAGTGAGGGCAAAGGAACCACCAGCGGCCTCCCTGGGAACACCCTGCCAAGCCTTGGGGTGACGGTTGGGCTCGGTGTGAGCTGTCTCAGCACGTTTCTGTACCAGAACACAAGGAATTAAAAGAATTGCAAGGCTTATTATATATATATATATATATATATATTTTTTTTTTTTCCTAGGTCTGGTGTTTTCCTTCCTTGCTGTTCTAATTGTATTATTGCACCCACTGCTGGCAAAGGCTGAACACTGCATTTACAGCTGCTGCTGGTCATCCTCACAGCTTGCACGAGAAGCTGGGAGCCTTTGACGACAATTAAGCTCCAAGCCGACGCGTTGTCTGCAAGGATCCTGAATTTAAATCAAAGTTCTGGTTTTTATGTTGTCCTCGGTATGGATTAATACTGAATTCCCGATCTACAATGTGTTTAAAGGATACCACCAGTGGAGCAGAAATCTTTGGGTAGCTTCAGTTGGCCAGGAATTAACCCGGGAAAGCCACTCTGTGCGATCTAGATGGTAAAATCATGTCCCCAGAAGTACCCGCGCACCTTGTTCCTCTGGATCAGAGCCCACTTCTGCTCCAACACAGCTGCTCATTTCTGTGTGCTCATGTATGCCAGGCATGTTTGAGGAGCTAGCTAAAATAAAATATCCAGATCAATGTGAGAACAAAAAAGAGGTAGCTGAAAGCTCAGATCAGCTGAAAGGCAGGCCACCATCTCCATGGTTTCTAAAAGTCAGCACCTGGCCATCAGGTGGAACGAGTCCTCTGCGTGGGCCGTTTCCCTCTCTCAGATGGAGCTACCACTGTGCAGCAGTGGTGGGGTGTTGGTGGAGAGAGTGATGAGCAATAATGCCAAGCATTTGTTTTTTTTATTTAATTATACCTAGGAATAGCCATGCTTGCTGGCACATGAGGGTCACCGGGGCAATCACCAGGCAGGAGATGTTCCTGCTCCCCGGGGTTTGATGTTGGCACTGCCCTGGGAATGGCTCCACGCTGTTCCACCAGGGCCACCAGCCGCCACCTCCACACCAGAAAAGCAGTGACCAGCAAACCAGGACAAGCAGGAGCCTTCCTTCCAGGGGCCTGTAGGACTCCGTTAAAACCTCATTAAAGCCATTACTGAAACGAGGGGGGTGTTTTGCCCAGTGCCCGTGTGTCACTGTCCCTGGACGCAGATTGCTGCCGGGCTGGGAAGCGGCCGTGCCTGGTGCTTTGTACCCCGGCACACCTCGTGTCCAGGCGGTTGCTAAAGCTGGCTCCGAGCACGGCAATTAAGCGGCAGGGGTGACACCGCGGCTCCTCAGCCTAAAAATATGGAAAAAAAATAAATTTGCTCTTGAGATACAGTGTAAAAATATCATCTCTGAGGGCTTTTTCACAATAGGGAAACTGCTCCTTGGAGCGCTAATTCAGCTCCTGATGCAGGGGGATGGAGAGGTGAACTGGAAGGGGTGGCAGCGGCGGCTTCACGGGCGGCCTCGGCCAGTAACCAGCCCCAGGTACCTACAAATGGTTGTGCTTTGCATTGCTTCTTAGACCAGGGGAAACAAAGTACCCGGGAAAAGTAGCAGGGGAAGAAAATCTGACTTTGGGGAGGCTATAACGGCTCCTTCCCAGCACATCTGCCAGCCCTGGTGTCAGCGAAAGGCAACAAACACATGGCACAGATCCCGGCGTGTAGGGGATGTGTCACTGCAAGGAGTAGGAGGAAAATAAAGCTAGCTGACAGCTCACATCCTGTGCCATAATCCTAGAAATTGTTAATATTTACAAAATTAACAACTAATATAGCCGATGACAATCTCACTCCTCCTGGTTGTCATGAGGATCTTAACAGTTCCCACCTGCTCCGAAGGGGAAGAATTACCCCTTGCCGCGGCTCCTGCTGCTCAGCACCAGCAGGAAGGGCACGGATGTGTCCTCCCACCACACACCGGCATTGCCAGGGCTGGGAGAGCTCCTCACCTTGCCCAGGAGGTGTCTGGAAGAGCGAGGGAAGGGTCCTGCCTCTGCCGCTCCCCCAGGAGCCCAGCGCCTCCCCACCTTGCCCACCCGAAGGTTGGACAGCCCAGCAGTGCCGGCTTGGGCAGTGTCTCCAGACAAGCTGCAATTTCACGTGAAGCTGCTCCCGGTGCCGGTGTGATCTACCAGCTGTAAGGCTGGCAGCTAACTGATGAGCAGATGCTACGGTGTCATTTCCTTAACAGGAAAAGACCTGGCTAAAAACAAAATAAAGTCGCTTGCATTCCAGCGACTCCAAGGGAAATGTACTTCCAGACTAACAGTCAGAAAAAGGTGAATCGTCAGGATCACAAAATATCATTGCCCATCTCCATTTTAAATAAGAAACACAAGTAATGGTGGTGTCTAAATTCTCAGAGCTGATATATATATATAGATAAATATATACATATATTTAACCCCATCTGTCCATCAGGAGGGCTGTCTGAGGTTAACAGACACTGCAGGTTCACTGTGGATGGTGCCTGCACATCAGGGTTCCTGGCTTCATTCTGCCCTAGGATTCACCCCCCCGGACCACTCTTTGCACTAACACAGCATGTCAGTCTCAGTAATACATTAAAAAAAATTGTTAGGGTGCACTGTATGCAAAAAAATCACCAAACTCTTTCCAGTTCACCACATGCAAAATCTAAAGAGAGAATTACCAGCACTGTTGTTTTCAAAGAGCTCCCAAGTGCCACAAGAAGCAAATCTCCTTCTAATAGGCATTATTTTCTCTCCTTGAAGTGGCATGTTCTTAGGTCTAAGAGAGGTTGGCCTGAAGAGGCAACCTGAATGAATGACTGGATGGCAAAAAAAGTTCTCTCCAAGGACCATAAGCCAGGTATTGTCAATATAATATTGACATAACGCTGACCAGAGGAGCAAAGCTCTGCCTTTATGGAGCTCTGTGCCCCACGTGGCACAACCCAACCTGTCCCCCCGGGTAGCACTCGCTGGAAGGAGCCTTGGTTTGATGGATCTGCTGGAGAAGTGACCACAGTGACCACCACAGGGACTATCGTGGGCCGCGATGCTCATTAATTGGTTCAGCGCGGTAGGACACAGCACTGCCTTTCCTCAGAGCATAGCGGGGAACTAAGTGTGACCCAGTAAAATGAAACAAGTTGGTTTTAAATATTAAAAAAGCAAGGACTCCAGAGAACAGATACATAATGCCATCAGGCTCGCATTAAAACTGTTGTGTAGCTTGCTCTGAGAAGCTGGCACCTTTTAAAACCACTAAAACGTTGGCATGGTACATCCCAGATGAGTTTCTTTTCTTCCCCACTTCTTTTATTCTGCCACGAACCTCTGAAGAGCAGCACTCCTTCCCCCCCCATTTTGTTTTCTGTTTGTAAAGCTTTATACATTTTAGTTTTACGTCGTCTTCTCAGATCATTATCTTATTTTTTCATCTTTCTTTTCAAGAAACTTCTCTTCTCCCCATCTGCCACCATCTTCAGTATAATACTTCTCCCTTTAGGATTTCTTTTATCCTTCTCATCTCTATGCCTTTCACTTACTCTTCCCCAGACCCTTCATTCTTGCTTTTGCTTGTCAAAACTGCATTTCTTCATCCTTCATGGGGGAAGAAGTGGGAAGGTTGGGTGTTTTGTTTTTCTTCTTGTGAAAACCCAGGAACGCTCCAATCAATACCTCAGAAGTACCGCAGAGGAGACTTTGCACGATCCTTTCCACATTTTCAAAATTTGCAACAGCAGCTAATGGATGTCTGACTAATCCTTCCTTCAAAATCAGCAGCTTATTTAAAGCGGCGTTACAGCTTCCCACAAATAACACTGCCAGGCCTTCCCAAAGCTTTTATTTTTATGTCAGAGCCCCGACTCCATGCTTTGACGCCCTTGTAGCCACTGAGCAGCTCCTCTCTTTAACCCTCAAGGAGGTGCTGGAGGCAGCCTGGGGTACCTCATGGCCATGGCTAATTCTAGCCCCATTTCCATTCCAGCCGAAGGAGCCAGAAGGCAGCGCCCAGGCAGATGCAGGGGGATGCCAGCACAGCACCAGCCCAGGGTGAGGTGGCCCTGCTGTCACTCAGGGCTCAGCTGCACCTGCGCCGAGCCCTGCCCTCGGCCATGGTCCTCTGCCCAAGCACAGGTGGCACGCTCAGGGACATGAAGCGAGCACACGTACAACCTCTTCCAGCCTGAAAGCAGGGATCCAGACATAGCTGCAGGCAGCTGCCAGGCCAGCCCTGCGGCCACTGCCACCCCCAAGGGCACAGTGTCAGGAAAGGATGCTGGAGGAAGGGTCTAGAGCCACTCCGTCCCTTCCCAATAGGTGTGCCTCTGCTATTTATTCTGTTCCAAAAGGAATTTGCAATAGGAGTTTTGGGATCTTCTGACATTTCACTGACATTTCTTCAAGGCTTTTTGTAGCCCGTGTTATTGTCACTAGAGACCCTCATGTTTTAATGTCTACGTCTAGACTGAATTGTGTGCGTTCTAGCAGCTGGCCGGTTCTGGTCGCGATTGGTAACATGCACCCAACCCAGCACCTCAACGGGCCTGTTGCAGTTGGAACTGTTCCCCCAGACAGATCACTTACGAGGTTTGGAAAATCCTCTGCAGAGTTTGCAATAGATAAAATTGACTGTTCCTGACAAGTCTATCATTTTCACCACTTTCCATCTGCCTATCAAGACTGCCTCATTATTCTGAAGTACCAAAGACCACTCAAAATGTGTCTAAAGCTTTAAGCCAACTTCCTATCCCTGCTTGCCAATTCAAAAAATCTGTTGCAAAATATATGTCAATACATTTATTCCCAAACTAAGGCAACCATTTATTATTTAAACGCTGGGGTAATCCTAAACACGATCAAGAGGTTGGTGGTGATAAGAGTCTTTAGACACAAGATGGCTTTTACAGAATGTGTCATTTCTACCACGAGATAATTTAATACCTTTTCATCTTTTATTTAATACAACAGCAGTCTGGGCATGTTTCCTGGCTTGCTGGCTGGACGGCACCAGAAACTCAGCAACGGGTTGTGTTGCTCAGGTATGAAATCCATGATAGTGGAAATCAGGAGCAGGAAGGTCCCGACTCAGCCTATCTCGTTATGAATACCTGTTCTTGCTCCTTGAGTTTCTTGGTTAGCTTTTGCTCTTGCAAGACTAAAACTGTTTGGAAATCCCTGTCTGTATTATTGTTTTTTCCTCCCACTGATAAGACCTGAAGCTACTTCAGATGTTAAACAATTTGTTGTTTAATCACTTCACAAATGCAGATTCTGAGCTTGGTTGTGGTGCGGGCTTTGTACAGATAAATATAGCACCTGTGGCATTTTCAACAGCCATTTGGAACACCTCTTCAATACAAGCATTTTCATGGCAGAGATTAAATACATTATTTGGGTTTTCTGCTTAAAAAAAATCACTTTAAAAAAGTGGCAGAAATACCATTTTCTTCAAATGAGAAAGCTCTCTTTCCCCAAATTGAGGCTGGCAATTGGCAGCTTTTTCCACAGATATATTTTTTTTTTCCTTTCCTCTCTCCCCTCCCCTACTCCCTGATTTCAAAATAACCTTCAAAGCAAAAAAGCAGGACACAGCAATGTAAAAGAGAAACAGAAACTGATTAAAATTTTTCACTCTTGAAGAGAATGCTTTACATTTTAACCAACTTGTATCAGACAAAATGCTACCGCATTCCTACAAAAGAAATTAAGACATTGCAGGAAACCAGATGCTTATGTTCCTCAAGAATATCACCATTCAGAAGTCCTACCAAAGAAATAAAAACACAAGACAAATAGAGGCTTTTATTAAAATCATATGTAATAATATATGAAATTTATTATTGTGTAAGTGCAAAAAACCTGATATTAATAGGATGTGATACATGTGAACAGAGGACATTAATGTACATATAAATAGAAAAGCTAAAATGTGTTTGACAGTGATATATTAAATGGCTACATAAATGTGACCATAATTAGGAGAGTGTGTAATTTTGTATTCCTTCAGCAGAATCTTCTAAAGCAGCACACACAGTGAATCGCCTTTACCTCTAGTCTCTGCTTCCTTACAATATAAGTTATAGGAAATGTGTTGGAATACTATAGGCACATGCAAAAGAGATATAAAAGATATAAAAACAAAGGCACAAGCTGGGGACTTATTTGTTCTTGGCTGCCAGAGGCTTACGACTGATCTTCTTTGACTTGTCATTGTTCTTCTTTGGAGGTTCAGGGTTTGCCTGCATGTGTCTGCCATAAAGACTGTAAGGAAATAAGACAAAGAACATTTGTGATACAACCATTAAATATAGGCTTTTAATCTGCAGCATGTTAAACAACACATCTGGTTACTAGAAATAAAAAAAAAGTGGAAGGTCATTACATTTATTTTGTGTCAACACACTCATTTTTCTATCAAATCTCATGCTGCAGTCCACGTTACTGATTTTTTGTGACTTAGAGTAACACTGTGAAGAGCAGGCCTTTGGAGCAGTGAAGGAGCAATCAGTTTTGCCTTCAGAAACTAGCAACCTTTACTCTGCAGTTTGGGAATCAAGGCTCAGAGGGCTGTGAGGATGCGTATTCGAGTCGACAATGACAAAAATTGGGTTGAGCTGGAGAGATAGAGTGCCCACTTAGAGCAAAGTGAGCATCATCCCTAACTCAAAACCCAAGGGCTTGATAATGTGACAGAGAGCAATGGTGTCACAGCCTTCTTTGCTGCTCACAGATGATTGATAGTACTGGGACAGCTACCAACACATCACTGCCACATTAGTAAGTACCACTGATTAAATGTTGACAAAGTATCCTACAATTAAGACAGCTAGCATTCACAGCAACACTAAACAGACTACATGGCTGAGAGGATCTTGCTAAATATCACACAGTAATTAATAGATAATTTATGAGTAATCCTGATTAAACTAAATTAAAAACGTACCAAAAATAAACACAGCTCAAACTTAACTTCCCGTATCGACACAGAGTGCTTTTTGAAGATGTACTTTGCAGGGGTGTCAGTGTATCTAAAGGGAATGGAGCTGAGCTTTGTTTCTGCTCATTCAGCTGTATAAACACCGGCGATGTTGACACAAATACTGAAACCCCTCTGAAAGGTGTCCCCCTGCTAATGCTTTAGCTTCATGCTGGTGGGCGTCCGCTCTGATCCCATGTTATTGCCAATAGGGTTGGACATGGACGTCTAAAACCTGACAGGAATTTTGCTACTGAAAAGGTCCCGTGTCACTGCCCCTCCCTGTGTCACTGCCCCTCCACCTTTTGGTTGAATTTCTCACGAAACACAACAGGCCTAGAGGCTTTGGGCTGAGCAACTCTTCCCAGAATTGCCTTTGGATGTGCAGAAGCACGGGTCAGTCAGCGCTGTCGCCATAGAAGCTGGGCCCTGCCTTTCCAGGTGCCTGTGGCACCCCAGAGGCCCCAGCTCCCCTCAGGGGGCGAGCTGCCCTGGTTCATCGCACACTGTCGCGTGCACTCAGCCCTGCTGAAGTCCACGTGTAGAGCTCACGCATCTGTCCAGCCCTTGTAGCAAACAAGGACCAGCTACAGATCCTTTCAGCACTTTTGCTTAGTCACGTCAGGACTGGGTTAGTTTCTCATGAATTGTTCCTGCTTGTCCAGAGAGCATGACCTGATACACAGCTCTGCCATGGCTACCAGCCTGAGTGGGCGTCTCGGAGATAAAGCGACCCTTCACTTAAAGCCACCTCTTCAACTTTGCAGGCTGAAACTCATCTCAGCAGCAGAGAACTGGCCTTGCTTCTCAGACATGACCTGGCATAGGCCTTGGTCAACTGTACGCACGAGACATTGAACAAGGATCCAAACAGAGGTACCTTGAGTCACCATGTATACAACAGCATGGCTCTGGAGGGGCTATTTATGGCAGATACAGAGAGATTTTAGCTAAGACATACTGAAGCTGGGAGGTTAAACCTTCTACCTGCCCTCGGCTTTATTATTTCGCAGCATCTGGAAGATACTTCAGCCCTGGGTTTGCTGGATTGCAAAATGGGATTAGAGCTTCTCCTAGAGCACACTGCTAAACGGGCTGCTGTCAAGGTGTACTCTACCCAAAACAGCCCGGTGCAAAGAAAATGCAACTGTAAACTAAGGCACGGTTTCACCTTACCAAAATGTTATGTGTGCCATCATCCACCATCAACGAGAGATTTCCTGACAAATGCAGAGAGAGCCCTGAATGCCTGTGATAACTGCATGCTGACTGTTAGCTCCAACACATGTATTTTCATTTTCATAGATATACAGCCCCAACAGCAGAGGTTGTATTTTATCCCAGTACAGCACATGTACTAACCAAATGTCCATCCTAAATACCTGTCCCATTTTGGAAGGCATTAAGTGAGATGAGAGAGAGAAGATATGGAAGGGGATGTTTTGGTATGAGGAAATACTATCACTGTTGGAAAGCACAGAAATATTTTCACTGTCATTCAAGGAGACTGTCTCATCAAAAACTGATCCAGGATAGAAAGAGTCAGGGGACAAGAAGCATCTTTTTCTCAATGATAAGCAGCGCAGCATTTGAGCCACTGTCAGCAATAATTTCCTAACTCTGAGTAGCCAGCAATAGAAAAGTGCAAATGGATGCTGCTCTACTCTGTGAACACCAAGAGTTAGTTAAATAATAAATTAACATTCAAGTTGTTTTTTGGCTCTGGAGAAATAATCACAGAATCATTAAGGTTGGAAAAGACATCCAAGATCATCTGGTCCAAGCATCTCCCTACCACCAATGTCACCCACTAAACCACGTTACACTGGAGTGGAATGTGAGTTTTTTCCTATAAAAAAAAAGTCCCCACTTGGGACTGTAAGCATTAACAGAGAATCCACTCATCCATTGTATCTGAGCACACACACAGAAACATTTCTATGTCTTCAGCATACTGCTGCCTACAGCTTCCTGTTAGTGCCAACCCAGAGAGGACTAGAATGGCTTTGGTGTTTTTCAGTGTATTATATGCCCCTTTTTTTGGTTAAGGCTCCGCTTTTTTGCTTTGGAAATGTCATATGAATTTCCCACTCAGTCAATGCTTTTGGCATTCACTCTGTCTCTCATTTTCTGCTTTCTCAGTGCAAATTTTAAAGCTTGTGGACTGGCAGAGCTCTGATTTAGTGAACTACTTCTGAAAAGGGAGGGTGTGGTGGGACTTCTACTGACTACATGCATCTTTTGAAGTGGAAGAACTGAATATTGGCAATTTTGAATCAACTGTGGAGTGCTGGCAAGTCTACTTGGGCAATATCTTTTGACTGGGAAATGAGGTCCAGCAGCCACTGCATGTGTTAAGTGGTAAAATTCCCAATATACCTGTAAATAGTTCTGGTAGCAGTTTTTCTTTGATATTTGCTCCTTTACAATATTCAGCGCTGCTGGTGCTTTGGCAATTTCCTCCCTGTCACCATGCAAATACTACGTTCGTAGCAGTAGATCTGTGTGAGCTGCAGAAATCTGCAGCACTTTTACATTCTTTTGCCGTATTCTCATGTCCAACCAATTCTATGGGCACGGGCACCAAAACTTCATCCAGACGAGTACTTACTGGGTTTGAAATAAACCAATCAAACATATCTACTTAGGTTTCTCTGGCAAAATTTCAAGTAAGTTTCAGCTGCACGTTGCTGTCTCAGCTGAAGATAAATGCATTACAATCTATCACAGTAGTCTGCTACGCAAAGAGCAAGGATCAGACGTATTTAGATTATATAAGCCTTCACAGACAGGGACTCTCTCTCTTGTGTTTGCACACATCAAATACAAGGAGACATATGGTGTCACAACAACATTTAAATACAATAATGACTGTGATAATGCCTCTGGGACAGAATTTGCCTTCTGTTACACGAGGGAAAAGAGAATTCCGGATTTTCAATGAACTTCTGGTACAATGACAGACACTACTTTTATAGCTCCCGTGGAAAAAAAAAATACAACAGAAAAACAACAAAAACAACCAGCCCTAATTGAACTGATCCACATGGAGAAGCAACTACCCGAATTGCACAAGAAGCTAAAACCCTTTGGCTATAACAGTAGTGGAGTTCACACAAACAGTCCTTAATGACTTCGATACCTACTGGAAGGATGCAGCCGTGGAAAGCACAGCTTGTAAGTCACCGTCTGTCAGCCAAGCTGTAGTGGCTGGGTGCATGCTCCTGCTCTGCCATCACCGTGAAGTCAAACATGTTGGGCTGAGGCACTCGCACGCTGTCCTTGGCACCGTGGGTCAGCTTAAAACATGCCCGCAGACAGCCTCACTGCTCAGCTGGTGGGTGGCAATTTACTGCGTGGTGGAACCCTGACATAGCTGCTTGCATGGCAAGACCCTCGGCAAGGGCAGATGGCCTCGATAAACAGGGAGAGCAATACTAAGATTAATTGTTCTTACTGTTTTAAGGCAGATTCGTGAGGTAAGTGCTGATAATACATACACGGCAGGCGCCTTCACGCCTGGTATTTGGAACTTGACAGGTTCATGGTATAGCTCCAGGCGGAACACTACGCAACCTCTCAGCCCAAAGCCTGGGCTGAGGAGTAAAATCCAGACTGCAAATAAATACTTGAGATACTTGCAGTCTTCAGCAAGTCAGAAGCTAGTTATCATAATCACAGCTCACAAACCGCCGACCCTTTGTAGACTTAGCAGCTACAGCACTGCATGCAGCCTTCTCATTATGTTAAAGTGAAAGGCGAGATGAAATGCAAGACAGAAAATGCAGAAAACCCTCAAAGAGATATTTCCAGTTGCTTTCTTTCCTTGTATATATTTTTCAAAGCGAACATTTCTCATGAACATAAATGTTTCTTTGTATGCAAATATAAACACAAACAAATTCTCCCTGCATTTTCTATCTGCCCCACTGGAAGTAACAAATGAGAGCACTATGGCTGCTGCAGCAAAACTAACAATATCAAGTGAGAAAGATGCTCATTAAACTTCATCATTCTGTCGACTTTAATGATGCTTTTACTTAATAAAAATTCCCTGAGCAGTTGCAAGGATATTAGGCAAGGTCTTTGGTTATGTATCAAGGGTCTAAGCTGTCACTAGCAAGCATGCAGTTCAGGAGGGGCATTCCCAAGGGGAGAGAGTGAATACAGCTTTCTTGTAATAAATTCAGAGAGAATCAATAACCACAGACTGCCACATTACTTAAACACTTAGGAAAGTAGGTGATCCTTCTAAATTAAACTACAAATTGCTAAATGTTGCAATTTACAGTATAAGCCCAGGCATGAAGCCTTGCAGCTTGAAAGTATACAAAAAATCTTGCTACCAAAATCTCTGAATTTAAAATTCACAAAGTTGAAAAAGCGTCATTTTCAAAAATCCCCCTCAGCACAATTTTCTCCAATTTTTCTCTCTTGCACAACGTGACATTCACTAGCTGAAGGCTACATACTCCCACAGATGAAAAGAGTGAACTCATGTGAACTACTGAACTGGTGTAATGCATTGCATGCACACTGTTTTTTTCTCGAGTTTAAGCATTTTGAAATAGGAGTTCAAGAACTAGCCATAAAAATACATCGCTCCCTCTGTCTATAATAGACATATGGTGTGAGTATGCAGAATAAAAAGGACAGGCGTAGACAGATATGATCCTGGAGAGATATTGTCTTCAGATATCCGAGAAACATACATGAGAGATCCCAGTGCTGCTCAATTTTTCAAAATCAGGCTTTTTTTCAGCCATGGGCATTTCCAGTGACCTCCAGAGAACAGAACCCAAGCTCACGTGCTGAACCAAGAGAGGGGAAAGGATAAACCAGCAATGATACCACGAGAGACCAAAGTCTGAAAGAAGCATTGTCAGGCTGACACATGCTGCTTAGCCTGCATTAGTTTTAACTCTCAAGCACTTCCTGCAAGATGCCTTTGCCCAGGCAGTTTTTGCACGGCTTATTGCTCCTTTGGTACGTCCGCTGTGTGACTGAGCCTGGCCTTTTCTCCTGTGGGAGCTGCTGACACGTTACCTTCTCCAGCCACGTGTTCTCCCAGGAGGGAGACAGATACAGGGGTTTAATTTGCCAGTGATGTGCCCACGAGAGAAAACAGGTTTGTGTCTGTGTAAAACTTACTTTGCAAGTATTGTATTATTTTGGTAGCTTACCAATAACTTATTTTTATTCTGTGATGTAAGTCAAATGATTTATATTAAGAGAAACATTACATGGGTAAGTGATACAAATATCTGGTTTCCTTGCACACTCGGATGGCAAGCTGCAGCTTCAGGATTCTTAATAAGGAAGCACAGACACGAGTGACTCATTTTATTCAGCTAATTTTTTGCCCCTTGTTTGCGAGTGCTCTAAGAGCAGATGGCAATAGTGTCAGAGATGTTCATCATCTGAAGCTCTCTGCAAACTTCTTCATTAAAAATCGGATTTTGCCTGTCATCTGCTTGTGTACCAGCTTTTTCTTCATACTCAGAAATTCAGGCAGTGCTATTGAACTGGTGCTGGTGCTTCCCCTTGCCTGCTGCTGGGTGAGTGCCTGGGCTACTCAGCCAGCAGTTCTTAACACGCTGTAAAACTGGGCCAGCATTCCCAGGTCTGGAATGCTTTGTCTTCCTACACTCCCCACTCTCACTCAGGTACACCTAATATTTTAAACTGCCTCAAACCTCGACACCCACAGCCCCAAGACACTCCCCTGTGATACTGTCCTGCTCCCTCCACCTGCCCAAGTAATTGTTATGACCCAAAGTTTCTGCAAAGGTGGAGCTGGCACCACCTTCCCCTGTGCCCCTGCATGATGCCTTTCGAAGAGATTTTGTGCATCAGCAGGCAGAGCACTGGAGCTCTCTAGGGTCTTCCTCTGCTACCTTCACACAGAGACACTCCGCAGGTACCTGGCCACCCCAGCACAGGCTATTCCGTCTTGTCCAGCACCCAAACTCTTCAGGCAGGGGAAGCACGGTGTTGCTCACAATGCTGCCACGCCGCCATCTGCCTTCTCTTGGCTTTGGCCACACACGTGTGGAGAAGGGAACGTGGTCAGAGGAAGCAGCCTGAGCCACGCCACTTGGCTGTTGCCCACCACACGTACCCACACGTTCCAGCTCTTAATCCCGCTCCCCTCCCGCTCCTTGTCCATGTCGGCAAACACAGCATGCTAACAGGGCTGCCAGAGCAAGATCTTTGAGAAGGGGAAGAGAAAGTGTGCTGGATTTTCTGGGGTCCACCCCAAATTGTTCACATTAAATATCTGAAAGGGGGCATACTTCTCCTGGCATAAGAATCATGGCACTAAGGCATAAGCTAAAACATAGGCCCCATTCAAACAGCCCCGTTTAGCTCTTGTTTGTGGCTAGTTTCATTTTTTGGAGCATGATTCAGAAAAGGAGTGGATTTAGGATGAGCGGAGAGCCAGGTGCCCAAGCCCATGTTGTACTCAGTGGAGACCTTGCTAATACAGCCAGCAGGACTGAGGGCTTTCCAGCTGACCAAACACAAGGGTCTGCTGTGCAGTGCTCAGTTGCTACATGCTGTTATAGATTTCCACTGTCTACGGTGGACAGTGGGCAGCCAGCTGACACGCAGACGCTCACATTTAGGTATTTTAAAATGCTAGATGAAGTCCGCCCAGAGAAACCACTCCCTCTCTTTTCCCACTTTGCACACACTCACAAGCTGTTAGCTGCGTTACTTTAGAGACTCGGCTGAGTCACACAGTCCAACATTGACTTATTGCGAATTCCTGCCTAAAAACACTCCAAATCTCAATAAGCAAAAAAGTACTCGGCCAAAACTGTCCGGGTCTCACTGTCTCAGTGACTGTGAAGAACGTGCCCATCCATCCTGTGTGTCCCTCACCGGCCAGACCTGCTGTCCTTTCACTTGACCATTCATCCCACAGGGCAACCTTCTGCCAGATCCCTCAACCCCAATCTCTCCCCTTTATGCTTGCTGTGCCTGAAGAAGAGAAATAGTCTCTACTTGTCATGTTGCTGATGCTCCTTCCCTACAGGTTACTGTCAGAGACAGACCCTGACGGACCTCTGGCCTGAGCTGAGGAGCTCCCTGCGGTGCCCCTCACAACAGCACCTCCAGTCCCACCGTGACCACTCGGCAGCCTGAACTGCAGCTGTAGAGGGAACACACTCCAGTCAGTCATATAAGGAGACAAATCAGGTGAGAAATACGTGTGGGGAGATTTGAGCTGAAGTAATTATGATTTATAAACATCTGCTCTCCCATAGGGCTGGCAGTTGCAGATAATCTTAATTCTGCCAGACATCAGCTCTGAAAATGGTTAATTTAATCCTGACTTCCTTGAACTCCGGCATGTTAAGGAGAACTTTTTTTTTTTTCCAAAAAGGAATTCCAAGTATGTGTTAGGCATTTCTTTAATTAATATACAGTAATAAAAGAAAGCCTTCTCCTTATATTCTCTGAGGCCAGCAGCCTTTTGAAATGAGTACTTTAAATGAGAGGCTTGTTACAGGAGCACAGCTGGAAGCTCATAGAAATCTTGCAAAAAATATCTGTTTTAAAGGAAAATGTATAGGCCAAGACTTGCAAAACTGGATAATGACTTTGCACATCCAACTTGAAAGACCTTACAGGAACTGTGACTTTTGGCAGAGAGATTTTTTTCAAAAGCACATGGATCATGGGCATCTGTCTTCTGAAAACTGGACCTACCTAACATCCAGCGTGCTGAGCAATGAGTATCTCAGCCTTCACACAAAGCCAGAGAGGCATACAAAAGGGTCCTCATGGACCCAGGCCACACATGCAAAGAAGAGCATGTACTTATGTTTGCACCTTTAAAAAAAAAGATAAACACAAAGATTTCATTTACAGACTCTATTAAGTTGATAAAACAAAACAAAACAAACAAAAAACCACCTAGCCCAGAAGAATGAATTGGCAGCCTGAAGAAACCAAGGAGGGACACGCAGGAGGGAAGGGATGCCATTCAGAGGGACCTGGACAGGCTTGAGAGGTGGGCCTGAGGTTCAACAAGGCCAAGTGCAGGGTCCTGCACCTGGGCTGGGGCAATCCCAAGCACAAATACAGGCTGGGTGTAGAATGGGTCGAGAGCAGCCCTGAGGAGAAGGACCTGGGGGTGTTGGTAGATGAGAAGCTCACCATGATCTGGCAACATGCACTTGAAGCCCACAAAGCCAGCTGTATCCTGGGCTGCATCAGAAGCAGCGTGGGCAGCAGGGTGAGGGAGGGGATTCTCCCCCTCTGCTCTGCTCTTGTGAGACCCCACCTGGAGTGCTGCGTTCAGCTCTTGGGCCCCCAGCACAGGGAGGACATGGAGCTGATAGAGTGGGTCCAGAAGTGGACCACGAGGATGATCAGGGGGCTGGAGCACCTCTCCTATGAGATCTTATAGTGGCCTTCCAGTACCTAAAGGGGGCCTTATAGGAAAGCTGGGGAGGGACTCATTGTCCAGGAGTGTAGTGATAGGAGAAGGTGGAATGGTTTTAAACTAAAAAACGTTAGGTTTAGATTAGGTATTAGGAAGAAATTCTTCACTCAGAGGGTGGCGAGGCCCTGGCACAGGCTGCCCAGAGAAGCTGTGGATGCCCCATCCCTGGAAGTGCTCAAGGCCAGGCTGGATGGGGCTTTGGGCAACCTGGTCTGGTGGGAGGTGTCCCTGCCCATGGCAGGGGGTTGGAACTGGGCAGTCTTTAAGGTCCCTTCCAACCCAAACCATTCTAAGATTCTATGAAGGGAAAAATAATTTGTTTCTGCACGTGGATAAGGTCCTATCACACTCAGTTACATAGAATTTCTCACCAGGGATTCACATCTTTAAACACATCCGTGAGGGCTGATCTACTTCTCACACTCCCTTTCAGATGGATCAGTGAGCAGCTCAGCCTACACGTGCAGGCCACTCCCTGGATCCACCCCAGGCGTGGAGAAACTGCACAGGTCAGAGCCCAACCCCATGGCTGAGAATTCCCACTGGCCTCAATGGAAAATTTTCCCCCATGTTTTCATTTCACAGATCAAGTGGCCCTTTCCCACTTACCTACAACCAGAAAAAAACCAATTTTGTGCCAGAAAAAGCCATCAGCTGCAAACCCTGAGGACCAAGGCACCCACTAGAACAAATGATACCCTCCATCTGATGAATTAAAAGGAACTAAGAGCTGCAGAATCTGCGTGAGCATGGATCAGCTTCCTTGGCAAAAGCCAAGACAGGTGGCTACAGAGTAAATCGCATCAACAAGAAGGAAAAAGACTATTCATGTGAGAAATAAGTGTGCTCTGTTTACTGAAGTCATGTGTATCATCGCTACCCTTGCCTTTACGTCTTTGTAACACCACGAGCATGTACTGGATAAACCAGGTTTGCTCCTTTTCACCAAACTATGTTGCTGGGTCTATATTCGTGGCCACCTGCCTGCTTGCAAATAAACCCCAGAGAGGCAGTGAACGGGGTGCAGAAAACACACCGGCCTGCGACACAGTCAGCTTCCTTTAGCCAACTCAAGGCGGTCTTCTTCACCCCGTTATTTTAATGCTGTTGTCCACATGGCATCCTCTGGGCTTAAGGAAAGCAGTGCTCATTTTCCTTTTTGACTGCTACGCCAAGGGACTTGCTGCTCAGTTATATCTCCTTATACAATCTTTATTATTGATTTACTACACGCATTTTGCTGTGCATCTAATTAACATTAAAAAAAAGGAAAACAGGGTAAAAATAGCGAAGTGCAAACCAAGGAACTTTCTTTAAGTTACTCCGTGTCTGGCAGGTACGCAGTTTTTCCCCAGTAACCAGACAAATTGTACCAATAACATGGAAAGAACAGGGACTCTGGGGAAATACTGATACACAGTCTTTTTTTCATTCTTTTTTAAGCAAATACTGAAGTGTCTGAGTTAACCTGAGCTTGCTCAGCTGCACGCTGAGGACGGCTGATTTCTCTGGCAGTAGCAGGGAGAAGACGGGACCACATTCCTCCACAGGCAGGGCTCGCGTTGCTGCCCTGCTCTGCTGGGCTGGCTCAGGCACCTCTCCCAGGGTGAGACAACTCAAAATAGACTCAAAGACTGCACGGTGATGACCTTGGGCAATCTAATCCCCCTGACCCACCACTCCTGAGACCCTCAAAGGTGAAGGACTAAGCCCTGGTCCTGCTGTACAATCCACTCAGGCGGTGGAAAAGAAACTCTGGAGTGTCATGCGAGCTCCAGAAAGGTCATGTAAAGGTGGCATAGTAGGGAGTTCAGGGATTGAGCAAAGGTATTTAAGGATTATACAGGACTCGTGAGATGTTTAAGGGAAGGGCCAAGAGAGTGGGAGGGAGGAATCGAGATAGATGGCAGAGAGCCAGTGCAGGAAAATGCAGCGGGGTCCGGGTGGCGAATAAAGGAGGCTAGTGACATGTAAGTCGGCAGCCGGTCAGCACGCTTGTTTGGCTAAGCCCAGCGCCAAATCACCTCCATTTTGTCCTACCTGAACTGTTTCTAACTATTTTCTGTGCAAGCGTGCTCTCTGTTCTGAGAGTGCACGTGTGTGACCCATCAGCGAACTTCAGGCTGATGTTGGACACACTGGGTCTGGGACCCAAGACCCGAAAGACCAAGATTTAGGGAGCCTGATACCAGAAAGATCCCTGAAAGGGATTTATGCTCATGGAAAACTCTCTGTGTCAGGCTGTTGCTTGTCCTCTCTGGGTTTGTGTGGGTGCCTGTGCGTTCATGGCTGGCCATATCTGTACACTATTTGTGCATATACATGTTCCAAATTTGTGCTTTGCCTTGCTACTGGCAGGGAAGAAGGATAAGGAGCAGCTGCTCACTGCCCTTGGCACATGAATCCCCTGACTCCTTCAGTCCCCTGGGTTCAGCTGCTCAAAAGCACCACTCGAAAAAAAGGTGAAGAAATGAGGAAACACTTCTTTTTGAGCCCATCGCAAAGGAAAAGAGTAAAGCGTGGAACCAGAAAGGACCAGTTTATTCCCACGTCTGAAGCACTGCACATCACAGACAATCCAGTTTCACTCGGGCACCTGAGCTGGTTTTGTTCAACTCACGGGGGATGCATCTTCCAGAAAGGCTGTTCCAGGGGAACCTTCTTGGATTGAATTTTTAAACATGCGTAACAGGCCAACGTAAACTGAATTTTGCCCTCTTCCTCGTGAAATCTTTCCAGTTGCCAAATACCGCCCTTTTCAACTACCCCCGGCCAACGCTGGCACAAACACGCCAACGTCGATCTTCCAGATGCTCTGACAAGTTGTGCTCAGACAGGTCCACAGACATGTGGAGGAGCAAGGAGATTCAAAGCCAGTTTCAAAACCATTTTCACTAGTCATGTCCAAGTGCTTGAATCCTGAAAGCCAGAGATCATGCACTCCATTATGGAAGCAAAAATTAGGGACACATTGGTTTTCCAGCTGAACGTCTACTGCAGAAGATCAAAGGTGGTCACTCAGATACCATGTAATAAGATGACAGAGAGCATTCACCCCATTTTCCAGCCAATTTTGAACAGAGCATCACGCCATTAGTATTTGGCGAACAATTTCTGGGTTCCAAGCTAATCTTTGGTGTTTTTCCATGGCTATTACTGTGCAGACAAAGCTATTCCAGAATCTTTTCAGGTGGGACCGGTGTTATGTGGCAGCCAATAATCTTTATGGTAACACTGCAATGAAAATGTCGCTTAGTGTAATGAGCAGAGATCATAAGCGAAGCCCCCAGCTGCCTCTCTATTATTTTTCATTACAGTCTTTCTGGGTTTGTTATGCTTCAAGAGTACTCAGGGAATTACACCAAACTAGGCTCACTAGTCAGCTCTTCATTACTCAGACCATACTAAAACTGAGCCATCAGCAAACTGAACCAGCTCCTGAGGCAACACGACACTAACATTTGTTTGAATATTTACCATTTCTTTTTTAGCTTGTCCTCTTTCTTTAAGCTCTGTTCTGTGAAACAAACCGATTGGCAGTTGGAGGTGGTTTTGAAACAACAGGAGAATCGCAGAATATGTTTTCATGCCATTAACGCCTTGAGAGAAGGGCTGGGCTTCCTTCTGACTACCAGAAACAAATTGCAATATACTCATTTTTTCCTGATGGCAATATTTTCCTTTGATTTGCATACCACAGTGCTGGGTGAGCTGGGTGAGACAAGAAGTCTCACTGGCCGTGTGAATCCTCCCTGCTCCTGCAGATTTTCACGTTGGCTTCTGGCAAAGCAAGAAGGTGCCCACCACTCTGGAAAGCAACAGTCACACCTTTTAAAAAAATCCTTCTTTGAAAATGACAGCAATGGACATACAAGAGTAAGTTCTGGCGTCACAAAGCCTGCATGGTTTCCTGAGCTGCCTTCAGGCTGTTTCAAGGCCCGCAGCGTGAAGGACACAGAGCCTTCTGAAAGGCTCCCTTCTCCGTTGATGTCCACTAAAATGAAATGGCAACATGCAGTCAGCCTGATTTTGATTTCAAGAAAAACAACGCATTCTGCTTCTGATTTCAGTGGGTGCAAGGTTTGGCCCTTAGTGCCACGTAATCTGTACACGACAACTGAAACTCTACTAGTGCACACTGCACAGCACAGGCTTTCCTGCGAGATATTCTCATCTTAAAATCACATTTTGTATTTTAGCCCTCTACTGAGCTTGGTAAGCGCACAGATCTTTAGGTTATTCATGGCTCGGAATCACAATAGAGGTTTCAGCATAATCTGTGTTGTAATTAGTGTTAGCAACTGAGGCATATCTTTGAAACTGTGCAAAACCAAACACTGTTTTATGATGCCAATCAAACCACATGTTCTTCATTATTTAAATCATCTACTCACAGCCATTATTATGAAGCCTTTCGATGTAAACAAATAGGCAAATTGTGCTTGCAGTACAGCTCACAAACCCCAGACTACACAGCAACATACAAAGAACATCTAGGCTGGTTATGAGCACCGGAGTGAAAATGATGTCTTCTCATCAACTGTTCGTAACAGCTAGTGCCAATGAGTCACTCCGAGTTCCTTAATGCACACATTAACCAAAATAGTCTCTCTTACAAGGAAGGTAGGCTTATGCATACCAATATGATGGGGTTTTGCTGAACATCTTTTTGCTGTAGGTAGGTTTGCAGCACTCCTCCTAAATTGTAGGTGCTTACGTATGGCAGTGAGTTACAGGAACAAATATGGAACTTCTGCTTAAAAGGACAGGAACGACTTTGCTTGGTCATCAGACATTTGCAAAAGGCACCCACAGGAGCCTTAACAAGTGGTGCAAAACAAGCCAGTGGTTCCATCTGCTTCTGGGCTAGGGGAACAGGAGCACAGCGCTGGAACTATTTGCAGTGAATCAATGTACATGGCACAGCAAAAATGAAAGGCAGAAAGAGTGCAACAATGGGGAGCAACAAACCTGCTCTGCATCTTCTTAGAAACATGCTGGAAAACACATTGCAGAAAGGGCAAACGTGATCCTTTGACTGACTGCTGTCCTTCCTTTTTGCTTCCCCACCACTCTGGCTAATAACATGCTTGCAAAATCCCACTCTAAGCACACAGGGTAGCAAATGGGTCCCCCCTTGCAAAACCATCCTGGCGTCTCCACAGCTTGTGGCAAGGAGCAGATTTATGAGAAATGCCAGGGCAGAAATGGGGAAAGCAAAGCAGAAAAAGATTTGTCAACAGCTCTCTGTCGCTGCGAAAGTACTTCATTAGCCTGTCAACTGCACTGTGTCTAGGAGATACATTTATCGACAACTCCCTGCCAATCGATCCAACATCTATATAAAACTCTTCTTATGCAATGGGCATGCTGACTGACATCACCGTGAGATCCATAGAGAACTAATAGTGTTACTAAGCCCCAAATTGCTCTAATGCCTAAACAAAATGAAATCAGAAGTGCTAAGACCCCGCCAACATCTCAGCAGCTGTACCATACTCACTGCTTACAGCACAACGTTTTGAAGCAAGATTTATTTTTGATCCACTTCATAGGTGGAGCATGAACTCATGCTGAATAAAAGTCCTTACACAAAACACTGTTTTTCACTCCTGTGGATGTTTGTGCTTATTGGATTACTTTTGGAACAGAGGGAGCTAGCATTTTTCACTCCCTCAGCGCAGTATGCAAGTACTGGGAGATGTTAAATGCTGTACACCAAGCAGCAGCTCTGTGCGGTCAGCTCTGCCAGGCTTTCATCGGGTTAGGATAACGCTGGGAGTGGCTAACTGATCCTGCAGCGGCTCTAACAACTGGCAGCCACTTTACACAGCCAGCTGCCTTCCTTCAGTGCATGCTCTCCTAACCTTTATTCGCTTTGTCTACCTGTTTTATCATTTCATGATAAGGCAGCATCACAGACAGCGGGAGTAACCTATTCTGGCATCTCCATCTGGCACTATATATCAGGGTTGTGCTGCTCTGGTGGATTAGTTTCAGATCCCTGTTGGCAGATCAAAGGCAGCAATAATAACCACAAATCAATCCCCCTTTACGGCCTAAAACATCTTCTCCCTTACACAGGATGCCTGACTTCTTCACCACCCCAGAGCCCTTATAAATACCAGCTTTGCCTAGACACAACAGCTCTATGCAGATAATACCCAGGCGCTGGAGAATTTGGCACTGGTGCTTTTGGATGCTTTCACCTATTCACTGACAAACAAAATGAGCTGCATCCATACCGAGAGGCTCATGTAGACCGAACACTCAAGTCTCTGAAAGTCAAAGAGCTGCTTGGTGCCAAAATGAGGGCATATAAAAAAGATGGCTCACTTCCTTCAGTCCCATCTCTTGTAATTTATGGTCTAACAACCACTTTGGAGATACTGCTGTGTTTTCACTGAAGCACCCCAGCTACTGTCAGCTCACTGCTCGGTGCTCTACACTGACCAGTGGGTGGTTTGAGAGCACATTCCTCGGTTGAACAACCAACCCATGCAGAAGTTGGTCTCTAATGGTGTTTCCAGGCAGTTACCCACTCGATTAGTCCATGCACTGGAAAGCAGGACTGTCAAGAAAGGGGATTCATGAGGTTCATCAAGATTCACGTGGCTGCTCCAACACAGGGTGTTTTGTAATGCCTGTGCCTGCATTCTTGAGATCACACTTGAGTTCTTGATGCTCACAAGTTAGGTCTTAGTTAAAGGTGGTGAGGGCTAAAATATAGCTCACTGGACAGGTATTAGCTCTCTGCCTGGCTATACTTTACTGTCAAAAAGATTTTTCTCACAAGAAAAGCAGCTTTGTTTGCTCCCTCTCCCAAACATGTTCAGAGTGACAAAGACAAAGCTGTATTTGCCAGGATGCGGCCAGGCAGGTCCCGAGGACTGAACTCGAACAGAGGTATTGTGGCTAAAAATCTCTGCGCCTCGGATTTGACAGTAGAACAGCTATTATGCTGTAAATGATATACCTGCATGGGCAGCAAAGACAAACTCTTATCTTTAAGTCTTTCAGGCTTGTAACTTGCAGTTTGAACTGTGTCTCTGAAGAGGTTGCAGCATCATCTAGAATAACAATGGTTCAACATTCCTACATTTTTCCTAAAATGAAACCCAGTGAAAACGACAGCTGCTTAAAGATCATCTGAAATTCTTCAGAAAAACATATCAATTAAAAGCAAGCATCCAGAAACCCTTTGGTGCTAATATTGCATACAAATACAGTCTACAAAGGCCAGAAAGACCTAGTAGTTCAGGGTTCCCACATAAGGGCCCACAGAACATTTTGTCTTACACGTCTCTTAAACATATATATGTATGAATATACATAAAGGAATTTGATCCTATTTTTTTCAGTATTCTGTTATTAAGCCACAGTTCTACTCGATTGACTGTTTATCACTATTTTTTTTTTACTACACACATAAAACCAGAACATTGTCTCAACATATGGAAAACGTAGATAGTACATATTACTCATAGTGGCACATAATTTTAAGAAGAACTGTAACTGTACTATTTCTAGATAATTTTAAAACTATGACAAAGATGCATGCTATTGAAGAAAAATGGCAAGGCTATAAAAAGCAACACGGGTTTAAGTCAATCAAGTATAAAGAGTATCATTTTTTTCCTTATAGTATGATTCTTTTTACTTGCTAGTGTAACTGGGAAGTCAGAAAGACTAAGCAAAGATCAAGAAAAAAAGATCATCTTCCTCTCCCCTCCCACTGCTGAGCTTAGAAAAAGATCCTAAAAGGAAAAAATGTAAGACTGGCAGTTTCTAAGACAGTTTAATAAACCTTGGGGAAGGCCTAAGTGTCAAATTTGCCTTCCTGGTAGTACCTAAAGCACCGCTACTAAAGCAATACAATAAAGTTTATGAACTTGTCTTTACTGCTACATAATTTATCTTTGAGAAATGGCTCCATGGCAAACAACTGCTCTCTATGAATCTCTTTGGGGTTTCAGTGGGCTGCAGTTTTTATCACAGCAAGTAAACTGGATCAAGATTGAACACCAAACTGAAATATATATCACAATAGGTTTTTTATTTAATGAAAGATACTTAATTCAGAAGTTAAACATTACTATACTCAAGTGTTTTCTCCTATCTACGCCAACCTCCCAACTGAAGTCTTTTTGAGATACTTTTCACTGAAAATCAAAAGAAAAAAAAATCCAGAACCACCCATATTTTTCTATTTAAGAAAATTACCATTTAATTACTGTTATATTAGTTTTGTGCCTAACAGAAAGAAATACATCCCTTCATATAAAAAACAAAAACAAACAAAAAACACCCCTCTTCTCCCACAATTTCGAAATAAACTTAACAAAAACCCAACAACTACAACCACAGGTACGCTGACCTCGCTTGGGCTAGTGGTTACAGTACGGTTTGCTCAGACAACTTTCCAGTACGTATTTACATTGCTGTAGAAAACCTTTATTTTTGGAGTACTTTCCCTTCTGATCAGCAAGTTCACGTGGTGTGAATCAGAAGGTGTAGTCAGAGAAAGGACCACGCACCCACGGTGTACAGTAAACTATCAACACCCAAACCGCATGAGCACATGCAAAGCTGACACAACGAACGGGGAGGAACCGACTCAATGGAAGAGCCCTAAAAAATAACGTTCAGCCTGGATTTCTTGCCAAAGAGGTATTAGATTGATCTGTAGAACAGCTTTGTAAGAAAAGCTTCAGTATAGCCTGGAAAAAACAAACAAACAAACAAAAAACTATTGTACTGTGAGACCGATGGCCTAGGAGTACAGAAGGGTGGTTTTCATCCCTGCATGTTATGATTGTTGGCCAAGTGGCATTTCTCAGTGTGTTTGTCTATAACAAGATAACTGCAGAATGCTGGATTATTTGATGAATTCCCACATTTCGGGGAATGGTCGGGGCAATGAGCAACGTCGTATTGATTTTGGTGAAAACAAGAAAATGAAAGGGGAAAGGTACATATACACAGAGTCTGTGGGTTTGTGACCTCTTGCATTTAGTTAGCAGGTGCGGTTGTTGCAGCCATCCAGGCCTGTGGGTAATGGTCTATAGATCAAAACGCCAGTGGATGGCTGCCATCCTCCTTACCAGCATTAACAATCCCCTCTCTTTCCTCCTGTATCCTTGCAGCACTTGCCCCCAGTACAGCTCAGAAATGCCAACACCTGGAACAAACTGCCTCAGGGATGGGCTAGGGAGAGGATGGAAGAGAGGAAGGAGGAGCTATGAGGACAAAAGGGGGCGAAGAGGCATGAGAAGCTTCATGTATGGACAAGCTGCTGACCTTGGCATTGGAAAAAGGGGATTACACTGGTACATTGTAAAAACCACAGGGATAACTCCTACTGTGGTGAAGAAAGGGAGCATGAAGTGAGTGAAAGAATAGATGAGAGTTCAGACCATGCGAATTCAGGGAGCCTTTACAACGTAAAACAGAACATGAGGGGCCCTCGACTGACACGAAGAACAAATCCCCGGATGCCAGGCAAGTTCTCCTTAAGTCTGTTTTCCAGTACCACGACTTCAAGACCAAGAACATGCAGCATAAGCACAGACTTCACCAGACCCTTCCCTATTTAAGCATAGATGGTGCTTGTCACTTCTTCACATCCATCTTGTGGTCACATTAGCTCCATTAATGAAAAAATAAATGTTGCAAAAGGGAAGTATTAACATAGCTCATACCAAGGATATTAATTTTAAAGATGCTATTTACTTTGTATCAGAGCAGTCATATATCTTGGTCTCGAGCAGTTCCTAGCCTTGTCCAGATTCAGACTCCATGTTACAGAGACAAACTCTATCCTGACTCTCCTTCCTGCCCGTGATTCATTCACCTGACATTTTAGTACTGCACCCACTTGACGGGCTTCACGTATTTAGTAAAAGGCAGTAATTCTTATTTAAGCAAAAATTAGCTTCTTAGTGCAAAGCGGATACTGATTTAGTTTGAAGTGTAGACATGATACAGCTCGAACTATCTGTGTGAAAAGCAAAGTCACCTGGCTGCAAACACCCCGGGTGGCCCTGTGGTCGGTGAGAAATGCACAGCTCCGTGGTGAGGTGGGGTGGGGCCCCAGCCTCTAGGGATAAGCACCCTGTGCAGCGAGCTGCCTGCAAGGATCGCCCGGTGCCTGGCTTCGAAGATCCATGTTACATCCTAACAGTGCAGATGCAGGACCAGAAGAGGCTTGTGCAGGTGTCTCGCCTTCTTAACCTGTTCCCTGGACACAAACCACAGATGCCAGTGCAGTGTTTTCCCCGTATCAAGAGAGAAAACACAGAGAGCCCAAACTACCTCTGAGGCAGAAAGAAGAAGTCAGATGATGGTTACTCTTCACGCTGCTCCCAATTTGCCAACAGAAGTAGGCAGCCAGCGTGGGAGAGCACCGGCAGCCTCGGGGACACGAGGTTGGTCCTTTCAAGGCAGAGGACCTGGAAATCCTCCCCACAGCACCAGCTGTCAGAGTCAAACCCAGCGCTTCCAGAACGGGAGAGGAAACAGAAGCAATTACCCAGACAGGAAAGGTGCCAACAGATAACTTGGGAATAACCTGCATATGTGAGCACGAGGCGGGTTTATTTTCGGATGGAGGGCACCACTTCTCCATCTGTCTGAGCAGCGAGCTCAGTCCCTCGCTGGCAGGCACCAGGCGACCCCGGTGCCCTCACACACTCATACGGCATTACTCCCGCCCAGCCAGCAAATGCTAACTTAGCATTACCAAAGCCTGAGCTGATATTCTCTTCAAAATTCCTCCGTTCCCCACTTTCTTGGTCACTATGGCAACGACCATCATCCTGTGAACAGCACCATCCGACTCGGGGCTTGTTCTGCACTTATTAATCTCAGCCATTTTAAGAATTGCCTCTTTTCCCTGGGCAATGCTCCTAAGAGCCGAGTTTCACTCCCCACCGATGTCACCAACACTCTGACACGGTTCCTCATGTCACAAATCCACAGCAGTCCCAGACAAGGCTACATAAAAGAGCCAAAACCAAACACAGAGCATATTTTTTAAGTATTTCTAGGTAGACTGGACACAGACCGAGGACCTTCTCTGGACAATCGTGGTCCTTGTGAGCAGCTTTCCCTTGTAGAAGCCATCCCTGACAGAGATGTTGACAATCAGCTGTAGACAGTCACGGTAAAGACAGTAAGGCAAGGACAAAATAGCAAGTCTTTACTTTGAGCTAGATATTTTCCAGGAAATGTCTCCCTTACTTGCTATTTTGTTTAACTGGGCCATAACTATGGCTTATTATTCCTCGCATTACATCCATCCACTATTTACATTAATCTGCCCTGGGAAAGACAACACGATTTCATTTCACTTGACTCTCTTCTTACTTTTTTAAAAAATTCTATTCTAAAATTACTATTTCAGTGCAGGAAATGGCAACTTTAGACTATTCTCACAGCCTTTTTTGAATGATTTTTGATTTGGAAATTATTTTTGATAAGGAGGGGACAACAGCTGTGAGCACATAGTTTATTCTGGCAGAACAACATACCTGAGTCCATGGGCTCACAGCTTCAAGATAAAATAATCAGCACATGAAATAAAAACATGTAACATATAATAAACATATATATGTTTGTAGGAAGAAAGATGCTTTTTTTTAAAGGAGTCTTCAGCAATTTTTGCAAGCATTAGTTTAACAGCACTGCTGCTTACGTGTACGTGGATAAAGACTACACATGCTACAATGGGAGATCTGTAGCATTTCTCAATACATTGGAGAAAACAACATTTTCTTTCAGAAGGAAAAAGTCATTTTGGTTGAGGCAGTATATAATTTTCCACACACAAATGTGTTCATCCAAACCCAACCTACATGTCTCTGTACCTTATGCTCAAATTTTCTCTTACTGCATTCAATACATTAAGTGCTGCCTAACTCCCACCTCCTGAATTCAGAAAAAAAAAATCATTTTTCCTTTAAAAAAACACCCTTTGGAAGAGAATGTATTCTTATTGTTACAGCCGATGAGTTAGAGGCTGAAAACAGCCATTAGTTAACAACCTACCCATTACCCTGTAAAGTGTTAACAACATGTGAACTGCTGCTCTAAGGAAATTGTCCCAAGTAAAGGGCAGGACATGCTCCCTGGTCCAATGTCTTCTGGAGAGTAAAACTGTGCGAAGGGGCTACACCACTCAAAAAGGGTTCCTCTTCTGTCCTATGCTGGCTCACCTTTGCTAGCTGGCAAATAAAAGGGTGGCCCACGGTGCTGCCGAGGGTTTAGCATCTCTTGCACACTTTCATGAGTCTAGGTTGAAGTCTAGATACTGCAAACTCTAGATCCTGGAAAAATTATTCAGATAATTCAAAGTAGTCCCAGAATTTAGCAATACAGTGGTATTAAAGGAAGCGCAGGTTACCTAAGGTAGATACGATGAATGCAAAACCACATAGAGGAAACCCAGAGTCCTAAAGAGACCAAACAAGAAAATACAATTTGGTTGTGCCTTTGTCTTTTGTCCATCATCCCCCTCTTTCAAACATTGATTGGTGATAGAATGAAAAGGCACCCACTACCTTTTTCTATCATATTCTTTATTTGGTGTCCTTGATACCTGCTTTTACTAAATTCTCTGCTTTTCTGCTATTCCTGCATTTCCTCCCTATCTCTTTTCTTTGCCTAATCAGCTGATTCTCCTCATTTATCTTCCCTGTCGAGAAGCTTGGCTCTTCTTATTTCTCTTGCTCGTCAGCCTTTGCTTTCTTACTGGTCTTCCTTCTGCACCTCTTTTATGCTTTCTTCCTTCCTTTCCTTGTTTCTCACTATTTTCTCACTTTTATATACATATATATGTATATTTATAGACATACACACAGGATACTCATCTTTTCATCTGTGCTCCCTTTCTGCCTCACAGGTGGTTGAATCTGAATAGGAGTGACTCTGTTTTGAGACATTTAGTAGAAAAATGAACGACTCTTTCCTTAGTATTCTCCTCAGCAGATGGACAAACACTACACAGAGGGGATCTGCTATAAGGTATGTTAAGATATTTCCCGGGATCTCATATCGTCATTCAAAAAGCATTTTTTAAGGGATTTTAAAGGATTTCACAGGAAGTATTTCATATACATCTTTATGGGAATTGCAATAAATCCCATTTTTTCCTTAGAAAGTAGGCGTGAATTAACAGTTATTACTGACATCTGTCATATTTTAAATACCTTTGTAAAATTTAGTAGTGGCAACAACAGATGTAGCATAAAACCCTGTGAAACAATCTCCTTAATCGAGCACCCTTTAAGGAAAGCAGCTTCATCACTGACAGTCATTTAGTAACTCAGGAAGCAGCTTCCCAGCAGATACTTGCTGCTGTTATATCCGAGGTGATCAAACCATAAGGTGATTTATTTCTTTTCTGACACCTACCTGAACTTTCTAAAGCCATTAATGACACTTAATGAAAGTATCAGCAAACATGGGACATAATTATCCGCGACAGAACTGTGTTTACAACACAGACACAGTCACAGTTCTGCAAAATGCCATTTGTTGGCAAAACATTAATATCCTAAACCACAAAGGATGTGCACCCACCAGTGCAGTAAGGGTAGAAACGCTGCCAAACACACTTTCTCCCCCAGCCTTTTCCTGGCTCTCCCTTCCCCGTGACTGACAGTGACTTTCTGAGAGCAGGCAATATCTCCAGGCATGAAAATCTGTGTGCATAAGAAACTGTTTCATATTAGTCCTATTGCAGCACTACTGGTTACAGAAGGAAGCTGTAGACAACAAAATACATATTTTATTTTTTATTATTTAAATAAGGTGTATTAAAGAGTGGAAAAATCCCTATGTACAGAAATCCAAAGGAATATCAATGTCTGACATATTTCCCCCGCCATATTAACTAATCCAGCAAAAAAAGATCCTTGGTATGTCATTTGCTGATTGATGAGCACAGAGAGCTGAGACCCGAGCACGGAATTTTATTGCTGAAGACATTTTCATCTGCAGCCAAATCACCAGGGAAACACTTTGTCAAACAACTTCATTCTGCCAGGAGACTTTGTGACAATATTGGCAACTTAAGAATTTGTTCTGTTTTTTCCGATGGCATCTACCTGCCCGTGTTGAGAAATATTTACAGTAGCACCGCAATTCATGCAGACGTCCAGCTTCAGACCTAGGGACAAGTGGTTCACATTTCTTTGCAACAATATGTAAAAACCAGCTAACTCACAAGCTCTATTTTTTATTATATATATATAAGTACGATCCAATATATTTCTGGCAGCGTTTAATACCAATCCCCTGTACTGTCATAATAGCAACTGATCTTACATTGAGCATCTGCAGAGCTACAAATTGTTACTTGTTTTCAAGAGCTCAATCCTGGTTTAGTTTTTCTTCTTTTTTTCTTTTTTATTGCACCTGGTGGGACTCAATCAGACGAAATGCTGCTAACTTTTACGCCCTTAGGCAAGATGATAGGCTTCACTGGGACACAATGAGTTAATGCATCCAAACTTATATCCTCTGGCTGCTCCTGAAATTGCTAAGGAATTTGAGTCCTGCTGGTTGTCTTGAAGCTTTAATTATTTTCTGTGTTGAATGAAATTCCCAGGTTTCACAATTTTTTTATTTTTTTTTTACCGTGGTGGCAGCAAAAGTGACCTTTGTGAAGTCTTCTTGGCTCAGTAACAGGCATTCAGTGCTCTCAGTGCCCCAGTTATACCATGCACAATGGGCTAAATCTAAAAGTCCAGAAACATCATGCCCAGACAGGGGGGTTATGTATAAAATTGAAAACAAATGAATGGCCAAACAAGATAGTTAAGACTATCTGGCATATAGCGGAGCAGGGGATGTGAAGAGTGCTGCTATTCCTTTCCAGTTACAAGTGGAAGCACATGGATGAACTCCCAGCTTCAATTCAAGTCAAACATAAATCTCCAATCCCTTGCATTCAATGTGGTGAGAATTTCTCCTTGGGATTTTGGGGTTAACGTCCTCCAAGCCTCATTGGTAACTCTGGAACTGAAAATGGGGGTTAAGGCGAATAATAACAATTTGTCCTAGAGAAGTTTCCCTAGGTAGCGCGATGCCATTTTACCCGGGCAATCTGCCAATGGCATCGTTCCACCGGCTAATTTAAGGGACAGGAGATCAAGTGTTTAATACTAGCTGCCAGTCAGCTTGCAAATAAAAAGGCTTTCATCTAGCACTGTGCATCCATTTCCACCATTCCTGTCACTGCAGGATCCACTCAAACCCCTGCTGCTGCCCATCTTCCCGCTGCTGTCCTTGTGAAACACACAAAGAAGCATGCTTTAAAAAAACAACACATGCCACATGTGCACCAAGCAAAAATAAGATGCTGAAATATTCTCTGAAGACTTTACCACCAACTTTGTTACCTTTTTTTCCAGCTACGAACAGATTTTAATGGTTAGCTCTTTTGAGACAATCCCATAAGACATATTTCACCATATCACCTACCTATCACATGAGAAATCCTCAGGTCAAGTCCAACATCAGACAAATCACCCCATTTCTTTCTAGATAGATTTTGAAAGGGATGAAGGCTGACAGATTTGGTGTAAGGTTTTCAATTTCAACTCTTCATACCTGCTGTTTCATTTGCTCGTTTTTCATAAAAGCTGAACTAAAAGAAAAAAACGAAAACCCCAAACATTCTTTTCTACCCCATGAGCAGCTTAGTACAAAAAGAAGTAGCTGGGTCTTTTACTGGCTGCATTATGTTGTGAATAGAGCCGTGGGCCTAATGCCCTCATGTGAGATCACCCACAGGTCTGCCTGAAGGACAGCTGTGCTCTGCCCTGCAAGGGACAAGCCCCCAGTGCTCTGCTCCTTTTGCAGTGCTGGTGCTGGCTCCTGCAGGAGTGCCCACTCCTCTGTTCAGCTGTCCTGGGTGTGAAGGAATAATTCTGTCTCCTTTTCGGTTGGGCACAAGCTCGCTGCAGGGAATCTGACCGATTATCCCTAAACATGAAAATGCAGTTATTTTCGTTAAGTGCAACTAAACCCATCTGTTAAGAACTGTGCTTAGAACTGCACTCCAACAAGTGATGTGCAAGTCCTCTCAAGCACATGTTAGTTCTGAGCACCACCTGACCACAGACAGACGGGAGGACTCCAGACAGACCTCCAGCAGAGGTTCCTGGTAGCCCTGCCAGGGAGACCAGGACACCTCAAGAACTGCACTACAGACTTTCCATGGAAAAGGGATTCTGCGGAGCATCACCTAGACCCAATAGCTGCATCACGACTGTGAAACAGCTACTGCTTTAATAGGATAAGCCATGCAATTTCCAGCAGCACCTTTCTGCACGGGAGGTGTTTATTGGTGTGATGAAAACACACCCATAAGTACCTGACGCTGGAAGGGGATGCTGCCGGGCCATGCTATGTGCACTGACATCTGGCAAAGGACTGGGGAACAGATTGGCCCCCCTCACTGGTAGAAATAATTCCTTTGGATCAGGGATCCTCAGTCTAATGGTACTGATCTTTTCCTAGCAGATAATTTTTAAGCATTATTTTCCTGGATTTCTGCTGTGTGATCCTTGTCTTGTTGATCCCTGGCTGGTAACCACAGCTTAAAAGTTCAAATGGTGTGCAAATAGATATAATGCAGCAACTCTTACACTCCAGAAGACAAAAAGCACAAGAACAGGTTCACCGGACTCTGTGTCTCGCAGCTAGAAGTGGAAGTATTCTTCCTTTTCTACCAGGATGCACGAATCCAGCTTGTTGCAGACACTGCTGTGTTAATGTGACAAGTTAACAATGCCTCGGCTTGCTCAGCAGTAATGATCTTTCAACTTTCCTGTCAGATCAATGCACGACTTTCCTCAGGACCCACTTACTGGAACACTGGTCAGGAGGGAGCGCGGCTTTGCAAAACAGTGTCCAAACCAGACAGCTCCGCCAGGAATTGCTGCAGTGAGAGACACGAGCCTGCCTGCAAAATCCTTTGATTCAGCGCGCTGAAAGGAGGCATCCCTGGCCCTTCTCAGATCACTCTGCAGCACAGCTTTCCTTTCTGTTACGTATAATCACGGCGGGGTTTCACTGAATGAGCCAGGTTTGTTGCTAGTCCTTTCCCACCACTGGGCTCACCCCACCTGGGTCTTTGCCAGTGGCAAACAGGAGGCAGTGGGGGGCAGCTAAGGTATGGTCCCGAATATACTTTGATAAACTGCAAATGGGAAGCACACATCAAACACCTCATTAACAACATAAAAACCTGCTGTTTTGTACTCGGCCCTAAACGCAAATGTAGCTACATGCAGCTTGACCACAAAGACCTGATGAAAAAAAAACAGAAACAAAACACCCAAGAAATGACAACTAAGCTATTGGTACTGGGTAACAAGTCATTTCTTGCAGAGCCCAGAGAGCAACTTCTTGATCTGAGACAAAAGGGGGATTGAATGAAGGGGAGAAGAGAAGGGTTTTGATCTCTCTTTTCTTTCTTTTTTCCTCAACACTTCGCCGTTACAATCAAACCTGCTGAAACTAAATTTCAGTCACCATGTATGTGGCCTTTTTCTTTTATATTTTAGCCGTGAAGTTTCAATCCTCCTGCTCTAGCTGTGAATAACAATGCCATTAGTGCAAAGGGAGTTCAGAAGATAATTATTCACAATCACCTTACTCACAGGCACAGGCCATACGAAATACAAAATCATTTCTATTTTGAAAGTATTATTCTTTAGACAGTGGAAAGCGTACCACAATTTGGAAGTCATTTTTCTCAAGGATCTTCATTTTCACAGCTCAGAATTGCTAATTTGAAAATACCTTCTCCCAAATGTCAAACAGAAGACACTACCAGTGCATGTGTGTGAGTCCCAAACACAGCTGACGTGTTGCTGACTTTCGTAACTGTCTTCTCCAAGAGAGAAGACATCACACCTTGCAGAACGACACTAACATTGCTCCACCTCAGAAAGCTGAACCCCAGCTTCTCCAAGAAATGTCAGGAGGCTGCTACTATGGAATTACTACCTAAAAATAAGGCTTAGGGCACAACTGCAAGTTTCACCTAAGACGCATGGGTTTAGTTTTAAAATAAGGCAGCTTCACAGTAACTCAACAGGAACGCACACTGCCATGCAGCGCATACAATCTCATAATAGCAATTTATCTTTTTGATCTGTTTTAAAAGAAAGCAAAAGCCAGAGCACTGCATGGCATCGGCAGCCAACATGAGCAGAAGAACCTGAGGAGGAAAAGGACCTCCTCACGGGGGTCCCATTAACTGTCTAAATGCCCCCAGCAAAGTCATAACGGAGTAACTGCAAAGGCTGCATTTTCAGTCCTACTTCAGAGCTATTATTGAGCCTCAATATATTGCCAGCTCCATCTGAACACCAGAAATAGTGGGAAATTAGAACTCAGTACTTATTCATGAGCTCAAATTTAAGCAATTCTTCTTTTCAAGGATTACGGGCTTGATTCTCCTCTCCTCTGCTCACCCACAGAAAAGGAGCAATTTTGCTGCGGTCAATGTCAGTGCAGGGCAGGGAAGAGTCGTTCTCTAACCGCAGGTCTGCACTGAAAGGGAAGATGTGATTCCCAGCCAAGGCAGCACAGACAACAACAAGCAGTGAAGAAGCAGAGCTAGGAGCTTCAGCAGCACAAGACTGCTGAACCTTATGTTGTTGTATCTTTACGGTTATTCTTACTCATTAAGCTGGCTCAAAAACGTCCTGGCATGCTGAGGATCAGACTTTTCTCCAAAGCACAGACACAACCAATGTTTGAAGTGTGCTCTACTTAGCTGGATAGGGCTCATCCTTGCTGGGTGTGAACTGGAAAAGCATGGTGCAGTTTGAGCTCTTCATCTCTTAGACTGGTGGACAACTTAAAGAGGTTAAAAGGCAGTGAATTTATAGCATATATGATTTTATATTTGTACTTTTGTTTTTTTAAGCAACAACAAAAAACGTTCCATGGTAAAAGATCTAGCCTTCGACATCAACTGTCAAGACTATCCTCAAGAATTTGATGGATGGAGTGGCTACAGCGATAAACAAGCAAGTCCACAGACAATTCAGAAATATTACCCGCAGAATCAAGTCGCATTGGTGAGACACACAGTACGCAAAGATGCCAGCAGATTAGATTAAAAGCCACTGAAATGCCTGCAATGAGGTTTAAATTTAATTAGCAGGATACAAGGTTCGGACGTACAGACATGAACAAAACCAGACAAAATGAAACAAAATCCCGAAGCTCCCTCCTTCCTACCACAGAAAAAGAACCAGTAAAAAAAAGCCACGGATATTTTACAGCTATGAGTATTAATAATGTTTTCTATATTCTTTTTACTTCCCTCTGAGGGAACATTTTTTCCTCTTCTGACAATGATAACTTCGTTGACAGGCAAGAATACTCTAACTCCGTAAGGTACCAACTTAAACTGTCTCTTAGGAAGGCTCAAACACCTACGAGTACCAAAGAGTTTGGAGAGAGCCAGATCTGAAAACCCCTGTCAAAATCTTGACAATGAACACCACAACCTCACACCCACTTGAAATTAGACAGTTGAAAGAACCACCACGTTCGCAAGAAATTTCGCCCACAACTACAAAGCCAGGACGATAATGCAATGACACCTGTCAAGCCGGACAGACAACGCATTTCAGAAACAGAAGACTGACATAACAGCCAAGACATACAAAACAGCACAGCAAACAGCAGCAGTCAAAAGGCCAGGATCACCGCTGGGGATCTGCAAGTGAAATAATATGTAGGTAACAGCTCTGCCCCATAGCTGCTCTCGGCCTTCTCTTGGAATGACTGATTTTTTAACTTGATGGGATCTGAATAAATCCCACCAGAACAGAAGAAATTTGTTTTGCAAAGTTTAAAACCCATTGCAGTTTTACAGAAAGGAAAGCACGAGGAGGCCTGCCTGAGTAACAGCATAAAGAATGAACGGAGAACTACCAATTTCTATTCAGGAAGAATTAGTAACTGTGTCTTATGAGACACAACGATAAAATGAGCTCTGACCTCAGAGCACAGGGCTGACCCGGAGCATTAGATGCACCACTAACACACTGTGCTGCTACTAGCAATTATTTTTAGCAGCCACGCATCCCCAGAATAGAGGAACTCACTCACCATCCGCAAGCAGGACAAAAGCGGGCTACAGAAGGCCACACTGGGCCAGGTGATTCCTCACTGGAGAGATCCCTTTGAGATCTGATCTGGGTGGTACGAAGGTATGTGCTGGAGCACCAATATGCCTGTTTGATTTCAGCAGCCTGTGAGCGCTAAAGAACGCGGAGAAGTCCTCCTCCACGCTACATCTGCCTACTGCCCAGCTTTAAAATACCTCTCCTCTGCCTACCTCCCTCCCCAAAACAAGCCAGGAACTCAGCTGAGGCACGTCTCCCCTCCTCTGGGCTCCAACGATGCTCTTTTGGAATTGTCTTGGGGAATTTCTCTGCTGCTTTTCATCACTTCTGAAGTTCTCACCTCTAATTTCACAAGTCTGCGGGATGACGTGAGGGGACTTCAAAAGTTAAAAAATGCAGCTCCTAAATTATCCGGATCATGCCTCTGCCCCATGGAAATAAGCGTTCTGTCTTCCTTGAGAATTACTTTTCTCTTTTGCTTGGCTGCTACCAGCATGTAATAACCATCAGCAGCACCTGTTGGGGAAACTAGCCGCTGCCCCTCAAAAATGTAGTGAAATTACCTCACTTTTCTGCAAAGAGGAGTTTCTACAAGCCAGCTATTTTGGCCGCTTCTAGCCTGCATGAAAACTCGTCTCCAGCAGGAAATGCAAGAATTTCTCTGTATCAGGATCTCATCTGTTTCTCTGCAATTCCCCAATCAGTACTTAAAAATGAGGTAATTTTTTAATCAAAAGCCTATTCTGCGAGCTGTCTGCCCTCAGGTCCATCTCATTCATCTCTCAGGACACGGGTTTCAGTTTTCTCCTCCAAAGAGGTTACCAGATCGCTGTAATTGGATGGCCCCAAGTGCTTCAAGCACCGTAACAGCAAGGGACAGAATCCAGCTTGTGCTCTGAGGGATGAAAGATTTTCCCCCTTATTAAATATTGCTAACAATGTGTTTTAAGTACTTCAGAGGAAAGTATGTTGTAAAGAGTTAATTCACTCACATCTGGCTATCAGGTCTTCCCTAGCACTCAGGCTAAAACTGTCCATATCCCACCTACAACTACTTGCAATAAGCTAAAATATTGCTCTCATGTTCATCTTTTAAACATCTGTGGACTTTTATGATTCTGTAATTAACTTTCCTCCCCTTATTGCACTACCAGCAACTACTACTGCCACAGAAGCACAGCTCTTCCCATTTCCTCCTGTTTTATTTGCAAGCCTATCTCCACAATTATTTTCTAAAATTACATCCTCAAAGTTTGAGAAAAGATGTCTTTACTGACCTCTAGCCTTGTGAAACGTGTACTGTATTTTTCATCACTAGAAGTGCACATCTGGTTCTCTGTTCTGGTTTTTTATTATTATTTTTAAGAGGCTTATAACAAAGTTTAAGTGTATTGTATTACAATTACTATAACTGCAACCTGAAAACAACTTCCAGCTAATCACATATTGTCAGTTAAATGGACATGCCAAAACCACATGTAAAGCTATGTGAAGCATGGTCTTTCCAATAGCGTATTTCTGTACATGAAAACCTCAACTGCTACACACCCCATCCCAATTTAGACTTCTTGACTAGTTTCAATCTGAATATGCCTTATGCTTTTTAGCTCTCAAAGGAGTTCCATATCCATAAATATTTTGTGAATATTTACTGAGAGTTAGCACTGAATAATCAAGCAAGGGTAAATATATAAATCCAAGCCTTTATGATGGCTGTGGGAGAAAAAGAACTTACGTGAAAACCCCTAACTCGCAATTTGGATTAGACCTTTCAGTGCTATAAACTAAACCAAAGCCTCCCTTATTTTAACAGAACTGAATATATAAACTCTGCACTGACAAGAACTCATTTGTTATCTGCTGATACCACTCACAGATAAGAACGGTCTCTTGTATGGCCCAGCACCACACAACTACATCCCAAGGTACATGGAGTATGGGGAGTAAGTCCCACAATACCCAACGTTCTGCATCAAAGAAGATGCATCTGGACAGTGTCAGCTCAACCCATAAATACTGTGACTCACTGAAAGGATAATAAGATATCATATCTGATTGAATCAGGATGTGCAGTGATGGATACCCTAAAGAATGATGGATACGCTTCAGTTACAGTGAGAATTTCTGCTAGACATACAAATATCTGAGGTAGATCTGAAAAAAAATATTTACAGCCTTCAGATGAAACACAAATATTATATCAATGCATTCACTATATCACTTAACTCTGGCAAAAATATAAAAACACTTTAACGTGTCATCTTTTAAAAGCAGATCTTCCAGAAAAATCCAGTTATCCCTAATGTTTGTCCTATTTCCTGATGCTAGAATTCTGAAGAAATGCATTAATCAAAATTGTTCCTAAAAACTGTGGGGGTTCTTCTTTCTTTTCTCCCTTATTTTTTTTAAGGGTTGGGGCAAAGTAGTGAAGTGAAAAGAATAACCGATCCCATTCATTAAATTATACACACAATGTATTATTTTACATACGCACTGTGAAGAAAGTAAAAAAGATCACCCTCACCCAAGTGTGAATAAAAAATTAATTATATTGCGAGTTCCTGTCTTAAAGGCACCAGAATTACCTGTCACAGAAGAACATTATTCAGCAGGTCTGAGGGACAACTTTGAAAGGCATTTGTCACTGAGCTGATTCACTGGAGTTACTGAACCAATTCATACAGGGAAATTTTAAATCGGCAGCAGCCACAATGCAATTGGACTGAAAGAAAGAAAGATTTGCTCAAAGTTTAAAGTGTGTGACATAGGGACAGGAGAGAGGGAAAAAAAGGTTTCTTAAAAGTATTAGAACAATCAGCTAGGGTTCTTTTATCGAGCACAAGTGATGCTTTCAGGGAGCACAAGCACACAAACACCAGCGAAGCGTTTTTCCTACATTAAGCCCTGATCCGAGCGACATTTACGTGCATTGGTACTTAGATGATGAGAAACTCTCACAATGCACTGAACTAAGCTTGCTTCGTTTGGAGGAAAGCCTTAATGACAAATGACATTTCTGCAATAACATGTCCTCCTTAAAAACACTGTCTTTAAGTCTAACTACAGGTCTAATATATTTACTAGAAACTCTGCCTGAAAACCTGTGATTTCCCAAAGCCTTGCTTTATGATTACTCCTCTGCTCAGACAATGTTTTTCAGCAAGTTCTAAAATAGCCTGGCAGTTTCAAACATAAAAACTAAACATATCTCCTATAGCGTCAAAAAATATAACCAGTAGATAAAAGCACTTTATCTGACTTTTAAAAATACTGTGTTGGAGATACAAGTCTGGGAAACATAAATAAGAACTGGGGCCACTATGTGTTGTTAAAAGAAAACTATTTCATACCTTTATACGGTTGCTTTGAAGCTTCTATAACTCTGTCAAAATGGAGGAGAGAGGGTTTATGGATACAGGAAAAATATTTCTGAAGTTCTAGGTGTTTCCAAACTTGCCTAAAAAGACCTAAGCACACCGAACATACGCAAAAATGAGATGGATGACGGTCCCCTACGTTATCCAAGGTGCAGTAAGAGCAGGATTCAATGAACATCACCACAGGTAAAGCAGGCCGTGAATGTACAGCTCACTAGCTGCTCCCTCGTGAACTGCCTGCGTGTGTTCACCAGCCACGTAGAAAATGGAAGACGGCTTTTGCTGGGGCTAAAAACCCTCAGGATGTGAGGGTGTGTTTCTGCAGGTCTCATGGAGCAGCTGGCATGCTGGAGGTTCACGTGATGGCGCATCTCACCCCTGCTCTGAACCTTACTCGACTCAGGGCATGGAAGCAAACTTGAGCCAGCTGAAGTCTTAAAAATAGCTTCCAGCCCCCAAAGTTGAACTGGCCCTGAATTAATCATACCTCTCAGGCAATGCAGTGGTTACAGAGCTCTTTATGTAGACCGCAGGTCAGTAACCTTACACAAGTGGCATGTCACACTGCATGTATACATCCCAAATCAGCAGGAACTTCAGAGGTACAAGAAGATGCCACATCTCAGAGAAAAACAGGGCTCTGTTTTTCTGTCTCTACCTGCAGGATCTATCGTTCACAGAGGAACCACCAATGAATAAACCCAGTTTTTCTGCCTGTAGAACCTGAAGTGGATCCAGCTCCCAGTGCCTGAACACCGCGCCTTTACCCAGAACACGAGCATTCTGGCCTCATGCAAGGCACCTGCAGGAAACGGAAGCACAGCTCCTTTCCAAGGGAAAAATGATGCCTGGGAGGTAATGGTGTAGGCAGACCCACTCACCAGCTCAGGAGACGGTGAGTTGTGTTACTGACCTCTGCTCCTAGATACACAGCAGGTCTCTCTGTCATTGCAAAGGCTGTGTGCAAGCAGCTCTGTAGGTAAGTAGCACAACATCCCACCACTACCCATATCAACCTGTCTGTTCCTGGGCAGCCCATGCACTCCAATGTCTTTTCTGTGGGAGTAACAGTGTAGGGGATATGAAGAGGAACAGTTTTGCCTTGAGACAGCAGCGGAACAAGGCTGGGACACTCACCTGGACAAGAAATTCAGTTTCACATAGAGCACTTTCTCTAGCTTGCTGCTCTGCACACGTCCATACTGCTGCCATGGGAATTAAGCAGTAGAAAAGATCCTTAACCAGCTAAGTGTTCAAGTTCTTTTGTGCATCCCTGAAGAAACGCTGTGAGCCATGGACTCCAGGGCCAGATGAGCCTTTTTGACCCAGTACAACCACTCACTCCTGTGGCACAGGCACTTTTCTTCCAGCAATCAGTTTTAGACAATTCCTGAACTCAGGTCACATTTAAGGTATTTCATTTAGCAGTCCAGTCCTTCGTGGACCTATCTTCCACCAGTTTATCTCCTTCTGGAACAGCTTTACACTATCAGTCGCAACACAACTGAATGATGTGTAAAAAAGGAACAAACAAACACACCTCCTTCTTTTCTTCGGTTTTAAATCTGCCCCAGATTATTTCTCATAATCCAAGAATTATCAGAAATACTGATTTAAGTTCCCTTTTCATCTGCATCCTAACATATCCAAGGAAATGACTGAAACGTTTGATCATTTCCTTACCAGGATGGAAAAAGTTCAAGTCCATTTCTACACATTTGCATTTCTTGCCTTATATTTCTCTACTGAAAACAGTTTTCTAGCATTCATTATCTTAGTTAATTTAAGAACCCTTCATTCCTAAGTAAGGCCACTCAAAACCCGTAAGCTCTGAATCTAAAACTGTTCTTGCTATAAAATTGATCCAAAACTGACGTTTTTTGGGTCACCCAATGTACCCATTTTTCACTGTTTGTTTTCCATGTGATTCCAGTCTGAAGAGATTTTGTTATAGCTTTACAGACTTGTAATACACAAATCACATTTGGATATATCCATATAGATTATCTTAACCTTCTAAATATTTTGAAATTTACGGATTATTAGGTGTGGTTTTTTTTTATGGGTTTCAATTGGCACAACAAATTCCATGGCAAAAAAAAGTTATTGTGAACATGACTATTGACCCAGAATGATATTTCTACCCAATGAAACCCAACAGAATAAAGAATGAATTACAAATTCTTCCTTTTTTTTTTTTTTTTTTTTTTTATTATTTTTCTAAATTAAAAAAATCCTCCTGTGTCACAGGCTCCATGCTGGGTTGTTCTAGGTCATGCTGCCCCTTCGCTCCAGGACAGACATAAACCTTTGCTTTGAAATAAACAAACAGAAAGTATTTCCCAGAGGAATAATTTTATCACTCTCTACATAAGTCTCCCCCCTCCCTTTACATACCTGTATTACTCCTGAAAGACACTGACAGCAGACTGAAGGCTCTGACACACAAAAATTACATCTGCAGAAGACAGGAATTCAATCTTGTAACACTTTTTTCTGACCGGATAAAATTTTTGTAAACCCTCTCCTAACATGGAAAGCGTTTTTCTCTTTCTAATCTGTTTCATCCTTGGCAAAATGAGCCTCAAAATTTCAAAGGAGGATTGTGAATGTGCTGATTTTATTTCTAAGGAGAATGATACCTACTTGCTTTCTGACTGCCACAAAAAAAGGACCACAATTAAAACATTTGCCATCCCTCTACTGAAAGGAAAGACTAGAGGAAATAGGTGTTTCCTGAATACCTGCTAAGAATCAAATCAGAACTTGTTAGAAATTTTACAAAGAAAATGAGAGAAAAGTGAGTCTGAAAGGGAAATTGTATCAGGTGGGAAACAGTGTTTTAGGCTGATGCATATTTCATCATAAGAGCACGTTGATTTTGGTCTATGTTGGTTATCTGAACTTCAAACCCTAGAACTGATCCAGTTCCACCGCAAGCAGAACGCCTCAGTTACAGCTAAGCAGAACTCCTGCCAGTGACACTGAAAAATATTCCTGTTCTGTAACAAGAGATTCACCGCTAAATAAAACACATTTCTGAGTTTGTACCATTACTTCGAACATGTTTCACTAACGAAAAAAAAAGTTGATAAATGGCCTTTTTTTTTTTTTTACTTAATGAAAGAAAAATGCTATTGAGCAATAAAGCAAACATGACACCAAAAATAACTCCATACAAGTATCAAAAGAGCATCTCCCTCAGTGAGGCTGAAAAAAAGAGCAACAAAATATGCAGATTTTTCCTATACGTACTATAGATAGCATATCTAACCCCTTTTTCTTTTTATTATTTTTAACATATAATATTTCCACATTAAATATTTTTTTAAATAAAAAAAAACAACTTTAAAACAACCATGCACAACATTTGATAGCCAGTTTTACAAGATGCTAAACATTTCTCTTCCTGAGCAGAAGCACTCTTCAAAGCATTTCTACCATTTCATCTTCACATCCAACAGCGCACTTCATGCTGAAGTCTGCCAAACAATACCTATTTGGCCATCTTTTACCATTTAAGGTGTAGTAGTATTTGTTTAGATAACTCCATTACATAAAAATTATTTATCATTTATTTTGGCAGGGACCTACATACAGTTTACTGTTAGCCACAGTAAATGCAAATTTACTTTTGTGAAAGGAAAACTACAAATGTTTATTCCTGAAGCCTGTATTTTACACCTTTTAGAGCATAAGCAGATAAATTTTCAGTGTCACTGTTGCTGAGATTTCCTGCTATTTTTATTTTCTACTGACAGAATATTCAAAGCTGACAAATGTTGTAGAACAGACACAGTTATTAAAAGCTTCAATTTACAGCAAATAGTGACAGTTTGCTTTTGCTGCTCATAAACCAAAATCTAAGAGGTGTAAATAGAGGCAATGTGGCAACAAAACACTTAGATAGTTCTTTATATAATTCTACTAAGTAGTGTAACACACTTGTTTTCGCTTTGTGCACCCCAAAATCATCAGGTTTATGGATCTTCAGAGACTCATAGAATGGTTGGGGTTGGGAGGGACCTTAAAGACCACGCATTGCCCAACCCCTGTGCATGCACGAAGGCTGAGGCAGCCCGAACGTGCCTGAGCTCACCTCACAGAGGATCTGTGGCAGACCTCTGGGTGGGCAGCATCCTCTGCCTGAAGGAGCTGTAGGTGTTGCATCTCCCTGCTAACAGAGTGCTGGCTCAAGGAAAGGTGATTTACTGAGTGACAGCAGGGAAATATTGAAGAGAAAGTAAGAGTGCAGGAGGCTCGGTTACAATTAAAAAACAAAACAAAACAAAAAAACTACCATTGATGATTTGGGGAAATAAAATAACATTTACAGTCGAAATACCACTGCCATTACTGTGTCCTGAAAAGCACAGTCCCTAGTTCGGCAGAGCTGAATGTGAAGTACTAGCTGCAGGAATACCTGCTTGGGAATTGCTGCTGAGCTCTGGGTCTGCAGCGTGAGCTCTGGAACTACAGAGGGACAGAAACTAAAAGTGAGTGGTTGCCACCACATCGCTGAGGAAATGTTGTATGTGATATGGGAGAAGAAGCGTGCCTACTGCACTCAGTTCTGTCAGCCCTATTTCCAGGCAGTGTCCAGGTGCAAGGAAAATGTGAGCCAGTCAGTGAAAGTCCAGAGGAGAACAACAGGCAAAAGGAAAAGCTAGGAAAGTTCACTTATGAGGAAAGATAGACGAAGTTGGGAGGGATCATCTTGGAGAAAAAAGGTTGACCTGTTTTCAAGCATATTGCAACTCTGTGAAGAAGAAGAAGAGAAAAAATCTGGTCTTTAATGAGAATAACACAAAAAAATATTGGACTCAAATTGTTATTTTATTTATCAAAATCATCAATGGTGGATTTTTTTTAATTGTAACTGAGCCTCCTGCACTCTTACCTTCTCTTCAACTCTCTCTCAATCACTACCATGCTGTCATGCCTACAGAAAAAAGTACCTGTCTACTCTTGTGACATACTTCCTTAGCCAAACTATGACTAAACAGTCAGTTGACAAGTAGTACAGTTAAGTAGAATTTGGAGAAAAAAAAAACAGCGCCTGATATAAATACTGATGTAGCTCGTCCCTGTTACTCATACCATGTAATT